>NC_064819.1:171458792-172083792 GCF_024166365.1 Elephas maximus indicus | reverse complement strand
CGTTTTCCAATTATATATCATAATATGTAATTATATATATATATATCTCCAAAAGACAACCATCTCTCTCAGACACGAAACACCCTATTAATATATGTTGCATATTTCAAATTTCTGCTCAAGAAAGAAAACTCACACTTCATGTCTGAGACAGAGGTAAGTATTTACTATTTTTCTTTAAAATGCCAAATTTGAAACACTACTGTGGCTGACAAAATATTTTTTAATTGAACATATAGAATTAAATTTCATAAATAAAAAGTAGTCACTCACCATCTTAAGAAAAAGTATGTTGCCAGTAAACATCCTCTGACCCAGGCAGAATCATGGGTGTCTAATTTTACCCCTGAGCTCTTAAAAATGAAAAAGAAAACACAAAAACACCAGTATAAAAACGGGCAAAAGGCATTTCACAGAAGAAAGCCATGTAAGTAGCCAATAAGGTATAAGGCAAGGTTTGACTTCCCTAGTAATGAAACAAATAGAAAAAACAAAACAAGAAGCAATTTTAACCTAAAAAGTTGGAAGAGATTTTTAAAAGTTACAGATGAAACTATAATGAAAGATTTAGGGAAAGAAACTTTCATTCCAAGTGCAACTTCAGGGCTGAGCTGAGAACAAATAAAAAAAATAGGTGAGAGAAAACAGAGGAACTGGACTCAGGCAATTAAAAAATCGGTGAAAATTAAAAATTGGCAAAAATGTTACCAACTTTATACCAGTGCTTATTTCTCTGTTTAGGTATTGTGTTTTTTTTTTTTTTTTAAAAAGTTTAGAAATACTAAATATTCCTAGATGTCATATGACAAATTCTTCCATTTTTCTTTCAAAATGGATAAAACTGTAAAAAGTACTGGTTTTCCTCTTAACTAGCCAACCCTGTAGTATAAATTTAGTATTTCTATAAGATGACTATAACCAAAATAGTGTTTCTTATATGACAGCATCCTACTCTAATAGCCAGTAAAATTCATAAAAAGAAACAACTTGAGAAATAAACTTGCCAGCTCAAACTATAAAGTGAAGAGCATAATTCCAAAGGCCTTATGACAGATGGCATTTTCCCTTGCACACTGATGGCTGATGTCAGAAATTACTACTCTATGATGGCACTGGTTAACTGAAGTGTGTTCCCCTTTTTTTCTTTCCTTTTTTTTTTTTTTTTTAATAATTCTTATTGCGCTTTAAGTGAAAGTTTACAAATCAAGTCAGTCTCTCACATATAAACTTATATACACCTTACTACATACTCCCACTTACTCTCCCCCTAAGGAGTCAGCCCGTTCTCTCCTTCCAGTCTCTCCTTTCGTGACTGTTTTGCCAGTTTCTAACCCCCTCTACCCTCCCATCTTCCCTCCAGGCAGGAGATGCCAACACAGTCTCAAGTGCCCATCTGATGCAAGTAGCTCACTCCTCATCAGCATCTCTCTGCAACCCATTGTCCAGTCCAATCCATATCTGCTAAGTTGGCTTTGGAAATGGTTCCTGTCCTGGGCCAACAGAAGGTTTGGGAACCATGACCACTGGGATTCTTCTAGTCTTAGTCAAACCATTAAGTCTGGTCTTTTTATGAGAATTTGGGGTCTGCATCCCACTGTTCTCCTGCTCCCTCAGGGGTTCTCTGTTGTGCTCCCTGTCAGGGCAGGCATCGGTTGGGGCCGGACACCATCTGGTTCTTCTGGTCTCAGGATGATGTAGTCTCTAGTTCATGTGGCCCTTTCTGTCTCTTGGGCTCATAATTATCTTGTGACCTTGGTGTTCTTCATTCTCCTTTGATCCAGGTGGGTTGAGACCAATTGATGCATCTTAGATGGCCGCTTGTTAGTGTTTAAGACCTCAGACGCCACACTTCAAAGTGGGATGCAGAAATGTTTTCTTAATAGAATTTATTTTGCCAATTGATTTAGATGTCCTCTGAAGCCATGGTCCCTATACCCCCGCCCTTGCTCCGTTGACCTTAGAAGTATTCAGTTTATTCAGGAAACTTCTTTGCTTTTTGGTCTAGTCCAGTTGTGCTGACCTCCCCTGTATTGAATGTTGTCCTTCCCTTCACCTAAAGTAGTTCTTATCTACTATCTAATCAGTAAATAGCCCTCTCCCACCCCCTCCCTCCCCCTTCTCAAAACCACAAAAGAATGTTTTCTTCTCAGTTTAAACTATTTCTCAAGATCTTATAAGAGTGGTCTTATACAATATTTATCCTTTTGCAACTGACTAATTTCACTCAGCATAATGCCTTCCAGGTTCCTCCCTGTTATGAAATGTTTCACAGATTCATCACTGTTCTTCATCGATGCGTAGTATTCCATTGTGTGAATATACCATAATTTGTTTATCCATTCATCCGTTGATGGACACCTTGGTTGCTTCCAGCTTTTTGCTATTGTAAACAGAGCTGCAATAAACATGGGTGTGCATATATCTGTTCGTGTAAAGGCTCTTATTTCTCTAGGATATATTCCGAGGAGTGGGATTTCTGGGTCGTATGGTCATTCTATTTCTAGCTTTTTGAGGAAATGCCAGATTGATTTCCAAAGTGGTTGTAACATTCTACATTCCCACCAGCAGTGTATAAGTGTTCCAATCTCTCCACAGCCTCTCCAACATTTATTATTTTGTGTTTTTTGGATTAATGCCAGCCTTGTTGGAGTGAGATGGAATCTCATCGTAGTTTTAATTTGCATTTCTCTAATGGCTAATGATCAAGAGCATTTCCTCATGTATCTGTTAGCCGCTGTGTTCCCCTTAAGAGACTTCTGCTTAAAATGAAACTTGTAAATTCACATAAATCACGTATTGAAAATAGTTAAAAACCATCTGTTCTGCCTTTGCTCTTAAAAGGCTAATAACAGAGTTATAAAGAGGTAATTCAATTAAACATTTGCCAAAAATTCATGAAAAAGTAGGTAGGTTATTGAGCCAGGAACGGAGAGAAGGAACAGGATGGAAAAGACAATCGATCAAATCTTCCCTCCCTTCCTCACATTTAAGTGCAGTGCCAAAACACTCGAAGCTCTTGCATTAGCCTCAAGATAGTTCAGCACCCAGAAATTTTGGGAGGTGCAAAGATGGAGATGGCAAGCATTATCCATAAGGTGGTCTTAAGACTCCTGGTAAAGTTTTCAACATGCACAGAAAAGTACATATAATTGACCCCTCTACCAACATGGCTGAAGGATCTTGAGTTTAACCCTAGGAAAGAAGTCATAGTGCAGAGTTCATGGTAGGATGACCTTACTTACAATGTACTGTCCAAATAAGAACCTTTTGAGAATAAAAGTGAGCACTAGTAATAGTAATGCTGAGATAACAGGCATAAACTGAGATGCATGACCATCCTATCAGTGTCCTGTGCAGTGCCTGGCAAGCTGATGGGCTCAATAAGTGTTTCAAGAGAGGCGGTCAAGAAGGCAGGCATGGAGGTCAGTGGTTCAGCGTTGAAGAACGTACAGTTGCCCTATGCTTAAGGCTCCATGAAGGAAGTGGAGCCTCTTCCAGCTTTGCTACGGAGTTATGAGATTACTTTCCTCCGCCTCTTTTTCCTTCCTTATTTCTCCCTGTATTTATATAAAAAATGTTTCTTTCCATTCAGAATGAGTTAGAAGTATTTTCCAATTCTAATGATAATCTGTGTGTGGAAATTCTGATAATTCAACATGTTCTATAAATTCCTGCAATTGCATATTGCCATTTTATTAACTCATAATTTAGTTCCTAGATTGCATTGCTTTGACTTCCTACAGAATTGCTTTAACTGATTTATATTCCAAGTCTGTGTTAGGTGCTATAAGAAATATCCCCAAGAAGTGTGTTGTTCAGTCCATTTTAAGAAATTGTCAATAGTATTGTTCCATAGAACTTGTTTTATGAGGACGCATCAGGGAGAATTCTTCTGATCTGAGTACAAAGAAGTGTTGTAATTCTCAGGATGGGTCTGTGTTTATCTTAAGGACTGAGTTGTACAACTCACACCATTTCCCATTTTACTGAGTGTTAAAAAACTTAGAGCCAAATTTGTGACTCAGTCATACTAGCGGTGCAATGGTTAAGCATTCGCCTGCTAACCAAAAGGCTGGTGGTTCTAACCCGCCAGCAGCTCCATGGTAATCTACTCCTATAAAGATTACCCGTTGAAATCCACTGTCCCTGAGTCAATTCCAACTCATAGAGACCCTATAGGACAGAGTAGAACTGCCCCATAATGTTTCCAAGGTACAGCCTAGGAGATCCTATGGTGCAGTTTCACTCTATCCTACAGGGTTCCCATGAGTAGGAATCAACTCTATGGCACACAATTACAGCCTACTAGTGGGATGGTCGTTTTGGTCAGCTGGCTTGGCCTTATTCCTTATTAACTTGGAGCCTTGTAGCGAAGTGGTTAAGAACTTGGCTGCTAACCAAAAGGTCAGCAGTTGTATCCCACACTTGTCTTTCCTTTCTTGTTTTATCACATCTATAAGTCATGCTACTTCATCCCCTGGTTAAAAAAAAAAAACAAAAACTAAACCCATTGCTGTCGAGTTGATTCTGACTCATAGCGACCCTGTAGGACGGAGTAGAGCAGCCCCATAGAGTTTCCCAGGAGCTGCTGATGGATTTGAACTGCCAACCTTTTGGTTAATAGCCAAGCTCTTAACCACTGCGCCACCAGGGCTCCAAAGTCTCCTGGTAAACCTCTGTGACCCACTCTCCCTCTAGGGGCCTCTCACAGGGTACCTGAGTCCCTCTTCTTTAAAGGAGGCAGAGTTGTCACAGGGCTGATTTTGAAATAGACTTGATTTGACATTAATAAAGTAAACTTGGAATTAAGTGACAATAGATCTGCTTTTGTCTCCTCTCTTCCTTTCCTTTTTATTCTTGTTACCTTAGCTAAATCTTGAAAGTACACTTGAAATCCTTTTAAGATTAAGAGAGGTAACAAGAATAAGTAGGTCATAATGTGGCTATAATCCTATTTGGGAATGAGTTTTCTTTGTTATGCTAAGAGGCCAAGTCAGTGTATGATGTGTTTTAAACCAGTCATCTTTGAGATATTAAAAAAAAAAAAAAGCCTAATTAGGTGTAGAGAGTCAAGCAGAGAGGGGCAAGAGAGATAGAGAGATGCCAAGCCCCATGAAGACTGCCCAGAAGCAGAAGCTCAGAAGAGACAAGGACCTTCCTCCAGAGCCGACAGACAGAGAAAGCCTTCCCCGAGAGCAGGCACCCTGAATTCGGACTTCAAGCCTCCTTAACTGTGAGAAAATAGATTTCTGTTTGTTGATATTTCTGTTATAGCAGCACTAGATAAGATAGTGACACTGAACCACCTTCAACGGGAGGTGCCCTGCAAGTTGCTTCCTCAACAGAGGTGATGTGCTGTACTGAGCTGCAACAGTGCACATCTGCAGGAAGACGTGGCTGGTTAGAAATGCAGTTTATGACCAAGGAAGCATTTTGTGCAAAGCTGACTGACCACATACAGGGATGAGACCCACAATTATGGCTTCCCTTGCTCCATGTATTAATCACACAAACTCACCAGCCCAGATAGTTATGACTATGTGGCAGTAAGTATTGTATTCACTGGTTGGAACACATAATAACTTGAACAAGAAAACCTGCAGGAGGAAGTTATCTGTGGCAAGCTTGCCAAATAAGAACAATAGATGTGGAAATAAAGAAGTGATCAGAGGAAAAAAACGTGTGATCAGCCATATGATGCATTTATACCAGAGCCTTGTTAGAAATCCATTCATATCAACACTTAAAAAAAATTATTTTTGAACATTTTATTGTGGTGTAGGTGAAAATCTACACAGCAAATTTGTTTCCCATTCAACAAATCATACACAAATTGTTTCGTGGCATTGGTCACTATCCCCACAATGTGTCAGTAATTTCCCCATTTCCATCTGTCCAGGTTCCCTGCCCTTCCTTGACTTTTCATCTTTGCTTTTGGGTAAATGTTGCCCAGTTGGTCTCCTATAGCTGATTGCTCTGAAAATAACTTTCCTCATGGGTGTTACTGTTTATTCTGTAGGCTAATCTATTATTTGGCTGAAAGGTGACCTCTGGGTGTAGCTTTAGTTCCAGATTAAAAGGATGTCTTAGGGCAATAGTCTCAGGTTTCCTACAGTCTCTATCAATTCAGTAAGTCTGGTCTTTTTATGAATTTGAGCACTGTTCTACATTTTTATCCCATTCTAATCAGGACCTTCTATTGTGTCCCTGGTCAGAGCAGTCAGTACTAGAGGCCGGGGCACCATCTAGTTCTTCCGGTCTCAGGCCAGAGGGGGCTGTGGTCTGTGTGGGCCATTAATTAGTATTAGTCCTGTGAACTAATTATTTCTTTGAATCTTTGGTTTCCTTCACTCTGCTTTGCTCCCAAGGGGAGGAGACCAATAGTTGTATCTTAGAGGGCCGTTCACAAACTTTTAAGACCCCAGACTCTACTCACCAAGCTAAGATGAAGAGCATTATCTTTATAAACTATGCTATGTCAATTGACCAAGATGTCCCCCGAGACTATGGTCCTGAGACTTCAAACCCAGTAACTTGGTTCCATGAGATATTTGGACATGCCTAGGAAGTTTCCTTAACTGCGCCCCCCACGTGCTCTATTATATATACATATACATACGTAGTACATACAAATATGTATATACAAACTGCCACATCTACACCTACATATGCATGCACATGTACTCCCATACGCACTCCTGTACCTATATAAAAAGCATACATATTTACCTACATAACCATTCACAAAGTTTTGGTTGTCATTACTGTTGTTGCAGAACTGTATACATTATAACATTTACCATAGTTGACCTTTATTCTTGATACCTCTCAGCGTCTTCATTTACTTTGGCCGCATTGTGCTAACCTCCCCCATATTGTGTATTGTCTTTCCCTTCACCAGAATTAACACGTATCTGTTTTTTTATTATCTAGTAAGTAATTCTCCCTCCCTACCCCTCCTATCCCTGGTAACCACTAAAGAATGTTGCTTTCTGTGTGTAAAGCTATTCTTGACATTAAAACAAAAACAAAACAAAATAAACCCATTGCCGTCAAGTCAATTCCAACTCATACTAACCCTATAAAGACAGGGTAGAACTGCCCCATACAGTTTGCAAGGAGCACCTGGTGGAACTGAACTGCCAGCCTTTTGGTTAGCAGCTGTAGCTCTTAACCACTACGCCACCAGGGTTTCCTTATAAAAGCAGTATCATACAATATTTGTCCTTTTGTGATTGACTTATCCCTTAGCATAGTGTCCTCCAGATTCATCCATGTTATAAGATGCTTCCCTGACTCATCGTTATTCTTTATTGTTGTATAGTATTCCATTGTATGTATGTACCACAGTTTGTTTATCCATTCAGCTGTTGATGGACACTGAGGTTGTTGCCATCTTTTTGCTACTGTGAATAAGGCTGCAATGAACATGGGTATGCATGTGCCTACTTGTGTCACTGCTCTTATTTCCCTAGAATATACACCTAGAAGTGAGACTGCTCCATCATACCGACACTTTTTGTTTTGTGGTCTTTAAGGGTAGAAAGCCCAATCTCCCCAAACTATTCTTATTATTCTAGTCTGAAAAAAAAAAAAAAAAAACATATTTACATATCTTGAAGGACCAAGACTTCATAGAGCTGCTGTATTTAGTTCTGTGGTAAACCACTACTTATGATTACTTATGCGAAGGATAAGTTTGGGATGTGGGTCCAAATATTTACAAAAAGAGTACACAAAATGTAGAGAAATGAACGCTAAACTCTAGAGACACGGGTTCACGCCCCGGCTCTGCTACCAGGCTGCTGGGTGCCCTTGGGAACACCCTCTCTAAATTTCAGCTTCCTAATCCCAACTGGGCTAGATGTATAGTTGTTAAACTTTGGAGACTACCTCAGGAGTTTGATTAAAATGCAGGCTTCTTGACTCTACCTAGACGTCAATAATTTTAGAGTAAATAGATTACTTAATAGTAATATAGCCATGATGCCTTAATTATAATTTTCCTTTGCAATGTGGCTAACTCAAGGTAAATGATTCACCATGTTATGTTATTGTTAATAATGCTATTTTATAATACAGGTAGTCCCTGACTTATGACGTATTCAAGTTACAATGAACCGTACTTATGATCACCCTTTTTATTTTTTTTGTACATCTTATCTTCAGCAATATGTACTACATACAATACGCGCCACATAATTTACTGATGTTATTATTCTCAGATGTAATGTTTCCAACTCCTAAAGACAAATAAAGATCAGATTTATGAAGATACTGATAATAAAAGGCAATAATAATGAAAACTAAAAAAAAAAAAGAGCTATTCAACTTAAGTCAGAACTGACTTATAACAGATAGAGTAGTCGTCAGAACAGAGCCCCGTCATAATTCAGGGACTCCCTGTAATCACAATTACATGGATTATCAAAATTTCCAGCTAGTGTACCAGTTGTGTAGAAACCATTTCCAAACACTTTAGATTTTAATGCTCACATAAATATTAAAATCTAAATTATTAAAATATGAAACGGGGCTAGATTTCTAACAGAGATGATACCTATTCCATTTTATAAAGAACAATTGGTAAGAAGATTGATTTTTAAATGCCAATTTCACCTAGAAAGCAATAGAGACTTTTCATAAAACTTTGAGTGATGCTGAAGGAACAGAAATTTAACACTCACACCAAGCATTTCATTTCAAAGCCCAGATGTTTCTAAACCAATCAGGGATGCTGCTAACAGCTCGTTTGATTCTCCACAGAACCTGATTTTAAAAATCCTGTCTTCTAATATGCCTTTAAAACATATCAGAGAATTTACTTTCTCTTCCAAATTTTTTTTTTTTTTATCAAAGGAAGCACTTCCCCATGTAGTTTCATCCTTTGCATCTTGAAGACAACATCCCCGGGGGTTTGCTACTTCCTTTAAAGTACTGTGTTCCAGGTGTGGCCAACAACTGGGGCCTGCAATTTCTATGTACCATCGACAGGCCTTTTCACAAAGTCTACGGCTTGCTTCCAGACCTAAGACTAATTAGGCTCTTAGGAGTCTGCCCCTCCCTGGCTGCCACATGCCATTGTATTTAGAAGCAGACAGGAAATCCCCGCAGCTGAGGAGGACTGCCCATTGCTTCCGGGTGTACCGCTTCAATGTCCCTTAGTGGCTGGTCCCTCTAGACGCATGTGCATATCTACCTTCAGTTGGTAAACACACAGTGCAGTAGATTGGGTGTACTGCTCTGGCTATACGGCTGTAACCAAATTATGGCAGACACTTGCACCTGGCCATATCCCCTCAGGATATTGTAGCTCAGGACAGCTGGACTTTCAACCAGCTCACACTGCCCAAGGCAGGAGCAGCCCTCAATCAATGACTGGCAGGAGTTGATGTTTTAATACCCTAGTTCTCTCCCCCAGGGATTGTACAGCTGTAAGGCACATGTTCTACCATGACATCTAGAACTTCCCAGGGGGATTAACCTCCAGTTACCAACAGCAGTATCTGGCTTGCTTCTCTTTACTGCCTCACTTTCTCACCCCCTTGTATTTGACTCCTTGTCATAGGGGATGTCCTGTCATAGGATCTGATATCCCAGGGAACCTTTCCACAGTAAAACTGCCTTTCACTGGATACGATTTAGGATTTAGGATTGACTCTGAGTCAGAATCGACTTGATGGCAACGCGTTTAGCATATAAATGTTGGAGACACACTTGTCTTTGTTAATGTGCTTCAATCTTCCCAACAACCAGTTGGAATCTCTAGACAAATGGAATATAAAATCTAGAAAGGAATTGATAAAGATCATTTCATCCTTCTGCTGGTTCATTTTTCATAGTTGAGCTCCAAAGAAGTGAAATTAATTCCCTAAAGTAAGCCCCTGAAAAGACAAGTGATTTTTTATTGAATTAACATAGCTAATGAATACAGATACAAGCTTTTTGATTCCTCTTTTAGTTTTCCTCAAATTATTGTTATATAATCTTCTTTTCTGACTTCATTTACATTATCGGTACAATAAAACTTGTGAAAGCTGGAGCCTCTGTAAGGCAGAAACCTGTCAGAGAAGGAAAACTCAAGTATTTTCCACTAAAATGAGCAATAGAAAAGTGGTAAGACTGTACCCTGCCAAAGGTAGAAAACTTGTGAGACCCAGAAAAACAAGGCAGTCTCTTTAAGTCCCAGCTCTTACAGGTTTTGCTGTACAAAATGACATAAATCCAAAAGATTATGATAGAAACCACTAATATCATCTGATCACACTCTCCTCTCTGTGCTAATAAACCATCAAACTCATTAAGTGTGGCTAGTCCACCAGCCCTCTGACCCACTACCGAGCCCTGATGCCTCAGGCAACTTGAATTTCAGCTGCTCTGGATTCCTGCCCCATGCTTAAAGCCCTGGCTGCTGGGTTCCAGAATCTGTGAAGAATTCAAACAGAGACCTTTTCAAATCATAGGTTCTCAGGGATAGTTGAAATTTTTCAATATTTGCTTTTCCTAATATTTCAAGTATTCAATGCTACTCAAATTTCACTTAAGACAAAAACTGAAGACGCATGTTAGGACCCGAACATAGGCAGCTATAATCTGTAAGGTGTCTGGTGGGGTAACAAATTCTGGGGTTTTGCTCATTTAGAAGCACTGAAGTCCTACAAGTCAGGGCAGTGTCTTCAGTTATCAAACTCCAAGCATGGAAATGCCCTAGAGATAAATGTCTTTCATAACTGCATCAAGTAAGTAAGAGTCAAACTGAGGATTCAACAGTCATTTGTTACTAACAAAAATTCATTATTTCTACATATAGAATTTTCTTAGTGATACTATGTTTAAATTTTAATATTCAATAGTAGTGTGATCCTCTATTAGAATGGAAAGATCAATATCTTATTTTACTAATAAAATATTTTTCAATTTACTCTTTTACTTCAACGTCATTTTACTCCATTAACTTTACCCATGTTAAGACAAAATAGGGAAGAAGAAGAAAAAGGACATTGCAAAAAATAATCACAGAGAGAGCACTGGCTAAAATTCTGGAGTCTTGGGACATAATCCTGACTCTCATTAAACAACTTTGTGCCTCAATTGCCTAATCTGTGAAATGGAGACAACCAAACCTAACTACCTTTCCAGATGATGTGGGAAGTCCATTTGAGCTTCCCCTATAAAATATGTGTGACTGGACAAGGAACACAACCTGGTAACAGTGGGTCAGGGGAACTATCAGCATATATGTAAGACTGTAGTCATTCACACAGACAGTTTAGGCAGTGGAAGACAGGTGAACGGGGAAGAAGGTCGAGAAGGAGGGAGTCACGCAGAGCAGCAGCAACAGGATCCACAGAGCCCTCTCCTTGCATCCCATGACTTTGTACTGTATAGGGAAATGGATGGGAGTGCCCCCATACCAGCTACAGACCAGAATTCCAGAGATACCCCATAGGAGTTTGAAAAGTTGGGAAGTAATGGCCAGAGAGAAGAAGGCGTGGTGGTGGGGGAGAGGATACTACTAGTCTGTCCATTAGCTTCTGAAAAGACCACAAGAAAAGAGAAAAGAATTTACAAGGCTTCTAGAAAAGAAGTAGTAAGAACCAAGGGGTGGGCCAAAGGAAGGAGCTTATGTGTGTATGGGGCTCACGTTCTCACCACACTTCCACATTGCGTTTCAAAGGAGCCCCACAACAGCCTGGTGAGGGGGCAGGCAGGTTGGTATCACCCCCACTTTATTGATGAATAACCTGAAGCACAAAAGAGCTTGGGCAATTTGCCCAAAGTCACATAATTCGCAAATGAGGAAACAAGGATTAAAACCCAGGCCTTCTTGTTTCTACACCAGTGTGTTTTTGTTTTCTCCCATCACTATATGTGGTCACTGGTAAACAGTGGGAATTTTGCATATGGAATTTTAAATGAATTAACCTTATTTTGGAGTTCTGGGTGGAGCAAATGGTTAAGTTCTTGAATACTAGCCAAAGGTTGGCAGTTGAACTCACCCAGAGATGCCTCGAAAGACAGGCCTGGAAATCTGCTTCCGTAAAGATGCAGCCTTGAAAACCCTATGGATCAGTGCTACGCTGCATGCATGGTTCGTCACGAGTCCAAATCGACTCAATGGCAGCTAACAACCACAAGAGTCCTTATTTTATACCTGTGGCAAAATACACTTGTAATAATTCATATTTCTAACAACATGAAATATAATCTGAATATCAGATCGACAGAGACATTTCCTAAAATAAATCAAATTGATCAGAAAAAAAGGACTACTGAGTGACCCACTGAGTCCATGCATAAGCCTCAGTACTCTCTTTCAGCCAGGAATTCTGCCAATGATTGCACAGTAACCATACAGGATATTATGATTTGTTTTAAAAGATCTGTTAAAAGCGTTAACAGCCCCTAGTAAGCATGCTGACTACTTTGGCATTTGTTCTGCAAAATTATAAAATTTTAGAACCGAAGTAAAAGAGAATGAATTAACTGCTTGCTATGTTTTCCTTTAAGGACTAAGAAGGTTATTGCCCATATATGGAGGAATGCCAAAAACATGTTATCCACTCAGCTCACAAAAACCTGAGAGTGTTTTCTATAAGAAAGAGGTCATGAGGATGAAGAGGGAATACTGTTACATACTTGTATATAGAGAACTGTATATGTGAATATGCAAGCTCTCCAAAAACAGGAGAAAAAACAAGGGGATTAGCTACAAAAGCCCACAATGAAAACAAAAATGAAACAAATTAAACCAATGATACCCAAATGAAACAAAAGAACTAGAAACATCTGGAAGGGAAGGTATCGCCCTGGTCATTTAAGTGCAGGTGTCCACACAGCATGCAGAATTCATTGCTCCCTTCTTTCTGTTTAATAGAAATTTGCTTATATTTCTCTTTAAAAAAAGAAAAAAAACCCTGTTGCTGTCAAGTTGATTCCGACTCATAGAGACCCTATAGGACAGAACAGACCTACCCCATAGAGTTTCCAAGAAGTGCCTGTTGGGTTCAAACCGCTGACCTTTTGGTTAACAGCTACAGCACTTAACCACTATGCCACCAGGGTTTCCATGTTTCTATTATAAAAATAGAGTACTTTAATTCAGTCTATTCCCATTTTTCATTAACACTAGCTCAGACTTGAACTAATCTAACTCCTGCCTCTAGCTCTGAACTATGTTTTACCCATCTGTAAAAAAAAAAAAAAAAAAATTTTTTTTTTTAGTACAAAGCCCCAAAGATAAGATATAATGAAAAGAGCAAACCACCTACATTTAGATAATGTCAGTTAGGATCTGAGCAGGGAACAGATGGTACACACAAAGAGGTGATTAAAAAGTATTTAAAGAATTGACTATTTATAAGATGTGGGCAGGTTAGGGAAAACCAGTAAGGAACGGTGAAGCAGCCCAGGGCCTTCAACAGCAGGAAACCATTACTACCCTTAGACCTAGAGGCTAGAGGAGGGAGTTAGTACAGGAACCAGCAAGAGCTGGGCTGTAACAGAGGTCCATTCATCCAAGGTTGTGGCCTTCAGCACAGTAACAAAGCCACTACCAGACTCTAGTCTGACCTCCTGCTCCTCGTCTCTCCTCCAAAGCCTTCCATTAGCTGAACCTACCCAGAAGCCAGAGGGCGAAAGAACTTGGTCCATGAGGTCCATAAACACAGCCTCTGGGGCACAGAGTAGGGTGGAGTATGGACCCAGAGGTGTACTCAGAATATCCAGAGACTGAGGTCTAAAATGTGGACAAAGGTTGCACACAAAGATGTTCACTACAGCATTAATCATAATAATAAAAAAATTAGAAAGAACCTAAATGTCCAGCAACAGGGGAATGATAAAGAAAACTATCTTACCTGTGTTAACGAAGTGGAAAAATGCTTAGAATACAACGTTAAATGAAAAACAAAACAGGATACAAAAGGCACCTAAATTTCTGCCTTCATAATTTCATCTTTAGGGCATATGAAAATATGCATAAGAAAAGAATAGAATGTTAATAGTGTTATCTATAGATGGTGAGATTATGGATCATTGTAACTACATGGTGAGGTTGCTAAAATAGCTAAGACAAATGTAGACTCTATCAGTAAATAGAAACAATATCAATCACAAAAGAACAATGCCTTGGGATGTTCACTGGTCTGACCACTTCCACAGAACTGAACAAGACGTTTAAAAAGTGACATCAACCAATCAGGACTTCCCAAGGAAGATCAAGTGATACTTTCGGACCTGAAATCCAACTCACATGCGGAATACAGGGGGAAAAAAAAAACCTGGGCACATTTCTCTATTGGTGCCCATACTTTTCTTTTCCTCCCAGCAGCTCTTTGAGTAAAGTATGTATAGAGGTCTGTGTTATGACCTTTAGAAACTCTAAGCACTGAAAAGAGCGTGCCTTCCCCACCCCTTTATGTCTTTCAAAATAAAAACAGTCCTAAACCCTAAAACAAAATTTTTAACATTCTGAAATAACATAAAACTTCCAGGCATGTCTGGATTTTTTTTTTCTCTCTCATCCTTGCTTTGGTGATGTCATAAGCATATGCTTAATTTACCATGTAAGCAATCTAGCACTAAGTACATATATAAGTGCTTAGTGATAGAATGTAGGTATGTCTGTATCTGTAGATACAGATAGAAATATGGCTATAAAAAACCCAAACCCATTGCCATCGAGTCAATTCTGACTGATAGCGACCCTATAGGACAGAGCAGAACTGCCCCATAGAGTTGCCAAGGCTGTAAATCTTTAAGGAAGCAGACTGCCACATCTTTCTCCCAAGGAGCAGCTGGTGGGTTCAAAGCACTGACCTTTCAGTTAGCAGCCGAGTGCTTAACCACTGCGCCATAAAGCCTCCTTAGAAATATGCCTATAGATACAAAGAATTTTTATACATATAACCGGATCATGTGTATACACGCATACGCATACGCATACGCATACGCATACGCATACGCATACGCATACGCATACGCATACGCATACGCATACGCATACGCATACGCATACGCATACGCATACGCATACGCATACGCATACGCATACGCATACGCATACGCATACGCATACGCATACGCATACGCATACGCATACGCATACGCATACGCATACATTAAGCTTTCTTTGGCATTCCTTTAGCAGTAATAGTGTGGAGAGCCAAGAATTATAAATTCCCTATCCTCCATGAGAGTTCCTGGGTGATGCAAACAATTATGTGCTCGACAACTAGCTGAAAGCAGTTCAAACCCATTCAGAGGCATCTTGGAAGGCAGACTTGGCGATCTGCTTCTGAAAGGCCACAGCCTTGAAAACCCTATGGAACAGTTCTACACTGCACACACAGGGTCGTCATGTGTTGGAACTGACTCAACGGCAACTAACAGCATCATCCTCTATGAGGCTTAATTTCCTGTATCTCACAGCCTCTGTCTTGTACATGTTTGTATATTTTCTCTTCTTACGGTAATGGTAAATGTGGTAACTTTTCATTATTTTAACAGTGAATATTGCAACTTCTCCGGAAGTCAGGGAAGTGGAACTCAGTTTCCCAATACTACAGCCTGAACTGGTTTTCCAGCCCAAACACCAGGGCCTCACACACAGCAGGCATCCATGAATGTTTGTTTAATAAATGAATTACACCTGTTTAATGAATAAATTCACTTTCACGTTTACTTACCTTCCTGAGTGTGACAGACATATATCAATACCAATCTCTGGTCATAATGTCTCAAAAAAAATTAAGACTGCTTTTGAGAGATACTTTTACTCAGTTACTTGGGTCATAAAATAAAGAAATAAACCTGATGCTTCAACTGCTATTATCACTGGATAATTGTTTTTAGAATTAGAGAAAGTCTATAATAAGCAGAGCTTAGCAGAGAGTGTGGTTTAAGATAAAGTAGCAAATTCCTGGCTGTACTCTGGAAACTGAACTGTATTAATGGCTATGATTATTTATGCTTTAAATAATCACAAATGCTGTCAAGTTGATTCCGACTCCTAGTGACCCTATAGGACAGAGCAGAACTGCCCCATAGGGTTTCCAAGGCTTTGATCTTCATGGAAGCTGACTGCCATATCTTTGTCCCACGGAATGGCTAGTGAGTTCAATCTGCCAACCTTTTGATTAGCAGCCAAGTGCTTTAACCACTGCACCACCACAGCTCCTAAAACAGCTACATTAAATCTAAACTCTACAGCATAGAAAATTTCCATCTTTTATAGTGGAAAAAGAAATTTATTCCTTTCTATGACCTAATATGAATTAATTCTATGCATATAGTGATATTCATCAAAATTACGGAGTATTTTGAAATGTAATTTTTAAACCGCTCAAATACATAAGTCAAACTAAAATTAGATTTTGAGAGTAATGGGTACTAAAGACAAAATTACTAGCTCCTATAAAGACAAAGCTTATTTAAAGGATTTTCGTAATCCTTTTACATCAAGCCCTTCTAGATCTACTTCTTTCAAGCCAACAGTATTACCTATAAATGTGGAGTTGGTTATACCAGCATTTTCTTTCCTCTTTTGAGACTGTGATTAATCTTTACACAGAGTGGGAAATCCACGTTATTTCTCACCTTAGATTCCTTTACATACTCTGTGAATCATCCCAGCAGCAGGTAGTAAGACTTTGTGGCTTTTAGGTTATTGGAAATCAGGTGCAACAAGTTTAGTTAGCACTTGAGCGACTGAGTCACTGATTCTCAGTAGAACTGCCTCAAGTCAGAGGTTCCCAGGAAAACAGGGGTGCCCCATGGACTTCCCAATGCACATGAACTCTTCATTCCTGGATAGTCCCCTTCTCTACATGGGACCAGGGAAATGCTTCCTTCCTGGTTTTTTAAAGGGTGGTATCTCTGAGAGTAGATGGATACCTACATTTCTACTAGATGCCTCTATTCTCCAGTTAGCTACCTCCCATACAGGAACTCTCTAACAGCTCCTTGCTTGATGAGCTTTGGTTTTCCCATAGTGTGGCGAAAATTTTATGAGCTTTGGGGTCAGAAAGACTTAGGTTCAAACACTGCTCTGTCATTTACTAGCTACATCAGCTTAGGCAAGCTACTTTACATCTCCTGGGTTGTTTTCTCAAGTCTATGGGGATAGAATCACTGCTTTGCCGAGCTAGTACAATGATTAAATGGGATATACTGAATCTGATGGATGTTTGCAGCTGTTTCTTCTCATTTTGAGTCGTGCCTCACTAGCAAGTGAAGGTCCTGAAAGCTTTACTCCATCCACATCATTAAGGCCAACTCTACTTTGAGGAGGCAGCTCTTCCCCAGTCATCTTTTGAGTGCCTTTCAAGCTCGGGGGCTCATCTTCCAGCACTATATCAGACAATGTTCCACTGCTATTCATAAGGTTTTCATTGGCTAATGCTTTTCAGAAGTAGACTGCCGGATCCTTCTTCCTAGTCTGTCTTACTATGGAAGCTCAGCTGAAACCTGTCCTCCATGGGTGACCCTGCTGGTATCTGAATACCAGTGGCATAGCTTCCAGCATCACAGCAACACAAAAGCCCCCACAGTACAACAAACTGACAGACACGATATCCTAGGCATTAGTGAGCTGAAATGGACTGGTATTGGCCATTTTGAATAAGACAATCATATAGTCTACTATGCTGGGGAATGACAACTCGAAGAGGAATGGTGTTGCATTCATCGTCAAAAAGAACGTTTCAAGATCTATCCTGAAGTACAACGCTGTCAGTGATAGGATAATATCCATAGACCTACAAGGAAGACCAATTAATATGACTATTATTCAAATATATGCACCAACCACTAGGGCCAAAGATGAAGAAATAGAAGATTTTTATCAGCTGCTGCAGTCTGAAATTGATCGAACGTGCAATCAAGATGCATTGGTAATTACTGGCGATTGGAATGCGAAAGTTGGAAACAAAAAAGAAGGATCAGTAGTTGGAAAATATGGCCTTGGTGATAGCAACAACGCCGGAGATTGAATGATAGAATTTTGCAAGACCAATGACTCCTTCATTGCAAATACCTTCTTTCACCAACATAAACAGCGACTATACACGTGGACCTCGCCAGATGGAACACACAGAAATCAAATTGACTACCTCTGTAGAAAGAGACGATGGAAAAGCTCAATATCATCAGTCAGAGCAAGGCCAGGGCCCAACTGTGGAACAGACCATCAATTGCTCATATGCAAGTTCAAGCTGAAACTGAAGAAAATCAGAGCAAGTCCACAAGAACCAAAATATGACCTTGAGTATATCCCACCTGAATCTAGAGACCATCTAAAGAATAGATTTGACTCACTGAACACTAGTGACTGCAGACCAGACGAGTTGTGGAATGACATCAAGGACATCATCAACAAAAAAATCAAGAGGTCACTGAAAAGACAGGAAAGAAAGAAAAGACCAAGATGGATGTCAGAGGAGACTCTGAAACTTGCTCTTGTGCATCGAGCAGCTAAAGCAAAAGGAAGAATTGATGACGTAAAAGAACTGAACAGAAGATTTCAAAGGGCCTCTCGAGAAGACAAAGTAAAGTATTATAATGACATGTGCAAAGAGCTGGAGATAGAAAACCAAAAGGGAAGAACACGCTCGGCGTTTCTCAAGCTGAAAGAACTGAAGAAAAAATTCAAGCCTCGAGTTGCAATAGTGAAGGATTCCATGGGGAAAATATTAAATGATGCACGAAGCATCAAAAGAAGATGGAAGGAATACACAGAGTCATTATACTAAAAAGAATTAGTCAGTATTCAACCACTTCAAGAGATGGCATATGATCAGGAACCGATGGTACTGAAGGAAGAAGTCCAAGGTGCTCTGAAGGCATTGGTGAAAAACAAGGCTCCAGGAATTAGTGGAATATCAATTGAGATGTTTCAACAAACAGATGCAGCGCTGGAGGTGCTCACTCGTCTGTGCCAAGAAATATGGAAGACAGCTTCCTGTCCAACTGACTGGAAGAGATCCATATTTATGCCTTTTCCCAAGAAAGGTGATCCAACCACATGTGGAAATTATAGAACAATATCATTAATATCACACGCAAGCAAAATTCTGCTGAAGATCATTCAAAAACGGCTACAGCAGTATATCGACAGGGAACTGCCAGAAATTCAAGCCAGTTTCAGAAGAGGACGTGGAACCAGGGATATCATTGCTGATGTCAGATGGATCCTGGCTGAAAGCAGAGAATACTAGAAGAATGTTTATCTGTGTTTTTTTGACTACGTGAAGGCATTCGACTGTGTGGATCATAACAAACTATGGATAACACTGAGAAGAATGGGAATTCCAGAACACTTAATTGTGCTCATGAGGAACTTTTACATAGATCAAGAGGCAGTTGTTTGGACAGAACAAGGGGATACTGATTGGTTTAAAGTCAGGAAAGGTGTGCGTCAGGGTTGTATTCTGTCACCATATTTTTTTTATTCAATCTGTATGCTGAGCAAATAATCCAAGAAGCTGGACTATATGATGAAGAATGGGGCATCAGGAAAGGAGGAAGGCTCATTAACAACCTGCCTTATGCAGATGACACAATCTTGCTTGCTAAAAGTGAAGAGGACTTGAAGCACTTACTAATGAAGATCAAAGACCACAGCCTTCAGTGTGGATTACACCACAACATAAAGAAAACAAAAATCCTCACAATTGGACCAAGGAGCAATGTCATGAAAAATGGAGAAAAGACTGAATTTGTCAAGGATTTCATTTTACTTGAATCCACGATCAACAGCCATGGAAGCAGCAGTCAAGAAATCAAAAGACACATTGCACTGGGCAAATCTGCTGCAAAGGACCTCTTCAAAGTGTTGAAGAGCAAAGATGTCACCCTGAAGACTAAGGTGCGCCTGACCCAAGTCATGGTATTTTCAATCGCCTCCTATGCACGTGAACGCTGGACAATGAATAAGGAAGACCGAAGAAGAGTTGACGCCTTTGAATTGTGGTGTTGGCAAAGAATATTGAATATAGCATGGACTGCCAAAAGAATGAACAAATCTGTCACGGAAGAAGTGCAGCCGGAATGCTCCTTAGAGGCAAGAATGGCAAGACTGCATCTTACATACTTTGGACATGTTGTCAGGAGCGATCATTCCCTGGAGGAGGACATCATGCTTGGCAGAGTACAGGGTCAGCGGAAAAGAGGAAGACGCTCAACAAAGTGGATTGACACAGTGGCTGCAACAATGAGCTCAAGCATAACAAGGATTGTAAGTATGGCGCAGGACCGGGCAGTGTTTCGTTCTGTTGTGCGTAGTATTGCTATGAGTCGGAACCGACTCGAGGGCACCTAACAACAACACTGAATATGAAAGCAACTGTCACATAATAGGTATTCACTAATTATTCATGCCCCTCTCCTACTTACTCTTAACAAAAGTTCCTTATTTATTTAAGTCATAAGGGAGAGGCTGGGAATTATCCGGCTGAAAAGAATTCTCCTCCTCTATTTCCCCTGCCAAGCTCGTTTTCCTCAATAAACATCCTCAAACCCAACTGGCTGTCACTTTTCCTCTTTATCAGTTGCTGAGTAGCATTAAGATATAAATTGGGCTCCTCTTTGTTTAACTTCTGGCAACTTCTGCTGGCTTTGTAAATTAGTGGAATGGTAGCCAGTGTACACCTACACACAGAGAAGGGCAACCAGAAATCCTGTAGTGAAAAAGGAAGGCGGTGCATAAATTCCTGGCAGCCTTCTCCGAGATAAAGAAGGCACATCCTCCCTGCATCTTCAACAGGTATCACCTGCACCCAAGATTGGTTGTTCCTTTGAGGAGGCTTTGTTGAGAAATTATTTACATACCACACAATTTATTCATTTAAAGGGTACAGTTCAATGGCTTTTAGTATATTCACATATGTGCAACCATCACCTCAACCAATTTTAGAACATTTTCAAAACCTCAAAAAGAAACCCTAGACCCTTTAGCATCACTTTTTAATCTTTCCATCTCTTCTAGCCCTAAAAAAAAACCACTAATCCTGTCTCTATAGCTTTTCCTATTCTGGGCATTTTACATGAATGGAATCATATAATATGTGTCTTTTTGACCAGCTTCTTTTACTTAGCATAATATTTTCAAGGCAAAAAAGGGATCTTCTAATAAAATTGAAATAACAGGGAAGGGTACAATTAATTGCCAACAGCGGACTAGCCACTAAGACTTCTAGGTCAAAGTATGCAAAACTTCTTACAGAGTGAAATTAGGACAACCACAAAATGCAAATCAGTAGAAGTCAAAATTTTAAACAAATGCCAGATATTCAGTTGTGCTTTGTTCTTATTATCTTAAAAAAAAAATCCAAATTCTAGTTGTAGACTAGCTTGTTTAAACATGTTTATTTACACACATGGGAATATGAGTGCTCTTGTTTCAGTCCAAAGTGGGCTCCGCTGAAGGACTCCTGATCGATAACTGAATCCACTACAGACAAAATTGTTTTGGGTAGCCAATACTAAAAGAGAATAGTTTTATAATCCACCCTTGGTGTAACTACATTTTCTCATTTTGCAGATAACAACCACCACTTAGTCCATGGAAGCTAAATAGTAGGGAAGCAAGCCAACATTTTCAAGGTAGTACTGCCAAGAATGGCTGGCAATGCCTGGGTGAGCCTCCAGTTCACACACTTGAAAAGGGCCAGGTCTTAGGTTTGAATATAACACACATGATAAAGGAGATACTGTATTTCAACGTGAAAGTCAACAGTTTGCTTCGACTACCATATCTTTTTCTCATAGCAGATGCAAAAACAATCAAATTGTGCTGTCTTGGGATATTTGTGAATCCATTAACATTATAAAAACAATAAAATGACAAATCATAAATAAAATATCCTACATGTCACAGCACCAGCACTGCTTTAAGCCCATAAAGGGCGTATTGCATGGGTGCAATATGGATAGACCCTATAATTTTAAATGACATTTTGTCATTATATAATATGGTTTATCAAAGTTTTACTTTTTAATGAAAACTTGAATTTTTTTTAAGGTAGTGGGTAAGATACTAATTATAACAGAAACTCTGGAAGTGTTCAGTATGCCAGGAAAAAGACTATAGTGTGTGCACTGGCTGAATAACTCAATCTAGGGATCAGACAGTCTCATAGGTGTTGGTTTATGAAACTAGGGAGAAGATTTCCAGGGGGAATAAGTCATCAGAAAGCTATGAGTCAGTAGGGCTCATGTCAAAGGCAAGTATAGGGCAAGAGTGGAGTGGTACAGTCTGCAATCCAAGGTGCCCAAAAGAACAGCTGACTAGACATCACAAGACCTGAGTTTCAGTCCTGCTTCTTCCGTCTAGCATTACCTTCTTTGGACTTCAATTTCCTCATCTATAAAATGAGGGTATGGGCTTACTTCACAGAGCTACTGTGAGCCTCAAATGGGATAAAACATCAACACTGATTTTTAATTTGTGAAGCATAAGGTAAATGTAAGTGGGATTTGTATTGGTTGCCAGGGAATCCCCCAGGACAAATCAAGAAGTAAAACCAAAGATCCAAGCAGCAGGGTTTCTAGAGACCTAAAGTTAGAGCAGCAAGGGGCAGCTTTCAGCCTCAACTGCTGGAGCAACTACTTGAGAGATTCTGCTATCCCCACCCAGCCTAAGCAGTAAGTGTAGATTTAAAGGGCTCCCTATCTAGCTACTTTAAGATTCTGGGTGGTGCAAACAGTTAATGCTATTGACTGCTAACTGAAAGGCTGGCAGTTCAAATCCACCCAGAGGTGCCTTGGAAGAAAGGCCAGGCAATCTAAATCCAAAAAATCAGCCTTTAAAAACTATGGAACATAGTTTTATTGTTACAAACATGGGGTTGCCATGAGTTGAAGTGGACTCAACCACAACCAGGTTTTTTGTTTATGTGTTTTTTATTTGGCTACTTTTCTCTGACCTTGCATTCTAACTGGCTCTAGTCTCCCTCTTTGTTATGCCATTTCCTGATAAAGTTTGGGCAGAAATGCTGAACTCAGGATCTAGACACTATACTTTCATTTATAACATACACTTTTGAACTTCTGCTTTAAAATATTTTTTTTTCCAATATTTCGATGTACTTATATTTCTATGAATTGCTGCTAACCAAAAAGTCAGCAGTTCAAATCTACCAGCTCCTCCTTGGAAACCCTGTGGGGCAGCTCCACTCTGTCCTACAGGGTTGCTATGAGTCAGAATCAACTCGATGGCAACAGGTTTTTTTTTTTTTAGTTAACATAGAAATTGTCTAATACCAAAAATTCATTTAATTTCTTATATATAATTTCTGCTTATGAGATCTAGAGATTAAATATGCTTATTCTGGGAATATAAAGAAGGCAGCAATAACCACAGTGATTAACCAAAGGACTCAAGACAACCTAGGGGGCAATCCAAGTCCCGCACCTTAAAAGCTCTGTGATTATGGTCCAATTATCTACCCCCCCACCTCATTTTCCTCAAATGGGAATAATAATAGTACGTACCCACCTCTTAGAGATTCAGCAACAACTCTTGGGGTGTTATGAATTACTCGTAGTGAGTTAATATTTGTAAAGCACTCAGAACAATGCCTGATCCACACGGTGTATTTTAAACTGTATCTTTCCATCAAATTTTGATAGGAAAGAACGTTTTCACAGACATGATCGGAAATTCCTATTATAAACAAAACTCTTCCGCTATTTTCTTATCTTATTCATATTATTTTGTCCATTGACTCCAATTATAACACAAAGAACTATCTAACTAGAGAACCCAAAGAACTATTAGGAACTTATGCTACTGCCTATTAACTAATTGCGAAAAAAGAAACTCAGAGGCATATTATGCATGGTGTCTTTACACAGCTGTTGGCCAGATCTCTTATTTGAGCTGTAGATATTCTATCTTTGGGATACTATAATCCTAACTTGTAATGAATGAGACTCAGTTAGGGCCACTGGCTTGAAATGTCACACAGCAGTAATAAATACAGCCAGCAGCCAATTTTCATCACCATAGAATACTTTGCCAAGCCTAACAGCAAAGTACTTTTACTCATTTAATTGCCATTTATGGGAAGGTAAAAAACAAAAGGCGCTTGTTAATTCCGTGTTTCGTTTTTCTGTATGAGCCACGGGTGTAACCTATACGGGTCTTGTCTATAATTTGTCGGTGTGAAAAGATGGAATACCATGGACGGACTTTGGCTTCTCTGCCTCACTTGTACGTCCTTGGGGTCTCCTGGTTCTTTGTCAAAATGATCCTGTGCAATGTGGGATCCCTGTCATTGTTTTACTACCACCGAACAGACCAATCCAGCCAAGGCACAGCTTGCTGTAAAAACAGCACAAGCAAGTGCTTACTCTGGTGTAAAGACTCCTTTCTCATATACCTGAATCCACAGCGGTATTTTGATGAGGCTAGGGCCGGATTCAGGCATGTGAGAGCCCTAAACACTGATAATCTGTGGTCCCCCCTCCTTTGATTACTCACGCATTCGAATGGGATATGTAAGTTATATATATAACAAAAAAAACCAAACTCATTGCTGTCAAGTCAATTCTGACTCATAGCAACCCTATAGCGACCCTACAGGACAGAGTAGAACTGCCCCATAGGGTTTCCAAGAAGCCGCTGCTGGATTTGAACTGCCGACAGTTGGTTACCAGGCAAGCTCTTAACCACTGCGCCACCTAGGCACTCTGTGTGTGTGTGTGTGTGTGTGTGTGTGTGTGTGTGTGTGTGTGTGTGTGAGCTATCCATGATGTAACTTCTTTTAAATGTGACTATAATATCCACAATTGAATGCAAAAGCTGCATACGCCATTTTAGTGGAATGAAATGAACTGGATTATACAATTTTTTGAGGATGTAGGGTACTAAGATTTTTACTATAAACCACATTTTCTACAAAAAGAATATTCAACATATTCTACAATAAAGATAAAGAGTCAATGAACTTAGCTGTTGCAACAATCAATAGTATACTCCTAAGAGACAAAACCCTGGTGGTGTAGTAGTTAAGAGCTACAGCTGTTAACCAAACGGTCAGCAGTTTGAATCCACCAGATGCTCTCTGGAAACCCTATGGCACAGCCCTACTCTGTCCTATAGGATCACCATGAGTCGGAATTGAGTTGACAGCAACAGGTTTGTTTTTTGTTCTTTTTTTTAAAAGACCCGCTGAGATAACAAGTTTCAATTACATGAGAGGGGACTGTAATTTTGTGACTGAAAGTGTAGAAATAGAGGGTGTTGAAGTGAGCCCATGACACAGATAAGTGGCAAAGAATTATCCTACGCTAAATTCAGACTCTACAATCACTTCTGGAGAGACTCCTCTAACTTCAAGTATAAAGTCTATCTCAGTTCCTAAGTGACTTTTCTGTCACTGAATGCATAAAAGGTTGCCCTTTTATGGACTAACATTAACATCTTCACAACATTCCAGATACCTGAAGGTACTTAAAGGGTTGATAGATCTGGTGGCATCTTCTTTTGAGCTTCTGAAATTATGTTTGACTCTACTTACAAAGTAAAAGTGTATTTACTAATGCTACTACCATTACCACAAAGACAAGAACAATTACTACCATTACCACAAAGACAAGAACAATTACTACCATTACCACAAAGACAAGAACAATTAGAGTAACCATCAGTGTCACTAGCCCCCTGCTACCAGCAGCTTTCATCTACGGAGCAGCTGCTTTGGTCCAGGCCCTGTGCTAGATGTTCTGCATGTACAATATCTAACCCTTATAGAGCCTGTAAGGTAAATGTTATCATTTCCATTTTATAGATGAGGAAACTGAGGCTTAAAGAGGTTAAAAGCTTATCCCAGTGGCAGAGGCTGATTTGCAACTGAGTCCATTCAGCACCAGAGTCCATGTTTTTTCCACGGCAGTATGCTCTCAGAGCTCCTACTGACTGAGCACCTGTTACCTGCCAGGCACGGTGTTAATCGTTTTAAATACATATTTGTAATTCTCAAAACAGCGCTAAGAGGTAGGTCACAGATCATGAAACTGAAATTAGGTGGTAACTTCTCCAGGAGCTCATAGCTAGTAGTGACAGAGCGAAAATTTAAATGCCTGGTTTATCAGTGGTGAAACGAAATAAACCTAAAATTTAAGTCTTTCCTTTGGCATAAGCTAAATAAGGGAAATAACTCAATATCAACCAGTTTAGATTTAACAGTAAATAAAACAAAAATAGACTTATCTGGCTATGTCCTTTGTGTTAGAAAATAATGAAACCTTTTTAGAGTTTCAAACACTAAACCAGTCACAAAAGACTAGAAACCAGAATCAATTTTAAGTCACGAAGACTAACACTTTATGGTTCTAGAATGCTTCCATAAAACATTTTAAATGATTGTTCTTTCTCTGAAGAAAAAAAAAAAATCCTCCAAATAACTATAGTTTATCTTCACAATTCTGATTCCTGGGTCGTGTAAAGAGTTTGTGTTCAGCTACTAACCTAAAGGTTGGTGGTTAGAACCCACCCAGCGGCATCATAAAAGAAAGGCCTGGAGACCTGCTCTGTAAAGATTACAGTCAAGAAAGCCCTATGGAGCAGTCCTACTCTGTAACACATGGGATTGCCATGAGTCTGAATTGAATCAAAGGCAATGGGTTGGGTTGTTTTTGTTTGTTTTTTTTTTGGTATTCTCACAACATTCTAGAGATATAGACAAGGAGTAAGTTGCTTTTCTTTTATAGAAAGGAAAGGTTCACTAAAGAACAGAAAAGCTAAGGGAAGTTTATAGCCCTGAAGCTCGAGCCAGTATCCTGACTCCAAGGTAGGCGTCCGCCCACCCACTGAAGAAGCTCTGTTTCTGGCATTGGCTGTACTTAGCCTGGACGGAAACTAATCTGCTGATCTTCAGAGGATTACAAGGCCTACCCACGATTTCCAGCGCAGCAGAGAACATTAATATTTGTGTCTAGGTTTGGGTTTCAATTCAGTGTGAAGATGATCATTTTAATTCACTGCACTGACTTTTAGCTAATAGTTCATTTCTAATCAAAACACTGGGTGCCTTAAATAGGGAAAATAAAAAGGAAGCACCGTTTCCATCATACAGCAAAAAGTAAAATTACTACCCAAAAGGAAGTATAGGCAGAGTATTAGTAAGAGTAAGAGAAACAATTCACATTTATTGGGCACTCACAAAGTGCCAGTCACTGTTCTGAGTACTTCACATGCATTAGCTTATTTAATTTTTTAACAACCCACTTATTATTTCCATTTTGGAGATGATGAACCTGAGGCACCCAAAACTCACTACCGTCGAGTCGATTCTGACTTATAGCCACCCTATAGGACAGCGCAGAACTGCCCCATAGAGTTTCCAAGGAGCACCTGGCGTATTTGAACTGCCGACCTCTTGGTTAGCAGCTGTAGCACTTAACCACTATGCCCCAGGGATTCCAGCTGAAGCACAGAGAGGTTAAAAACTTACCGAGGATGACACAGCTGAGTGTTACATTAAGTAGACTGGGCATTTGAACCTAGGCAAAGAATCCACTCTCTCAATAAATTGTTTACAAAATAGAGTATTAGTCAAAATCCTTACAAATGACATTGCCATTAATGGCAGCTAAGGAAAGTCTGCTCACAGTTTGCCATGCCTTCTCTATGCACATCACTGGGCTGTCTGATGGCAACAGATAGGGCTGACCCAGAAGAGTAACTACTCTATTTCTATGAAAAATAACATCATATTAATGTGTTTACCAAAACCAGGCTGAAAGAAGCAAAAAGGATGAATTTTGGGGAAAGAGGAAACCATGTTCAAATTAGTTCATGTAAAGAAAAAAAAAAGTGACAGGCATTGATTTTTAGAACATCTACACCAAGAGTCACAAGTATTTGCACAGCACAGACATTTTACATCAGTAAACTTCAAACCATCACTGGAATGGTAAGCTATTCTAGGAAGAGAATCACCTTTTTCCATCCAACACTATTACTCCATTTCTTCTGTCATAGCTCCTTTGCTTTTAAAATAATGAGGATGATCATTATTTTATATTTACTGAGTTTTTACTTTGTGCCCAAAGTATGGAAAGGATTTTACATTTAATAACATAAGCTTTCATTTAATATTCACAACAGCTCTATAATGTAAGTATTACTATTGTCTCCATTTTACAAATGAGGAAACTGAGATTCAGATAGATGAAGAAACATACCCAAGGTCACATAGCCAAGGCATAAATTCATTTTTGTCTGACTGAAAGCCCATAATATTAATCATATGAGCCCAGCAAATAAGTGTGGCTGCCTGACTGTCCCTCCTTATGCAGAGGGCCATGGTAAGAGCTACATACCCAGCCGAGTTCCCCCACCTTCCAGTTTTGGACAGAAATGAATGAATGTGGTCAGATGGCTCAAAAGAGCCACACTGGCCAAGAACCACTAGAAACCTAATTGCTTTAGTCCTCTCTTTAGAAACAGCTACGTTCTCTCAGAAGTAAATGAAATATTATAAAGATAATCTAACTAGAAAAATATCCCAAAGACAGACCAGTACGTTTAGTCTTCAGAACATTTGTTAGTACAAAGTTCATCACAGTTCTGAAAGAAAGGAGTACTTCAAGACTGAACTAAAATGCAAGAGGCTCATTCAAGCAGAGAAGCAAAAGCCCCTA
Organism: Elephas maximus indicus; assembly: GCF_024166365.1. NCBI lineage: Eukaryota > Metazoa > Chordata > Mammalia > Proboscidea > Elephantidae > Elephas > Elephas maximus. Next base: position 172,055,142 of record NC_064819.1, on the reverse strand, counting down.
TTTAAAATTTTAGTCTAAAATGTATTTTCACCTGAATAAATGATCTATACCTGCATATTACTGCATTTTGATAGGAAATAACAGAACTAGGTCAGATAAGAAAAACTACTATGGAAGTGTTTCATATATTTACTGAGGTAACAGAAAAAAATATTAAATGTTATTTAGTAGCATTTCATTAGAAATTTAATACATCAAGTAACATACTTTGTTAGAAATTTCAATCCATAATTATGCATAGTAAGTCTTTGAATAGATTAAAATATGCTCTGTTACCACTATGGTGATAAAATATAAGAAAAAAATGCCTTCCCTCTTATCACTCTTCTGCTCACCCCTTCACACATACTCTGACTGCCTGAACCACTGTGCTTCTCAGAAAGTACCACACATGCTTTTCCTAATGTTGGTGATGCTCATGGTGCAACTCCTGCCTGGAAATATTGTTCCTTCCCCTTTCTGTCTGACTAAGCCGCCACAGTCGCTCTCCTCAGGAAGCCTCCTGGATGCTCTCATCTGTGCTGACATCTATGGTAGCATTTGCCCCACTGTTGACTGGTCTGTACAAGAGACTAAGAATCTTTGAGCACAGAGATCACTCTCGGTGTTTTATATTCCAACACTTAGCACTTAGCTGACTGCCTGGTGCTCAATAACTCTTTTGATTAAATGAATGAATATAGATGGCAATATTAAGGCTCTATAGAAATAAAAAGGAAAATGTGTTTAAAATGCAAATCTTCCACAATTTTATTCTGGCCCTCACTGTCATCATGGTGTATTTTTAAAAACCATGCAGAGGGATTTACTGGACATTGTCAAGTGTCTTTCATTAAAAACATTTCACATCTCCCCAACCACATAAATTTGCTGTTACTTCAAATTGATTACTGTTCAAAATGAATACGTCAATTCAGATAGTAAAAATGAACATACATATAGAATAACCCGTTGCGGTTGAATCGATTCCGACTCATAGCGACCCTACAGGATGAAGCAGAACTTCCCCACAAGGTTTCCAAGCAGCTGCTGGTGGATTCGAACTGCTGACCTTTTTGTTAGCAGTCATAGCTCATAACAACTGCACCACCAGGGTTCCATCGACATATAAAGTAAAACCATCACAAAATCGTGAAAAAAGTCGCAATGGCAGTTAGACTTTGAAATAAGTAGGTGCTGCATAATTCTACCACTGATGATACCTCAAACAAGCCATTTATCCTTTTTCAGTTTCTCCATTCGTAAAATGGGCCTCCTCCCTTCTGATCATGAGAGGATAATGGAAGTATTTCATCTGTGAGAGTTTTGGGAGGTCTTCACAATAAGAGTAGTATTTCCAAAAGTCTTATATAAATCCAAGGTAAAGTTCCTATCATCATTCATTACGGTAATAACCTTTCACTACCCTCCAGCTCTTGTTAGCTAATAGATTCGTTACTTTCATAAAGAATCAAAATAAAGGTCACATGGGTGGGCACAAGTGTCTCTCCCAGGTGCTCAGTTACAGCCAGAGGCCACAAGAAAGCTGGTCACCTGCAGTGGCCCGGACTGAGCGCCTCGCGACCCCGTTGAGCTCCTACCCCAGGAAGCGGACCCCAGGGCTTTCACCGAGCGGGATCTAGTAGGACTGACCATGGAGGGGACTCAGGGTCAGGGGGCAGAAGTAGACAGAGGACCTAAGGAGGAGAAGGTGGGATTGGAGCGCTGGGAGCGAGGAGTTTACCTGCCCTCGCCAAGGGGCGCGGGAAGCGGGTGCGGAATGAACACTCCACAGTCGGACGGTGGAGGCTGCTGCTTCTTCTTGGAGCGCCAGATGTGGAAGGTGCTGTGCTTCTTGGGGGCCCTGGACGTACTGAACTCTCCGGAGTCCCCACGAGGTGGCGGCGACAGCGGCATCTCGTCAGCCTCCTCCTCCGGCCTCTCGGACGCTGCCCTTTCGGCCTCCCGGCCTTTGTGGAAGAACATACCCGGTCGCCGTCTCGCCCGCCTTTCCCAGCGCGCCGTCGGACCCCGCCCCTTCGCAGGGGACGGCAGAGGGTTAGAGTACAACCCCAGAGCCGACTGCGAGCAGCACAGGAGCCGGAGCCCGCGCGCCGGCCGCCGCAGCCCGACAGCCACACAGCGCCCCCGCGCGGCACTGGCGGCGCAGGGCGCGAGTTCAGGTGAGGTGCGCGCTCCGCAAGTCCCTAGTAGGGCAGACACGGCCCCCGTCGCCTGCTTGGCGGCTCGCGGAGGCTGTGGGGCAGCGACACCTGATGGACACACTAAGCACCGCGTCTCCTGAGAATACATTCCCCGCTGTGGGCTGGGAGACTTAGCTGGGTCAAGTTTCAACAGAGCCCCCGGTGCTTGTGCCATCGGTCCCCTGCGGACTTGTTGATCGCTCGCGGCCTGTGCCAGGGTGGCGGGGTGACTGCTTAACCATGAGCCCCGCCTAGAGAAGGATTGGGAGAGGCCCATCCCGTGGCCGGGTGCCCAGCAATTAGGACTATTCCGTTTTGGCCTTGGAGGGCTTGGGCAATGTCCTCAGCCGAGTAGCTCCTGTTCCTGTTTGTAAACACGAGTGCCTACTCCTCTTCTCTCCCTTTAAGAGTCTGAGTAATTAATTTGTACTTCCATCATAAAGCATAAAACGATGAAAAACAGAAGGGAATCAGCCATATTCTTCAGGTCCCAAAAGGCTTAATAGAGCCCTCAAGGTGAATTAAATGCCCGTCCCACATGATACTTGTTGTCTGCTTTACGAATAATGACTTTTTTTCCTAACTCGCAATCATAATTAAGTAGCAAGGGCAACTACTATTTAAGCAAAAGCAGTACATAAGCAATTATTTTGGGCATCCTTAGAGTATAAAAAGCTGAAGAACCACGTACTGCTTAAAAGCTCAATACAGAACAAGTCCCTCTTACACTGTAATACCTTCTTCTTTCTTTTCCTCTTTGAAGATCCAGTTCATTAACCCATTCCTTCATTCATTTAATGCACATTCATTTTTTTTTAATAAACACATAGCCTCCAGGCAGTAAAAATGCACAAACTATACATAACTCAAATTTTACATATTCACGTGGCTTGGGGTTGTAATTAATTTTTAATGGGTAGTTGACGATGTCTAGAAAATCTTTGGGTATGTGCTTTTTAAATATATCGTTATCAAGATATAGAATATTTTCCAAACCTCAGATGTCTCACTCCTGCCCCAGCCAATGCATACCTTCCCTTATAAAAGTAAACTATTATCATGACATCTATCACCATAGACTAATTTTGCCTGTTCTGGAACTTCATTTAAATGGAATCACAATATGTACTCTTTTGTCTGGTTTCTGTTGTTCGATATTATTATTTTTTCTAGAATTATTCATATTTTTGTATGCAGCTGTTGTTCATTTAAAAAATTATTATGGTAAACTCATACCTCTTGACAATCACACTGAATGTAAATGCCTTAAATGCACCAGTAAAAAGACAAAGAGTGGCAGAATGGATTGAAAAAAAAGACCCATCAATATGCTGTTTACAAGACATATACCTTAGACACAAAGACGTAAGCTAAAACTCAAAACTGGAAAAAGATAATATCAAGCAAACAATAACCAATAAAAAAGCAGGAGTGGCAATATTAACCTCTAATAAAATAGACTTTAAAGCAAAATCTGCCATAAAAGATAAATGATTAAAGGGTGAATCCACCAAGAGGACATAACCATAATAAATATATACCCACCCAATGACAGGGTTCCAAAATATATAAAACGAACTCTAACGGCATTGAAAAGAGAAATAGATAGTTCCACAATAATAGTAGGAGACTTCAACACACAACTTTTATGAAGGACAGAACATCTGGAAAGAAACTCAACAAAGATAAAAAAGATCTAAATGCCACAATCAACAAACTCAACCTCATAGACATATACAGAACACTCTACCCAATGGCAGCAAAGTATACGTTTTTTTCCCAACACACATGGATCATTCTCCAGAACAGACAGCATTTTAGGCCACAAAGCAAGCCTAAATAAAATCCAAAACACTGAAATAATACAATGCATTTTCTCTGATCACAATGCCATAAAAATAGAAATCAATAACAGGAAGAGCAAGGGAAAAACATCAGATACATGGAAACTGAATAATACCTTATTTTAAAACTACTGGATAATAGAAGAAATCAAAGATGGAATTAAAAAAATTCCCAAACTCAAATGAAAAATCTTTGGCACACAGCAAAAAGTAGTGCTCAGAAGTCAATTTATAGAAATACACACATCAAAAAAGGGTCAAGATCAAAACATTAACCCTACAACTCAAACAAATAGAAAGAGAGCAGCAAAAGAAGCCCACAGACACCAGAAGAAAGGAAATAATAAAGATTAGAGCAGAAATAAATGAAAGAGAGAACAGAAGAACAACAGAAAGAATCACCAAGACCAGAAGTTGGTTCCTTGAAAGCATCGATAAAATCAGCAAACCACTGCCAAATTGACAAAAGAAAAACAGGAGAGGAAGTAAATAACCTGGATGAGAAATGAGATGGTGACATTAAAACAGAACCAACTGAAATTAAAAAAAAAAAAAAGATCATAATAGAATACTATGAAAAATTATACTCCAACAAATTTGAAAACCTAGAGGAAATGGACAAATTTCTAGAAATACACCACCACTTAAACTAACACAAATTGAGGTAGAAAGACCAAACAGACCCATAACACAAGAAAAGATTGAAGAGATAAGAAAGAAAAATTCCCAACAACAACAAAAAAACCCTGGCCCGGATGGCTTCACTTGAGAATTTTACCCAACATTCAGAGAAGAGTTCACACCAATACTAGTGAAACTATTTCAGAGTATGGAAAAGGAAGGAACACTCCTGAATTCATTTTATGAAGCCTGCATAACCCTGATACCAAAGCCAGGCAAACACTACTAAAAAAAGAAAATTACAGACCAATATCACTTATGAATATAGACGCAAAAATTCTCAACAAAATTCTAGCCAATAGAACTCAACAACACATCAAAAAATAATACACCACAACTAAGTGGGATTCATACCAGCTATGTAAGGATGGTTCAACATTAGAAAACCAATCAATGTAACCCAGCACATAAATAAAACAAAAGACTGACATGATAATCTCGATCAATGCTGAAAAGGCATTTGATAAAGTCCAACACCCATTACTGATAAAAACTCTGAAAAATAGGAATAGAAGGGAAATTCCTCAACATAATAAACAGCATTTATACAAAACCAAAAGCCAATATTATTAGCAACACAGAGAGACTGAAAGCATTTTCCTTGAGAACAGGAACCAGACAAGGGTGCCTTTTATCACCACTCTTATTCAACAATTGTGCCAGAAGTTCTAGATAGAGCAATAAGGCAAGAAAAAGAAATAAAGGGCATCCAAATTGGCAAGGAAGAAATAAAACTACCCCTATTCGCAGATGATATGACCATATACATAAAGAGATTCCACGAGAAAGCTCCTGGAGCTAATAGAAGGATTCAGCAAAGTAGCAGGATACAAGATCAACATACAGAAATCAGTTGGATTCCTCTACACTAACAAAGGGAACTTCAAAAAGGAAATAAGGGAAACAATACCACTTACAATAGCTCCCTGAAAGACAAAATACTTAGGAATAAATCTAACCAGGGATATAAAAGACCTATACAAAGAAAACTACAAAACATAACTGCAAGAAACCAAAAGAGACCTACATAAATGGAAAGACATACCATGCTTAGGATAGGAAGACTCAACATTGTGAAAATGTCAATACTACCCTAAGAGATCTACAGATAAAATGCAATCCCAATCCAGATTCTAACAGCATTCTTTAACAAGATAGAAAAACTAATCACCAACTTTCTATGAAGAGGAAAGAGTCCCCAGATAAGTAAAGCATTATTGAAATTATTGAGAACAAAGTAGGAGACCTCACACTACCTAATCTCAGCACCTGCTATACAGCCTGGTACTGGTATAATGACAGACACATAGACCAATGGAACAGAACTGAGAACCCAGAGGTAAATCCATCCACCTATGGACAGCCGATCTTTGACAAATAGCCAAAGTCCATTAAGTGAAGAAAAGACAGTCTCTTTAACAAATGGTGCTGGCAAAACTGGATGTCCTTCTGTAAAAAAAATGAAACAGGACCCATACCTCACAGCATACACAAAAACTAACTCAAAATGGATCAAAGACCTAAATATAAAACCTTAAAGGATCATGGAATTAAAAATAGGGACAATGCTAGGAACCTTGCTAGATGGCGTAGATAGAATACCAAACATAACTACAAATGCACAAACAGCAGAAAATAAACTAGATAAGTGGGATCTCTTAAAGATTAAGAGTGGAAACCCTGGTGGAGTAATGGTTAAGTGCTACGGCTACTAACCAAAGGGTTGGCAGTTTGAATCTGCCAGGCGCTCCTTGGAAACTCTATGGGGGCAGTTCTACTCTGTCCTATAGGGTCGCTATGAGTCGGAATCGACTCGACGGCACTAGGTTTTTCTTAAAGATTAAACACTAATGCTTGTCAAAAGACTTCTCCAAGAGAGTAAAAAGAAAACCTACAGAGTGGGGAAAAATTTGGGGCTATAACATATCTGACAACGGTCTAATCTCTAAGATTTACAGAAACCCTTAACACCTCAAAAACAAAAAGACAAACAAATCCAATGAACAAAGGATGTGAACAGACACTTTGCCAAAGAAGACATTCAGGTGGGTAACAAACACATGAAGAAATGCTCAAGAACATTAGCCATTAGGGAGATGCAAACCAAAACTATAACGAGATAGCATCTCACCCTGACGTTACTGTCACTAATCAAAAAAAAAATAACAAATGTTGGTGAGATTGGAACTCTTATCACTGCTGGCGGGAATGTAAGATGATACAACCCCTATGGAAAATGGTATGGTACTTCCTTAAAAAGCTAGAAATAGAAATACCATATGATCCAGCAACCCCACTCCTAGGTATATGCCTTAAAGAAATAAGAGCCATGACACAAACAGACATATGTACACACATGTTCATCGCAACATTATTCACAATAGCAAAAAGATGGAAACAACCTAAGTGCCCATCAACAGATGAATGCATTAACAAACTGTGGTATATACGCACAATGGAATATTATGCAATGATAAAGAATAATGACAAATCTGCGAAACAGCTCACAACATGAATGAATTTGGAGGACATTATGCTGAGTGAAATAAGTCAATCACAAAAGGATAACTATTGTATGAGACCATTACTATAAAGAAACAAGAAAAAGATTTACACACAGAAAAAAAAAATTCTTTGATGGTTAACAGGGATGGGAGGGTGGGGAATGAAAATTATCTAATAGAAAATATATGTTAATACTGGTGAAGGGAAAGGCAATACATAATATAGGGGAAGTCAACAAAACATGACCAAGGCAAGGGAGGACATTGAGAGGAACACAAGAACAAAGGGCAACTACGGTATAACTATAGCATAGACAATCCTGTAACAGCACTATTAACAAACAATAATTTACAAATGGATACATAGATAGATAGGTATGCCAAGAGGTGTGGGAGGATGTAAGGGAACACACCCACCTGCAGATATAGGTTTGGTGGTGGATATTTCTACATTTTTATAACTGTAGGTGCTGCTTATATATTAATATAGACAGAGTACACAAGGGCCACAGTCAGGGCAACTTCTTGGGCAACTTCTTAGTCAACTAAGCACCTCATGAAACAAAGTTCCTAGGCTCAAAGGTGAAGGACCTTTGGCACAACATAGTTCATAAAGACAAAGTTCTGCATCCTACTGTGGTGAGTAGCATCTGGGGTCACAAAGCTTGCGAGTGTCATCTAAGATACAGCTATTGGTCTCCTTCCATCTGGAGCAAAGGAGCGTGAAGAAAACCAAAAAGTCAAGGGAGCAATTAATCCAAAGAACTAATGAACCACAGCCTACGTGACCCCGAGACCAGAAAAACTAGGCGGTGCCCAGGTACAAGTACTGACCACTCTGACTGGGATCACAACAGAGGGTCCCAGTCACAGTGGCAGAAAAATTGTAGAACAAAAAATCAAATTCACGAAAAAGACCAGACTCACGGTTCTGACAGGCTGGAGGAATCCCTGAGACTATGGCCCCAAGACACTTTTCTGAACTGGAACCGAAGCCATTTCCAGAGAACACTTTTCAGTCTGACCATAGACAGTTCATAAAATAAACAATAACACCCATGAGGAACATGCTTCTTAGAACAATCATTATACTGTATCGAATGGGCAACATTTGCCCAAAAGCAAAGATGAGAAAATCTGAACAAAAGGAAATGGGGAACCCAAGACAGAAATGGGGAGAGTGCTGACACTTTGCGGGGAATGCAACCAATGTCCTGGAACACTTTATGTACAAACTATCTAATGGGAAACTAATTTGCTCCAAAAGTTTCATCTAATGCACAATAAAAAAAATTTTTTTTTTTAATATTATGTAGTATTCCATTAGATGAATATACCACAATTTATCCATTCTACTGTGCATGGATATTTAGGTTGTTACTAGTTTTGAGCTATTACAAATAAAGCTGATATGAACCCTCTTAGAAGTAAGCATTCATTTCAGTGGGATATATACCCAGAAGTTCAGTCTCTGAGTAATAGGGTATGCATAATGTTCAGCTTTAATAAATATTATCAAACAGTTTTCCAAAATGATGGAACTGATTTATACTCCCACCAGCAATGTCTGAATTTCAGTTTTTCCTCATTGTAATCAACACTTGATATTATCGATCTCTTTCATTTTTTTCATTTTGGCCATTCACTGTGGGTTCAATTTATATTTCTTCAAAAAGCATTTATTGAGTAAAAAAAATATTTATTTATTTATTTAATTATGTGCCAGACACTGACTTGGTGTGGGGAACTGACAGATGATATAGATGATGTACATCAAAAAGTAAAAGAGTCAGTAGAGGTATATAGGAGGCATTATGGGATTTCAGAGAAAGTTACTAACCTAGCCTGGTCAATTGAGAATAGTTGAGGGAAGTGGTCAGTAAAGGTTTATTATAAATGGGACGCTTGAGCTGGACCTCAACGGGCAAAAGGAGTAGCAAGGAAGAATAGAAATCATATGCACATTCGCTCAAATATGTACATTCAGTAATTGAGTCATTCATTTCTGACTCCTCCAAGTATATTTCCTTATTCTACCTCTCCTTTGTGCCACCAATGAATCTGGAACATATTTCTGTTATCAACTTTTCACACGGCATTGAAATTACTTACTTACATATCTGTGTCTCCTACTAGCCTGAGAGAAACTTAAGGACATTTCTTATTTATCTTTATATTTTGAGGGCATAAATATCCATTCATTGGTAAAATTAATCAAATGAATTGATCTACTAACTTAACTGGACATCTACAATGTTTCAGGCATAGATCTTTTAGATTGTACACTTCACAGGAGCAAAGGTCACGTGTGTCTTTTTCACTGTTATATCCCCAACGACTAGCACAGTTCATGGCACATAGTAGCCACTCAATAATATATGTATTATATGAACCATATTAAAAATTAGAAATATGCATAGAAGGATAAGACAATGTACTTGTGATTAATCTAGCGAGGAAGACAGACACCTAAACAAACAGGTACAATAAAGGTGTGTTTAGTGTTCTAACCAAGGTGTTTTGGTCATTGTTTTTCTTGCAAAAACAGATCCACTGAGGCTTATTTCAATAGTATATAAACTTATCAAGGGAATTAGGTGGCTCAAAGACTCTGGGAGAACTGGAGAGCCAGACTCTAAAGTCCAAAACATGTTTATCCACCCCACAGAGCTTGTGTGGTGAAGACGTCACTTTCACTGTCTCTCAGCACTAGGAGCTACACAACAGCAGCTCCACCACTGCCACTCCAAGAATCAAAGGCCTGTTCCAACTGCTCTTGCTAGAGATCTGCCCCCACCGCCAACACGCATATTGTTCACTTCTGAAAAAAGTCCCACGCAGATACATCTAACTGGAGGAGCCTAGGTCACATAACTGCTTCCTAGCTAGAAGGGAAATTTGAGTTTTCTGCTTTCTACCTCAGAAAAATGGAATTCATGTGGTTAGACATCTCCCAAACACAGCACAGGTATTCAAAAGGCACTAGTAGCCAAAAGCATGAAAGGTGGCCACTGCCAAAGGAAAGGGCAAAGGTCTATGAGAACAGAGAAATGACTAACTCTGGATGTATGGCTCAGGGAATTCATCAACAGGAGATGACAGGTTTATGAGTTGTAGCTGATGAACAGGAATTTACCAAATGCAGAGGAGAGGGCGGGCAGTCCATGAAGAGTAAACAGCATGGAAGAAGTCCCCAGATTGTGAAAGGGCATGTGTTGTTGGTGGAGAATAGTCAGAAGCTCAGGGAGGCTGGAGAAAAGAGGATGAGGTAGGGCAGAGTGGCAGGAGATGACGTGGGTAAAATCAGGTGGGGCCAGACTGCTAAGCACTTGGTGAGCTGTGCTTTTAAGGAATTTGGCCTTAGCCCTGTAGGCAACAGGGACTCATCATACATTTTTAAGCAGAGGAGTGACATGAGCAAATTTGGGTTTTATAGAGAGTACCCTGGATAGAGTAGAGCAGGGAGAAACTAGTAAAATGAAACTATTTGATGGAAACCAGGTAAGAGTTTGTTGCAAGAGGTCAGGTGAGAGGTGATAGAAGCCCACACACCAAGGCAGTGGGGTGGGAATGGAGAGGAGTGGATGGATATAAAGTACATGCAGGAGATGGAATCACTATGACTTACAGTGAGTGAAGGAGGAACAATGAAGTCTGACTATAAGATTAGGTTTCCAACTCAGGTAAATGGATGGAGGTAAAACCATTAACTAAAATCAGGAATACAGGAGAAAGAACAGGGTTTCTGGGTAGGAAAATAATTTAGTTTTGGACATATTGAGGCTAAAGTGCTTGAAGGCTATTAGATGAAGCTGTCTAGGAATCCATTGAAAAAATATGATTCTACCCGCACAGCACAGCCATATTGAGACATAGCAAGCAGTGTTCCCAGTCGAAGCCCCTGTTACCTGGTGCGACCAAGCAGGAACGACTTTGAACCCACGTACAGAGTGAGGCAAGAGTGCTCCCCGCCCTGCAAGTTAAGTGCACTCACCTTACCCACTGCACCTCCCCCAGGCCCTCAGGCCAGAGGTCTGTGGACTTGCAGTGCCCCCCACTGCTATCACCCATCCCCCCATGCACACGATTGTGATCTGGTGACACCCGCCACTGCCCTGTCCCCTGAGCCAGGGGCTCACAGACCAATGGTGTCTGGCCCTTCACTCAGCCAGTCGCCCTGGAGACCCATGAACTGGCAGCACCCACTTGTCTACCCATCCACCCACACCAGAGGCCTGGGGACTGATAGTGTCCACTCCTAATCCCAGCCACCTGAGCTGGGGTCCACGGGCTGGTGGCATCTGCTTATTCACCAAGCCACTGGGAATCTGGGGACTAATGGCACCCTCTACCCTGCCTAGCCAACTGTGGCAGGGGCCCAAGGACCAGTAGCACCCACTCCTACACCCAGCCGACCACACCAGGGGCCCACGGACTGGTGGCACCCACTGCTGTGCCCAGCCACTGGTGCTAGAAGCCTGCAAGCTGGAGGCAGCTGCTCCTACACTCAGCCACCACACTGGGGGTCTACATACCCTCCTAGTGGGCACCCATGGACTTGTGGCATCACCCCTGCCTTGCCCCCTGCATTGTTCCCCTCACCCTGCAATCAGAGCCTTCTGCCCACTCCAACCACCCCCATGCAGACCTGCCCACCCAGGACAATTGTTGAGAGTTTCTGTACCACCTACCCAGTGATCGACAACCTAGGCACCCTCACCCTGACCACCCTGCAACTGACAGTGCAAATTACAGTGCACACCCAACCCAGCGACCAGTGAAAATGATCCCTGCACTCACACCCAGGTGACCAACCGGATAGACACATCACCTCCCCAGCAATGCCAGCTACATCCTCAGCCATCCTGCAAGACCAGTGAATGCAGACCCTCGTTCACACACCTAGCCACTGCCTCACTCACCCAGAGACAAGTAGTAGAGCTCCAGTGCCTTCAGATTAGCTACCAGAGTAGCACGCATGCCCCGCCTACTCAAATATATCAAAACAAAATAAATCGGTATGAAGCAAACATACAAAAAATAAATATAATAACAGTTTAATGCCTTGGAGGCAACAGACAATACCAAATCACATAGAGAAGCACGACAAGATGGCTGCAGCAAGTGACCAAAACAAGGAACCAGAAAACCTCCAGAGTAAGAAATGGTAATGGAACTACCTGATAAGGACTTTAAAAGACTATACATAAGGTTCTCCAAGAGATCAAAGAAAACACAGACAAAAGCAAGGAAAACACAAACAAAGCAATAGAAGAATTCAGAAATATGATACAAGAACAAAACAGACAATTAGAAACCATACCAAAACAGCAACTAGAAATCCAAAAGATTAACAATAAAATTTCAGAAATAGACAACTTGATGGAAGTACATAAGAGCCGAATTCAATCAATGAATGACAGAATCACAAAATAGAGGGCAAATGGCTTGACACTAATTCTTTTGAGGAAAAATCAGAAAAAAAGAATGAAGGATGCCTAAGAATTACGTGGGACACTATCAAGAGGAAAAATTATTGCATGTATGAAATTCCAGAATAGGAAGAGGCAAAACAAAACAAACAAAAAAAGGAATTATTGAAGATATGAGGGCAGAAAACTTACTTAATATTATGAAAGACAAGAAGATATCTATCCAAGAAGCTCAACGAACCCCATATAATATAGATTCCAAAGAAAGTCACCAAGACATATCATAATCGAACTCGCCAAAGCTAAAGACAAAGAAAGAATCCTGGGAGGAGCTAGGGAAAAATGAAAAGTCACCTACAAAAGGGAACCAATAAGACTAAGCTCTGATTACTCAGCAGAAACCATGCAGGCAAGAAGGTAATGGGACAACATATGAATAAAACCTTGAAAGAAAAAAAATGCCAACCAAAAATTATATACAGCAAAATTGTCTCTCAAATATGATGGCTAAATTAGAACATTTCTGGATAAACAGAAATCAAGGTAATTTGTAAAAACCAGACCACCTTTACAAGAAATATTAAAGGGAGTCCTTTGGACAGATGGCAAACAACATCAGACAAGAACCTGAGATTAGGGCACAGGATAGCATCAGCCACATACTAACCCAGATAAATTTTCAGGAATTATTTATAGATAGAACAAAGCTAAGAGACTGAAAAGAGGAAACCAGAAATGCCAATCTGTTATTGACGACAACATCAAAGCAAAAAGGAGGAATAAATGGTATAGTTATAGAACTTTTATACAGAAAGGAAGTCAAGGCAATATCACGAAATAAAAGACTGCTTTAAATTTAGGAAAATAAAGGTAAATTTTAAGGTAATGACAAACAAAACTAACAAACATAGTCATCAAAATAAAAAGGAAGAAAAACATACACATTAAACACAAAATCAACAACAAAGAAAAATACGAAAAAAAAAAATCCACAAACGAAAAGAACTCTGCACAGAAAATTAGATGGAACAAAAAGCCATCAACACCACAAAAAGAAAAGCACAACAAAATGAGAAGAGTAAACTCATACCTATCGATAATCACACTGAATGTAAATGGCTTAAGTGCACCATTAAACAGACAGTGGCAGAATGGATAAAAAAACAAGACTCAGCAATCTACTGTCTACTAGAGACGTATCTTAGAAACAAAGACGTAAGTGAACTACAACTCAAAGGAGAGAAAAAAAGTATCAAACAAACAATGATCCCCCCCCCCAAAAAAAGCAGGAGTGGCAATATTAATCTCTGATAAAACAGGCCTTAAGGCACAATCCACCATAAGATATACACACCCAATGATAGGGCTCCAAAATACATAAAACGAACTCTAACGACATTGAAAAAAGAAACAGTTCCACAATACTAGTAGGAAACTTCAACATACCACTTTCAGTGAAGGACAAAACAACTAGAAAGAAACTCAACAAAGATACGAAAGATCTAAATGCCACAATCAACCAACTGGACCTCATAGATAGATATAGAACACTCCACCCAACAGCAGCATAATACACATTCTTTTCCAAAACATATGAAACGCTCTCCAGAACAGACCACATTTTAGGCCACAAAGCAAGCCTCACTAAAACCCAAAACACTGAAGTAATACAAAGCATTTTCTCTGATTACTACGCTATAAAAGTAGAAATCAATAACAGGAAGAGCAAGAAAAAGAAAAAAATCAAACACATGGGAACTGAATAGTACCGGATAATTTGTTCTTTTCTTGAGACACAAATGTGATTTGCATGACTGGCCAACATCAGGATTTCCTTGTGGTTTTGTTCTCTACTCACTATCAAGCAGGCAGTCGCTCTCAGTAAGATTCTGAAGAGATGAGATCAATTTTCAAATGTCAAATTTATTGCCTACGTAGAAAAAAATTATATGCTATAGAAATACTCACAGACTTGGGAATTTAAAAAAGAAGAGAAAAAATATGGTTCTGGAGCTCAGAGGCCAGGGCTACATACGTCTATTTGGACATCATCACTGAGTAAGTGGGAGGTGATGTCGTGAAGGTAGATGAGATCACCCAGAACAATTGTGTAGAATAAGGACAAAAAAGGAAAAAGGACAGAACCCTGGATAAAATCAACATTTTTATGTCCCGTAGGAGAGCCTTTAACAGAGACCAGACAGAGCAGCTAAAGGCGTAAAAGAATATCTGGAACTGAGTGTAGCCCTGGCCAACATCAAGTGATTTTTATCTTCAAGCTTTTGATCAGATTGAGTCCTCTATCTTTTAAGGTCCTTTTCACTCTTCTCCCTCTATCCAGTAATCTGAGATCCTTTCTTCCATCAAGAGGCCAACTCCTTTGAATCTACACCGAGTTTTTTCTTTCTCTCTCTAACCTTTCATTACACTATCTGTCTGAACTCAAATTGACATAGTGGTAGGTTGTAAAAAAAAAAAAAACCACAGTTCTCCACTCTACCCCTAAACCCGCAGTGCAGCCGAAAGGACAGTCTATTTAAATCTGGGTCGGCCATGTGACTTACATCAGCAAATGAAACATTAACAAACGTGACACAAGCAGAATCTCATGGATTGAATTGTGTCCCCAAAAAATATGTGTCAACTTGGTTGGGCCACGATTCCCAGTATTGTGTGGTTGCCCTATATTTTGTGATTGATGTGATTTTCCTATGTGTTGTAAATCCTAATATCTCCCTGTGGTGAATGAGGCAAGATTAGATTCTGTTAAAGAGGATTAGGGTGGGATATAACACCCTTGCTCAGGTCACATCCCTGATTCAATGTAAAGAGAGTTTCCCTGTGGTGTGGCCTGCATCATCTTTTATCTTATAAGAGATAGAAGGAAAGGGAAGCAAGCAGAAGAGTGGGGGATCTCATGCCACCAAGAAAGCAGCACCAGGAGCAGAGTGTGTCCTTTGGACCCGGGATTCCTATGAGGAGAAGTTCCCAGACCAAGGAAGGGTTGATGACAAGGACCTCCTCCAGAGCCAACAGAGAGAGAAAGCCTTCTCCTAGACTAGTGCCCTGAATTTGGACTTCTAGCCTACTAGAATGTGAGAGAATAACTTTTCTTTGTTAAAACCATCCTCTTATGGTATTTCTGTGAGAGCAGTTCTAGATGACTAAGACAAAACTGACCTAAATTTCTCTTTGTTGAAGCCATCCACTTGTAGTATTTCTATTATAGCAGCACTGGATAACCAACACACAGAACTTAAAAAGTGCTTGGCATTGGAATCTTTTCCTCACTTGGAATACTGCTGCCATATGAACATGCCCAGACTAACCTGCTGGAGGATGAGAGATGTGTGGCCCAGCCACCCCTATTATCCCCAGCCAATAGCCAGTCAACCATCAGACGTGAGTGAGACTGCCTGGGACCAGTCATCCCTACTTAAACTTCCAACTGGTCTCAAATACACAAAAGAGCCCTTTAGAAATCAACCAAGCCTGTTTCAAACCAGAATTGCCTTACAGAAGCATGAGCTAACTAAATGGTGCTATTTTAAACCATTAATTTTTTTGTCTCACAATATTCATTTTTAAAAGAGTGGTGACCTGGCATAAGGTCTATAAATGGTCAAATCAATTCGAACACCCTTTGTATCTTAACCTCAGAGATGTGCAATGAATGGAGGCAATGCAAAATCCTGAACCACCATATACTCAAATATATATGCTCAAGCTACTTAATTAGAAAAAGCATTTTAGCCCAGATCAGTTGCAAAGTGTTTACCTGGATTACATGAATTATAAATCTATTTTAAAAATCATTTGAATAGATGAAACAGAATAATTGAACTAATTTTATTTTATTCTTAAAATTTTTTGTTGTGCATTAGGTAAAAGTTTACAGAGCAAGTAAGTTTCCCATTCAATAGTTTATACAGAAAGTATTCCATAGCATTGGTTTCAAGCCCCACAATGTGTCAGCACTCTTCCCATTTCTGTTCTAGGATCCCTGTTTCCTTTCGTTCTGATTTTCTACCCCTCCCTGCCCTCACATCTTGGCATTTGGGCAAATGTTGCCCTTTTATTCTAATATAATTGATTGTTCTAAGAAGCGTGTTCCTCTCAGGTGTTACTTTTTATTTATTGGGGCTGTCTATGGTTTGGCTCGCTATGAGTCAGAATTGACTTGACAGCAATGGGTCTGGGTTTTTTTGCTTTTATGGTTTGGCTGAAATGTAGTCTCTGGGAATGGCTTCAGTTTCAGCTCAGAAGGGTGTCTTAGGGCCATAGTCTCAGGTGTTCCTCCAGTCTCCGTCAGAACAATGAGTTTGGTCTTTTTTGTGAACTTGATTTTTTGTTCTACAATTTTTCTCCCACTCTGTCCAGGACCCTCCGTTGTGATCCCAGTCAGAGCAGTTGGTAGTGGTAACCAGGCACTATCTAGTTCTTCTGGTCTCGGAGTCATGTAGGGTGTGGCTCATGTGCTCCATTAGACCTCTGGACTAATTGCTCCCTTGAGTCTTTGGTTTTCTTCATCCGCCTTTGCTCGGGACAGGAAGAGACAAATACATGTATTTTAGATGGCCGCTTGCAAGCTTTTAAGACCCCAGATACTACTCATCAAATTAGGATGCAGAACTTTATGAACTATATTGTGCCAATTGACATGGAGGTCCCCTGAGTCTATGGTCCTTCACCTTTGAGCCTATGGACTTTGTCTCACAAGGTATTTTGTTATGACTAAGAAGTTGCCCTGACTGTGGCCCTTGTGTGTTGTATTTTCTGTATTAATATATAAGCAGCACCTACAGTTATGTATGTAGTTATGCATGTATTTAGAGCCCTGGTTGCACAGTGGTTAAGTGCTATGGCTGCTAACCAAAAGATCAGCAGTTTGAATCAACCAGCCACTCCTTGGAAGCCCTACGGGGCGGTTCTATTCTGTCCTATAGGGTCGCTATGAGTCAGAATCAACTCAACGGCAATGGGTTTGGTTTTTTTACAGGTAAGCCTATATGTGCAGGTGAGTGTGTTCTGTTACCCCCTTCCACTCCTCTTGGTATATCTGTCTGTGTATCCATTTGTAAATTAGTGTTTGTTAATACTATTGTTGCAGGATTGTCTATGCTGTAGTAATTGCCACCACTGCCCTTGTTCTTGCGTTCCTCTTGGTGTCCTCCCATGCCTTAGTCCTGTTTAACTGATTTACCCCAAATAGTGTATTGCCTTTCCTTTCACCAGTATTAACACGTGTCTTCTGTCTATTTGGTAATTTTCCCTTCCTCTCCTTTTTTTTTTCTCCCTCCCAACCCTGGTAACCATCAAAGATTTTTTTTTTCTGTATGTAAACTTTGTCTTGTTTCTTTATAACAGTGGTCTCATACAATAGTTGTCCTTTTGTGACTGACTTATTTCACTCACCATAATGTCCTCCAAATTCATCCATCTTGTAAGATGTTTTGCAGATTCATCATTATTCTTTACCATTGTACATTTTTATAGTACTCTTGTACTATACTAGAAATATAGTATTCAATTAAGCCACTAACTCTTGGATAGTTTGTTATGCAGCAACAGACAACAGATAATTGATACAGATACTAAGCAATTCATATCTGTTCCCTTCAGCTATATTATTAAGTCAAGTCATGTACTTGAGGCCTCCAAAATAGAAATTAGTTGTGCTTTGTAAGTCGGTTCTTTGAAATGTGGAATATATTAGCTCATCAAAATAGTTATATGTAGTGGGTCACTTCATAGACTAGCCCACAAGAGTCAGCTCAACATGTGATGAAGCCCAAATACCTTATTTGCAATGGAAGACATAGAACATAATTCCCTTACAAATACTTTGTGGGCTTGCCTGCTGCCACCATTTGTCAAACTGTTTCAATGAGAATATATCGTGTGGTAAGGAACCCATTCTTCTTGCTGTCTCCCCACTACTGAGGACCAGAAGGACTGAGGCAATTTGGAGGAATTGGAGTTCTGGAGGACCTGAGTCTACTTTCAGTCCTCTTTTCTAAGATCTCTCCTTATAGTCTGGGATCTTCAAAGATGAGGGCCAGTCAAACTCTAGATCCCAAGACCAAAGGACTTAGAATCCTCTGTCCTAGGTCACATGCTTCCCTCTTCCCCCAAAGCTTTGTTTTGAAAATTTCAAACACAGCAAAGTTACAAGAATAGACCAATGAAAGAAATTCTGCTTCTGGTTATAATGAAGTAACTGGGACAGAGCTGATCGTCCACATAAACAGCTAGAACTAGACAAAATGAATAGAAAAAAAAAAAACCTGTTTTCAGTTATTGGAACAACAGGCAGTGTAGGACTATGATCTGCAAGAATAGGAAAATAAATGAGTTTAGCACTATGATTTCTTTGGCTTCTGGTCTGAGGACACTATCTTGAATGCATCAGAAGGTAGGTGGTCTTAAGCAGAGCAATGCAGTCTTGCTTAGTTGAGGGGACAAAGATTGAATTAAAAAAAATTATTGTGGTAAAATAGTTATAACAAAACTGAAGTTGCTCCCAAAGTTCACCTTTCAGCCAAAGATTAGACAGGCCTATAAAACAAACAATAACACATGTTGAAGAATATGCTTCTTAATTTAGTCAAGTATATGAGACCAAATGGTCAATACCTGTCCAAAACTAAAGACAAGGAGGCAAGAAGAGACAGGAAAACTGGACAAATGGACACAGGAAACCTGGATTGTAAAAGAAAAGGGGGGAAAGCTGACACAATTCAGGGACTGCAACCAATGTTACCAAACAATTTATTATAAATTTTTGAATAAGAAACTAATTTGTGCTATAAACTTTCACTTAAGACATAATAAAATTAAAACAACAAAAAAAAATTTGCAAGAAAACATTTGCCATTTCAAACATTTTTATGTGTACAATTCAGTGGCATTAATTACACTCACCATATTGTACAACCATCAACACTATCTATTTCCAGTATTTTTCCACCATCCTTAATAAAAACACAGTACTCTTTAAGCAAGAGTCCTCCATTTCTCTCTCCTGATCCTATTAGCCACTAAGTGACTTTGGTCTGTCTGCATCTATCTATTCTAGATATTTCATATAAGTGGAATAATACAATATTTGTTGTTTTGTGTCTGACTTATTTCACTTAGCATAATGTCTTCATAAGCATTATATTGAAATGTGCAAAAGACCTGGAGTTAGAAAGCCAAAAGGGAAGGACAAGCTTGGCATTACTCAAGCTGAAAGAAGTGAAGAAAAAGTCAAATTTCAAGTTGCATTGTTGAAGAATTCCATGGACAAAATATTGAAAGATGCAGGAAGCATCAAAAGAAGACGGAAGGAATACTCAGAGACAATGTACCATAAAGAATTGGTCGACATTCAACCATTTCAGGAGGTAGCATATGATCAGGAACTCATGGTACTTAAGGAAGAAGTCCAAGCTGCACTGAAGGCATTGACAAAAAAAAATAAGCCTCCAGGAATTGACAAAATGCCAATTGATATGTTTTAACAAATGAATGCCTCTCTGGAAGAGATCCACATTTGTGCCCATTCCAAAAAAAGGTGATCCAACAGAATGTGGAAATTATCAAACAATATCATTAGTATCATGTACAAGTAAAATTTTGCTGAAGATCGTTCAAAAATGCTTGCAGCAGTACATCAGCAGGGAACTGCTAGAAATTCAAGCAAGATTCAGAAGAGGACGTGGAATGAAGTATATCAATGCTGACGTCAGATGGATCTTGTTTGAAAACAGAGAACACCAGAAAGATGATTACCTGTGTTTCTTTGACTATGCAAAGGCATTCGACTATGTGGATCATAACAAATTATGGATAACATTGTGATGAATGGGAATTCCAGAACACTTAATTGTGCTCGTGAGGAAACCGTACATAGATAACGAGGCAGTCCTTCAAATAGAACGAGGGGATTCTGTGTGGTTTAAAGTCAGGAAAGGTGTGCATCAGGGTTGTTTCCTTTTACCATACTTATTCAATCTGTAAGCTGAGCCAATATTCTGAGAAGCTGGATTCTACGAAGAAGAATAAGGCATCAGGATTGGAGGGAGACTCATTAACCTGTGATATGCAGATGACACAACCTTGCTTGCTGAAAGTGAGGAGGACTTGAAGCACTTACTAATGAAGATCAAAGACCACAGCCTTCAGTATGGGCTATGCCTGAACATAAAGAAAACAAAAATCCTCAAAACTGGACCAATAAGCAACATCATGATAAACAGAGAAAAGATCGAAGCTGTAAAAGATTTCATTTTGCTTTGATTCACAATCAACACCCATGGAAGCAGCAGTCAAGAATTCAGACAACACATTGCATTGGGCAAGTCTGCTGTGAAAGTCCTCTTTAAAGTGTTAAAAACCAAAGATGCACCTTGAAGACTAAGGTATGCCTGACCCAAGCCATGGTGTTTTCAATTGCCTCATATGCATGTGAAACTGGACATGAAATAAGGAAGACTGAAAAAGAATTGATGCCTTGAATTATGGTGTTGGTAAAGAATATCGAATATACCATGGATTGCCAGAAGAATGAACAAATCTGTCTTGGAAGAAGTACAGCCAGAAGATTCCTTAGAAGCAAGGATGGCAAGACTTTGTCTCACATACTTCGAACATGTTATCAGGAGGGACCGGTCTCTGGAGAGAGGTAACATGCTTGGTAGAGCACAAGGTCAGCGAAAAAAAGGAAGACCCTCAATGTGATGGATTGACACAGTGGCTACAAAAATGGGCTCAAACATAGCAATGATTGTGAGGGTGGCACAGGACCAGGCAGTGTTTCATTCCGTTGTATGTGGGGTCACTATAAGTCAGAATTGACTCAACTGCACCTAACAACCACAACAAGGTAAAACTCACAAAGGAGGGCAAAAAATGAATGGGAACCAGTCAGCTGAATAATTCACAGATATTACAGAAGATGTTTAAATTCTGACCAGCCAGACTAATGAGTCTTTATTGAACACTAGGGCATTTAATAAAGATCATAGAATGATGGTACCTCACTAGAAAGTCTAAACTAGCCCAGAGCAAAGCCCACTGTGAATCCACACTAAAATAAAATAAAAAACTTAGAAATAAGCATCAAATTGATCCACAAGTAATTTAACAGAACAAAGCAACAAGACTCATCCACAAGTATCTTAAATGGATCCCAAAAAAGAACCCTAAACTCTTCGAAGGAAGACAACAAAATCCACACTCACAAAGTAAAATTTACAACGACCTGCATCCAATAAAAATTACTAGGCAAATAAAGAAGGAGGAAAATGTGACCCATAAGCAGGAGAAATATCAGTTAATAAAAACACACCCAGAAATGATCGAGGTGATGGAAATAACAGACAACAACTTTAAAAAGTTATTAAAAATATGTTCAAGGATTTAAAGGAAAATATGAACAGGAAAAATGGAAGATATATACAAGACACAAATAAAACTTTTAGAGGTGAAAAAGATAATATCTGAAATGAAAAATAAATCACTAGATGAGATTTACAGCAGATTTTCACTGCAGAAGAAATAATCAGTGACCTCGAAGTCATAGTTTCTGGATAAAAGAAGAGATAGAGTGAAAGAAAAACTCCAGTTACTTGTGTGGCGGTAACAAGTGATCTATCAATGGTGTAACTGGAGTACCAGAAGGGAGGGAGAAAGACAGAAGAAAACAGTTGAAGAAAAAATGACCAAATTTTTTTGCAAGCTTAAAAATACCTGTAAATCCACAGGTCCAGGAAACTTCATGAATCCCAAGTAGAATAAGCACAAAGAAAATCACGGCAAGGCCTATCGTAATAAATTTTATGAAAATCAGTGACAAAGAGAAAATTTTAAAAGTAGCCATTAAAAAGAGACACATTATGTACAATGGAATAAAGATAAAAATGAATACACATTTTTGTCAGAAATTAGGCAAGCCAAAAGACAATGAAACATCATCGAAGTCTAAAAGAAAAAAGAATCAACCTAGAATTTTACATCCAGTGCAAAATATTCTTTAAAAATGAAGGCAAAAATAAAAAATGTATTCAAACAAAAACAGAATAGATCACCAGCAGAACTGCACCACAAGAAACAGAAATTCAATAGAAGGTCTTCAGCTGAAGGATAATGGTATCATACACAAACTTGTATCTATACCCCAAAAAAGTGTTAGGAATGGTAAAAAAATATATGCATAATTACAAAATACTTTTTTTTTCTCATTTTTAAACTTCCCTTAAAAAGGTAATTGACTCTTTAAAGTTAAAATAATAACAATGTATTGAGGGGTTTATAACAAATTTAAAAACAAAATGTATGATAGCAATAGCGGAAAGAAAGGGAGATGGGAAATGGAAGTATACAAAAAGAGAGAACACAGTAAACACCCAAATACCCTTCACTTAGACTCACTGACTGTTAAAAATTTGTCACTTTTATTTTATATCTATCGTCTATCTATATATCTATCTAAAATTCAGTATTATTTCCACTGAATTATTCAAAAGTAGTATGTCGACATTGAGACAGTTAATCCATAAATACTTCAGCATGTGTCTCCTAAATACAAGGATAATCTCCTACATAGCCCTGACAAAAATATCACCCAGAAAATTTCACATTGATACGACACCATTGTTTAATACAAAAACCTTATGCAAATGTACGCAATTGCCCAGAGGGCACATACTTTGAGCTCAAAATTGAGAATCCCCCTGAGAAGGAAGTTCTCTGACACTAGGATTATATCTTTCACTGGTTTATTCCCTGCATCTCTTATATCACAAAAATAAAACTCTTGACTTATTCTGATCTCTGCTGAGTTTCAGGCCAGCCATTTATTTGTGTGAAATGTTTCCAAGCCAGGTGTCCATTTGCATTTACTTTTATAGTTTTTCATATTTATTAAAAATTCTGGGATTAAAGCCCATCTCCCCTACAAAACTGTTTCACAAAGGCAGAGATTATTTCCTCCCAGCCCTATTTCCAGAACCAACTTGTGTTTTGGCACATGATAGGTGTTCCATAAATACTTGCAGAATAAATGAATAGATACAGTTTTTAAGTTGGAGAATGACTGTATCTCCTTTATATTTCTCTACATAGAATTGGCCAGAATAGATACTTGCTAAGTGAAGGAATATTCAGCACTATAGCTAGAAGTATGCTTAGACTGTTCCTTTCACACTTTCCTTACACATTTAAAGAGCAAAAGAGGAATACAGGGAGTGCTGGATTTCATCTCTAATTCACTGCACCAAAATGTAGGGATTTAGTATCTATGGGAAGAAAAATTAGAAGAACTAATTTTTCGTAATTTTGATATGCCCACATAGAATAAAGAGCCCTGGTGGTGCAATGGTTAAGTGCTCAGCTGCTAACCAAAAAGATGGTTCTAACCCATCAGTGGCTCCTCCACAGAAAAGACCTGGTGATCTTCTCCCATAAAGATTATAGCCTGGAAACCTTATAGGGCAGTTCTACTCTGTCCTATAGGGTCGTTGATTTGGAATCAATGGGATGGCACACAACAGTGTCAAACACAGTGCTAAGCACTTTATGTGAATTTTGAAAAAATTTTTTTCAAGTAAAATTTATTGAAATACATTTTACAGGGACCCATGAGATGAATGTGGCTTCTTCAGCACAACATGTCTCAAAAGGAAAGAAGGAAAGAATGGAGGCCAAGGCCTCTTTCCTCCCAAAGATTTACTATTTTAAGGAGGCAAACCCTCCTCAGGGACATCCACCTACATCTCATTGGCCAAAGTAAAATATTTCATATTTTAATAAGCAGCATGCTAAAAATTTTCCCCTTTATTGAGGTGTCATTAATATTAGTGCTTGAGTAAATTGAAGAATGCCTACAGATACATGTAGAAACTGTTGGATTGGTGTATAATTTGCTGTATATATTCTCAACAACAAAAAATAAAATAAAATATTTAAAAAAAGAAAGAAGAATGCCTAGGCAGAGTGATTCATGGGTTAATTATAGACATTTCTCACTACATAAATAAGATCTGTGTACATAGTTTAGTATCTCTCATGTCTGGGGATTTAATGTCTTAGTATGAGCGTACGCCATGTTTATTTCAGTACATTTAATGGTTGCAAATATATCCTTCAGGAGTGATTTTTATCTTTGACACAGCCAAGAATTACCAAAGGCCAAATACGATGAATAAAGTAGATGAGCCAACACATGTATTTTTTTCCAGGAAAGGGAATGTAAAAATTAGTTGTATTTATAAAGTAGCACAACTTGTTTTTCTTGTGTGTTTATTTAACTGGATGTAAAGGCGATTGCAAAAGAGTTTTGTTGACACTTACAGTAATTATATTATTATTCAACAAGTATGTAGCCTTCCGGAGTTTCAACTTTGAAGAAGGAAAATATATTGTATGTTCTATTCTGTTTATTAAAAAAAAAGTCACCTAACTTTATTGTGATACCATTAAGCTAATGACCTTAAATCAAGGGATTCAGTTTAGCTACAAAAAAAAACTTTTTTTTACTGACATTTGGGAGTTAACACTGGAATTTCTAATAAATACTTCTTTCAGTCAATCAATAAACATGGCTCAAGAGGCTGCTAGGTGCTACATGGGACCCAACACATCTTTTAGGACTTTCAAAATCTAGTAGGATACATGAAAAGAATACATGTCAAATGAAGAAAGGGCAAAATCAGTTGCTGCTTAAATGTGAGCTTTTATCATTAACTTATTAATCCAATACATAAAAACTAATAATAAATTTTATATACATCTCTTTCCTCAGCCTCCCTTTAGTCCACTATACTCCTCCTCTCTTAAAAAAAAAAAATTTAGCTTGGCCTAAATAACTAATCTGGACAACACCCATACTTGTTTTACTAAACCATTTAAATTGCTTGGATGAGGTCCTGTCCTGAAACTAAGACATGACACATTTACATACCACACAGGTTAAGCATTGCCTACCTGTAATAAACTGAAAACATCATATGAGTGAGGGCTTTGCAAGAGAGGACATAATTATTGTATGAAGAAATGAGATTAACACTCTTTCTTCCTCTTTGCAATGCTTAGGTATTAAATTGTATGAGTTATGTATTACTGGATTACTTATTTTTATTTGCCTTGTTCTGGAAAAAGAAGATTTGAGGCAGATGAGTCAAATATAGGTAATACATAAGCAATGGGCTGTGTGGGTTGACTTCCTTGCTCAAAACCATAGAATATAATTTCATGCATGTTAGTAATAGCAAAGTTGTTGCTGTTATTACGTGCCATCAAGTTGGTTCCCACTTGTAGCAACCCTATGTACAAGAGAATGAAACACTGCCCGGTCCTGCGCAATCCTCATGATGGTTGTTATGCCTGAGCCCATTGTTGCAGCCTCCGTGTCAATCCATCTCATTGAGGGTCTTCCTCTTTTTTGTTGACCCTTTGCTTTACCAAGTCCTTCTCCAGGGACTGATCCCTCCTGAGAACATGTCCAAAGTATGTGAGACACAGTTTCACCATCCTTGCTTCTAAGGAGCATTCTGGCTTTACTTCCAAGACAGATTTGTTTGTTCTTTTGGCAGTCCATGGTATATTCATGGAGTGGTGGAAATAGCACAGTAAAGGTAACTTAAAAATGTTTAAGCGGCTAGCTTCAAACACTGCTAACTTGCTAGTTATGGATAATATATACGTAGGGCAATCCAGCTCATTAGTTACTATATTTAGCATTCAGAGCAATCCATGACAATGTGGGCTAACTGTGCTGACTAAATGGATTAGTCTAAGTTCTATTTAGAAGCTAGTTTAATTGATTTTCTCCTTGCTGAACTGACATTGCCTTTGATGTACCTGGAGTTTTTGTGGCGCAGTAGTTAAGAGCTTGGCTGCTAACCAAAAGGTCAGCAGTTCAATTTCCCAAGCCTCTTCTTGGAAACCTATGAAGCAGTTCTACTCTGTCCTACAGGGTCACTGAGTCGGAATCAACTTGACGGCAACAAGTTTTGTTTTTGATGTACCCATCATCTAAACTATAGAATTCTAGATTTAAGTTTATAGTACCGTATCTTAGACAGGATGTTATTTTTTTTAAGTAGAATTAAATGAGGCCATGTAGCAGACATGACTTGCTGTTCACTGTAATATCCACTTGCCTCTCTTCAAAACATTACCCTGATTATATTTGAAGTGAGAAATGTATTCAACTAAAAATATTTAGTGTCCTAGTCTTTTTTTCTAGCCTCTCTTCCAGCTAGACTAGGTCTCTGGGTGGCATAAGTGGTTTGCACTTGGCTGCTAACCAAAAGGTTGGCAGTTTGAACCCACCCAGTGGCACCACAGAGGAAAGGCCTGGTGATCTGCTACCATAAAGATTACAGCCAAAGCAGAGGAAGAAGGGGCATCAGGAATAGAAGGAGGTTATGGAATGTGTTGGTAATTGCCTCCTTTGCCATTAGACCAGAAGAACTGGATGGTGCCCAGCTACCACTACTGAACATTTGGATCAAAGATTTTATAGCAATTCGGGGGAAAATGCAGAACAGAATTTCAAATTCTCATGCACTCCAGGCTTCCTAGAGCCATAATGGTTGGATGAACTCCTGACATGATTGCCCTGAGATAATCTTTAAAGCTTAAACCAAAAATATCCCCTGAAGTCTTCTTAAAACCAAACAATGGTTTAGCTTAACTAGTAAAAAGAAAAACAGTCTTCTTGAGGACTATGCTCTTTTAAGAACTATCCATATGGGATCAAATTAACAACAGCAACTTGAAAAATTAGATAGGAAACTTAGGAAGTAGTGAATTTACGTTAATGGAGGAGGAACAACTCAATAAAGAGGGTAAGAATGGTTGCACTACCTGAGTAATGTAATCAATGTCACTGAGTTGTACATATAAAAAACTGTTGAATTGGTGTATGTTTTGCTGTGTGTATTCTCAACAACAACAAAATAAATAAAATTTAAAAAATAAAATAATAAGATTACAGACAAGAAGGCCCTATGGAGCAGTTCTTTGTAACACATGGGGTGTCATGGATTGAATTATGTCCCCCCAAAAATGTGTGTATCAATTTGGCTGGGCCAAGATTTCCGGTATTGTGTGATTTTCCTATGTGTGGTAAATCTTGACTCTATGATGTTAATGAGGGAGGATGGGTCACAGTTGTGTTAATGAGGTAGGACTCAATCTATAAAATTGGATTGTGTCTTGAGGCAATCTCCAGAGACATAAAAGATAGGAGCGAGCAGAGAGACAGGGGGACATCATACCACCAAGACAGCAGTGCCGGGAGCAGAGCGTGTCCTTTGGACTCGTGGTACCTACATGGAAAAGCTCCTAGTATGGGGGAAGATTGATGAGAAGGCCAACATAGAGAGAATGCCTTCCCCTAGAGCTGGCGCCCTGAATTTGGACTTTTAGCCTACTTTACTGTGAGGAAATAAATTTCTCTTTGTTAAAGCCTTCCACTTGTGGTATTTCTGTTACAGCAGCACTAGACAACTAAGACATGGGGTCACCATGAGTCAGAATCAACTCGATGGCAATGGGTTTTTTTTTTTTTTTCCAGCTAGGAGTGACCATTTGCCACAATTTTGGCCAATGAGATGTAGGTGGATGTCCCTGGGGAGGGTTTGCCTTCTTAAATAAAATAGTAAACGTTTGAGAGAAAAGAGTCCTTGGCCTCCACTCTTTCCATCTTCTTTTTTTCCTCCCTTCTGAGACGTTCATGTTGCACCTCTCATCTCATGGCTCAAAGAATGGTGGAACAAGAAGACAGAAGCATTCTGGGACAATGACACCATTGTGGATCCGCTACCCTAGCCCCAGGCTATCTACTTGACTTCTTGAAAAGTAGAAAAAAAAATCTCTGTTTTGGTTGAGTTTTCTACCACCTGCAGTAAAATTGCACAGACTAACAACAACATCAACTCTACAAGAGTGTCAATAACTAGAGGCAAATCTGAAATGAAAGAGGAATAATCTGAAACTGTGGTTAGGAGAGGCAAAGCTATAGGTGCCTTTCAGAACTTCTTGATTAAAAAGGGTACTTTACAATTTGGACTTTAAATGTATTTACACTGATGTATTCACAGTAAGTAGTCCCTGGGTGGTGCAAACAGTTAAACACTCGACTATTAACCAAGTTTGAACCCCCCCAGAGGCACTTCAGAAGGAAAGCCTAGCAATTTGCTTCGAATGATCACAGCCTTGAAAACTGTATGGAGCACAGTTCTGCTGTGTGACACATTGGGTCGCCATGAGTCTGAATTAACTGGACAGCAACTGGTTTATATACTGTAAAAGACAGGGAGTACTTGTTAATTAGGAGCCTTACTGGCCCAATGGTGAAGCCCTTGGCTGTTAACTGAAAAGTCGGTGGTTGTATGGATGTATTAGGTTATGATATAGAATCAATTTCTTCCTGGGAGTCATGCCAGAAAAGTTCTAAAGCTGCTATTGTAACCACTGGGGAGCCTCTAAAGGGTCTCAGCAGCTCTGAGGGAAAAAAGACCTGTCGATCTGCTGCCATAACGGTTACAGCCTAGGAAACCGTATGGGGTAGTTCTATTCCATCAGATAGGGTCACTATGAGTCCATGGTACACAACAACAACATTTGCTAATTAAAGCATTGTGGCAGCCAGGAGAATGCACCTCACAGACCTCCAACTGCAAGGGTCCCAGTGGCTGTGCTCTGAAATTCAGTCACTGCTGCTTTTGCACTAGACCACACTTCCCACTGGCTACCCTCAGCCAATGACTGAGTGCTGTGGGGACTCTAAGGCAGACCTTCCTGGGAAACAGGGATCACTCTGACTCTAACTTTGGCTCAAGGAATCAAAATTCCTTGCTGAACCTTCCTTAGGCTGCACTAGCTTCTGCTCAACCTTCTTCCCTCTCCAGCAGTGTCAGACTTAGGTCTGACTGATGGCTCTCCTAGGCCTTCCTGACTCTCTCCCCATTTTCTCTCACAGAAATTTAGCCTAATAAAGTTTTTGCAAGTTTAATCTTGTCTTGGCATCTGCTTCTCGGAGGACCCGAATTTAACACAAGTGATAAATGACTCCTTAAAAAAATGCCTCCAGCCTAGACTTCTCTCTCTCTCAAACTGTAGGCCTCTTCAGATGTTACCACGAAATTCCACAAGTACTCTTCACAGGCAAGCTCCTGTTTGCATGCCTCAGTCTTGGTCAATGACACCAACATTAACTAACAACATTACCTCCATATCTAATCACTCACGGAGGATCATTGATTCTACCTCTCAAATATTTCTCCTTTCCACCCCTCCTCTCCATGCTGTTACTTTAGATCGTCATTTCTTGGTTTGACTATAGTCATGGCTTTTTATGGCTCCCATAGCCTCCAGAGATATCACTTAGAAACATTCCCATCAAAATACCCTTCACCCGTGGTCTGAGGAAGGTTCCAAAACCACATACCTGATCCTATCACTTCCTTATTTGACAGATTTCTGTGGCTTCCCTGTGGTAACAACTGCAGCTTTAGAACCTTTTTGGCATGACCCACAGGAAGAAACCAATTCTATATCACAGCCCAATACACACATACTTATTCAAGATATGCATAAATGAAGCAAAAATTTCATGAGATGAAACTCATCCTTGTTACTTGTGATTCACTTTGATATTTTTATTTTATGCTATTCTATTCTGTCCTATGAAATTTATTTCATGAAAAAAAGTATTCTAAACCACTAAATTAATCTCACGATCCACTTACAGTTTGAAAACCCTGGTCTAGGGGAGAAAGTACACAATCCTTGCCTTTGTTTCCAAGCCCTTGGCTGATATAACCCCAGATGACAATTTTGGCTCTATTCATTTATTCATCTTATTAGCAAATTGTCACCGAATGCCCACTATGTGTCAGGCACTATGTGGGGAATTAAACAATGAATAAAGGCTTAGTCCTGGCCAAAGAGGAGCAAACAGTATTTGGTGGAACACATACCAAAAAAATGTCTATTCCATTCAGTGAAAAAAAAAGATGAAGGTAAATACAGACTGTTAAGGCAGCACACAGGAGGTGCAGTTGAAGTTCCTGGTCCGTGCAAACGGTTAATGCACTTGGCTGCTAACTGAAAGGTTACTGGTTCAAGTCTACCCAGATGCCCCTCAGAAGAAAAGCCTGTTGGCCTACTTCTGAAAAAGCAGCCATTGAAAATCACATGGGGCACAGTTCTACTCTGATACACATGGGGTCACCATGAATCAAAATTGATTCCATAGGAGCTGGAGGGAGGGCCTCCCAGAAGAAAAGACCTCTAAATCGACACCTAACTGATAAGTAGTTCATCAGGAAAAAAGGGTGGTAGGAGGTAGTGTGCTAGGCAGAAGAAATATTTTGTTCATAGGCCCAGAGGTGAAAGAAGATATGGCCTTTTCTGAGGAGTGAAGGTACTTCAGTGTGGTTGGAGGACAGTGCTGGGGAGGTGGGCGGTGGCATACAGCAGGAGGTGAAGATGGAAAGGTATTGATCGCCCCCTTGAGGATGCTGAAGGCCACAATTGCTCTTTTAAGTCAGAGGTTTTCAGATCTCATCCCAGGGATGCCATGGGCTCCACAGAGATACTTCATAGACTACAGGGTGAGGCAAGATGAAGGCCAAGCAGGTCTGGCTCCTCTTACCCCCTGCAACCTGAATAGCAGTAGCACAATCATTTTGGCATTTTGCATAGAGCATTCTGGGGGAAGTGTGGAAAATGGATAGGAGGTGGGCCAGACCAATAGGTAGTTCAAACTAGGGGAGTAGTAGTAACAATGGAGAGAAACGGGCAGAATTTAGAATCAAGAGAATTAAAAGACAGCACTTGGTGACTGAGTTCTTGAACAAGTCCTCATCTTTTACACCTGTTGTGGCTTTATGTATTCTGTTCTCTTTGCCTGGAGCGAGGATTCCTAGCTTGTGTGTGTGTGTGTGTGCACGCGCGCGTGCACGTGCATGTGGCTTGGTCTCTCAGACCGTCTGGTGAAGCCTATGGAGCCTTTCTCAGAACAATGTTTTTAAATCCATAAAAATACATGTGTTACAAAGAAACTTGATTATAGTAATATACAACTATAAAAATATTAAGAAAAGTTTGTGTTAGAGTATGATGTTTCTTTATTAATGCAATAAATAGTAAGGTTTAACAATGGGCCTAATAATGACTGTGATTTCTAAGTAGTGATGAACGTAAATGATATTTCAAGGATTTGAATCAAGGGCAATGTGAGTTGAATATATCTGTGTTTCTACTGGTGACGAGTTACAAGTATTGCTAATCCTATTCCAGTTTGTGGCTGTTGAGTCAATTCTGAATCTTAGTGACCAGTTCTGAATCTTAGCGACCATAGGGTTTCCGAAGAGTGGCTGGTGGATTCAAACTGCCGCCCTTTTGGTTAGCAGCCACAGCACTTAACCACTGGAGCCACTTTATAATAGAAGGAAATGTTAAATTTCAAATTGGAGGTTAACGAAAACAAAGATGTAATTATTTTCCATCCAAATTCTTGGGCCCCCTGAATTGGAGCCATAGAGCCCTTGGTTAAGAGCCCTTGCCTTAAAGCCCTTTCCTTCCTTACCTACTTGTTGAACCCTGTTTATCTGCTAAGATTTCTTATACACATTGCATGCCAATTCATATGAGTTGCCCTTGAAGCTCAGTGCCCATGGCTGCTATACATAGTCTCATTACAGCTCTTTGGGGACTATTGCTCTCATTTGTTTTCTTGTCAATTGTTCCCCGCTGGAATGCAAGTTACTTATGGGCAGAGATTATTTCTGATACATCATAGTAACCTGTGTACCTTGCAAAATTGTGCAAATAAAAGCCTAGTGAATGAATGAACACACTTGTTCTGTGACAACAGTAATCATTTTGATAAATTGCTGGGGAAGGGAGGGGGGAGAAAGTGATACTTTATTTCTATCTACCTTTCAGGTTAGTGAATGAAAACGCATGCTAGAAAAATTGCCTAGAATAAGGCATTGAACAAAATAAAATAATGTAAGTCAAGTAAATAAATGGTGGATAGAAAATGTGTGCAATCAGAACACGGAAGATTCTTGTTTAAAAAGGATAGATTTAATTTTGTCCTTGCTTTTACAGCAATATAACCTAGATGAAATGTTTTTCTAAGAAGAAGAATAGACTATGGGCCAAGAAGCAATCTGGAATACTGGAGGGAGGTGAAGTATCAGCCTGCCTGAAGGTTACTCTTAACTTCAGACTCTCAATGGTTAGAAGCGGAGATGAATTTACCAGAAAATTAAAGATTAAGGGCCCTTCACGTGCATGGGCCCTTCTAAAGTCATTTAATTTTGTATTTGTACATTATTTGTGAGTGTGTGTGTTTTCTAAATAGGGCTTCCGAATTGTATGGGGGTTGAGACTCTGGTAAGAATATTAGAAAAATGTTATAGAATCATGTCCAGCACATAGTAAACTCTGTATGTGTTAGTTAAGTAAATAGTATATATATGGTGAAGTTTTCTAACCTCCTGACATAAAGTACCTCACTTTTCCAGCATAAAATACGCTCACAATGCCCTAAGCATGAACGTGGTTGCTTATTTCATCTTTGGTCTTAATCATTCTTTATTCCTTTCTTGAAATGCCTATCCCTTCTACCTCAACCCCTTGAATTGTGCCAATTCTTTAAAACCTATGGTGATAAACGGATCTTAGAAGCAGAGTAATGGTTAGAGCATTTCGGTTGTAGAGTTTATAAACTCATTGCCCCATAGAGTTCCCAAGGAGTGGCTGATGGATTCGAACTGCCAACCTTTTTGTTAGCAGCCAAAGCTCTTAACCACTACACCACCAGGGTTTCCAAGTGTTTATAGAGAACACGAAAAATAAACCATGGCATGCTTACATTAGTGATACCTCTACAGAAGAAGATAATAAGGTATGCGCTGATCGATTATAGCATCAGATCCAGGAGGTAAGGGTATGAAAAGATAATGATTATAAAACAGCTTTTCCAAAATCCAGCCGTTATTCCAAGAAGCTTTTTTTTTTTTTTTAAGGTAAACTGAACACCTAAAAAAAAAAAAAAGTCAGGTGTTTTAAACTATACTGCTTGTTCCTAAGATTCAAAGAGAGCCTTCAGGAACATACCATTTCTGAGATACCAATTCTGACAATATATATGGACAAATTATCCCACAAAAAGGTCCCCAGCACAATAAGTTGTTGATAAAGGTCTCTATTAAATTTTATTTTTATTGTGCTTTTTTTTTTAAGTGAAAGTTTACAAATCAAGTCAGTCTCTCACACAAAAACTTATATACACCTTGCTACATACTCCCAGTTGCTCTCCCCCAGTAAGACAGCCCATTCCCTCCCTCCACTCTCTCTTTTTGTGTCCATTTCATCAGCTTCTAACCCTCTCTACCTATTAAATTTTAATTAGTACACTTTAAAGTAAAAAAAGAGAACTCATCTAAATACACTGCTATGTGAATTACATTTAAAACAATTTTATTTAAAAAATACATTGCCCTTTCTTTTAAATTTAGCATATACTAACTTAAAATTATGAATTATGCCTTTGAAAAACAATCCAAGGAACCATGGGTTTTGATATATAAAAGAGAGTCTACATGTAATATACTTGTTCATTGTTGGTTGCCATTGAGTCGCTTCTGATTCATGGCAACCCGGTTCTGACTCGTGGTGACCCCATATGTGCAGAGTAGAACTGCATTCCATAGGGTTTTCAACGCTGCAAACTCTCAGAAGCAGATCTCCAGGCCTTACTTCTAAGGCATCTCTCTAGTAGGTTTGAACTGCCAACCTTTCAGTGAGTAGTCCAGTGCTTAAACATTTGTGCCAGGGACTCCTTGTAATATAGTAACAGGGACTCCTTGTAATATAGTAACAATTAATAAACTGTGACACGAAATGTTTTTTTTTTAAAAAAAAAAAGTGCCACTGGCACATACCAGTTAATTGGCCTAATAACGTGTTTAGGACTTTTGTTCTACCAGCTAGTTTGTTGCATAGTGCCTGGGGTTTTAAAAGTTTGCAAGCAGCCATCTGAGGCAAAAACAATTGCTCCCTATTCACCTAGAGGAACAGAGGAAGAAGGAGAGTCAGGAACAGGAGTAAGAATGGAATGTGAGGCTAAGTGCCTCCATGAACAACTGCCTTCTTTGCCATGAGACCAGAAGAACTGGGTGGTGCCTGAACATTTTGATCAAAGATGCTATAGAAGAATCCTGAACAAAAGGGGGAGAAATGGGGAACAGAATTTCAAATTCTCATGGACTCCAGACTTAGTGGAGCCACAGAGGCTAGATGAACCCCTGAAACTACTGCCCTGAGAAAATCTTTAAACCTTAAACTGAAAATATCCCCTGAAGTCTTCTTAAAACCAAAAAAAAAAAATAAATAAATAATAATAATAGTTTAGCTTAATTTTTAAAGACTGTTTTGAGCATTATGCTCCTTTAAGATCTAACTAAAAAAAAACAGAAAACCCAAACCCACTGCCATTGAGTCAATTCCAACTTACAGATCTAACTATAAGGGATCAAATTGACAACAGCATCTCGAAAGATTAGCTAGAAACTTTAGGGGGCAGTGAGTTAACGTTAATGGGGGAGGAACAACTTGGAAAAGGAGGGTGAGAATAGTTGCATGACTTGAAGAATGTAATCGATGTCACTGATTGTACTTGTAGAAACTGTTGGATTGGTGTATGTTTTACTGTGTATATTCTCAACAATAACAAAAAATAAATTACTTTTTTTAAAAGTGCTGTTTCAGTCATGACTTCTACTCCTTGTGAAATTTTATGACACTTTTCCTTGATCACTCTTTTTGTCCGGCCTTATATTGTTGTTAAATCTCTTGTGTAATGTTTTGTTTCTAGATTGTAAGCAACGGTAAGGCAGAACTATGACTTAGATTCCTGTCTTCTCTACAGCCCTCAGGAGAGGGCATTTCCAGCTGAAGAAACAGGGTAAGCAAAGGCACAGGGGTATGAGGCAGAGGTCAGAGAGAGACCCAGAAGCCAGATAATGGTGGCAGCAGGAGCTGGAAAGCTGGATTAGTGCTGGGTCAAGAAATTTGGATTTTGTTCAGAAAGCAGTGAGGATTTGGTTTTGTAAAGCAGGACAGGAGCATAAGTAGAAGTAAGCTAAACAAGGTTGCTCTGGCAGCAGGTTCTAAAATGGGCTGGCATGGGGGGAGGCGAGGCACAGAGTTTAATGAAGAACATAAAAACAACAGCTACCATTTATTGACCCATCTGTCTGTTTGTCCTGCTGAGGTGACTTGTGTGTTGCTATGACGCTGGAAGCCATGCCAGTAATATTGCAAATACCAGCAGGGTCACCCATGGTGGACAGGTTTCAGTGGAGCTTCTGAACTAAGACTAGGAAGAAAAGCCTGACAAATTACTTCTGAAAATCAGCCAATGAAAACCGTATGGGTCACAACAAAATATCGTCTGATACAGTGCTGGAAGATGAGTACCCTAGGTTGGAAGGCAACAATGGACTCAAGCACGCTGGGGATCATGAGAACAGCTCGGAACAGTCAGTTTTTCATTCTGTTGTATTTGGGGCCACCATGAGTTGGAACGACTTTGAGAGCAGCACCACCAAGTATTGAGAGCTCACTATGTGCCAAACACTGCTATAAATGTTTTATATGCATCATCTCATTTTATCTTCACAGCAAGTCTATGAGGCAAGTGCTATCATATCCTCATTTTACCATGAAGGAAAACAGACAAGTTGAGCTTGGGGAAGTTAAGTAAGGGCTAGCTTCTTGCACACTTCGTTTAATGCTCTCTTGTCTTGAAATTCCTTATAATTTTTCAACAAGGGGTCTGCATTTTCATTTTGCACTGGGCCCCGCAAAGTATGTAGCCAGCCCTGGTTAAATAATTTGCCTGTGGCCACACAGGTAATAGATATCCGAAGTGGGATTTAAGAGCCTGTGTCCTCAGCCACTCTGCTGTACTGCACTAGCCCATGATCCAAGGACTGTGAAGGAGAGGGAATGGGATTGAAAGAAAGTATCAGAGTTAGTACTGACAAGACCTAAAGATCTTTTAAAAATTAAGATAATTAAAAATTTTCTTTGAAATTTGAATAATTTTGTGAGAGCTTTTAAAGGATTTTTACAATGTCTCTTAAGATAACCAGAGGTTCTCTATTGGGAAACACTTGTCTGTTATGTCATTGAGGGTGCCCTTGACTGGCCCTGTGTCTGGGGAGCTCTGAGCTTTATATCGAGTGGATGGTGACACCTGGTGACAACAACATGCTATTGCAAAGATTTATTGTGCTGTTTCAGGAATCAGGCTGCTCAGTTGTTTTTGTTTTTAAGATTTGCCCTGAGTTTTATACTTTCTATACCATTTCTTCATCGGTACTCATTGAAAAATAGCTTGAAAAGCTACCTGGCAGATTTGTCCTGACTTTTAGTAAGCTTTTTATAGAAAAAGGTCCATTTGAGAACAAAGAAATAATCTGATTAGAAGATTATGTTTTTAGAATAATGTTGGTTTATGGGATGGAAAATTATAATGCAAATGCATAATAGTTGTGAATGTATATATATATCTCCAAAGAATATTTGGCATATTTCTTTAATTCACTCCTTTAAATTTATCTGTGTAGACAAGTAGGTAGAGAGTGATGAATAATTGGAATCATACAGATAGAGCCTTATAACAATATTTACAAAAACCTCTGCCTCACACCCCTGTGCCTTTGCTTACCCTATTTCTTCAGCTGGAAATTTCCAACACAATTTTCAATAGAAACCTACGTTTTGTTTGTAGCATGGGAAGAATTACATATGGCACTATATAGTCCTCATTGTAGTCACAGGAAAACTGTTCCAAATTATGATTTTAAGGTACACATTTATATATGTATTTAAAATTTGGGATTTCTGTTGTTGGGAGCCATGGTGGTGCAGTGGTTAAACACTCGGCTGCTAACTGAAAGGCATTCCGGCGGTTCAAACCCACCAGCAGCTTCCGGGAGAAAGATGTGGCAATCTGCTCCTGTAAAGATTACAACCCAGGAAACTCTATGGGGAAGTTCTACTCTGACCTACAGGTTTTTCAGGAAGCCCTGGTGGCACAGTGGTTAACAACTCGGCTGCTAACCAAAAGGTCAGCAGTTTGAATCTACCAGCTACTCCTTGGAAACCTTATGGGGCAGTTCCACTCTGTCTTGTAGGGTCGCTATGAGTCAGAATCAACTTCACAGCATCAGGTTGATCTTTTTCTATTCTAAAAACCAAACCAAACCCATTGCCATCAAGTTGATTCCAACTCACAGGGACCCTGCAAGGCAGAGTAAAACTGCCCCATAAGTTTTCCAAGGAGCAGCTGGTGGATTCAAACCGCTGACCTTTTGGTTAGCAGCGTTAACACTTAACCACCACACCACCAGGGCTTTTTCTATTAGCATTTAGTAAATAGTAAGATTTATTGGACCAGTGAAGACCCTCCTGACTGTGGTTACTGAAACTTGTACGAGCGATTCTTAAGAAAGACAATTCAAAATGTAGAATTACAGTGATTCAGCAATTATTACCAATCTGTAAAAAGATGAAGCTTTTAATGATTTTACACATTCATAATGTCTATATGGAAACCCTGGTGGCGTAGTGGTTAAGTGCTGCTGCTGCTAACCAAAGGGTTGGCAGTTTGAATCCACCAGGTGCTCCTTGGGAACTCTACGGGCAGCTCTACTCTGTCCTGTAGGGTCACTGTGAGTCAGAATCGACTTGATTGCAGTGGATTTGGTTTTGGTTTTCGGTAATGTCTATATATACTGATGATTCTGTAACATGCCTCGGAATTGGACAGACATAGCTGTGGCAGCATGCTTATCCGTTTCCCACCTTTGCCTTTTAGAATGTATGCCAAATAAAATCCTTCTTCTTGCTTTACTTTAACTCTGTGGTGATTTTACCCCAGGACAGTCCTATATGTCTTATATCAGAATTGCTTAAAGTAAAATCTTAAAACTGTAAATATGACCATAATTACGATCAAATGTGTACTAAGTTCTTCACCATAACACATTCTGGACTGGTTGTTTTGGCCTTTGATTTAACAACATTGGTATCTACGTACAAAGAACTGACATGCCTTAGAAATAAAGAGAGCTATAAATACATGTTAAGCTCCAATACCTGCAATTTCCAGGTAGGCAACCCAAATAAGGCCTGGGGCCTGTGGCAGACTGAAAGGGCATGCCCCAGAAAAGGGGCAGCCACCACTCCACTCCAGCTTGTGGCTGCCACGTGGGAATGTGGGCCCAGGGTTGTCAGATTCCGGGATAAGCCAGAAATCCAATTTTTTTTTGTGATACCTGTTACCATTACATTTATTTTTTTTAGTTTTAATAACAGTAAGGGTGTTATGGATTGAATTGTGTTCCCTGAAATGATATGCAGAAGTCCTAACCTTTGTTATCTGTGAACGTGACCTCGTTTGGAAATAGGGTCATGTTCATAGGTCCTTATGAAAGAGGGAAGATGGCCCTGCGACAGCTATGTGGCAGCTATGTAATGCTGCAGTGGCCAGCCAAGAAATGCCTGGGACTACCAGAAGCTGCATGAAGCACGAAAGGACATTCCCCTGGAGCCTTCAGAGACAGCATGGCTCTGTTAACACCCTGCATTTGGGTTTCTAGCCTCTAGAACTATGAGACAACACATTTCTGTTCTTATAAACTACCCACTTTGTGATACATTGTTGCAGCATACCTAGGAACTAGCACAAGGGACAAAGAGAATAAACTTGTTGCTCTTGCTAACTGACCTGAGCCAATTTGATCACATGTGACTCTTAGGTTCTTTTTTATAGCTACCACAACCATAGCCACCAAAGAAGTTGAGGTAAGTATGGGTTAATTACCTTCCTATAATCTGCATCTTCCTTTCTTTTGATTCCAACACATAGCAACCTTATAGGACAGAGCAGAACTGCCCATACAGTTTCCAAGGCTGTAATCTTTTTAGCGGGGTGGGGTGGGGGAGCATAGTGATAAAGCGCTATGGCTGCTAACCAAAAGGTCAGCAATTCAAATCTACCAGGTGCTACTCTGTCCTATAGGGTCACTATGAGTTTCGGAATCAACTTGGCAGCAGGTTTGGTTTTTTTTTTTTTTTTTTTGGTTTTTATTCTTTTTTGTGTGTGTGTTTTTGGAAATGTACATTAGTAAAACTTTTTTTTTTTAATTTTATTGTGTTTTAGGTGACAGTTTATAGCACAAATTAGCTTTTCACTCAAAAATTTGTATATACATTGTTTTGTAACATTGTTTGCAATCCCCACAATGTATCAATACTCTCCACTTTCCCTTTATACCCGGGTTCCCATGTCCATTTGTCCAGGTTTCCTGTCCCCTCCTGCCTTCTCATCTTTGCTTTTGGACAGGTGTTGTGCATTTGGTCTATACTTGACTGAACTAAGAAGCATGTTCCTACGTGTTTTATTGTTTTATAGGCCTAATACTTCACTGAAAGGTGAATTTTGGGAGTCACTTCAGTTATGAGTTAGCGGGGTGTCCCAGGGCCATAGTCTGGGGGTTCCTCCAGTCTTTGTCAGATCAGTAAGTATGGTCTTTTTTGTGAATTTTAATTTTGTTCTACATATTTCTCCAGCTCTGTCTGGGACACTCTATTGTGATCGCTGTCAAAGTGGCTGATGGTGGTAGCCAGGCATCATCTAGTGCCAGGTCCAGGCTGGTGAAGGCTATGATTCATGTGGTCCATTAGTCCTTTGGACTAATATTTTCCTTGTGTCTTTGGTTTTCTTCATTCTCCTTTGCTCCAAATGTGATAGGACGAATAGACGTATCTTAGATGGCCACTCACAAGCTTTTAAGACCCCAGATACTACACACTAAAGTAGGATGTAGAACATTTTTTTTTATGAACTATGTTATGCCAATTGATCTAGGTGTCCCCCGAGACCATGATCCCCAGCCCTTATCCTCAGTAACTTGGTCCCTCAAGGTGTTTGGATGTGCCTAGGACGCTTCTATCACTTAGCCTTGGTCAAGTTGTGCTGCCTTCCCCTATGTTGTTGTGTGTTGTCTTTCCCTTCACTAAAGTTGACACTTGTCTACTATCTAGTTAGTGATTTCCCATTCTCACCCCTTCCCTCCGTCGTAACCACCAAAGGTTGTTTTTTTCTGTGTGTAAACCTTTTCTTGAGGTTTTATAATAGTGGTCTCATACAATATTTGTCCTTTTTAATTGACTTATTTCACTCAGCGTAATGCCCTCCTGATTCATCCACGTTGTGAGTTGTTTCACAGATTTATCTTTGTTCTTTATCATTGCCTAGTATTCTAGTGTAGTGGTTAAGAGTTCAGCTGCTAACCAAAAGGCCAGCAGTTTGAATCCACCACCCCCTCCTTTGAAACCCTATGAAGCAGTTATACTCTGTCCTATAGCGTCACTCTAAGTCAGAATCAACTCACAGTAAAAGATTTAGTTTTAATGGCTAATGATTGTGAGCATTTCCTTACGTCTCTGTTAGCTGTCTGAATGTCTTCTTTGGCGAAGTGTCTGTTCACATCCTTTGCCCCTTTTTTTTTTTTCTTGGATTATCTGCCTTTTCGTTGTTGAGGTGCTGAAGTAGTCCATAGATTTTAGAGATTAGACCCTTGTCAGATATGTCATAGCCAAAAATTTTTTCCCAGTCTGTAGGTTCTCTTTTTACCTTTTCGGTGAAGCCTGTTTAATTTTTAGGGATAAACACTATTTAATTATGTAGTTTATCTTCTAGTGTTTGTGCATTGTTAGTTACGGTTTTTATTGTATTTATGCCATGTATTAGGGCCCCTAGCATTGTCCCTATTTTTTCTTCCAAGATCTTTACCATTTTAGGTTTTATATTTAGGACTTTGATCTATTTTGAGTTACTTTTTGTGTATGCTGTGAGGTATGGGTACAGTTTCATTTTTTTTACAGATGGACGTCCAGTTTTGCCAACAACTTTTCTTAAAAAGACTGTCTTTTTCCCATTTAATGACTTTGGCCCTTTGTCAAAGATCAGCTCACTGTAGGTAGATGAATTTACATCTAGGTTCTCAATTCTGTTCCATTGGTCTACGTGTCTGTCGTTTTACCAGTAACAGATTGTTTTGGCTACCACGGCTGTAGAGTAGGGTGTGAGATCAGGTAATGTGAGGCTTCCTGCTTTGTTCTTTTTCTTCAATAATACTTTGCTTATCCAGGGCCTCTTTCTTTTCCATATAAAGTTAGTGATTAGTTTTTCCGTCTTGTTAAAGAATGCTGTT
This sequence comes from Elephas maximus indicus, assembly GCF_024166365.1. Lineage (NCBI taxonomy): Eukaryota > Metazoa > Chordata > Mammalia > Proboscidea > Elephantidae > Elephas > Elephas maximus. The sequence continues at coordinate 172,013,195 of NC_064819.1, read as the reverse complement.
GTCATTTGGATCAGGATTGCATTTTATCTGTAGATCACTTTGGGTAGGACTGACATTTTCATAATGTTGAGCCTTCCTATCCATAAGCATGGAATGTTTTTCCATTTATATAGGTCTATTCTAATGTCTTGCAATAGCGTTTTGTAGTTTTCACTGTACAGGCTTTTTATGTCCCTGGTTAGATTTATTTCTAAGTATTTTATCTTTTTAGGGCCTATTATAAACAGTATGCTTTCCTGATTTCCTTTTCTAAGTTCTCTTTTTTGGTGTATAGGAATCCAACTGATTTCTACATGTTAATCTTTTATCGTGCTTCTCTGCCTAATCTTTCTATTAGTTCCAGTAGTTTTTTTGTGGAATCTTTGGGGTTGTCTATGTATAGGATCACATCATCTGCAAATAGGGGTAGTTTTACTTTTCTAATTTGGATGCCTTTTATTTCTTTTTCTTGCCTTATTGCTCTAGCTAGGACTTCCAGCACAATGTTAAATAGGAGTGGTGATAAAGGGCATCCTTCTCTTGCTCCCATTCTCAGGGGGAATGCTTTCAGTCCCTCTCCATTGAGAATGATGTTGGCTGGTGGTTTTGTATAGATGCCCTTTATTAGGCTGAGGAATTTCCCTTCTATTTCTATTTCATTGAGAGTTATTATCAGGAATGGGTGTTGGACTTTATCAAATGCCTTTTCTGTGTTGATTGAGATGTCATGTGATTCTTTTCCTTGGTCCTGTTGGTGTGGTGGATTACATTGACTGATTTTCTAACACTGAACCACCTTAGCATATCTGGTATGAATCCCATTTTGTCATGGTGTATTTATTTTTGATATGATGCTGAATTCTGTTGGCTAGAATTTTGTTAGGAATTTTTGCGTCTATATTCATGAGAGATATTGGTTGTAATTTTCTTTTTTTTTTTTTTTCTTCAGTGTCTTTGCCTGCCTTTGGTATTAGGGTTATGCTGGCTTCATAGAATGAATTTGAGAGTATTCCTTCCTTTTCTATGTTCTGAAATAATTTGAGTAGTATTGGTGTGAGCTCTTCTCTGAATGTTTGGTAGAATTCACCTCTGAAGTCATCCAGGGAGTTTTTTAAAATTACCTCTTCAATCTCTTCTCTGGTTATGGGTCTGTTCAGGTTTTCTGTCTCAGCTTGTGTTAGTTTTGGTAGGTAGCGTGTTCCTAGAAATTTGTCCATTTCCTCTAGGTTCTCAAATTTTTTGCGGTACAACTGTTCATAGTATTCTGTTATAATCCTTTTTTCCGTTGGGCCTGTTGTAATATCCCCTACCTCATTTCTTATGTGAGTTACTTACTTCTCCTATTTTTCTTTTGTCAGTTTGGCCAAAAGTTTGTCAGTTTTGATTTATCGATTTTGTTGGTGTTTTCAAATAATCAACTTTTGGTCTCATTGATTCTATTGTTTTGTTTTGTTTTGTTTTTGTTCTCTAGTTCATTTATTTCTGCCCTAATCTTTATTATCTTCTTTCTTCTGATGGCTGTGGGCTTCTTTTGTTGTTTCTATTTGTTTGAGTTGTAGTTCTAACGTTTTGATTTTGGCCTGTTCTTTTTTTGATGTGTATGTTTATTGCTATAAATTCACCTTGAGCACTGCCTTTGCTGTGTCCCAAAGGTTTTGGTATGTGTGTTTCATTCTCATTTAATTCTAGGAATTTTTTAATTCCCTTTTGATCCAAGGCTGAAATCTTTACGTAAGCTGACTGTCACATCTTTCTCCCACAGAGTGGCTGGTGGGTTCGAACTGCTGAACTTTCGGATTAGCAGCTTAGCTCTTAACCACTGTGCCACCAGGGCTCCTTATAATCTGGATATGAGATTATACTAGAAGCAAATCTCAGTTCAAATTCTGATATGCATGCAGACATTTATTAAACAAAACAGTTCATTCAACCCGTTCTGTAAGATAGATGAAAGCCCAGCTCACTGCTCTTTAAGGTGCTCTCACTATCTCCTTGCAAGATAGGTTCACTTAAGGCAGATGTGACACCATTCTTGAGGCTAAATTCTACAACCCTTATAGAAGACATAAGAAAATTTTGGAATGAAGCCACAGGCTCCTTGGATTCCTGTACTCTGTTCATGCAAGTTTGGGGAAATCTCTAAAATATGTTAGCCAATCTTCATATGTTAAATACTGTGAATTTCATGAATGATATCTCATTTTTATCATACTTCCTAAAAACCAGAAGTAAATCTGTTGCCATCAAGTCAACTCCGATTCATGGCGACCTCATGTGTTACAGAGTAGAACTGCTCCACAGGGTTTTTTTGGGGGGGGGGGGCTGTAATCTTTACAGAAGCAGATCACCAGGCCTTTCTTCCTAGTCTGGAAGCTCTGCTGAAAGCTGTCCACCATGGGTGACCCTGCTGGTATTTGAAATACCAAGGGCATCATTCTAGCATCATAGCAACATACAAGCTACCAAAGTACAATGAACTGACAGGTGGATGTAGGAATTAGTCCTTGCTTTCTAGAAGTTTCTGTCCTACAGGGGGAGACATGATTTGAGTAGAGATAAAAGGATAGATAAAAAAATTTTGTTCTGGGAAGGCACTAGAGAATGAGCAGCCAGATGGAAGAAACAGCAGTGCCTTCCCAACACGGATCAGAAAACTGGCACTGAGACAGGATGTAGTAGTTGTGGAGGCCCTCAACGACAGGCATCTGCTGGAGTCCTGCTCTACTAAAGGCAGTGCCTCTCAATTACTCTCAACTTTTTCTGCTGATAATTTTTATCTCAGAAATTGAGGAGGTAACAACGGGAACTACCACTTTCTAACCTAACTTTAGCTATGAGGACTTATTTAGTATGCAAGATGAAAGTAACATGGGAGAAAGCCCATGTTCCGCTTAGTTTATGTCAGTGAACATTTACTGAACGCCAGCTATTGTGCCAGGCGTTGTTGTTGTTGTGGTTGTTAGCTGCCATCGAGCTGGCCCTGACTTGTGGCGACCTCATGCATGATATTAAATATTGCCCGTTGCCGCACCAACCCATGATTGGTTTCAGATCGGACCATTCTGATCTGTAGAGTTTTCATTGGCTGATTTTCAGAAGTAGATTGCCAGGCCTTTCTTCCTAGTTCAACTTAGTCTGGGAGCTCTGCTGAAACCTATTCATGGAAGGTGAGAATTCTACCACTGAACCGTCAGTGCCCCATACTGGGTATTAGGGTTAAAACAACAACAACAAGGAAACCATGGAAGGCAGCCTAGCTCAGATTGGATGTTTCGGGGGAAGCTTTCTGGAAAAGTCAACACCTAACTGAGTCTTGAGGAATGAGTGGAGTATGCACCATGGAAGGAAAAAGGGATGTGGCAATTGGGCTGCTGGGAGATAGCATTTTAGGCAGCAGGAACAGCAGGAACAATAGTATAGAAGCATGAAATAGCCTAAGTCACAGAACTACAAAATGTTTGATAATATTGGACTTTAAAGTACAAAGCAGGGAGTACCTGGAAATAAGGCTAGAAAGAAGGAACTGGTCATCAAGGGCCTTGTTTATCATACCAAGAAACTTGGAGTTTGTACAGAAGGATTCACTAAAAGGTTTTAAGTAGAAGAGTGATGGGGTTAGGGTGCGTTTTAAATAGTGCACTCTCAGTGAAATCAAAGTGAAAAACAGATGGTGTCTAGGACAAATGGAGCAAGACTGGAGGCAGGAAGGTCAGGTAAGAGGCTATTCAAATAGTTCAGGTAGGAAGTGATGACGGTTGTTGTTAGCTGTCGTTAAGTTGGCTTTGACTCACGGTGACCTTATGTATAATGGAAAGAAATGTTGCCTGGTCCTGCATCACCTTCATGCCATGGTGGCTGGTATGTCCAAGTTCATTGTTGTGGCTATTGTGTCAGTCTACCTCACTGAGGGTTTCTTTCATTCTTACTGACCCTCTGCTTTACCCAAACATGAGGTCATTTTCTAGTAATTCATCTTTCCTGATACCATGTCCAAGGTAAGCAAGTCGAAATCTTACCATCCTCACTTCTAAGGAACATTCTGGTTTTATTACTTCTAAGAAAAATTTGTTCCTTCTTTTGGCAGTCCACGGTATATTCAATATACATACATATATATATATATATATATATATATATATATATATATACATACAGGCCAACACTTTTATTTTGAATGCATCTATTCTTCTTTCTTTTCCACTATCCAATTTTGGCATGCATATAAGGCAATTAAAGAGACTAGAGTTTGGGTCAGGTGCACCTTGCTTTTTCAAGTTTTATAGAGGTCTTTTGCAGCAGATTTACCCAATGCAATACGTTGTTTAATTTCTTGACTGCTGCTTCCACGAACGTTGATGAAGGTTAAAGGAAGGATTTTAGCAGGATGGGAGAGCACTTGAGCATATTTATAAGCTGAAGAAGGAAACTAGTTCTGAGAGAAATCTGGGAGACGAAATAATTGATAGAGCACAGTCAAAGGAGCTAGAGCTTAGGCAGAAGAATAACGTTTGGCTTAACTCATCCTCTGAAATCAGCAGGATGGAGATAAAAGAGAACAGATAGAGAAAACTTATACATAGGGGCAGGAAATAATGGCATGCTAGAGTTTGTAGGGGTGGCTGGGGTACCCCCAGATTTTAGGAAAGCAGGTTTAATTAAATTTAAAGCAAAGAAAGTTATGACCCCATAGCTTTGAGTCTTATATACTGTGTTATTGTTATGTGCCATCAAGTCAGTTCTGACTCATAGCAACCCTATAGGACAGAGTAGAACTGCCCAATAGGGTTTTCAAGGAGTGGCTGGTGGATTCAAACTGCCAACTTTTGGTTAGCAGCCAAGCTCTTAACCATTCTGCCACCAGGGCTCCTATACATTGTAAAGTATATAAAAATAAAAGCCGAATTTTACAACTGCAAACTATTACGGTGAGGAACCAAAGACAGCATACTATTGATGGAAACTTTTCTGAAGTCTCTCCACTGAACCCAGAATTTTGGAGGACTTGTGTATTTGACTTTTGGTGAAAGTGCGGATTTATGAGCAAGTTCACATGCGGGGGAAGAGGAATGACAGTCAAATAGCTGCTAAGAGTCACCCAGAATGAGCTGTGCCTTGGGTAAAATGATACAGTCCACCAAAAAGAGCTCTTTAAAAGTTATCTTCACAGGAAATTAAAAAATAAAAAATAAAAAAGATACAATTTCATGGACTGGGACAGAAAGTATAATGTTAACAAATGGAAATGACAAAGAACAAATTTAGAATTCCTCTAGTTTCAAAATTTTTGCTCAAGGAGCAAAATCATCAGATGGCAAAGGGTAGAACCAGGGCTTTGAACCAGTTTGTTCTGGTTCAAATTTGAATTTCCACCCCAGATACACTGAATCAGAACCTATAGTTTAACAAGATCCCAGGTGAATCTTGTGTATAATAAATTTTGAGAACCACTGCTCTACTCTTGGTTCTCCAAATTAGTCCCTAACAAGCGGCACTAGTATCACCTGGGAACTTGTTAGAAATGCAAATTCTTAGCAGGGGTTTGAAACAGAACGAACCAGTTCAAAGTCCTGAGTAGAACAAATATTTAATAGGAACGTTGATAACTGGACCATATCCAGAGGAGAGATGTATCATGTGAAGGATGCCTGAAAGAGCTGAGAATGTTTATCCCTCAGTGGGTTATGGGGCATGAGAGCTATTTTTTTCATATTTAAGATCCGTCTTTTAGAAGACGGTCATTTTCATGTGACTGTAGGCAGGAGGGAGGCAGGAACAGACACAAAAAGAAAGAAAACAGGGTAAATTCCTAAAGGTTACAGGAAGCTGAATTTCAACTCACTGTAATTACTTTCTTCATATATAAGGTTCTCCATACAGAGTCTCCCCTGGAAAAAAAACAAAACATTTTCTTAGGAAAATATTTAAACATACAACAACGCTGAAAGAATTTTACAGTGATTGCCATATACCTACCACCTAGATCCTACCATTAACATTTTACTCTACCTGCTTTTTCACATATATATCCATCTATGCGATGGCACTGTGTTGGTTTTGGGATCCCTCTATCCATCCATCAGTCCCTCTTATATTTTGATACGTTCCAAAGTAAATCCCATGTAGTTTTGGCTGCCATTGGGAAGATGGTGCACCTTCATCCCAGGAGCATTCTTGGATAGGCTAATGACTGTAGGAATGTTGTAAAGGAGATTTCTGCTTTGAGTGGGTGGAGTGGACTAGATCTGTGGCTTTCTGTCATGTACGATTTTATCTTAGAAAATTAGTAGAGAGATACTCCAGTTTGTCAAGCATAACTCTTTAGATTATTGCAAGGTAGTCATGGGAAGGCACACAAGACCTCACAACTTTCATTTAGAACCGAAGAATCTGTGTTAACAATTACAATGTTAGTTAAATGGTTAGAATCCAAATCTTTAGATTTCAGACTTTTTACCTTTAACAAGAGGTCTCAGGAGGAAGGGTTGGCCAAGGCTCAAATTCAGAGGAGGTGAAATGGGGGCGGGCAGTATCAGCAGGCCCTCGGTCTTCGGAGAGTAAGACTAGAGAAACATCCCTTTGCCTCTGCCTTCACTCAGTAAGTGAGCAGAAATTCAGGGTTCATATGTGAAATTCTCACCTTGGCCTCACACAATAAGTGCCAGTATGACATCAAAGACTAGTACGTAGTGTCTTTTCTCCAGTGTTACAGATTAGTCAAATGTCATTTTTAATCGAAGGTTAGAGATTAGGGAGGTCATTTAGATCTATGTCTCAAGGATAGTTTTCAAAGATTAACTATGTTATGTCTTCCTTTATCACAGCATGCCTAGTCAAAGTCAAGTTGTTTACCACATTCTTCACATGCTTTTATGCCTAAGTTCAAGGACCACATAAACCAGAGACTCCATCAGCCTGAGGTCAGAAGAACTAGGTGGTGCCTGGCTACCACCAATGACCACCCTGACAGGGAGCACAACAGAGAATCCCTGAGGGAGCAGGAGAAAAGTATGGTGTAGAACTCAAATTCATATAATTAATGGTCTGAGACTGGAGGAACCCTTGAAGCCATGGCCCCTGGATGCTCTGTTAACCCAGAATTAAACCATTCCTGAAGCCCACTCTTCAGACAAAGATTAGACTGGACTATAAAACATAAAATAATACTTGTGAGGATTGTGCTTTTTAGTTCAAGCAGATAGATGAGACCAAATGGGCAGCTCCTGTCCAGAGGAAGGATAAACCGGAAAGGGATAGGAGCTGGTTGGATGGACATGAAAAACCCGGGGTAGAAAGGGGGAACATGCTGTCACACTACAGGGATTGCAACTAGTGTCCCATAACAATATGTGTATAAATTTTTGTACGAGAAATTAACTTGAGTTGTAAACTTTCACCTAAAGCACAATAAAAGTTTTACAAATAACTTTCTAATGACTTACAGATTTCTAATGATTTATAGGTAATGTCAAAGAGCTTCACAAAGGTAAGCATATTTCTAAGTTCATATTATGAATGTATTATGTATTTTGAAAGTGTAATAGCAACTTTTACCTCAACAGGATTTGAGAGCATCACAGCAGCATACAGAGTACTTTCTGTTTGGCTGCTACTCATTCTAGGAAATGTATTTCACATTCCTACCCACTGTACATCAACAGATACTGAAATAAATTTTCAGGAAACAATATTTACTCTTAACACAAATGAAGTGAGCTGGTATTTTCTATTTGATTATTTTAAAATGTCAGGCAAGAGTCACTAAATTGATTTGATGACTTACCAGTGTATTGTGATTCACAGTTTGAAAAACATTGGACTAGTCAACCTCCAAGAAGATTCTTTTTTTTTTTTTTTTAAGAATTCTGCTAGCTACTATTAGGATTTTCCTAATCTTCCCAAAGATCAGGAATCTGTTTTGCGTCTCAGTAGAGTATTTACTTAGTATGCAGCGCATTACGTTGCATGGGATGTGTGATGAAGAGGAGAACCTTAAATGGCTGGTAAGACTTCCGGGTAGATCCAATTCAAACACTATTGAGAAGCAAGTTTATTAATTGCTTGTTATTTTTGGATATAGGAAATATACAGGAAGATAGAGATATGCACTATTGGATGGGTAGGAGAGCTCCTGTACTCATATTTTAGTCTTCTTCTGTTAAATGCGGCTTTTACTGCTTGCCTTTGCTCTGACAAAGAGCAACAAATGAAACAATGGATGTGAAAACACTTTGAAAACCAACGTTTTGTCAGTATTATGTGATGCCAGGAAGAAAGAGATGCTTCAATCAATCTCTAGTGAGGAAATGTCTCAATATATTTAAAACTTACTGCTCTTATAGAACTGCTACATTAACTTCCTCACACTCCAATGACTACACCACAGGCGCGAGACTCTCTGAAGAGAGTAGAAACTGTAAACTTGCCAGGAGTTTCACCCCACATTCGAGCAGCTCCCTCCACCCGCGCATGCTCAAGCGTGGATAAGGCCTTCGCGGGGTTGGGTAAAACTCCGAGGCAGGAGTGCGGGCCATGTGAGGTCTAGTGACGTCATCTCTGGGCGCCGAGGGTGACTGGACTTGCCGTGGGCTTCCAAGACTCCGCGGCGCTGCTGGCTGTAATCTCTTGATACCGGAGGGCGGAAGTGCAGCAGAGCTCGGCTCCAATCTCCGCGCCGGTGCCTTCTACGGCTGCGCGGGCTCTCGGGACTCCAAGCTAGAGCGCCTCTGCGGGTACTGTGTGTGGCAACCAGCCTTGCCTCCTTGCCAGCGTCCGGGACCCAGGCGTCTCCGCTGGTGCAGCAAGCCGGAGAAGGAGCCGGCACTTCGGGTAGGGGGTGTGTGTGTCTCCCAGTTAGAGGAAATAACTGGAGGAGGACTGGGGAGGGGCCGGGTAGGTGTGGTAAGAAGGGGCGACTGGCCGGCTAGGGGAGCGCTCCTCTGGGTGGTGATGGCGGGTGAAGGTGGTTCCCCGGGCCGAGGTGGGGTTGGCGAGAATCAGCCTCCGGAGCTCTGGGGCTGGCCGGAGGGTGTGGCCTGCGAAGTCTCTAGGGGAATATGTCTGTCTCTGACTAAGGTAGGAAACCCAGTGTTTTATCGCAGACTCTAGCGTTCAGTCCAGGACCTCCATTTATTTGTGGAGGACTTATTCAAACTGTAATTGGTTTATAGTGCAGTCTGATTCTATCTAATCTAACTGGGTGGATATTTCCTCCAATTTATATTTTCAACGGCAATCATTAAGTGTCATTTTATTAAAAATATTTAATGTTAGCAAAGCCATTTTCTTTTGGCAAAGCACTTTCACGTACTTTAGTTATACTTCAGGTTATTTTCAAGTGACACTAAACTTCAGGAACCTAGGGAATCTGGGTTGGTTCTAGATTTTTCTGAGGCTTGGGAAGACACTGCATGTTTTCAGCAAGAATCAGAACCCAGGGGCCACCAAACAGCAACTGAACTTTTCAAGGCCTTCCAGAATTCACTTGATTGCTTGGGACTGGAGAGTGTTTGGATCTGAACTGAACTATGTGTAATTTCCTCAGAGGAAGTTGCTGGTTGAATTTTGAATTTGAAAGTCAGGGTGTGTGTTTGGGCTGAGGGTAGTGGTTGAGAAGAGTTTTACACTAGATTTGAACATGTGCTTTGATTGTCAAAGGTATGCTGTTTAAAATTGGGGACAGATGGACAGAATGGTTATGGATTTTTAGAATAATGTGAACACTTCAGGTGTGGATCGGCTTGATTAATTTAACAAATATCTAGTGTCTGTAGTGTGCGGGAGTGCTGGACAAAACAGATAAAGAAAACAGTGAACAAAAGAAAAAAATTCTTGCCATCATGACGTTCACGTCGTCCCAGGAGGGGCAAAGAACACATTAATACAAAAATAAATTATGTGTCAGTGGTGAGAATTGCTATAGAGAAAAGTAAAGCAGAGAAGGAGAATGGGGAACGCTGATGGTGTAGGTAGGAAATTGCAGTGGTGGTCTCCAAAAAGAAGATATTTGAGGTGAGACCTAAAAGTAACAAAGAAGGGTGCCATGTTGGTATCAGTGGAAAAAACCATCAGACATAGGAAGAGCAATCACAAAGGCCCTGAGGCAGGTGCATACCAACTAGTTTGACTGGAAAAGGGAAAGAGGTAGTAGATAATCAGATCTGAAAGTTAGTGAGATGGGGCCAGGTCATATAGGGCCTTGTAGGACTTTTTAAGAACTTTGATTTTTAAGTGCTTTCAATGAGATGGGAGAATTTTGAGTAAAGGAGTAAACTGATCTGATTTGTGTTTTAAAAGGATCTTTCTGATTGTTATGGTGATTGTATGGAGCATGGGTAGAAATAATGAGACCTGTTAGTAGGCCACTGCAGTTAAAGGTCAGGGTATCTTAGATCAGGGTGGTTATAGTGGACCTGTTGCCATCCGGTTGATTCCATCTCATAGCGACCCTGTAGGACAGAGTAGAACTGTCGTACCATAGGGTTTCCAAGGATTCAAGCTACTGAGCTTTTGATTAGCAGCTGGAATTCTTAACCACTGCGCCACCAGGGCTGCTCGGTAATAGTGGAGGTTTCTAAGCTACAGGCCTTAGGTATACGGGGGGCGGAGGGGGAATCAAGGATTACAACAAGATTTATGGCCTGAGCAACTAAAGAATGGAGTCCCTGTGGTGGTGCAAAAGGTTAATAATGCACTCAGCTGCTAACCAAAAGGTTGGAGGTTCAAGTCCACCCAGAGGTGCCATAGAAGAAAGGCCTGTTGATCTATTTCCAAAAAGCCAGCCATTGAAAACCCTATAAAGCATAGTTTTACTCTGACACACATTGGGCTTGCCATTAGTTGGAACTGACTCGACAGCAGTTAGTTTTTAACTAAAGAATGGAGTTGCCTCTTACTAAGATGAGGAAGACCACAAGAGGAATGGGGAGAAGATCTGAAACCATGTTCGTTTTGAACGCATTATATTTGAGATGCTATTAGATTTCCAAACGGATGTATCAATATGCAGTAGTAGATACGAAACTAGAGTACAGTAGGGAAATCTGAGTTGAAGATGTGAATGTGGGAATTGTTAAAATATAAGTGGTTTTAAAGCCATACCATCAGAAGCAAGAATGGCGAGACTATGTCTCACATACTTTGGACGTGTTATCAGGAAGAACATCCTTCTTGGTAAAGTAGAGGGTCAGCGAAAAAGAGGAAGACCCTCAATGAGATGGATTGGCACAGTGGCTGCCAACAGTGGGCTCAAGCATAACGATTGTGAGTATGGCACAGGACTGGGCAGTGTTTCATTCTGTTGTGGGTAGGGTCCCTGTGAGTTAGAACTCATGGCACCTAACAGCAACAACGAAGCCATAAGAGAGATCCCTTAGGGAGTGGTTCAAGGACTGAGCTGTGGGGCCCTTAACACCCCTTCCTCCCCCGTGAAGGCTGGAGACTTTTCAGTTAAACTCTTAAGAAACACTGATCTGCTGTAACATGGTAAAAATGGTAGAAGGAAATGGGAAGCAAGACCATTAGCTGAGAGAGAAGAAGAAAGGAGGTGTAAAAATGAGGAAGAGAGGTATGAAATAGCGATCTAGGACGGTGGGAGAATAAATGGACTAGGGAAATGTAGGAATGCCAGGCAGCACTCAGGGCCCACTTTTGAGGTTAGTGAATTCAGAGGGAGGCCAGCCAGCATAGATTATTATTTCTAGATGTTTAAAAATTTACTTCTAGTAGATATTTGATATTTTAAGTAATTTCCAGGTAGTTGGGGATTTTGGTCCGCAAAATAGCTTCAGATACTAGGTTAGCCTTTCTTGGAGTGTGAAAGGGACTGTTAATTATGCATTACGTATATATTTTTAAATCATACCCCTCTCTGTCTTTTTCTAAATGACTTGTATTGTTCACCAAACATTTCTGGGCACCTACTCTGTTTCAGGCACTGATCTAAATGCAGAGAATACAGAGTCAAGAAGACATAGCCCGTGCCTCAAGAAGCTTGCTTCTAATAGATTGCTTCATAGGTTGGGATTTCTATGCTTGCAAAACATTGCCTTCAAATTGGATGGATGTGATGATGGTGTAGTGTATGTAGGAGAGGATAAACTGTATTTCTAAAATACTGATCTTCGTTGAATTTAAATCACAGTTGTATTGATTTGGAAACAAGTTTAGGTAGAAACATTTAAGAAGCTAGTATACTTTTTGGATTTATCTATTTTTTCAGTTATTAAACATTTCAGAGTCTGCTATGTACTAATTATGGTAATATTAGAGATTCAAAGGTAAATATGATTCAGTTGCTGTTCTCAAATAATTCCAAGTTCAGTGTGGGAAGGGCCAAGAAAGAGATAAAATAAACAGGTAACTGCAATACTTTCTAGTAAGTGCTCTCCTAGAAGTAATTAGACCGGATGCTGCCAAGGGGAAAGCTTCCCATGGAGCTGATGTTAAACTCAGTCTTAAAAGAGGATTAAGAGTTGGTCAGAGGGATAAGAGAGGAAGAGTGTTCAGGCAGAGGGGCCATGGAAGCATAGGGAAATCATATATTAACAACATATACCATTTGGATGGTTACTGTGTGCTAAACACCCAACTAAACAAGCCTGTGAAATTGGGAGTCCCTGCATGTGATACAAATGGTTAATGCCCTTACCTGCTAACTGAAAGAGGTTGGGGAGTCTACCTAGGGGTGCCTCGGAAGAAAGGCCTGGTGGTCCACTTCTGAAAAATCAGCCACTGAAAACCCTGTGGAGTACAGTTCTACTCTGACACACGGGTCACCACGAATTGGAAGCGACTCGTGAATTGGAATTACCTTCATTTTACAGATAACGAGGCTCAGGGAGGTCAAGTTTGTTGTCCAAGGACACACAGCTAATAAGTGGTAGTCAAAGTTTAAATCCACGTAATTCTGATTCCAGCACCCCTTACTGTATTGCCTGCTGTCAGCATTCAGATCTTCTCTGTAATTGTTCTTTATCCCTTAACAGCTTTTCCCCAAGTTATATTTATTCTTTTTGGAAAGACTCATATCTTTTTGTATCAAGTCGTTGCACCACTCTAGTGAGGCAGTCATTACTTCATGCTTTAGTTGCTTCTTTGCTGGCCTCTCTGACTAGGCTCTGTTTCAGTGTACTGCTACCAGATAATTGTTTTTTATTTCCCGATTATAAAACTTTACAGACTCTTTAGGCCCGTTGGTTAAAATTGAGAGCTCCACGATCTTCTACTTGGTGTGCTTCATGTCTAGTCTCATTTTACAGATTTGGCACCAAAGGACTAATCATGGTATTTCTCAGCAGTTAACATGTGTTCAGCACTGTATCAGACATAGATTTTTTTTTTTTTTTTTTCCCCAGAACAACCTGATGAATTGAGTATTACTAATTCCATTTCAGAGGTAAGAAAATTGAGACTTAGGAAGTAAAGTGACTTGCCTAGGGTCCCATGCCAGAGTAAAACATGTTACACTGTCGGTGCTTTCGTTATCTACTACTGCTCCAACCCAAAGGGTTTTAAAAAGCTGGCATACACATTGCTTCTGCCCACCTCCTGCCTTTGCTGATGCTATTTTTACCTGCTTGGACTATTTGTCTTCGTCTCTTTGTCTATATTCTATCTATTCTTCAAGTTCTGTACCTTTAAGAATTCTTACTTGAGCCCTATAGGTTGTATTAACATTTCACTTCATTTTTCTTCCCCTTATGAAAGCTGTTACAAAGTAACATTTAGTTATAACCGTGGTCATTTTGGAGTTAGAAGGGACTTTGATAGTGAGCATAGTATGATGGAAAGAATATGAGATTGGAGATCTGGCTGAGGATGTGACTTCTAGTTTTGGCTCTGCTGTTTATCAGCTACAAGATTTTAGAAAATTCGTCTAACCTCCCCATCTCAAATTCATTATTTGTAAAATGGGAACATATAGGTTTGCTGTGTGCATCAAGTGTGAGAAAATGTAATATGTACAGTGTTTCTGGAGTTACTTGATATTTAAAGCAGAATACATTATTATCTAATTATTGTTACCTAATCTGACCTGCTCTCGCCTCACTTTTTGGAATTTTGTTTGGTTCTGTAATTTAGCCTTTATACATTGTCTTTCCAACTAAATTCAAATTCAGTGAACATGTTTTGAGCACCTAATGTGCTCCAGACACTGTGGCATGTACCAGAGATAAAAAGATGAGCGAGACATGATCCTTTTCCTCGAGGGAATGCATCGCAGTGTGCTGGCAAATAAACATTTTTCATATAAGCTTGTAAGTGCTGTAGTAAAGATGAAGGTGTAATGAGGAAACACAGTGGAATCTATTAATTCTGCCTGAGTCGTGCATAGAAGAGAGACTGTTTTGAGCTAGGTCCTGAAGGGTGACCATGTTAGAAGACAAGATGGGGAAGGCTACTCTGGGGCAAGGAACCACCAGCATGAGCAAAGCCATGGAAATGACATAAAAGTACATAATATGATTAGTAGATTTAGAGATAATACCTTCTGTGCAACAACTCGGGTTTTATTTTGATTATTTTTTGTATTCCCTGAGCACTTGCCACAGAGCTCAGCATATCAAACTATTAAATGTTTGACTCTGTATTGAGTGTTGCTAGCTGTGTTCAGCACCTAAGTTTTTAGCTGTTGATTTCCTTTCGTAATTCTTGTTTATATTATAGTTTAGCTTAACTAGTAAAAAATGTCTGCCTTGAGCATTATGCTCTTTTAAGAACTATCTATGTAGGATCAAAGTGACCACAGCTACACAGATGGGAAACTTAGGGAGCAGTGAGCTTATGTTAATGGGGGAGGAACAACTCAGAAAAGGAGGGTGAGAATGGTTGTATGTTTTGAAGAATGTAATCAATGTCACTGAATTGTACATGTAGAAAAAAGTTGGATTGGTATATGTTTTGCTGTGTATATTCTCAACAACAACAAAATAAAGTTTAAGAAAAGAATCTTGTTTATATTATGTAGTACCTGTGATTATTCTTTGCTCATGAAATCTTTATAACTTTTGAATGTTTGAGTCATACTCTGCTATGTTTGTAAATTATAGTGGTAGCTACAGTGGTATTTACTGTTTTAAGGATTAATTCATTTTAATTCTCATCTCTCTCTTATGTGATAAATGCTGTTATTCCCATTTTCCAGATGAGAAAACTGAGGCACAGAATTAAGTGACTTACCTAAGGTCACATAGTAAATTGTGGAGCTAGGTTTCAAATCCAGGCAGTCTAGCTCCACAGTCCACACTTTTAATCCCCACACTGTAGTGCCTCTCGAGAGTTAATTTTTGTTTTTCTGCCTCTCTTTACAAGGAGTGTTGAACATGCGCGTTGTTTTCTTTATTCGCGTATCAGTTTTTCTTATACGTTTTTTTAGTTACGTGTATTCAGGGAGATGCTTTCTTACTTACATAATTCTTCATAGATGAATATTTATTAATATTAAAAGGTTAACATTTTACAATCCTATATATTTGGGCTTGTGTATTTTGAGGCAGTAAGTAGCCTTGTTTGCAGTTTTCATAAATCTGGTTTTCAGAACTTGTTTTGCAAAATTTTTGTTGACTCTACCTGCATTATACCTTTAGCTGTTTAGGTCCTACAAGAAATGTGTACATGAGAGTTAATGGTATATGGGAAATAAGGTACCACTTTATCTTTCACCCTTTTTTTTTAACACCTAAAACCCCACTGCATAACTCTGGTAAACTGGGCTGGAACACAGGACTTTAAAACCCAAGCCTGTAGCTGAGAGAGCCCTGGTGGCATAGTAGTTAAGAGCTTGGTGGCTAACCAGAAGGTCAGCATTTCGAATCTTCCAGACACTTCTTGGAAACTCTATGGGGCAGTTGTACTCTAACCTATAGGGTCCCTGTGAGTCGGAATCCACTCAGTGGCAATGGGTTTTGTAGTTGGAGTCTTGAGGTGTTCTCCCTTCCTGTAAGCCTAAACTCATATCACTGTTAGAGAGGGTTTCCCAGAAATAAGAGGAAGACAATGGCCATTTCTTTTTACTGTTGTTGACACAAGCAGAAGAGAATGCCAGAGAAAGAAAGAACAGGATGATCAAGTGTATTCCCACCTGGCAGCGTAGAGGAGGGAGAAAAGAGGCATACCTGTATGCATCATATCTTGCTTTATGATGATCCCTGGCTGTTAATAAACCCAGCTCAAACGGTGCCCTGGAATCTGACCAGTCAGATTATTATTTCTTCTTGGGAGAGGAGAGTAGCTGGGGAGAAGGAAGAACTTCTAAAGATGCCTTCTCTTAGGTGATTGTAACCACTTTAATTTTGAATTGCCTTTTGCATTGTATTTTCTACCCATTTCTCCTGAGAAGGAAAAATCATACAATGTAGTTATCAGTAGTGACGTTTCAACCCTGAAATCATGGTTAAATGTTCATGAAGTCTGTCAGGAAAGGAGCTTTTTGCCTCAAGTTGTTTTCTCTTTGTGAGCAAGAGAGGAATCTGTCAGTCGAAGCTGTTGATTAATTAAGTGGATGTGTATCATGGTTATAGAAACCACTACTTACCAATTTTATATTAGATAGAATTTTAGATTTGCTACGAACCCAGAGTTCATTATTCCCTGCCACTAATATATTTATTTAAAAAGAGCAAGCTATTAATATAATCCTGAAGTCTTGCCTATTATCAGTGAGTTAATTTCGTATGATTTGTAAATTTAGGAATTTTCTGCAGAATGCTGAAATTGAGTATGTTGTTTGCATTTGAAGCCTTGTTGTTAGGTGCCGTCGAGCTCATAGAGACCCTGTACACAACAGAACGAAACACTGCCCTGTCCTGTGCCATCCTTACAATCATTGTTATGCTTGAGCTCATTGTTGCAGCCACTGTGTCAGTCCACCTCATTGAGGGTCTTCCTCTTTTCCACTGACCCTGTACTTTGCCAAACATGATGTCCTCCACCAGGGACTGATCCTTCCTGACAACATGTCCAAAGTATGTAAGACACAGTCTCACCATCCTTGCTTCTAAGGAGCATTCTGGTTGTACTTCTTCCAAGACAGATTTGTTCGTTCTTTTGAAAGTCCATGGTATATTCAATATTCTTTGCCCACACCACAATTCAAGGGCGTCAGTTCTTCTTCAGTCTTCCTTATTCGTTGTCCGGCTTTCACATGCATATTATGTAATTGAAAATGCCATGGCTTGGGTCAGGCGCACCTTAGTTTTCAAGGTGACATCTTTGCTTTTCAGCACTTTAGAGAGGTCCTTTGCAGCAGATTTACCCAATGCAATGCGTCGTTTGATTTTTTGACTGCTGCTTCCATGGCTGTTGATTATGGATCCAAGTAAAATGAAATCCTCGACAACCTCAGTCTTTTCTCTGTTTATCATCATGTTGCTCATTGGTCTAGTTGTGAGGATTTTTGTTTTCTTTATGTTGAGGTGCAAGCCATACTGAAGGTTATGGTCTTTGACCTTCCTTAGTAAGTGCTTCAAGTCCTCTTCACTTTCAGCAAGCAAGGTTGTGTCATCTTCATAATGCAGGTTGTTAATGAGTTTTCCTCCAATCCCAAGGCCCCGTTCTTGTTCATATAGTCCAGCTTCTTGGATTATTTGCCCAACATACAGATTGAATAGGCATGGTGAAAGGATACAACCCTGATGCACACCTTTCCTGACTTTAAACCAGTCAGTATCTCCTTATTCTGTCTGAACAACTGCCTCTTGATCTATGTAAATGTTCCTCATGAGCACAATGAAGTGTTCTGGAATCCCCATTCTTTGCAATGTTATCCATAATTTGTTATGATCCACACAGTGGAATGCCTTTGCGTAGTCGATAAAACATAGGTAAACATCCTTCTGAGATATTCTCTGCTTTCAGCCAGGATCCCTCTGATATCAGCAATGATATCCCTGGTTCCACATCCTCTTCGGAAGGCAGCTTGAATTTCTGGCAGTTCCTTGTTGATATACTGCTGCAGCTGTTTTTTTTTTTTTTTATTAACTTTTATTAAGCTTCAAATGAACGTCTACAAATCCAATCAGTCTGTCGCATATAAGTTTACATACATCTTACTCCGTACTCTCACTTGCTCTTCCCCTATCGAGTCAGCCCTTTCAGTCTCTCCTTCCGTGACAATTTTGCCAGCTTCCCTCTCTCTCTCTCCTCCCATCCCCCCTCCAGACAAGAGTTGCCAACACACTCTCAAGTGTCCACCTGATATAATTAGCTCACTCTTCATCAGCATCTCTCTCCCACCCGCTGACCAGTCCCTTTCATGTCTGATGAGTTGTCTTCGGGGATGGTTCCTGTCCTGTGCCAACAGAAGGTCTGGGGACCATGGCCGCCGGGATTCCTCTAGTCTCAGTCAGACCATTAAGTTTGGTCTTTTTATGAGAATTTGGGGTCTGCATCCCACTGATCTCCTGCTCCCTCAGGGGTCCTCTGCTGTGCTCCCTGTCAGGGCAGTCATCGATTGTGGCCGGGCACCAACTAGTTCTTCTGGTCTCAGGATGATGTAGGTCTCTGGATCATGTGGCCCTTTCTGTCTCTTGGGCTCTTAGTTGTCGTGTGACCTTGGTGTTCTTCATTTTCCTTTGCTCCAGGTGGGTTGAGACCAATTGATGCATCTTAGATGGCCGCTTGTTAGCATTTAAGACCCCAGATGCCACATTTCAAAGTGGGATGCAGAATGATTTCATAATAGAATTATTTTGCCAATTGACTTAGAAGTCCCCTCAAACCATGGTCCCCAGACCCCCGCGCCTGCTCCGCTGACCTTTGAAGCATTCATTTTATCCCGGAAACTTCTTTGCTTTTGGTCCAGTCCAGTTGAGCTGACCTTCCATGTATTGAGTGTTGTCTTTCCCTTCACCCAAAGCAGTTCTTATCTACTGATTAATCCATAAAAAACCCTCTCCCACCCTCCCTCCCTCCCCCCCTCGTAACCACAAAAGTATGTGTTCTTCTCAGGTTTACTATTACTCAAGATCTTATAATAGTGATCTTATACAATATTTGTCCTTTTGCCTCTAATTTCGCTCAGCATAATGCCTTCCAGATTCCTCCATGTTATGAAATGTTTCACAGATTCGTCACTGTTCTTTATCGATGCGTAGTATTCCATTGTGTGAATATACCACAATTTATTTACCCATTCATCCGTTGATGGACATCTTGGTTGCTTCCAACTTTTTGCTATTGTAAACAGAGCTGCAATAAACATGGGTGTGCATATATCTGTTTGTATGAAGGCTCTTGTATTTCTAGGGTATATTCCCAGGAGTGGGATTTCTGGGTTGTATGGTAGTTCTATTTCTAACTGTTTAAGATAACGCCAGATAGATTTCCAAAGTGGTTGTACCATTTTACATTCCCACCAGCAGTGTATAAGAGTTCCAATCTCTCCGCAGCCTCTCCAACATTTATTATTTTGTGTTTTTTGGATTAATGCCAGCCTTGCTGGTGTGAGATGGAATCTCATCGTAGTTTTAATTTGCATTTCTCTAATGGCTAATGATCGTGAGCATTTTCTCATGTATCTGTTGGCTGCCTGAATATCTTCTTTAGTGAAATGTGTGTTCATATCCTTTGCCCACTTTTTGATTGGGTTGTTTGTCTTTTTGTGGTTGAGTTTTGACAGAATCATGTAGATTTTAGAGATCAGGCGCTGGTCTGAGATGTCATAGCTGAAAATTCTTTCCCAGTCTGTAGGTGGTCTTTTTACTCTTTTGGTGAAGTCTTTAGATGAGCATAGGTGTTTGATTTTTAGGAGCTCCCAGTTATCTGGTTTCTCTTCATCATTTTTGGTAATGTTTTGTATTCTGTTTATGCCCTGTATTAGGGCTCCTAGGGTTGTCCCAATTTTTTCTCCCATGATCTCTATCGTTTTAGTCTTTATGTTTAGGTCTTTGATCCACTTGGAGTTAGTTTTTGTGCATGGTGTAAGGTATGGGTCCTGTTTCAGTTTTTTGCAAATGAATATCCAGTTATGCCAGCACCATTTGTTAAAAAGGCTTTCTTTTCCCCAATTAGTTGACACTGGTCCTTTGTCAAATATCAGCAGCTCATACGTGGATGGGTCTATGTCTGGGTTCTCAATTCTGTTCCATTGGTCTATGTGCCTGTTGTTGTACCAGTACCAGGCTGTTTTGACTACTGTAGCTGTATAATAGGTTCTGAAATCAGGTAAAGTGAGGCCTCCCACTTTCTTCTTCTTTTTCAGTAGTGCTTTGCTTATCCGGGGCTTCTTTCCCTTGCATATGAGATTGGTGATTTGTTTCTCTATCCCCTTAAAATATGACCCTGGAATTTGGATCAGAAGTGCATTATATGTATAGATGGCTTTTGGTAGAATAGACGTTTTTACTATGTTAAGTCTTCCTATCCATGAGCAAGGTATGTTTTTCCACTTAAGTAAGTCCTTTTGAATTTCTTGTAGTAGAGCTTTGTAGTTTTCTTTGTATAGGTCTTTTACATCCTTGGTAAGATTTATTCCTAAGTATGTTATCTTCTTGGGGGCTACTGTTTGGTTATTTCCTCTTCGGTGTTCTTTTTGTTGATGTAGAGGAATCCAAGTGATTTTTGTATGTTTATTTTATAACCTGAGACTCTGCCAAACTCTTCTATTAGTTTCAGTAGTTTTCTGGAGGATTCCTTGGGGTTTTCTGTGTATAAGATCATGTCATCTGCAAATAGTGATAACTTTACTTCCTCCTTGCCAATCCGGATACCCTTTATTTCTTTGTCTAGCCTAATTGCCCTGGCTAGGACTTCAAGTACGATGTTGAATAAGAGCGGTGATAAAGGTCATCCTTGTCTGGTTCCCGTTCTCAGGGGAAATGCTTTCAGGTTCTCTCCATTTAGAGTGATATTGGCTGTTGGCTTTACATAGATGCCCTTTATTATGTTGAGGAATTTTCCTTCAATTCCTATTTTGGTAAGAGTTTTTACCATAAATGGGTGTTGAACTTTGTCAAATGCCTTTTCTGCATCAATTGATAAGATCATGTGGTTTTTATCTTTTGTTTTAATTATGTGATGGATTACATTAATGGTTTTTCTGATATTAAACCAGCCTTGCATACCTGGTATAAATCCCACTTGATCATGGTGAATTATTTTTTTGATGTGTTGTTGGATTCTATTGGCTAGAATTTTGTTGAGGATTTTTGCATCAATGTTCATGAGGGATATAGGTCTATAATTTTCTTTTTTTGTAATGTCTTTACCTGGTTTTGGTATCAGGGAGATGGTGGCTTCATAGAATGAGTTGGGTAGTATTCCGTCATTTTCTATGCTTTGAAATACCTTCAGTAGTAGTGGTGTTAACTCTTCTCTGAAAGTTTGGTAGAACTCTGCAGTGAAGCCATCCGGGCCAGGGCTTTTTTTTGTTGGGAGTTTTTTGATTACCGTTTCAATCTCTTTTTTTGTTATGGGTCTATTTAGTTGTTCTTCTTCTGAATGTGTTAGTTTAGGTAGGTAGTGTTTTTCTAAGAATTCATCCATTTCTTCTAGGTTTTCAAATTTGTTAGAGTACAATTTTTCGTAGTAATCTGAAATGATTCTTTTAATTTCATTTGGTTCTGTTGTGATGTGGTCCTTCTCGTTTCTTATTCGGGTTATTTGTTTCCTTTCCTGTATTTCTTTAGTCAGTCTAGCCAATGGTTTATCAATTTTGTTAATTTTTTCAAAGAACCAGCTTTTGGCTTTGTTAATTCTTTCAATTGTTTTTCTGTTCTCTAATTCATTTAGTTCAGCTCTAATTTTTATTATTTGTTTTCTTCTGGTGCCTGATGGGTTCTTTTGTTGCTCACTTTCTATTTGTTCAAGTTGTCGGGACAGTTCTCTGCTTTTGGCTCTTTCTTCTTTTTGTATGTGTGCATTTATTGATATAAATTGGCCTCTGAGCACTGCTTTTGCTGTGTCCCAGAGGTTTTGATAGGAAGTATTTTCATTCTCATTGCATTCTATGAATTTCCTTATTCCCTCCTTGATGTCTTCTATAACCCAGTCTTTTTTCAGGAGGGTATTGTTCATTTTCCAAGTATTTGATTTCTTTTCCCTAGTTTTTCTGTTATTGATTTCTAGTTTTATTGCCTTTGGTCTGAGAAGATGCTTTGTAATATTTCGATGTTTTGGACTCTGCAAAGGTTTGTTTTATGACCTAATATGTGGTCTATTCTAGAGAATGTTCCATGTGCGCTAGAAAAAAAAGGATACTTTGCAGCAGTTGGGTGGAGAGTTCTGTATAAGTCAATGAGGTCAAGTTCATTGATTGTTGTAATCAGGTCTTCCCTGTCTCTATTGAGCTTCTTACTGGATGTCCTGTCCTTCTCCGAAAGTGGTGTGTTGAAGTCTCCTACTATAATTGTGGAGGTGTCTATCTCACTTTTCAATTCTGTTAAAATTTGATTTATGTATCTTGCAGTCCTGTCATTGGGTGCGTAAATATTTAATATGGTTATGTCTTCCTGATCAATTGTCCCTTTTATCATTATATAGTGTCCTTCTTTATCCTTTGTGGTGGATTTAAGTCTAAAGTCTATTTTGTCAGAAATTAATATTGCTACTCCTCTTCTTTTTTGCTTATTGTTTGCTTGATATACTTTTTTCCATCCTTTGAGTTTTAGTTTGTTTGTGTCTCTAAGTCTAAGGTGTGTCTCTTGTAGGCAGCATATAGATGGATCGTGTTTCTTTATCCAGTCCGTGACTCTCTGTCTCTTTATTGGTGCATTTAGTCCATTTACATTCAGCGTAATTATAGATAAATAAGTTTTCAGTGCTGTCATTTTGATGCCTTTTCATGTGTGTCGTTGGCAATTTCATTTCCCACATACTTTTTTGTGCTGAGACGTTTTTCTTAGTAAATTGTGAGATCCTCATTTTCATAGTGTTTGACTTTATGTTAGTTGAGTCGTTACGTTTTTCTTGGCTTTTATCTTGAGTTATGGAGTTGTTATACCTTTTTGTGGTTACCTTATTATTTACCCCTATTTTTCTAAGTAAAAACCTAACTTGTATGGTTCTATATCGCCTTGTATCACTCTCCATATGGCAGTTCAGTGCCTCCTGTATTTAGTCCCTCTTTTTGATTATTGTGATCTTTTACCTATTGACTTCCATGATTCCCTGTTATGTGTATTGTTATTATTATTTTTTTAATTAATCTTAATTTGTTTGTTTTTGTGATTTCCCTATTTGAGTTGATATCAGGACGTTCTGTTTTGCGACCTTGTATTGTGCTGGTATCTGATATTATTGGTTTTCTGACCAAACAATATCCTTTAGTATTTCTTGTAGCTTTGGTTTGGTTTTTGCAAATTCTCTAAACTTGTGTTTATCTGTAAATATCTTAATTTCGCCTTCATATTTCAGAGAGAGTTTTGCTGGATATATGATCCTTGGCTCCAGTTTTTCTCCTTCAGTGCTCTGTATATGTCGTCCCATTCCCTTTTTGCCTGCATGGTTTCTGCTGAGTAGTCTGAACTTATTCTTATTGATTCTCCCTTGAAGGAAACCTTTCTTTTCTCCCTGGCTGCTTTTAAATTTTTCTGTTTATCTTTGGTTTTGGCGAGTTTGATGATAATATGTCTTGGTGTTTTTCTTTTTGGATCAATCTTAAATGGGGTTCGATGAGCATCTTGGATAGATATCCTTTCGTCTTTCATGATGTCAGGGAAGTTTTGTGTCAGGAGTTCTTCAACTATTTTCTCTGTGTTTTCTGTCCCCCCTCCCTGTTCTGGGACTCCAATCACTCGCAAGTTATCCTTCTTGATAGAGTCCCACATGATTCTTAGGGTTTCTTCTTTTTTTTTAATTCTTTTATCTGATTTTTTTTTCAGCTATATTGGTGTTGATTCCCTGGTCCTCCAGATGTCCCAGTCTGCATTCTAATTGCTTGAGTCTGCTCCTCTGACTTCCTAGTGCGTTGTCTAATTCTGTAATTTTATTGTTAATCTTTTGGATTTCTACATGCTGTCTCTCTATGGATTCTTGCAACTTATTAATTTTTCCACTATGTTCTTGAATAATCTTTTTGAGTTCTTCAACAGTTTTATCAGTGTGTTCCTTGGCTTTTTCTGCAGTTTGCCTTATTTCATTTGTGATGTCTTGAAGCATTCTGTAAATTAGTTTTTTATATTCTGTATCTGATAATTCCAGGATTGTATCTTCATTTGGGAAAGATTTTGATTCTTTTGTTTGGGGGGTTGGAGAAGCCGTCATGGTCTGCTTCTTTATGTGGTTTGATACGGACTGCTGTCTCCGAGCCATCACTGGGAAACTAGTTTTTCCAGAAAATCCGCTGACTGGTACGCTGGCTCCAGGCTCTGAAAACAATCGCTGCCTCCCCGTATTTGTTCGTTCTTCGTCTCTAAATCTGTGTTTGTTGTTCAGGGTTCGTAGATTGTTATGTATGTGATCGATTCACTTGTTTTTCCGAGTCTTTTTTGCAAGAGGGATCCGCGGTAGCCTCCGCCTAGTCCGCCATCTTGGCCCCGCCTCCCGTTTTTTTTTAATAATTTTTATTGTGCTTTAAGTGAAAGTTTACAAATCAAGTCAGTCTCTCACATAAAAACATTATATACGCCTTGCTACCTACTTCCAATTACGCTCCCGCTAATCAGACAGCCGGCTCTCTCCCGCCACTCTCTCTTTTCGTGTCCATTTCGCCAGCTTCTAACCTCCTGTGCCCTCTCATCTCCCCTCCAGGCGGGAGATGCCAACATAGACTCAAGTGTCCACCTGATCCAAGAAGGTCACTCCTCACCAGCATCCCTCTCCAACCCATTATCCAGTCCAATCCATATCTGAAGAGTTGGCTTCAGGAATGGTTCCTGTCCTGGGCCAACAAAAGGTCTGGGGGCTGTGACCACCGGGGTCCTTCCAGTCTCAGTCAGACCATTAAGTCTGGTCTTTTTATGAGCATTTGGGGTCTGCATCCCACTGCTCTCCTGCTTCCTCAGGGGTTCTCTGTTGTGTTCCCTGTCAGGGCTGCCATCGGTTGTAGCCAGGCACCATCTAGTTCTCCTGGTCTCAGGACAGTGTAGTCTCTGGTTCATGTGGCCCTTTCTGTCTCTTAGGCTCGTAATTACCTTGTGTCCTTGGTGCTCTTCATTCTCCTTTGATCCAGGTGGGTTGAGACCAATTGATGCATCTTAGATGGCTGCTTGCTTGCGTTTAAGACCCCAGACGCCACTCTTGAAAGTGGGATGCAGGATGTTTTCTTAATAGATTTTGTTATGCCAGTTGACTTAGATGTCCCCTGAAACCATGGTCCCCAAACCCCTGCCCCTGCTACACTGGCCTTCGAAGTGTTCAGTTTATTCAGGAAACTTCTTTGCTTTTGGTTTAGTCCAACTGTGCTGACCTCCCCTGTAGTGTGTGTTGTCTTTCCCTTCAGCTAAAGTAGTTCTTATCTACCATCTAATCAGGGAATACCCACCTCTCCGCCTCCCGTCCCTCCCTCCTCCCCTAACCACAAAAGAATGTTTTCTTCTCAGTTTAAACTATTTCTCAAGTTCTTTTAATAGGTCTTATACAATATTTGTCCTTTTCCAACTGACTGATTTCACTCAGCATAATGCCTTCCAGGTTCCTCCATGTTATGAAATGTTTCACAGATTCCTCACTGTTCTTTATCGATGTGTAGTGTTCCATTGTGTGAATATACCGTAATTTATTTATCCATTCATCCGTTGATGGGCACCTTGATTGCTTCCATCTTTTTGCTGTTGTAAACAGTGCTGCAGTAAACATGGGTGTGCATACATCTGTTCGTGTAAAGGCTCTTATTTCTCTAGGATGTATTCCGAGGAGTGGGATTGCTGGGTCGTATGGTGGTTCTATTTCTAGCTTTTTAAGGAAGCGCCAAATCGATTTCCAAAGTGGTTGTACCTTTTGACATTCCCACCAGCAGTGTAGAAGTGTTCCAATCTCTCCAACATTTCTTATTTTGTGTTTTTTGGATTAATGCCAGCCTTGTTGGAGTGAGATGAAATCTCGTTGTAGCTTTGATCTGCATTTCTCTAATGTCTAATCATCGTGAACATTTTCTCATGTATCTGTTAGCTACCTGAATGTGTTCTTTAGTGAAGTGTGTATTCATATCCTTTGCCCCTTTTTTAATAGGTTATTTGTCTTTTTGTAGTTGAGCTTTTGCAGTATTATGTAGATTTTAGAGATCGGGAGCTGATCGGAAATGTCATAGCTAAAAACTTTTTCCCAGTCTGTAGGTAGTCTTTTTACTCTTTTGGTGAAGTCCTTGGATAAGCATAGGTGTTTGATTTTTGGGAGCTCCCAGTTACTGCAGCCGTTTTTGAATGGTCTTCAGCAAAATTTTGCCTGCGTGTGGTAATAATGATTTTGTTCTATAATTTCTCTATTCGGTTGGATCACCTTTCTTGTGAATAAGCATGAATGTGGATCTCTTCCAGTCATTTGGCCAGGAAGCTGTCTGCCATATTTCTTGGCATAGACGAGTGAGCACCTCCAGTGC
The DNA here is from genome assembly GCF_024166365.1 of Elephas maximus indicus. NCBI lineage: Eukaryota > Metazoa > Chordata > Mammalia > Proboscidea > Elephantidae > Elephas > Elephas maximus. The sequence goes on along the minus strand of NC_064819.1, from coordinate 171,986,746 downwards.
TGCATCTGTTTCTTGAAACATCTCAATTGATATTCCATCAATTCCTGGAGCCTTGTTTTTTGCCAATACCTTCAGAGCAGCGTGGCCTTCTTCCTTCAGTTCCATTGGTTCCTGATCATATGCTACCTCTTGAAATGGCTGAACATCGACTAATTCTTTTTGGTATAATGACTCTGTGTATTCCTTCCATCTTCTTTTGATGCTTCTGCATCGTTTAATATTTTCCCTATAGAATTCTTCATTATTGCAACTTGAGGCTTGAATTTTTTCTTCAGTTCTTTCAGCTAGAGAAATGCCGAGCATGTTGTTCCCTTTTGGTTTTCTGTCACCAGCTCTTGGCACGTACCATTATAATACTTTGTCTTCTCGAGACACCCTTTGAAATCTTCGTTCGGTTCTTTTATTTCATGATTTCTTTCTTTTGCTTTAGCTGCTCTATGTTCGTGAGCAAGTTTCAGAGTCTGCTCTGACATCCATTTTGTCTTTTCTTTATTTCCTGTCTTTTCAGTGACCTCTTGCTTTCTTCACTGATGATGTCCTTGATGTTGTTCCACAACTCATCTGGTCTTCAGTCAGTAGTGTTCAATGTGTTAAATCTGTTCTTCAGATGGTCTCTAAATTCAGGTGTGGGATATATTCAAGGTCAGATTTTGGTTCTCGTGGACTTGCTCTGATTTTCTTCAGTTTCAGCTTGAACTCGCATTTGAGCAATTGATGGTCTGTTCCACAGATGGTCCCTGCCCTCGTTCTGACTGATGATATTGAGCATTTCCATCATCTCTTCCCACAGATGTAGTCAGTTTGATTCCTGTGTGTTCCATCTGGTGAGGTTCATGTGTATAGTTGCCGTTTATGTTGATGAAAGAAGGTATATACAATGAAGAAGTCGTTGGTCTTGCAAAATTCTATCATTCGATCCTCCTGCATTGTTTCTATCACCAAGGCCATATTTTCCAGCTATGGATCCTTCTTCTGTTTCCAACTTTTGCATTCCAGTCACCAGTAATTATCAATGCATCTTGATTGCATGTTCGATCAGTTTCAGACTGCAGCAGCTGATAAAAATCTTCTATTCATATTTGACTTTAGTGGTTGGTGCGTAAATTTGAATAATAGTTGTATTAACTGGTCTTCCTTGTAGGCGTATGGATATTATCCTATCGCTGACAGCGTTGTACTTCAGGATAGATCTTGAAATGTTCTTTTTGATGATGAATGCAACACCATTTCTCTTCAAGTTGTCATTCCTGGCATAGTAGACTGTCAGGGTGGAATTCTACGCAGTTTGAATGCATGTATCATTTGCTTGAAATAATAACTTTTATGAATATATTTTTTAAATACAGTGATGCAAAGTTCAGAACTCTACTTGAGTTTTTCTCTCCGTCTAATTTATTTATGGCAGTCTTAATGCACATGGTATTCGTCAGTGGAAGAAAAAAGAGAAAACAAGCTCCTTGGGTAATTTGATGTTAATAATTGATGTTTGGCTAAACTAATATGGTTACATAGTGTCTCCACAGTATATATTATGATAAATTATGAATTAGCTAGCCTTTGAAAGATGGGAAATATTATTTGGGTAAGTAGAAGGGTATTGAATCTCAGTATCCAGGTGCCACTATTGAGTTAACTCTAAGCATTTATTATCAACAGTGTTTATTTCAGCATTCACTGTGGTGGTATTTAGTCGTATAGTATTAGTTCTGGAAGACACTTGGATATTACAGACGTCAAAAGCATGCCCCTTTACCATACCCAGAATATTTCAGTTTGCAGATTTAGTGCTTGCTATATTTATGGTATTTGGAATATTCTAAGAGGACAGAATAGAAACATTTCTTATTTCATTGGAGCAGAGAATTGAGAGCTGAATTTTCAAAGTGGGTAGGATTTGAATAGGTGGGAGAAGAACATACTAAGCAAAGGGAATAGACGCAGCAAGGTGTTTTGGGAGTCTCTTTTGCTAGGGGGTTACTATAAAGAAATGTAGAAAATAAGACTGGAAATATTGGGGAGATCAAATTGTGGACAGGATGGAATCTAGAATGGGTAATAGGTTTATAGAGAGACTTTTCCAAGATACTACACATGTATTTTTACAGGCAGAGAGACAGAACTATCTGAAGTAGATTGAATATATTGGATGGGCATGGAAATAAGATTCTTTGGAGCTGGGCTGTGTCAGAGCATTAGAGCATAGGTGAAGTGTTCACTTTAGATAAGTGTTAGTCTTCTGAGGTTTGAGAGAAGCATGCAAGTAAAGTTTCACTTTGGCAGTGGTTCATTGCTTGTGTACACTAGCGTATGTAATTTTGAATTGGTTACTTCCATGATCTTTTTAATAAATAACAGTTCTGCATTTAGAATTTGCTGAACTGATATTTGCACTTACTCCAAAGAATACCAGTTACACAATTTTTTGAAGTGAATAATTTTGGTGGCATTTATTTTCCCATATAATCTTTCTTTGCTTTCTAGCAGGTTCATTCATCCTTGCAAGGATCTGACTAACGCACTTTATTTTATTTTCAGTTTGGCTTTAGTTGAAAAAAGAACTTAGCCTATATGTACCTCTTTAACCACTGGAAGAATGACAGATGACAAAGATGTGCTTCGAGATGTGTGGTTTGGACGAATTCCAACTTGCTTCACACTGTATCAGGATGAGATAACTGAAAGGGAAGCAGAACCATACTATGTAAGTATGTTGGTGGTCGTAAATAGGGTATTTAACGTTGACCATTTTTTAAATAAGGCTTTAAGAACCTGAAGGCTGTTATCTAGCATTTCATATACAATTAATACATTCCCATTATAATATATTATATACATTAATACATTCCCATAATTTTTTCTCATTATAGAAAAAAATTAGAAAACAAAGATAAGCCAAAAAAGCAAAATAAAAATCCCCTATAATACTGCCACCCAAAGGAAAAAAACCAGTGTTGATATATTGATATAGAATCTTCTTGACTTTCTTTTTCTTATGCACATGTAACAAATGATATTGGAATCATAAGCTATGTAATGTTTTTTAACAGGAAGTTATTTTGAAAGTAATAGGTTCAGATATAATTCTGTCGTATTTAGGCGATTCCAAGCAACTATTTAACAAAAGACCAAAAACTTGTTGTTGAGTCAATTCTGACTTATTGCAACCCTATAAGACAGGGTAGAGCTGCCCCATAGGGTTTCCAAGGAGCACCTGGTAGATTTGAACTGCTGGCATTTTGGTTAGCAGACGTAGCTCTTAACCACTATGTCACCAGAGTTGCCACTATTTAACAGCTAATTTTATAGTTCAGTGAACATTCGAATACGTGTATGTGTGTATTCATATTTTCATTGAGATAATATATATTCAATATATATGCTTAAAGATGTGTATTATAAAATTGCTGTGTATAGGCTTGTAGGTTTGAGTTAATGGATTATTCTAAAAAAAGATTTTAAAATATCATCTGATTTTAGTGTGCGTTTTTTCCTTTTCTAAGTGCACATAAATAATCCAAGCTTTTTCATCTGTCAGTCAGAGATGATAGTATCCTGCTTATTTATTGACAAAGAGACAAAAACATTCTAAGTTGCCTTTATTCTAGCTTTTTCTTTTTGTGTCTCAGGTATACATAGTATTGTTTACGCGGGGGGATATGGGAAAGTGGAAATGTATTGGTGGTGATGGAATATTTTTTCTGTTTCATTTGAGTAAAGCTTGCCCTTTGCTTTCTCCCTCGTCTGTTGTGAGGCAGCACTGTTCCTCAGCCTGCTCCGGCTGTGGGAAGTCAGACTGCTGGAGGAAGCTACTTAAGGAGCCAGTTCACTAACTTTTCGGGTACAGGGACTGTTTCATTTTTCTCTGTGTGTCCTCAGCATCTGGCTTGTGTTGTGCAAGTAATACATATTCAGTGAACGAAAACTTCCTCAGACTCATGTTGAGATTTTGTTTTAAATCATCTTTTTGAATTTTCTTTCTTGAAATAACAAAGTCAGAGAAAGTTGGCAGCCTTTGCTTATATACATTTGAGTCATTTTAACTTTGGAAATCTCAAGAATTTTTTGCCGTTAGAAAAACGTCCATGGTTAAAAGGGAAGTGTGGTCACAGTTATTTTCAGAAGAATTTCATTTGTTAGATGTATTTTTTCTTTTCTTCTCTGTAATATGGGTAACTATATTGTTTGTCTGTTGCCAAACCAGTTTTTCCTGTTTTAATTAAAACTTTTAACCCTGAGTGAATTTCTAATAGTATCTAAACAAAGGGTGTATATGTACAGTCAGTCAAAGTGGGAAAAACTGACAGATAATATGGTTTTAGTCTGTTTACTTCTAGATCAGACTCTGTTGTTTGACTCCCTTCCATTTAAAAAAAATCCAAGTAAAGAATACGTTACTTGTATTCATTCATATATGAGATCTCTCTAAATATGAAAAGGCTATTGTGAGAACTAGAGTGTAAGCTTTCCAACTGTTTCTAATCAAATTGAAAATGGAAAAAGTGTTGGGGTAACTAGGAGGAAGAGGGTAGTTTTCTCTTCTAGGTAATTCTTTTTACTCTTAATAATCGTTCCTAATTCATCACCCACAAGAAACTCACACACTATGATTTGTGCTTTTGTTGAGTATTATATGTTGACAACTTGAAGAATATTGGGTGACAGGCTTCTCATAAATATTAAACAAGAAACTAGAGTTTAAAATTTGGTATAATCCAAATTTTGCTTTTTCAATACATACATACACACATACTTTTATAAAGTAAAATGTACAGGAAGAAAATATACAAAAACATTAACAATGGTTAGTCTTAGAATTATAGGTGAGCATTTTGGTGCCAATATAGTTGTAGTTCAGATATGTCTTAGTTGTAGATGAAGCTTTAAAATATTTTCAATTACTTTGGTTTATAGTAAAGGTAATGTTTTAAAGATTCTGGTAAAAAATACCACAACCTGAGAGCCAATAGACCTCTTTCCCAGACATTCCCCAAAGCTCAGGTGAGGTGACATTAACAGGGTTGTCACTGTGGCCTGAAGAGTCCATTTATAGTCAGGTGGATTGCAGTAAGGAAGGGTGAATGGGAGTGTAGTTTAATGTTTATAATGCTTATAGCTTATTTCTTAGAAACTAGGTTTTAAAATAGCCACTCATATCAAATTTGTAAATTAAATATTCAGAGAGTCTTCTGGAATTTTCTGTTTCCATTGGAAAAGAATAACTAAAACCCAGTGCTGTCGAGTCGTATTAATGTTAAATACATTCCTGCATATTTCTGTATTTTGATTTGTTGTCTCTGCACATAAATCTTTTTTCCTGTATTTAGATCATTGAGAATTATGTCTTACTTTGCAGGGATTTTGGGGAAGCAACTTTAAGAACTAGGCAACTTTTTAGTTTTTATTGTTTCTGTTATATTCATTTAAACTTTTGCTTTTCATTTAGATTATCCAGTATAAAAACACAGATACTGATTTGCCTTTGCATTTTGTGACCTGTATTGGAGGAAATCACAGACAGATGGCTATCATATTACCACCTTAAACATTGCCCACCAGTCCTTTTGTGTTTCCTTACTCAGCTGTCTCTCCCCTTCTCTGCTATGACTGTTTCAGATCTTCTGTACTCTAAATCTCTGAGTCCTGATCTTATCCTTCACTCTTAACAAGTGACCTGACTTCCTACTTTACAAAGAAAATAGAAAACACAGATAGATAGGACCTCTCTTAACTTTGTCACCAAATCTGCAAAACCATCAGTATTCACATATATTTACTTCTCCTTTCGGTTATAATGAAAGAGGTGTCTTTCCCCTTAGGCAAGGCCTAACCATCCCTTTATGTTCTGAATCCCATCTCTTGCCTTCTCAGGAAGCTGGTGATATCTCATGTTCTCCCACCCCTCCCTGCCTTCTTGCTCTAATTTACTTTCAGTGTCTTCCTATCTACTGGCTCCTGCTTCACAGCACTTACATTGTCCTATCCTAAAACAAACAATCTTCTGTTGACCCCGTCTTCTTCTGGTGTTCCCTTCTCAGCCAGACTTCTTGGAAAAGTTGTATCTGCTCATTGCCTTCCTCCTGTTTCCTGCCACTTAGTTTACTGTAGCCACATTTTCATACTGCTTCCACAGAAGTCACTAAAGTCATCTCTTTTGCCAAACCTGGCTTATATTTTTGAATTCTCATTTGTTTGATCTCTTAGTATTAAGTGATATTTTGGCTATTTTCTCCATCTTATGATACTGTCCTCTCTTGCCTCCGAAGTGCTTCATATTTCCTGGTTTTGCTTCTGCCCTCTTTTTTTGAGTCACCTTTGCTTCTTCCTTAATGTTGGCCTTCCTTAAGGCTATGCCTTCTTTTTTTTTATTTTACTTTTTACCCAGTAGCTTTCATCCATTCTTATGATTTTGTTGAGTATTGTATGTTGACAACTTCTAAGACCTCTCTCCTGCGTCCCAGACCTGTATATCTGACTGCTGGATATCCTCAATGAGATGTCTTAAAGGAATTCAGACCAAGCTTGTTTGAAGCTGGACTTGTCTTCACCTGCAGAAAAATTGGACATTTGCCATTATTCCCTTTCTATTTTAGCAAGTAGACCTACTATCCATCTAATTAATTACTTATATCAGAAACCTGTCAGTTGTTTTTTGTTTTTCTTTATCAGTCGTTTTTTGATGCTTCCTTTTCCCATACCCATGACATCCTGACGGTAATTAATCTAGCTGACTTTACATCTCACATCTCTCTTAAACTTACCGACTTTCTTATCCCCACTGCTAACACCCTGGTCCAGACCACCATCTAAAAACTGATGGATTGCATAGCACTAATTTTCCTGCTTTCATTTTTGCCCTCTTCTGTCCATTTTCTAGTCTGTAGTTGGAGTGATCTTCTAGAAACACATACCTGATTTTGTCACTTGCCTGCTTAAAACCTTTAGGGGCTTTTCATAATCTTTAGTATCCTTAAAATAGCTTATAATGCTCTCTGTGATCTGGCCCTTTTTCTGGTACTTTCATGTCCCAGCTCTACATTTCTGCCATAATCAATTTCTTACAGTTCCCTCAAATGTGTAGGCTTTGTCTCTCTCTATTCAGTCTATGCCTTGCCTCTTATAGTTTCCTCTGTCTCGAATGGGCAGCAGTGTCCTCAATTCCTACATATATACCCAGACACACACACCCACTCATGTTTGATTCATTTCCGGTTTGTCTTTTGACTCTTGCCTTAAAATATGCTTTCTGTCAAGTCTTCCTTGAGCCCTTAGATTAGGTTAAATCTCTTTGCTATTTGCTCTTGCAACATTCTTCCTCTTTGCTAGCTTTTATCACATTTGTAATTTTGTTTTTGGTGTCTGCCTTCCTCTCTAGCCTTTAAGCTTCCTGAGGGAAAATACTGTATCTTATCCAGTGCTCTGTCCGCGTTACTAGTATGATGCCTTGCACATTGGAATGAAGCAGAATTCTAGTATATTTTGATTCTGTTTTTATCCTAGATTAGTAAATCTCTAATTTTATAATTGAAAATTGTTGGATGAAATATGATTTGGTATAAAGAAATATTACCACAGGTTACTTTTTCAGAAACATATATATTCTATACAACTGTGTAAAACATAATTCCTTATAATCTGTGTATAGAAAAAAATGAATCACTGTGTCATCCTCACTGAATACTTTATAAACCCATCCACTGCCAACTCATAGTGACCCCATAGAGTTTCCAGGGCTGTAAAATCTCTATGGAAGCAGCCTGCCACACCTTTCTCTCATGGAGCTGCCAATCATCTGGAAACACCAACCTTTCAGTTAAACAGTCAATCAGTTGCTTTAACCATTAAGCTACCAGGGTCCTTTGAATATTTTATACTAGTGCTAAATGAGGAATGAGAGAACAGTAGATTGCCTGTAACTGACAGGATCCCCAGATGGGTTAATCCTTTGCATATTAGAGAATTTAAAATAAACCAATGAGATATACCTAAGAAAAACAATGAGTGATACAATCTGGGAGTAAAAGCAGGATAATGCCTTTTCACTGTTTATTCTTTTCATTTTTACCTATTTAAATGTTTACTAGGTAAGTTGTATCTATATCTACTCAAGCATAACCTTATAGTTATTTCTTATGGTTACTGTACATATTTATATCACTGTAGGTTACTTCCACAGGCCAATTTTAAAAAAGAAGATTCCAGCTCCATTTCAGTGCAAATTCTGCCTTTAAAAAAAAATACTTTTTTTAAATTACTGTTCTTGGTTCTTTGACCACCTTAACCTTTGGCATCTCTGACTCATGTGACAAATGTTTATTGTGTACCTGCCGTATAAAGCGGGCACTATTTGACATTGGAAACCCTGGTGGCATAGTGTTTAAGTGCTACAGCTGCTAACCAAAAGGTTGGCAGTTGAAACCACCAGGTGCTCCTTGGGAACTCTATGGGGCAGTTTTACTCTGTCCTGTAGGGTCGCTATGATTCGGAATTGACTCTACAGCAACGGATTTGGTTTTTTTGGTATTTGAATGCATCAATGAACAAAACAGACAAATATCGCTGTCGAAATGGAAAGAAAGGAATTTTTGTTTTCATGAAAATCATTTGTGAATTCCTCAGCAATTTTCGTTAAACCCTAGGCATGTAATACAGTACTTTCTAAAGTTAGGAGCTGAAATCTGTATTCTTTAGTTACGTGTCTTCCTTATTACCATCTCCATAGGTTAATACAGTTTTCCACAAAATAGACTATAATGTAATGCCCAACAGTCATTTTAAATTAAAGTTCTGGATTTAATAATATAAAACTTATTAGACTAGTAGTTTATATTTGTTTATTTTTAAGAAGGCTAATTTGCTATACTATTTTAATTTCTTTCAGATGTCCATGTCACATGTACTGATTCGGTCATTTCTGACTCCAGTGATTCTTTTTTCTGCCTTCTATTTAATAGCATATAATTTTGGCCAGTTATTTAATTTAAGCTGTATATAAAATAGAGGCGATACTTTCTGCTAAACATCTAGTGTTTTTCCTCATATACAGTATTAGTTTCATTTTCCTTTCATAATCATATTCTAGTTGTTTCTTTTTAAAAGAGGAACATGTGTTCTATTGAAACCACAGCAGTATCCAACAGCTTGTTCAGAGTATCAGTATCTTCTATACCATACTAAAAACCCAAACCAAACCAAACCAATTCTGACTCATAGTGACCCTATAGGACAGGGTAGAACTGCCCTATAGAGTTTCCAAGGAGCACCTGGTGGATCTGAACTGCTGACCTTTTGGTTAACAGCCGTAACACTTAACCAGTACACCACCAGGGTTTTCATATCATACTGGAGTGTGCTAACTACTGCCTTTTTTTCCACACTTCTACACTCCATGGCCTCAGGGCCTGTTATCTTGTCTTTAATGATTAAATATCAGTTCTTTCAACCAGAATATTTCTCTGGATATATTCGCCAGCCCAGTAGTTCTACTTGATTTGCTGAGCAAAAGACATAACCTTGAATAAGCAGCATGGAGAATGGTGTAGAGTTAGATTCACAGAGGAGCTGAAAGAGAATAAAATACAATTGATTCCAGCAAAGGAAGCCTTAAGAAGGCAAGAAACAGTGAGTGCCTACTGGAAAGGAAAAAAAACATGAAGTTTTGCTAACTTCCTCCTTTTTCTGTTTGGGTGATTTCCATAAATTATAAACAGTTTTCTAAAATTTGCTTTCATGGTTCCTTTCTGGGTACCTTTCCTGGGTGAAAAATACTGAGGAACTTCACACTATTCAAGTTGAGGCTTTACCTAGTCCCCTCCCATACTTTCTCTGTCCACAGTCCAAGTGGGCCCAGTCTCCATAAGGACAAAGTTCAAGGGAGTTAATAGATAGTGGCAGGGTCATCAGTCTACCAACTTTGTACGCTAAGCTTGTGCTTTATGGCCGTTTAAAGATTTAAATGTGTAGCTCAAAAGATAATCACCTCTATCTTATCTTTCCTTTTTTTTTTTTTTTTGCCATTTCAGCATTTTTTACATGTTCAGTGACATTAATTACATTAATCCTGTTGTTCAGCCATCACCACTTTTTTCCTTCATTTTCTTCATCAGTAATTACCAAAATCTATTCTAATTTCCAGATAGCCCATGCTTTTCCAGGCTTTCATCTCCTTGTGTAATAATGCCATAACCGTTTTCCATTTATGATCTCGTCTCCTTTAGGTCTTTTAACGTACAGCTGCTGGACTGTGCCTTGAGTACTGTTTTCTTTCTACTTTTAGTATCATAGTGAGTCTCTGCTGTTCATCAAGTGAAAATTTTTGTTTGACCTTTAAGGGCCTTTCTGTTGCTGCCATCAGGTATTTTTATAAGCGCTTCTTATGAGTATTTTTCTACCTCCACTTGATTTTGCCCTCATATAGAAGTACCTCTTTGTCTTGGCGTTCTTCTCCATTGCAAGTAAATCTAATATACAGTAGATTATCAAAACATGATGCATCAATTGAGAAGGCAGATTGATAAGTCAGGGCACACATCAGGACTAAGTTGCTTTTCTTAGAGCGGTTTAATTCACCAGGTGAATCATTTTAAGTTAAATTTAGTAGAACTGATAAATATCTTAAGTAGCAGGACAGCTGATTAGATTGTATTTTTATTTGGAAAAAGGTTTACAGAAAGACTATAGATAGATATGTGTTGTTTATTCTAGACATTTATTCTGTAAGCTGTACTTAAAGCAATGACCACATAAGAAAATTTAAAATGTCTTAGTCTCTTTGATTTTCTATAAAAAGCAGTTGACTTTGTGTGGAATATTCAAAATAGTGCAAAGAAAATTATTGTTTTCCTTAAAATTAAAAAAACCTATTTAGTGTTTATTATTTTGAAAAAATAACTAATAAATAAATATGGCTTTACAAATTTTCATTTCAGTTGCTTTTGCCGAGAGTAAGTTATTTGACGTTGGTAACTGACAAAGTGAAAAAGCACTTTCAGAAGGTTATGAGACAAGAAGACATTAGTGAGATATGGTTTGAATATGAAGGCACACCACTGAAATGGTGAGTGAATTTTTCTACGTTATAAAGCGTTAAGTATATGCTAGTGCCCTGAAGCAATTTAAAAAAAAAAAAAAATTCTCCAAAGAAAGAAATCACTAGTTTAGCTCATATCATTGTTAGAATACTAAATTGAAAACATGTTTGCCTTCTGTTTGGATGCATGGACGACTGGACAGGTTCATATGCTTTCAGCAATGGTTTTTATATGGCCCAATAATAACAATATACTTGGCTATGAGGATTTTTTCAGGTTTATTTATAACTCCCTTATTAATAAGTTATCTTTATGACACTATTAAATTTTGCTTCTATCTCTAGAAATTTTATAATGGATCTGTATAAACAGGTAATTACCTACAGTGGCATCTTTCAAACTTATTGCCACATTTTGTTGACCACTGTGCCATTACCATATCTCATCTACTTTAAATGTATTGATTCCTTTTTATTTGAAAAATAATTTTTATTTTATGTTTTGTTGAAAATAAGTCTTAGTCTGGCCTTATCTGTATGCAGATAGTATTTCTTTTGTACTTCCTCTATTATAGAGGTTTAATTGATTGTACTTCCAAAAACAGTTAATGAAACTGGAGAAATTACAGAGAGAAGAATATAAAAAGAGATGCAAGATATTGAAATGCTGCCGTATAGATGTAGTTGAATGAAAAATATACAGACTGAGACAGTATTCAAATGAAATCATGAAAAATACAAATAGGTTAAAAATACTTGCTTCCTGAATCTGAGACTGTTAAAACTAAGAGTTTTAAAAGAGATTTAAGACAAATAAAGGAAACCAATAGATATTTAATAAGTGTAGCTGACTCAAATTCAAGGACTATTATGATAAGCAAGGAGTGAGCTTTTGGAACTCACCTTGTGCTGGTAAAATCCCAAGAGAGTAGATTGTTCATGATGATTTAGAAACATTTGAAATTATATTTTGTATTGAGTTATGGATCAAGTTTCTCACTTTTTGAAGTGGTTCTGGGAAGGAATGACAGAATTCCCTTTTTGTAGCATTCTTTTTTTAAATCCAAATGGAATACTGGGCTTCCTGATCATAGACTCTTTGTGACCCTTCTTGAATAGTTTTGAATAGTTTGACTTCAGGCAGCATAGATGAGACAAATGCTTTCTGTTTCTTTTTATTCCTTAAAAGAATTGGAGGTTTTGGAATGAGAAGGTGGCATAAAAGGAGTGTAAGAGGATCAAGGATCAGGAGAATAGAGAGAAGGAAAGGAAGGAAAAAGGTTGTGGGTGAGTAGCTTATATAATGTGAACTAACAAATAGGATATATCTGTGTACTGGGGAGGTGCAGTTGGTTAAGGCATTTGGCTCCTAACCAAAAGGTTGGATGTTTAAATCCACCCAGAGGTGCCTTGGAAGAAAAATCTGATGATATGCTTCCAAAAAATCAGCCATCGAAAACGCTGGCAGTGCGCAGTTCTGTTCTGACACACATGGGGTCACCATGAGTTGGAATCCACTCAACAGCAGCTGGTTTTGTACTTAACAGTTCTATCTATATTATAATTATATTGAAATTGTATTGCTTTGTGTGCATTAGTTACAGATCACCATAGTTTGTGAGTCTAACACACAGCTTTTCAATTTTATTATAAAGTGGAGCTTCTCAACAGCACTATCTAATTCTTTGTGAGCAGGGGTACCCTGTGCATTTTTGAATGTTTAGCAGTAACTCTGGCATAGTACCAGTAGTACTCTGTCCAGTTGTGATAAGCAAAAGTGTGGAGATACATTGCCAACTGTCTCTTGAGAGGCAAAAACACCCCCAGTTGAGAAGCTTTGGAAGAAATGGAAAACCTCAATTTAGCATATACAGTAAATTATATAGTGCTGGAAGATGAGCCCCTCAGGTTGGAAGGCACCTAAAATATGACTGAGGAAGAGCTGCCTCCTCAAAGTAGAGTCGACCTTAGTGAAGTGGATGGAGTAAAGCTTTCAGGACCTTCCTATGCTGATGTGGCACAACTCAAATAAGAAGAAACAGTTGCAAACATCTGTTAATAAGTGGAATGTGGAATGTATTAAATATGAATCCAGGAAAATTAAAAGCTATCTGAGGCATTAGTGACCTGAAATAGACTGGTATTGACCATTTTGAATTGGACAATCATATGGTCTACTATATTGGGAATGACAAATTGAAAAGGACTGGTGTCACGTTGTCAGAAAGAGCATTTCAAGATATATCCTGAAGTACAGTGCTGTCAGTGACAGGATAATATCCATATGTCTACAAGGAAGAACAGTTAATATGACTGTTATTCAAATTTACACACCAACCACTAATGCCTAAGATGAAGAAATTGAAGATTTTTACCAACTTCTGTGGCCTGAAATTGAGCAGACATGCAATCAAAATGCATTGATAATTACTGGTGATGGCAATGCGAAAGTTGGAGACAGCGAAGGACCAGCCATTGAAAAAATATGGCCTTGGTGATAGAAATGATGTGGGAGATTGCATGATAGAATTTTGCAAGACCATTGACCTAGTCATTGGAAATACCTTTTATCAACAACATAAAAGGTGACTATACACGTAGACCTTGCGGGATGGAATACACAGAAATCAATTCAACTACGTCTGTGGAAAGATTATAGAGAAGCTTAATATCATCAGTCAAAACAGACTGAAACGTTTGCTCCTATGCAAGTTCAACTTGAAGCTGAAGGAAATTAAAACAGGTCCATGAGAGCCAAAATATGACCTTGACTACATCCCACCTGAATTTAAAACCATCTCAAGAATAGACTCGATGCATTGAACACTAATAACCAAAGACCAGATAAGTTGTAGAATGACATCAAGGACATCATACATGAAGAAAGCAAAAGGTCATTAAAAAGACGGGAAAGAAAGAAAAGACCACAATGGATGTCAGAAAAAAACTGAAACTTGCTATTGTACGTAGAGTTGCTAAAGTGAATGGAAGAAATGATGAAGAAAAAGAGCTAAACAGAAGATTTCAAAGGGGAGCTCGAGAAGACAGAGTAAAGAATTATAATGAAATGTGCAAACACCTGGAATTAGAAAACCAAAAGAGGAGAACACACTCAGCATTTCTCAAGTTGAAAGAACCGAAGAAAAAATTCAAGCCTTGAGTTGCAATACTAAAGGATTCTATGGGCAAAATATTGAACCATAGAGGAAGCATCAAAAGCAGATGGAAGTAATACACAGAGTCACTGTACCAAAAGAATTGGTTGATGTCAACCATTCGGGAGGTAGCAGATGATCAAGAACGAATAGTACTGAAGAAAGAAGTTCAAGCACTGAAGGCACTGACGAAAAACAAGGCTCCAGGAATTGACAGAACAGTAATTGAGATGTTTCAACAGATGAATGCAATGCTGGAAGCTCTTACTTGCCTGTGCCAAGAGATTTGGAAGACAGCTACCTGGCCATCCCACAGGAGAGATCCATGCTCATGCCCATTCCAAAGAAAAGTGATCTAACAGAAAGCAGAAATTGTCAAACAATATTAATATCATACACAAGTAAATTTTTGCTGAAGACAATTCAAAAGCAGTTGCAGCAATGTATCGATAGAGAGCTGGCAGAAATTCAAGGCAGATTCAGAAGAGGACGTAGAACGAGGGATATCATTGCTGATGTCAAATGGATCTTGGCTGAAAGCAGAGAATACTAGATATATATACCTCTTTTCTATTGGCTATGCAAAGGCATTGGGCTATGTGGTTCATAACAAATTATGGATAACATTGCAAAGAATGGGAATTCCAGAACACTTAATTGTGCTCACGAGGAACCTCTACATAGACCAAGAGACAGTTTTTTGAACAGAACAAGGGGATACTTCGTGTTTAAAACCAGGAAAGGTGTTGGTCAGGGTTGTATCTTTTCACCATACTTATTCAACCTGTATGCCAAGCAAATAATCCAAGAAGCTGGACTATATGAGGAGGCCTGGTGGCACAGTGGTTAAGAACTCGGCTGCTAACCAATAGGTCAGCAGTTCACATCCACCAGCTGCTCCTTGAAAACCCTACGGGGCAGTTCTACTCTGTACTCTAGGGTTGCTATGAGTTGGAATTGACTCCGTGGCAGTGGTTTTGGGTTTTTATTTTTTGGTTTTGGACTATATGAAGAAGAACGCAGCATCAGGATTGGAGGAACACTCATTAACCTGCGATATGCAGATGACACAACCTTGCTTGCTGAAAGTGAAGCGCTTACTGATGAAGATTAAAGACTCTACAGCCTTCAATATGGATTACACCTCACCTAAAGAAACAGAATCCTCACAACAGAACCAATAAGCGACATCGTGATAAATGGAGAAAAGACTGAAGTTGTCAAGGATTTTGTTTTACTTGGATCCACAATCAGTGCCCATGGAAGCACCAGTCAGGGAATTAAACGTCGTATTGCATGGGGCAAATCTGCTGCAAGAGGCCTTTTTAAAGTGTTAAAAAGCAAAGATGTCACTTTGAGGACTAAGGTGTTCCTGACGGCAAGCCATGGTATTTTCAGTTGCCTCATATGCATGCAAAAGCTGGACAATGATGAAGACCAAAGAAGAATTGATGCCTTTGAATTATGGTGTTGGCAAAGAATATTGAGTATACCATGGACTGTCAGAAGAACAGACACATCTGTCTTGGAAGAAGTATAGCCAGAATGCTCCTTAGAAGCAAGCATGACGAGACTTCATTATCAGAAGGGACCAAATGCTGGAGAAGAACATCTTGCTTGGTAAAGCAGAGGGTCAGCAACAAAGAGGAACACTGCCAATGAGACGAACTGACAGAGTGGCTGCAACAGTGGGGTCAAGCAGCAGCGATTGTAAGGATGGCGCAGGACTGGGCAGTGTTCTGATGTTATATATAGGGTCGCTAGGAGTTGGAACTGACTGAGCGGCACCTAACAATAGCAAGTAAATGATTGTTAAATCATCATTATTCAGCTGCTGCTTTATTCTATCCTGTATGATGTTCATTTTTGTATTAAACATGGTTTGTATCCCATAAGCTCATATTCTGGGTATGATATTAATAGATATTGTCTGGACATATTTCTCTCTTACTGCAGAACATTGATTTTGGCTGAAATGTATCATGTTCCTACCTTCTGAAAGTTTTATTGTTGTTGTTGTTAGGTGCCGTTGAGTTGGTTCCGACTCATAGTGACCCTGTACATAACAGAACGAAACACTGCCCAGTCCTGCGCCATCCATACAATCGTTGTTATGCTTGAGCTCATTGTTGCAGCCACTGTGTCAGTCTACCTTGTGGAGGCTCTTCCTCTTTTAGTGAAATTATATTCTCCTTTAGAGAGCTTACATGGAAGTCATTGTGTTCCAGTATCTTCATTTTAGTTCTGGGGCTCTTAATTTTTTTTTTATGCATGATATCATTTTCATAGTTATGCCATGCTCTAAGCTTGTACAGTTAATGACTTTTCATATATTTTTCCTTTAGTATTTTTAGGTACTTTATATATACTATTTAAGAAATGAATAACTCAACCCTGAATGTAATTCAGGGCCTCTGGGCTAAGTCTTGATCTTTTCTCTCTTTGCTACCAACAACAGCAATTTTCTACTGTACTAAAAATATATATATATTTATATTTTCCTGAAAATAAGCTAGCTCTATAAAAATCTACCTGGCATTTAAGCAAGGGGCTTTATAGTTTACGGTAATCATCATGGGAAGCAGTGATCATCCAAGCATGTAGGATTTGCACTTTTGAGATCATACAAGTGTCTTAACAGTAGGAAAAAAAAAAAAAAACCCATTGCCATTGAGTTGATTCCGACTCATAGTGACCCTATAGGACAGGGTAGAACTGCCCCACAGGGTTTCCAAAGAGTGCCTGGTGGATTTGAACCGCCAACCTTTTGGTAAGCAGCTGTAGCTCTTAGCCACTACACCACCAGGGTTTCCCATAACAGTAGAGGAGTATTTAATTAACTACAATGATGACATCTTTTCTATACTTGATTCTTGTGCAGTTTTGATAAATTCAGGCAGGAAAGAAAGTCAGGCATATTTAGACACTTCATACAAGAAGGAAGAGAGGTCATAAATTGATATTCTTTCTCCTTCCACGACTCTGTCCTCCTATTAAGATTGTGTCGTTGAAGGTGATAGTTCGCAATTAGAAAAACAAAATCCAAAACTGCAGTCCTAGCCAAATCATGCATTTTATGACCCTGAGATGGTAAAAAAAAAAAATTGACTTCTTATAGGTGGGACCGAAAGTAAGAGTATTGGGGATCTTTTTTTTTTTTTTTGATAAATGCCTTGCTTTTAAGGAATTTTCAGAAATAGTATACAAAGTCACAATAGCAGAAATAAATAATAGCAGAATAGTATATTCCTAAAGCAGATTGTGTTTTTCCTTTACTGTTAATTCTCTGTCATTATATTTTATCCTTCTACTTGGCTGACAGATTGTGTGAGAAGGGAAAAATGGTTCCAAATATATGATAAAAGAATATTTTTTGAAGTTCAGTTTGTTAAGGTATAATTTACATGGAGTGAAATTCATCTTTTTGGGGGGGTATACTTTGATGAGTTTTGACAAATGCATCAGTTGTGTAACTGCCACCACAATCAAGATAATGGAACACTTCTATCACCCCACAAAGTTCCCTTGGGCTTCATTATAGTCCGTTCCATTGCTCTGTCCTCAGCCCCTGGCAATCATTGGTCTAATTTCTGTCCTTGAAGTTTTGCCTTCTTTGGAATGCTCTTTAGATGGAATCATAGTATCTAGCCTTTTGTGTCTTGGTTCTTTCACTTAGCATAATACTTTTGAGATTCATCCTGGCTGTTGCAAGATTCCTTCAACAACCGTGGCTCCTTTCTTTTTCATTGCTAAGTAGTATTCCACTTTATGGCTTTACTACAAATTGTTTATCCATTCATCAATTGATGGACATCGGATTGTTTCCAGTATGAAAAAAAAACTGCTGTGAACTTCCATATACAGGTCTTTGGGTTGATATATGCCAAACTATATATATATTAAAAGGTAAAAACCTTAGTTTTGGTTTCTGGGTGTTCACTGTTGGTTTGTAGAAATGCCGTTGAGTTTTGTGTTGATATTGTATCCTACGACCTTGCTAAACCCCCACCTATTAATTAGTTCTGGGATTTTTTTTTTTTTTTTAGGGTCCTTGGGATTTTCTACGTGGACAGTCATGTTATCTGCTAGTATAGTTTTATTTCTTCCTTTACAATCTTTAAAATTTTATTTCTTTTTCTTGTTTTATGGCAGTGGCCAGAATTTCTATAAGAGTGGTGGGTAGTGAACATTCTTGTGTTGTTGATTTAGGGGCAGTGCATTCAGCCTTTCATCTTTAAGTATGCTGTTAGCTTTAGGGTTTTGTAGATAGCTTTTATCAAGTTTTTATCTATTCCTAACTTCCAGGGAGTTTTATCATTCCAGGAGTGTTGGATTTTGTCAAATGTTTTTTCCACCTTAATGTAATGGTCATATAATTTTTCATCTTTAGCTTGTTGTTACGGTGAATTGCATTGATTGATTTTTTAAAATGTTGAGCCAGTCTCTCATACTTGTAAAAACACCATGACCAAATGGGGTTCCTGTATAATTCCTTTTTTTTTTCTCAGTATTTACTGTGTTTTAGGTGCAAGTTTACACAGCAAATTAGGTTCCCGTTTTTGTTTTTTGTTTTTTTTTTAATAATTTACATTCACATTGTTCTGTGACATTGGTTACAGTTTTCACAATGTGTCAGCATTCTCGTTATTTCCATTCTGTTTATTCAGTTTCCATTGATTTAGCTTCCCTGCCTCTCCTTACCGTTTCATCTTTGTTTTTGGGTAAATGTTGACTGTTTGGTCTCATATAGTTGATTGTTTAAGGGAGAACAGTACTCATGGGTGAGTACTGTTTATTTTATGAACCAATCTATTATTTGGCTGAATACTGACTTCTGGGACTAACTTCAGTTCCAAGCTGAAAGGGTACCTTAGGGCAATAGTCTCAGGGGTTCCTCTAGTCCCTTGGTCCAGTAAGTCTGGCCATTTTTAGGAATTTGAATTTTGTTCTTTATTTTTCTCCCGTTCTATCCCGGTCATGTGTAATTCTTTTTATACATTGTTGGATTCAGTTTGCCAGTGTTTTGTTGAGGATATTTGTGTTGCAGTTCATGAGAGACATTGGTCTATAGTTTTCTTTTGGGTAGTACAAAGGGCTAATGTGTTCTGCTGCTAACTGAAAGGTTGGAAGTTCAAGCCTGGCCATAGGCATCTCAGAAGAAAGGCCTGGCAATCTGCTTCTGAAAAATCAGCCGTTGAAAACCCTATGCAGCACGGTTGTACTCAGACACACACTGGGTTGCCTTGAGTTGGAGTCAACTGGTTTGATTTTGTTTGGTTTTATCATCAGGATAATACTTGCCTCATGAAATGAGTTGGGAAGTATTTTCTCTTGTATTTTCTGGAAGAGATTTTATAAAATGGTGCTAATTCTTCTTTAAATATTTGGTAGAATTCTCTAGGGAGACATCTGGATGTGGAGATTTTCAGGAGCTTTTAAATTACAAATTCAGTTTCCTTGATGCATGTAGGATTATTTAGATTGTTTGGTCTTGATTGAGTTTTGGTAGTTTGTGGTTTTTGAGGAATTGGCTCATTTCTTCTAAGTTGTTGAATTTATGAACATAAGTCATTTGTAGTATTTATTTCTGTTTTTCATGGCTGCAGTTGTGTCTTGTCTTACTTTCATCAGCTTTGTTAAAGATGTCAATTTTATTGATTTTTTTAAAACCAGCTTTTTGCGTCATTGTTTTTTCTTTATTGTTTTCCTGTTTTCAATTTCATTAATTTTTTGGTCTTATTTTCTTCCTCCTGCTTGCTTTGGATTAATTTTGCTCTTCTTTTTCTAGTTTCTTGTAGGAACTTAGGTTATTGATCTGAGACTTTATGTCATTTTTAATGTAAGCATTTAGTGCTGTAAATTTACCTTTCATCACTTCTTTAGCTGTATTCCACAAACTTTGACATGTTGTCTTTTCCTTTTCATTCAGTTATATGTATTTTTTACATTTCTTTGAGACTTCCTTTTTGACTCGTGGCTTAATGAAAAGTATGTTGTTTAATTTCCATGTGTTTTTAGAGAGTTTTCTGTTACTGATTTCTGTTTTTTTTTCCCATGTGGTCAGTAAACACACTGTGTAATTTCAATTGTTTTAAATTTGTTGAGGTTCATTCTGCACTTTTAATTCCCTCACCATGCAATCCCTAGGTTCTGATTTTTACCTTCTAGATATGTCTTGAACTTCATGCTTTGTCTACCTGAATGCAGACCCATCAAATTTCTCATTTGGATCACTTTATTTGTCTCCTTGCCTCTAATACTGTTCAACTTCAGTTTATCTTCCTCAGTTCCCTAAATGAGCTTTCTAAAGTACGCATCAGACACTGTTATTCCCTTCTTAAAAACTTTACTGGCCTCTGGTCCCCCACAGTGTAAAGTCCAAACAATAGCATGATGTGTACATAAGGCCTTCCATGAGCCCAATTCTTCCCAGGTAAACTAAACTACAGTATTTGTTTTCATGAACGTTGAATGATATTTTGTGCTTATATTCCTTTGCACATGTTCCCTGAATCTTTTGTTGCTCCTCCCAGCTTTTTTTTTTTTATAATTTTTATTGTGCTTTAAGTGAAAGTTTACCAATCAAGTCAGTCTCTCGTACAAACACCCATACACACCTTGCTACACACTCCCAATTACTCTCCCCCTAGTGATGCAGCCCGCTCTCTCCCTCCACTCTCTCCTTTGGTGTCCATTTCGCCACCTTCTAACCCCCTCCACCCTCTCATCTCCCCTCCCGGCAAGAGATGCCAACATAGTCTCAAGTGTCCAGCCGATCCAGGAAGCTCACTCCTCACCAGCATCCCTCTCCAACCCATTGTCCAGTCCAGTCCAGTCCATGTCTGAAGAGTTGGCTTCGGGAATGGTTCCTGTCCTGGGGCAACAGGAGGTCTGGGGGCTGTGACCTCCGGGGTCCTTCTAGTCTCAGTCAGACCATTAAGTCTGGTCTTATGAGCATTTGGGGTCTGCATCCCACTGCTCTCCTGCTCCATCAGGGGATCTCTGTTGTGTTCCCCATCAGGGCAGTCGTTGGTTGTACCCGGGCACCATCTGGTTCTTCTGGTCTCAGGATGACGTACTCTCTGGTTCACGTGGCCCTTTCTGTCTCTTGGGCTCGTAACTGCCTTGTGTTCTTGGTGTTCTTCATTCTCCTTTGATCAAGGTGGGTTGAGACCAACTGATGCATCTTAGATGGCTGCTTGCTAGCGTTTAAGACCCCAGACGCCACTCTTCAAAGTGGGATGCAGAATGTTTTCTTAATGGATCTTATTATGTGCATTGACGTAGATGTCCCCTGAAACCATGGTCCCTAGAGCCCTGTCCCTGCTACGCTGGCCTTCGAAGCATTCAGTGTATTCAGGAAACTTCTTTGCTTTTGGTTTAGTCCAATTGTGCTGACCTCCCCTGTATTGTGTGCTGTCTTTCCCTTCACCTAAAGTAGTTCTTCTCTACTAACCTAATTAGTGAATGCCCCTCTCCCAACCCCCTCCGCCCCCCTCTCGTAACCACAAAAGAATGTTTTCTTCTCAGTTTAAACTATTTCTCAAGTTCTTATAACAGTGGTCTTATACAATATTTGTCCTTTTGCAACTGACTAATTTCACTCAGCATAATGCCTTCCAGGTTCCTCCATGTTACGAAATGTTTCACAGATTCCTCACTGCTCTTTATCGATGCATATTATTCCATTGTGTGAATATACCATAATTTGTTTATCCATTCATCCGTTGATGGACACCTTGGTTGCTTCCAGCTTTTTGCTATTGTAAACAGGGCTGCAGTAAACATGGGTGTGCATATATCTGTTTATGTAAAGGCTCTTATTTCTCTAGGATATATTGCAAGGAGTGGGATTGCTAGGATCGTATGGTAGTTCTATTCCTAACTTTTTAAGGAAGCGCCAAATCGATTTCCAAAGTGGTTGTACCATTTTACATTCCCACCAGCAGTGTATAAGTGTTCCAGTTTCTCCGCAGCCTCTCCAACATTTATTATTTTGTGTTTTTTAGATTAATGCCAGCCTTGTTGGAGTGAGATGAAATCTCATTGTAGTTTTGATTTGCATTTCTCTAATGGCTAATGATCGTGAACATTTCCTCATATATCTGTTAGCTACCTGAATGTCTTCTTTAGTGAAGTGTCTATTCATATCTTTTGCCCATTTTTTTAATTGGGTTATTTGTCTTTTTGCAGTTGAGTTTTTGCAGTATCATGTAGATTTTAGAGATAAGGCGTTGATCAGAAATGTCATAGCTAAAAACTGTTGCCCAGTCTGTAGGTAGTCTTTTTACTCTTTTGGTGAAGTCTTTGGATGAGCAGAGGTGTTTGATTTTTAGGAGCTCCCAGTTATCTAGTTTTTCTTCTACATTCTTTATAATGTTTTGTATACTGTTTATGCCATGTATTAGGGCTCCTAACGTTGTCCTTATTTTTTCTTCCATGATCTTTATCGTTTTAGATTTTATATTTCGGTCTTTGATCCATTTTGAGTTAGTTTTTGTGCATGGAGTGAGGTATGGGTCTTGTTTAATTTTTTTGCAGATGGATATCCAGTTATGCCAGCACCATTTGTTAAAAAGACTGTCTTTCCCCCATTTAACTGTTTTGGGACCTTTGTCAAATATCAGCTGCTCATATGTGGATGGATTTATGTCTGGATTCTTAGTTCTGTTCCACTGGTCCATGTATCTGTTGTACCAGTACCAGGCTGTTTTGACTACTGTGGCGGTATAATGGGCTCTAAAATCAGGTAAAGTAAGGCCTCCCACTTTGTTCTTCTTTTTCAGTAATGCCTTATTTATCCGGGGCCTCTTTCCCTTCCTTATGAAACTGGTGATTTGTTTCTCCATCTCATTAAAGAATGTCCTTGGGATTTGGATTGGAATTGCTTTAAATGTATAGATCGCTTTTGGTAGAATAGACATTTTTATAATGTTAAGTCTTCCTATCCACGAGCAAGGTATGTTCTTCCACTTATGAAGTCTCTTTTGGTTTCCTGCAGAAGTGTACTGTAGTTTTCTTTGTGTGAGTCTTTTACATCTCTGGTAAGATTTATTCCTAAGTATTTTATCTTCTTGGGGGCTACCATAAATGGCATTGACTTGGTGATTTCCCCTTTGATGTTCTTTTTCTTGGTGTAGAGGAATCCAACTGACTTTTGTATGTTTATCTTGTATCCCGATACTCTGCTGAACTCTTCTATTAGTTTCAGTAGTTTTCTGGAGAATTCCTTAGGGTTTTCTGTGTATAAGATCCTCTCATCTGCAAAAAGAGATACTTTTACTTCTTCTTTGCGAATCTGGATGCCCTTTATTTCTTTATCTAGCCTAATTGCTCTAGCTAGGACATCCAGCACAATGTTGAATACGAGTGGTGATAAAAGGCATCCTTGTCTGGTTCCCCATCTTAGTGGGAATGTTTTCAGGCTCTCTCCATTTAGGGTGATGTTGGCTGTTGGCTTTGTATAAATGCCCTTTATTATGTTGAGGAATTTTCCTTCTATTCCTATTTTGCTGAGAGTTCTTATCATGAATGAGTATTGAACTTTGTCAAATACCTTTTCTGCATCGATTGGTAAAATCATGTGATTCTTTTGTTTTACTTATATGGTGAATTACATTAATTGTTTTTCTAAGGAGAACCATCCCTGCATACCTAGTATGAATCCCACTTGGTCATGGTGAATTATTTTTTTTTTGATATGTTGTTGAATTCTATTGGCTAGAATTTTGTTGAGGATTGTTGCATCTATGTTCATGAGGGATATAGGTCTCTAATTTTGTTGTGGTGTCTTTACCCAGCTTTGGTATCAGGGATATGGTGGCTTCATAGAATGAGTTTGGTAGTATTCTGTCCTTTTCTGTGCCCTGAAATACCTTTAGTAGTAGTAGTGTTAACTCTTCTCTGAAAGTTTGGTAGAACTCTGCAGTGAAGCCGTGCAGACCAGGGCTTTTTTTAGTTGGGAGTTTTCTGATTACCTTTACAATCTCTTCTTTCATTATGGGTCTATTTAGTTGTTCTACCTCTGTTTGTGTTAGTTTAGGTAGGTAGTATGTTTCTAGGAATTGATCCATTTCTTCTACGTTTTCAAATTTGAGTATAGTTTTTCATAGTAATCTGATATGATTCTTTTAATTTCAGTTGGGTCTGTTGTAATATCGCCCCTCTCATTTCTTATTTGAGTTATTTGCTTCCTCTCCTGTTTTTCTTTTGTCAGTTTGGCCAGTGGTTTTGTCAATTTTGTTGATTTTTTCAAAAAACCAACTTTTGGTCTTGTTAATTCTTGCAGTTGTTTTTCTGTTTTCTATTTCATTTAGTTCAGCTCTAATTTTTATTATTTGTTTTCTTCTGGTGCCTGTGGGTTTCTTTTGTTGCTCTCTTTCCATTTGTTCAAGTTGTTGGGATAATTCTTTGATTTTGGCCCTTCTTTTTGGATGTGTGAATTTACTGATACAAATTGGCCTCTGAGCACCGCTTTTGCTGTGTCCCAAAGGTTCTGATAGGAAGTGTTTTCATTCTCATTGGATTCTCTGAATTTCTTTATTCCATCCTTAATGTCTTCTATAATCCAGTCTTTTTGAGTAGGGTATTGTTCAGTTTCCAAGCGTTTGATTTCTTTTCCCGTTATTGAGTTCCACTTTTATGGCCTTATGGTCAGAGAAGATGCTTTGTAATATTGGAATGTTTTGGATTCTGCTAAGGCTTGCTTTATGACCTAATATGTGGTCTATTCTAGAGGATGTTCTGTGTGCGCTAGAAAAGAAAGTATACTTGGTTGCTGTTGGGTAGAGTGTTCTGTATATGTCTACAAGGTCAAGTTGGTTGATTTGTGGCATTTAGATCTTCCATGTCTTTATTGAGCTTCTTTCTGGATGTCCTGTCCTTCACCGAAAGTGGTGTGTTGAAGTCTCCTACTATTATTGTGGAGCTGTCTATCTCACCTTTCAATGCTGATGGAGTTTGTTTTATGTATCTTGCAGCCCTGTCATTTGGTGCATAAATATTTAATACGGTTATATCATCTTGGTATATTGTCCCTTTAATCATTTTATAGTGTACTTATCTTTTCTGATGGATTTAACTTTAAACTTTATTTTTTCAGAAATTAATATTGCCACTCCTACTCTTTTTTGATTGTTGTTTGCTTGATATATTTTTTTCCATCCTTTGAGTTTGTTTGTGTCTCTAAGGTGTGTCTCTTGTAGGCAGCATATAGATGGATCTTGTTTTTTAATCCATTCTGCCACTCTCTGTCTCTTTATTGGCGCATTTAGTTCATTTATATTCAGGGTAATTATGGATAGGTATGAATTTAGTGCTATCATTTTGATGTCTTTTTGTGTGTGTTGACAGTTTCTTTTTCCCACTTGACTTTATGTGCTGAGTAGATTTTCTTTATATAGTGTCCTTTCCTCATATTTGTTGTTGTTGATTTTGTTTCTGCTGAGTCTGTATTTTTCTCTTGTATTTTATTTTGATGAGTAGGATAGTTTATCTCCTTTGTGGTTACCTTATTATTTACCCCTATTTTTCTAAATTTATAACTAACTTTTATTTCTTTGTATTGCTGTATCCTCCTCTCCATATGGAAGGTGTATGATTACATTTCTTAGTCCCTCTTTATTATTTTAATGTTGTCTTCTTTTATATAATAACATTGCTCTTACCCTGTGTTGGGTTTTTTTTTTTTTAATCTTGTTTTGTTTTTTTTTTTTTTTTTGGATTTCCCTGTCTGGGTTGACTTCTGGTTGCTCTGCCCAGTGTTCTAGTCTTGGGTTGACACCTGATATTATTGAGTTTCTAACCAAAGAACTCCCTTTAGTATTTCTTGTAGTTTTTCTGGAAATGTCTTAATTTGTTTAATGTGTTTTTCTGGAAATGTCTTAATTTCACCTTCATATTTAAGGGAGAGTTTTGATGGATATACGATTCTTGGCAGGCAGTTTTTTTCCTTCAGTTTTTTAAACATGCCATCCCATTGCCCTCTTGCCTGTATGGTTTCTGCCGAGTAGTCCGAGCTTATTCTTATTGGCTCTCCTTTGTAGGTGACTTTTTGTTCACCCCCCTGCTCTTATAATTCTTTATCTTTGGTTTTGGCAAGCTTGATTATAGTATGTCTTGGTGACTTTCTTTTAAGATCTACCTTATGTGGAGTTCGATGACCATCTTGGGTAGATATCTTCTTATCTTTCACAATATCAGGGAAGTTTTCTACCAACAAATCTTCAACAATTTTCTCTGTATTTTCTATTTTCCCTCCCTGTTCTGGTACTCCAGTTACTCGTAGGTTATTTCTCTTGATAGAGTCCCACATGATTCTTAAGGCTTCTTCATTTTTTTTAATTGTTTTATCTGATTTTTCTTCAAATATATATTAGTGCCACGTGATTTATCTTTGAGTTCAGAAATTCTAGCTTCTACTTGCTCAGTTCTGCTCCTCTGACTTTCTATTGTGTTATCTAATTCTGTAATTTTATTGTTAATCTTCTGAATTTCTGATTGCTGTCTGTCTATGGATTTTTCCAGCTTATTAAACTTTTCATTACGTTCCTGAATAATCTTTCTAATTTCTTCAGTTGCTTTATCTGTGTGTTCCTTGGCTTGTTCTGCGTATTGCCTCATTTCCTTCCTAATGTCTTGAAGGGTTCTGTATATTAAACTTTTGTATTCTGCATCTGGTAATTCCAGGAATACACTTTCATGTAGAAGATCCCTGGATTCTTTGTTTTGAGTGGCTGTTGACGTGATCATGGCCTGTTTCTCTTTGTGACTTGATATTGACTGTTGTCTCAGAGCCATCTCTAAGTTATTGTATTAGTTTATGCTTGCTTGCTGTGTCGTAGCTGCTTGTTTTGTTTTGGTATACCCCTATGGGTTGCTTGAGGGAGCTAGCTTGATTATTTTCACCTTTGGAGCTCTGGTGTCCTGTCCCCAGCTGGCTAGAGCTGTTATCAGGTATATCAGTCTAGGATTCTATTCAGTTTTCTTGTATGAATTCAGCCCAGGTTTCCAGGTAGCTGATATCAAGTGTATGGTACAGGCTCTGTCCTACAGTCTTAGAGGGGCAGGGTTGATTGGCGTATATACCAGTATCTGATTGCAGGAGGGCATCACGCTCTGGACAAGCAGGGGGCTGAGAACCTACCCCCAGGTGTCTGTGAGGAAAACGCGTCTCTGTTCCGTAGAGTGTGCTGGTGGGTGGGTTCTGCAGAGGGACCATGGGCACCCAAAGTTTTTGGTTGTAAGGACTGGGAGGTACCAGTTATCTTTGGACCCCTTTCATGGGTGGCTGGGTGAACTCAGTGGAGCTATCAGTCTTTAGGTCCCTGATGTGGGTAGGTGAGGACCTTGTTTAATAGGCAATGTCAAACATCAAACACCCACCTCTCCACTGCACAGCTGAAATGGTTGGAATTTGCCAACAAGGGCCTATTCTCCTGAAATAGGCCCACACAGGTCCATGCAGAAGGGAAAGGTGCTCAAGGACCATGGTTGGTTTATGCCTGGACAGGAGTGCCTTCTCTCCTGAGCTCCTCTGGTTAATGGAGCTAGCAAATTGTCTTTTCCCCCCACTTGCAAATTTTTTCCTTCTCCAAGGCCAGGAGAATGGCTCTAGGTGCTCACCAGGGTCTATTCAGGCCCAGGGATTCAGCCGCTGAAGCCGGCTTGGGGTGGGGGGGGGTGCAACAAAATATACGCAAGTACTTAGCTTTTGCCGGGAGTGCCATTCTCCTCAGGTTCTGGAGGTGTGAGTGGGCTGTGCTGCTGGCTGCTTCTCCCCGAGGAAACTGTGGCTGAATGCTGGTAACAATCCACCGCCGACGCCCAAGAATAGTGCCTGAGGGTTCCCCATGATTCAGGTCCGGTAACTCCTCTCCACTTCTGAACGGCCTCTCCCTCCCCCTGCCCCTCAATTCATTGTCTGAGCTTGCCCTTGATGCTCAGGGGTCCAAGCTTGTCACAAATAGACTCGTGTCACTTGTTTCTTCTGGCCTTTGTTGTAAAGAGGGCTCGATGGAAGCGTCTCTCTATTCCACCATCTTGTCTCTGCCCCCCAGCTTCTTTTTAATCTTGATCAGCCATTCATTCGTTCATTCCTTTGAACTTCTATTCATAACTTCTATCTTAAAGATCATCTCTTTTGTGATTCTCTTAGCCAGAAGTGGTCATTTCCACCGTTGTGCCATCTCTACACTATGTACATGCTTCCTATATACTTGTCATATATATATACTTCTTAGATACTTGTCACTATGTATTGTAACAAAATGCTTAAGAATTCTGAGTCTGGATTCGGGATGCCAGGGTTTAAATCTCAGCTCTATCACTTAACTAGCTGTATAACTTTGGGCAAATTATTTAACTTTTTTATATCTCAGTTTTCTTACCTGTAAAATGGGCCTAGTGATAGTATCTCCTTCCGTAATTTTGTTTGGAGTATTAAATGAGTTAAAACATGTAAAGGATTTAGAATGGTGCCTGACTAAATGCTAATTGTTGTTGTTGAGTGCTGTTGAGTCAATTTTCTACTCTCAGCAATCGTATGTGACAGAGAATTGCCCCGTAGAGTTTTCTATGCTGTAATAGTTATGGGAGCAAGCAGATGGCCAGGTCTTTCCTACACAGCTGCTGGGTGGGTTCAAACAGCCAGTCTTTTGGTTAGCAGCCAAGCGCTTAACCATTGTGCCACCAGGGTTCCTTAACTGCTTATTAAAAACCAAAAAAAAAAAAAAAAAAAACAAACCCAGTGCTGTCAAGTCGATTCTGACTCATCGCGACCCTATGGGACAGAGTAGAACTGCCCCATAGAGTTTCCCAGGAGCATCTGGCGGATTCGAACTGCTGACCCTTTGGTTAGCAGCCGTAGCACTTAACCACTACGCCACCCTGGTAATTGTTATCCTCCTCCTCCTCAACATCTATGTGAGATGTTTGTGCAGAGGTGCTGTACCTTAAGTAGTAGTGCCATAAGAGGTGCTAAGTAAATGTTTGTTCAGTGAATGAATGAGAGACTCTAGATGAGTGCCTTCACTTTACTGAGAAAAGAAAGACTCAGATAATGAAAATAATTTGCTGAAATGAATCTCAGGTTTTGAGATTCTCAGTTTAGGGCTCTTTTCAGCACAGCTGTTGACTCTGTTGTTAGATTTCTTTCTTTCTTTACTTAATTCTCGTTTCTCTCTAATTGCTGATGTTAATTTGTCCATATTGGAATAGAAAAATATTTCAGAACAGTCGTATACACATAATGGATACTTAATAAATGTATCCTTGTTGATTTATAGAGTGCTTCCAAGAAAGTACTGATTTGCAGTTTATTCTGTACAGTACATTGTTCCTTTAATTTTAACTTTAAAAAATTCTGTAGGAAATAGGGCTAATCTAACTCAAAGTCTTGAGTATCTTTTTTTAAACTGATTCGAGCTGGTTAGTCAGTAGAGGGTGCTCTAACATTGCTGTTTTGAGAGGTGAAGGTTCTTATTCAAAATTTATATTTGTTACTTCCATGTTAGAATTATTTTAAAATAACAGTTTTTGGTGCTTTTAAAGAATACTTCCTTAGTAAGCACTAGTGTTGCTTTAGATTCTAGGCCTTCTGGTAAATAATTTAGAGAAAAGTCCTTTTTGTCCACTATAAAACAAGTATCTCTAATGAGAGGTGATTATTCTGTGTAAATTGTCTTATTTTCAGGACTGGTTGTCGAAAGTAGAAGCTGAAACTACCTTCTGAATTAAAAAAAGTAAAGCATAGACATAACCGAGTGACCTAGAATTTAATACTATAGCCATGTGATTTTAAAAGTAAACTTAAGCAAAGTGCTTTATTGAAAACTTGTGTACAGTCTTTCTTCAAAGTTTTAAGAACTTTAAAATCTGAATTATAAATACTTTGCAGACCTTTTTCTTATTTCCATCATGCTTCTTAAGGTTGTGAATTTCTAGAATTTTAAAAATTGTTCTGTAAGTTGGATTTTGAACTGTTGTTTATGTCACTTTATACATGTATTGTTCCCCATGATTATTTTTGTACTCTTCATACATAAGAATTGGATTATTTCGTTCATTTTAGTTAGGTTTAGGAACCTGGGAGATACAGTGCTATTCTAAGACTGCATTTGTATCATACATAGAGTAAGGCAAAGGTCATAGCAATCATTAAATTGCTTTGGTTTGCATTTATAGTTGCACCTCTTCTTTAATTCAGTCACATGTAATGCTGTTTTCAGTGAACCCCTAATGTAGCAAACCTCTGAAATGTTTGCATTTATTTCACTGAAATGGAATTAGTCAATAGTTTTCTAGCATATGGGGAAGGTGCCTTTCAAAGCTGATGTTTGAATATGGCTTTGCCTGTCTGACTGCAGATGGTTAGCTAGAATGTGTGCCCTTGGCTGAAATCACAACACATCCATTATTGCTACACTTTGTGCCAGTATGGATCTATATGTAAGCAGTAATTAAAAGGTAAAGAAGAAGGAAGAACTTAAGCAAGGAAGCATGAAAATATATTCATTTTGAGAATTGAATTTGGGAAAGACTAGAGCAGTGTACAGAAGAGAAAGAAAAAGATAAAATTTGAAAATGGATTTAATACTAAAAATTCAGATGCAATCATTTTTTATAGGAGAGTAGCTTGAACCTTTAGTTGGGTCTTCTTCTGGGATATCCAGGTTCAAATCTGACCTCTTCTTTTTCTATTAAGTTTAGGTTAGATGGTCACAGTAGCAATATAATAGTTAAGTGGCAAATTATGATTTACTTACAGTTAAGGTTAATGTGGTTTCCCTGTTTTGGGTTTAGTAGCCTCCAGACAAGAATAGCTGTAGAGAATATCTAGAGAAATTATACAAATTTGTACTTTTGAAGTCCTTGACATACATCAGGTTATGGTGTATGAGAAATTTAGTACCATTAATTTTCACCAGTTCTGTTTTCTTTTGTAGATTTTCTTGAATATTAATAGAATCATCAGAAATAAGTACTCTGGGAGCTAATTAATTCAGACATTATGTTTGTTAGGCATTAGTGTCCTTGCATCATAATCATTCTAGTAACAGCTGCACTGAATCACGTGTGAGCTGTAGAATTTGCCGATAGAAATAAGTACAGTTATTTTACCAAGTTTTTCTAATTCAGTTTTATTTTTAAAGATTGTTAATGTAGTAATTAACTATTATATTATTTAGAATATTTTTATGTTAATACTTTATTTAAATTAGAATTTTTAGAAAGTATAATAAATTGCCATCTTAATCCTTAAAATACCAAGAAAAAGAGTCATCACGATTTACCATCTGAGTCCAATGAATTTTTAAAACCTTATAAATTTTTTTATTTATATTTCCAAGTCATTTTAGAAATAATTTAATGAAGCCAGAACAAAGGTGTAATGTATAACAACTTTATTACAAATTTTCATAAGCATCTAAATACAACCAATTTATATTTTTATTCCATATTTTCCTTGTTCTGAGATATATATGCCTGAAACAAGCAATGTCCTGTGAATACAGTAAACTGCTCATCAGTTATTCTACTTGAACCTAGAACATATATCATGTATCTTGTAAATAGTAATTCTAGATTTCAAATAGATCCCTAAGAGATTCTAGCTTATGACTTCTGGCTCTTCCTGGCTCTTCTTGCAGTTGACAGCACTACTTGAAGAATTTTTAAAACCTGTGACAGCTCATGCATTTGTTGTAAAATATTTTCATTTTTGCATTAGTAAGCACAATTAAAATGATCAGTCCAGTGGCTTTTTTAAAATTATTCATTTCTATATTATCTAATCCCTTCCAAACATCTTTGTGTACAAATTTGCTTTCAATATTTGCCCACTTAATGTAAGGTAAATTGTAGTGCACAGAAGTCATTAAAGAATGAAAAAATACTGTCAAAAAATACTGTCATACATCCATTTAGCAAAATGGAATCACTCAGGCTCTTGTCATAAAATACTGGGTGATGAAAATCCTTTTTGTTGAACGACTAATTGGGTAAGAATACCACATGTCATTTTTGTCCTTAAAAATACATTATTTACTCATCAGTTCTTGAGTTCTATAAAATTCATCTAGGATATCATTATCTAAAGACTCAGCCTTGAGATTTTATCATCATCGTAAAGTCTAGAATACTGCTGTCTGTCTCTGTATTCATCTTCTGATTTCTGTAGTGACTGTAAAACGTCTTCCTCTTTCAGTTTTCTTCTCACTGACATTTTGGTTAGAAAATGAAAAATTCTGAATTCTCAACTAAGTTAATGATAGCTAAAACCAGACCCCAAAGATGGAGTCTCCATTCTCATTTTACACATTCTTAAAAGATGATGCAATACTTCAGGCCATACAGAAAGAAAATGGAAAAAGATGCACTTGCAATGATCTACTTTATTATCATATCGTTCCAGGCATTTCATTGTTCTTTGTCTTAACTACTTTATTCTTTTTAGCATAATTGAAAATATTTGATGAGTAAATTGTGAAATAATTCTTAGGATGATGACATAGTAAAATGTTTCAAGATATAGGAAAAAGTAAGAATGCTAAGATCCCACAATATAGCTTAGATTTATAAAAGTGTCTAGTGGATCCATATGGCAATTGCGAGATAGAACGAGTTGTAAATTTTCCCTTTGTTCTTTGAAAATCCTTTCAAAAGTAATAAAAGTCTTGAAGTTTGAAATCTTAAAATACTAGAACTGCTCAAAAGAGAAACTCATAATCTAAAATTGGGTCCTTTGGATCTTGGTAATGTACTGATATAATATATCTTTATTGATTTATTCATTCAGCAGCTGTTGATTCTCTAGTTTGTTCAACGTTCTGTGTGCTTACAGTTTTCTTATTTTAATACTGAGGGTAAAAAATAATTGACAATTATGTCTTCTTACAGTTAACTTGTATTTTGACCCAAGTTTTTATTTTAAAAATTGCATAAGTTTATGTCACATTCTAGATTGCATTAAGTTATGATATTTGATTTAATTTTAGAATTCATTTACAGTTCCATTTGTGAGTGGCAGGAAATTTGTGCGACATTGAATTCCTAGTCATTTGATTAGGATTTCTGGTGAATCTATCCAACTGATCAACAATTTACTAAAAATATTCTGTGTAATTGTTTTTACAGTGCTGCATAGAATTTGGTAAAGCAGCATGCTTAGTGGTTAAGAGCTATGGCTGCTAACCAAAGGGTCAGCAGTTCAAATCCACTAGCTGCTCCTTGGAAATCCTATGAGACAGTTCTACCCTGTCCTTTAGGGTCGCTTTGAGTCAGAATCAACTCAACAGCAATGGATTTCTGCCAGTTTTGATATTTATGAATGCTGAATAAATCAAACCTTATTTATTAAGGATCCACATTCATTCTTAACCTATTTGCAGGTACCTTAAAGGGGCATTAAAAAAAAAAAAAAAACTTGCTCTGTTCTGAAAAGTACAAGGCATTATACAGTTTTAATAGTTCAGAGAGTCAGAGAGAAGGACCAGAATAGAATAGAATCAATAACTTGTACATTGTAATACATATATATTTTTAATTATTATTTTTACTTCTGTTTTTGACTGAGGCCAGGGCTTTTCCTGGTTTAAAATTTTCTTAAGTAATGATAATATTAGGAAATGTTTTATTATTTGGGGAGTCTTTCAATTTTTCTTCAGTATTCTTTTCTAGTTATGAAGGATTAGTGTTAGTTGCTGACTTTCAGATAGAGAAAACCTTAGCATTATTAAGAGATACAACACATCTAAGGTTAAAGTTACCCACTGTTTTGTTAATAGGGCATTTATTCTAAATTCATCCTAAATAAGTACATGATCTCTAGTAATTGACTTTCCACAATTATAAAATGTAGAAAAATGGAAACATAAATACTAGCCAATATTTGAATCAGGGTCAGGTGATATACTGTGTCATTCATTTTGAGGGAAATTAGATGTATTTTTAAATTTTGAAGCTCTTAAATCTAGGAATAACTTTCCTGTGGTATACAGATAAGAATGGGACTGTACGTAATATTAAATATTCCTCTTTTTGCTAATGTTGAGAGTACTAATTTAAGTCTGATTCACTAATTAAGCTACCTCACTAACAATGCTTTAAAAGGATAATTTAAAAAATAAGGTTTGTCCATTTTAATCTTCAATGTTTATATTATTAATCTTTGTTTATTGCTAAATAATTTACTTCACTGTGAGTAATGATTATATTAGGAAAGGTTCTCTTATTTAGGAAGTCCAAAGCTTATTTAAAAAAAAAACTTTTGGAATTAGTCTGTAGAAGAGTATTTGGTGACTTGGAAAAATGTTGACATTATATTGTTTTTGAAAAAAGCAGGTTGTAGTACAATTTGTAAAAGAATCTATATTTAGGTATGTATGCATAAGTAGAAGACTGGAAATTTATATGCTATGCATATTGTTTTTGAAAAAAGCAGGTTGTAGTACAATTTGTAAAAGAATCTATATTTAGGTATGTATGCATAAGTAGAAGACTGGAAATTTATATGCTATAGTGTTGACAGTCATAACTACAGAATAGGTGACGTGCATGCTTTTTAGGTGCTCTTCTCAGTTCTTAAAATTTTCTAAACTTTTGTTATTTTAAAAATCAAAAATATACTTAAACTTAAAAAACCAGTTGCCCAGTATGGCTACCAGAATGATAATTAGATAATGCAGTTCCTTAACGTAACACAGTGCACATGTTATACCTCAGCACATTCCATTAGGTATATTGAAGCTCTGGAGGGGGATGAAACGGTCAGGAAAAAAGTCATCTGATACTTGGAAAATATCCCATATTAGACCTGGCACATAACCGTGTGTAAAATATTATCTTCCTGTGAATTGCAACTGTAGCCCCTGATGTTAAAACATGCTGGAAATTTATTTTGGAGTTGTAGTTATAACTTAAATATTTATTCTTTCTTAAAATATACTCTTTCATTTTTAGGCATTATCCAATTGGTTTGCTATTTGATCTTCTTGCATCAAGTTCAGCTCTTCCTTGGAACATCACAGTACATTTTAAGGTATAGTTTAAATAGAATTTCTCATCTGTCCCACTTGTGATAATTCATAAGTAGACTTAGAGTAGGGTTCTAAAAAAGTAGAGTTTATTGCTTATACCCATTACTCTTTACAGTTGCTAAGCTACCATTAGTGTTTATCTGTAAACTGCCTTTCAATTTCTTCTTAACTCTTGGCAGAACCATTTATATACATTTAATGTTTAAAAGTCTTTTTTTTTTCCTTCAGTTAGAGCTGAATACATTGTGTTTAAATTTGGAAAATTTTATATTAAAAAAATCTCAAATAGAACAAAAATCCTTTGTATAGTGTAGAGATAGAGGATGTGGGGGGAGACATAACCTAATACTGCTAACTAATTCTAAGGCTATTTTGATTGAATTGAGAAAAGGGTTAGGAGATGGAAGCCCAAACACTGATGGAAGTCTGTTTTGAAGAATATTAATTCCTGTAGTTCATAAGACCAGGCCAAATAGTTTTGATGTAACCTAATTTTGTCTCCATATATTATAAAGTGCTGCTTCTGAATCTTACCCTCTTGTCCCCAAGTCATCCATCTCCATATGACAAACACCATTGAAGGCTCAGAAACAGCCATTAGGGGATCACTAGGCAGTGATTCGCAAATAGTGATGAGTGGGGGCGGGGGGGAGGCATGCAGAGTTTGAAAAAGCCATTTACCCATCCCTGATTTGCCTTCCCGTGTGGCACCCATTCAGAATCACTGCCCAAAGGCTGCTCACCCATTCTTCCTACAATGCTTTCCTTCATGTTCTGGAATTGAGTTTATGGGTCATTGAAGCTGTCTGAAACTTAAGAGCTGTTGCTGTTCAGTGACAAGTAATCAGGTAGTAGCCCTGTGAAGGAGTGTAGGAAGTGGTGTGGAAAGTAAGAAAAACGCAGCATTTCATACTGAAGCATACTTGTGATTTCCATGGAGTAAGTCAATGATAGCAGGAACCAACTTA
Source organism: Elephas maximus indicus (assembly GCF_024166365.1). Lineage (NCBI taxonomy): Eukaryota > Metazoa > Chordata > Mammalia > Proboscidea > Elephantidae > Elephas > Elephas maximus. The sequence continues at coordinate 171,950,562 of NC_064819.1, read as the reverse complement.
ACTAAAGGAAATTTTATAACTGGGAGGAGTTTGTTACTGTACAACAGTGTAAAATTATTAAAATAATGAAGCTTTTTGATACAAATCAGCTTTTGATGTGCATTTCTCACTAGTATTGAAACTCAGAGTCAGATATGCTTACTTTCAGTCAGGTATGCTGTCTTAAGAAAGCCATAAGGGAACTTTCAGGTCTGTATTTAGGCCACCAGTGGGACTTGAATACACTTAGAAAATATTTGGTTTTTATTAAGTCCAGATCTCAATACAATCAGAATTTTGACACACAGTTGTCACATTGGTTAGAGGGATTTGAAGATGAATTGAAAGGAAAATTAAAATTTCTTTTGTAATTTTACTAACTATAGACGGCTAGCATTCCTTAGGATAAAAAGAATATTTAGAAGGAAACTAAAACCACAGGATCCAGAGAAAAAGTGTCTCGTTTACCTTTCAGTTTGATTTTGGTACCAGAGTCTACTTATCTGTGTCCCTAAGCTGTGAGGAAAAAAATATGATAACACAGTAACTTGACCTGGTATTTCATTTTCTACCTTTAAATTGTTATTATTTTATTTACAGAACTGTATTTTTAGGTATTTTTGGTAAGGAGCTCTCTTGAAATATTTGTTGAGTTTTTTACTATGTGCAGATACTGTGCTAACTGTTTGGTATACGTAGGTGAACAAAATAGGCTTAGTTTCTGCCCTCGTGTAGCTTAGTGCTTAATACAGAGAGGGAGATAAATCAGTCATATAGCAGCAGATTTTGAAAAAGGCTGTGAAAAAAAAGAATACCGAGAAAAGAAATTATAATCTTGAGAAAAGAAAGAAAAAGACTAGTGAGATAGAATGATGAGGCTAGGATTAATAATGGGGGCAGCTGTTGTTGTTAACTGCTGTCAAATCAATTTTGACTCAAGGTGACTCCATGTGACAGAGTAGAACTGCCCTGAAGGGTTTTCTACCTATAGTCTTTATAGGAACAGATTGCCAGGTCTTTCTCCCACGGAGCCAGTGGGTGGATTTGAATTGCCAACCTTTTGATTAGCAGCCGAGCTCTTAATTGTTGTGTCACCAGGGCTCCTTAAATGAGGGCAATAGACGTATTAATTTTGGGGAGCCAGTCAGTGCTGACCTCACTGAGGAAGTAACATATGATTAATCCTGAAGGATAAAATGATTAGCAGGGTGAAGGTTATTTTAGAAAGGTTTCATAATGTATGAAAGAGTAATTATTTTATGGTAGTACCAGTGATTTATGTTCAGAGCCATGTGGAGGCCTAGAAATACGAGTTGAGCATTTAGATTGAAATTTATTAAATCTTAATATATGATAATTAGCTTGTATAAAAAGATGATATAGAGATTCTGAAGTACTGATAACAATATTACTGATTTCCTCTTGCTTTTCTGACTCATGGTCTTTAAAAAGTCACTTAAACTTTGGAGCTTATTTCCCTATACATTTGCATTTTTTTTTTAGTGTGCTCTACATGATAGGATGTAACCCAAATTTGTTACCATGGAACTGTACAGAGTGGGGACATGGTTCCAGTGTTCACTAGTTTCAGTTGCCATGGTACCATGCCAAGTGAGAACTACCTGTATGTACAATAATTTAGGTCCAGAATGGTGTGAAGATTAAACAGCTGCAGGTAAAATGAGGGCAGATGTTCCATATTACCTAACAGGACTGTTAAGTTGAAAAGTAATAAAATAACTAGATAGTGTGTGTGTGTGTGAAATGCACTGCAGAAAACTTTGAAATCTAGGTTAAAATATATCACAGCTACCCATTTATTTATTAATGCAATAAATATTTCTTGAAAGTTTGCTATGTGCTAGACAGAGTTCTAGGAGTTTGGGTTAAATAAGTGAGTTCCCAGCATTTTTTATAATGCCTGGCACCACATAATAACCCCTTTGTAATTGTTGGTTGAATCAGCCAATGGATTGTAATAATGATAGGAGAGGCTCAGGATTGTTATGATTGGTATATAGTACTATAGTTCTAAAAGTGATTTGTGGACCTCTGGGAGTTCTCAGAACTCTTTAAGGGGATCCATGAGGTCAAATCTATTTTCTTAATAATACTAAGATTTTATTTCCATTGTGTTCCTTTGCTGCCTTGATGTGCAAAAGCACTGGTGGGTGAAACTTGCCGTTGCAGTACAAAACAAGGTGGTACACCAAACTCTACTAGTCGTCATTGTATTCTTTGCCCTCACACACTTACGGTAAAAAGAATGCCAGTCATACTTAATAATATTTCAGATAAAGCAGTACAAATTATTATCATTAATCTAGAATCTTAAGTACATGTCTTTTTGATATCCTGTTTGATGGAATTGGAAAGTGCACGTAAAGATCTGCGTACCATATATGATAGTTGTTGTGAGGAAAAACGCTTATGCCATTCTTTGAGTTGCAAGCTGAAATAGCCACTTTTTTTCATGAAACACCATTTTTACTGAAAGGAATTACTGACAGACTGGCTATTCAGAAAATATTAGATTAGATATTTTCTCAAAAATTAACCAAATGAATATAATACTGCAAGGAAAATAACTGGCAGTATTTTTTGCCGATGACAAAATTTGAACTTTCAAGTGAAAATTAGAATTTTGGAAAACGTGTATCTGCCATATGAGCTTGAATCTTCAAGAATTTTCTGGGATGAGATTGGTGATCATTCTAACAAACCTGATTTTTAAAAATTTTCATTGTGATTAAGTGTGTTAGCATTTGGAGAAGATCTACATAACTCAGCCAACATTTTCCAGGTGGCCAACACATGATATTAAAGAATCATACATATGTAAAAGATCCATTTAATGTACAAGATAGAAAAAGGGATTTTAACATAACAGAAGAAATATTGATATGGTTTAAGATTCCACATTAATATTACAATAAACTACACTTAGTGACTTTTGGTATAATATCAAAAAAGAATATCCACAGTTGTGAAAAGGCTGTTAAGATACTCCTCCTTTTTCCAGCTACATATGTCTGCATGAGCTTACATTTTGTTTATATTCTTTAACCAAAGCAACATAGGAGATTGAAGGTAGAAGCCAATAAGATAATCTGTCTGTCTGCGGAATCAACTTGAGGGCAAACTGGTGAAGAAGTAGCTCATTGTGATCTTACTTTGTGTTTCTCTAATGACTTCCTTTTTGGGGAAGTGTCTATTCAAGACCTTTGCCCATTTTTAGATTAGGTTGTTTGTCTTTTTATTCTTGAGTTGGAGGAGTTCTTTGTATATATTTTCATTACTTAAACCCTTATCAGATACATGATTTCCAAATATTGTCTCCCATTCTGTAGGTTATCTTTTTCACTTTCTTGATAGGGTCCTTTGATACACAGAAGTTTTTAATTTTGGTGAGGCCAAATTTATCTATTTTCTCTTTTGTTGCTGGTGCTTTTGGTGTCATATCTAAGAATCTATTGTCTAATATAAAGGCCTGAAGATTTACTCCTGTGTGCTATTCTAAGAGTTTAATGACTCTAGGGCTTATAATTAGGTTGTTGATCTGTTTTGAGTTAATTTTCATATATAGCATGGAAATCCAGTTTTCCCAATTTTTTTAATTTGAAAAATTCAAACCTATACTAGAAGAGTCAAGAGCAATCAGACGAATACTGATTTTGCCAGTTATTAACATTTTGCTCCCTTTATTTCTTTTAATCTGTGTGCTGCTTTTTCCCCCCCCACTTTGATCTTTGCAGTATTCCTATGGACTAATCTTAACTGCTTTTAAAGGAGTATTATAATCACAAGTTGCTTTGAGTGTATGGAATTTTTAAAAAGGGAAGCTAGTTGTATGGTTCAAAAATTTAATGACATTAGATTAAGACATTGGACTTTTTTAAGTGGCTAATTCCATTGCGTATCCTAAATGAAGTTCAATAAAAACCAGCAGTATATTGGTGTTTCACTTTCTTTCTCGCCTGGTAACAGAATGCTGAACTGGTGCATTTTGGTTTTGATAAGAGCAGAAATTTTCATTTTGGATTTTGACAGCGATTATTAGAGGTTAAAGCTCACATTTGTTATGCAAAATAGGGTCAGTGTTAAGGTAAGTGCTTATGTGACAAACTCTGAATCATAGCAACTAGAGAGGTTAAGTTTTTGGACCAAGATACCCTGTCTTTCCTACAGTGCTTAAAAAGGTGCCCTCATGGGTTCTGACTATTCATTGAGTATGTATGCTTGTACGACGACCCAAGCCCCTTTTCTGCTGGACAGTTTCTTTCTTGCTAGTCCAAGAGCCACTGTGTCTCTAAGGTAATTTACCATATCCCTGTTTCCATTGTTTATTTTACGCATAGGTCTAAGGTAAGTTTCCCTCTTCTTTAGTGCACTTCTCTCTCTCTGTTGCTCCTTCCCTGCCTTCACTTCCCAGCTGAAAATATTGGTGGCTGTTTGTGGTGTCTGTTAGTAGTATACAGTATTCAGCAGTTTATTGTGCTGCCCTCAAGCTCTAAGCCCACCTGAGCAGGGAGTGAATGCTCAGCTTGGGTATCCTGGAGCTGAAGGGAAAAAATTGCTAAAAACATAAGTCTTGGGCCCAAATGTATGTGAAGTTTTTTGTTTTGATAGATATTGCCAAATTTTCTGCCAATATTGCATCAATTTATGTTCGTATCAGCAGAGGATAGTGTTTCCTCAGAGGTGTAAACCTTCATGACATTGTATTAGGCCTAAGCATAAGAAACCAAAGGGAAAATAAATAAATTGGACTTCATCAAAATGAAAAACTTTTATGCTTCAAAGGACACCATCAAAAAAGTGGAAAGATAACCCAGAGAATGGGAGAAAATATTTGCGAATCATATATCTGATAAGGGACTAGCGTCCAGAACATGTACATAATTGTTGTTACTCAACAATAGACATATGACCCAATTAAAATTGGACAAAGGATTTAAACAGATATTTTTCCAAAGAAGATGTACAAATAGCCAATAAGCACATGATAAGATGCTCAACATCATTAGTCATTAAAGAAATGCAAAGTAAGATCACAGCAAGATGCTTGTTCATACCCATTAGGCTGACTGTAATCAAAATGATGGACAATAACAAGTGTTAGAGAGGATGTAGAGAAATTAGAACCCTCATGTACTGCTAGTGGGAATGTAAAATGGTGCAGCTACTTTGGAAAACAGTCTGGCAGTTCCTAAATGTTAAACATAGAGTTACCATATGACCTAGCATTTCCACTTCTAGGTATGTATCCAGGAGAATTGAAAACATATTCCACAAAAAAACCTCATACATAACTGTTCATAACACCATTATTCATAATAGCCAAAAAATAGAAACAACCCAAATGTCTGTCAATGTATGAATGAATAAATAAAATGTGACATATCTATACAATGCAGTATTACCTGACCATAAAAATGAATGAAGTACTCATACGTGGAATAGTATGGATCAACCTTGAAAACATGCTAAGTGAAAGAAGCTAGTTAGGAAAGGCCTTATATTGTATGATCCCATTTATTCAAAATGTCCAGAGTAGGCAAATCCTTAGTCACAGAAAGTAGGTTAATGGTTGCCAGAGGCTGGAAGGAGGGGGAAATGGGGAGGGACTGTTAATGGATATGGGCTTTTTTTTTCAGGTGATTGAAAATGTTATGAAAATTGTTAGTGGTAATGGTTGCACAACCTTTGAATATGTTGTAAACCGCTGAATTGTACATTTTAAAATGAGTTTTGTGTGAACTGTATGTTAATTATATCTCAATTTTGAATAAAAATATTAAAATAATTTTCTAAATTTGGGTGAAAACATCAATTTGTGTCCAGGGAGTCCAACAAAACCTAAGCAAGGTAAAATATATAGAAAACCATGCTTTATATTATATAAAAAGAGAAAAATGCTTAAAGCAAGAATAATATAATTTTAAGGAGGGGTTCATAATAAAAGTAAAATGTATGACTGCAGTAGTAAAAACAGTGAGGATGCTAAATCCTCAGTTAGCCATGGGCTGAAGAAGAGATCCCAAGGGAAATTTAATGATATTTTAAATTGAATAATAATGAAGATACAACAAAATGAAATTTGGGGAATTTACCTAAAGCTGTGGAAGAAATTAAAAACTTTTAGTTTCTGTGACAGAAAACCATAATTTACCAGTATCAGGAATGAAAATGGGATTTCACTACAGATCCTACAGATGTAAACAGGATAATAGACTGTTTGAAACAACTTCGTGCCCGCACATTTGACAGACAGACTCAATGAAAGCACAATTTACCAAAACTGACAAGAAGAAATAACAGATATGAATAGCCTTTTAACCTATAAAGAAGTTAATTCTCATGAAGTGAAACTCCTAGCCCAGATGGTTTTATTGATGAATGCTATCAAATATTGAAGGAGTAAATAATACCAGTCTTTATGAACTTTATTCAGAATATAAAGGCTGAAGGAAGAATTTTCAGCTTGTTTTAGATGCCAGAATAACTCTGATACCAAAACCTGTTACAGACATTAAAAGAAAACTACAGACCAATGTCTCTTTTGAACATAAATGCAAAAACCCTCAAAAAATATGAGCAGATTGAATCCAGTGATATATAAAAAAGGACAATGTACCAGTCAACAATATATGTTGATTCAGTATTGAAATATCAATTAAAGAATCAGTGTAATTTACCACATTAACTAAGCAAAGTAGGAAAATCATATGATCCAATTAATAAATGCAAAGAGAGCCTTTGAAATATTTGATACTTGTGATTAAAACTCTTAACAAACTTAGGAATAGAAGAGAATCTCCTCAATTTGGCAAAGGGCATAAATGAAAGGCCTACAGCTAAGTGGTGATTTACTGAATGTTTTATCTTAAGGTCAGAAAAACGGCAAGGATGTCTTCTCCCACCACTTCTGTAGGTAGTTCTACTATAATGCACATATATGTTCCTAAAAATCGCAGTGCTGTTGAAAGTTGCACAGTAAAATCCATAGGGCTTATGGGGAAAATAGGGCTGGGGCACAACACCCAAAAACTTGATGAGTGGCAAAAAAAAAAAAAAAGATAGGAACCTAATAAAAATCATAGCAGAGTTTTACACTGTTAAGTGACCAAATCTACTTCTGAGATGTCACAGCCTTGAAAACCCTACGGAACACAGTTCTACTCTACAACACGTGGGGTCTCCATGAGTTGGAATCAACTCGATAGCAACTAATAACAGCAACAACACAGTAAATACGGCACTTTAGGTTGACAGAAGACTGGAAGCTTGCTTGTGGAAATGGGTATCAGAAGAGTTTCAGCTTGTGAAGTGGTGAAAAGACAGTTATGAAATCAGACAGAAAATTGCAACATCAGATTTGGATGGGTGTGGTTCATAACGTGAATTGAGATAGCTAGTCAGAGTGCATGTGTGTGTTTTATGTGGCTCAGTTTAGTTGCGTGTTATTTTCTTTGTTTACCTAGTGTTTGTTTTGGACAGAATTGTGCATAAGTAAACAAATTTTTGAATTTGCTCAAATTGTTCCTTAATTATTCAGTCACAGTGGAACAAAACAAGAGTTTTCAAAGCTGGTGTTACAGCAGAAGTGACTATATTTAGCATTGTATTGGAGGTCCTAGCCAGTACAGTAAAGCAAGAAAAAGAAATAAAAGGCTTAAAGATTAGAAAGGAAGAAGTAAAACATTATTTTCAGATGACATGATTATGTAGGAAGTGCTAAGGCAGCTATAAAAATGCTACTAGAACTATTGAATCATGAGATTAAAGCTCAATATAAAAAAGTCAATTGTATTTCTGTATAATAGCGACAGATGGTTAGAAAATAAAATTTCTAAAGCAGCTCCCTTTATTTCCGGTTGGTAACTCCATGTGTGTCAGAGTAGGATTTTTCAGTGGCTGATTTTTGGGAAGTAGATTGCCAGGACTTTCTTCCTAATTTCCTTTATAGTAACATCAAACCTAAAAGAACTTTTATAACTTAATGATAAGACAAGTAACACAATGAAAAGTTAAAAATAGGTAAAAAGACTTTACAGAACAAATCTGAATGACCAATAAGCCCATTAAAAAGATGCTTGACATTTTTAATCATCAGGGAAATGTACACTAAAACTACAGTGAGATACTGCTTCACACTCACTGGAATGACTAAAATTAAAAGAACTGACAGTACTGAGTTTAAGGACATGAAACAGTCAGACCTCTTATATTGCTGGTGGGAATATAAAATTATACTGTTACTTTGGAAAACAGTTTGACAGTTTTAAATGAAGTTAAATGTATACTTACTCTGTGACCCTGCATTGTTATTTCCAGATACATACCCCCCAAAAAAGAAAATATATGTCCAAGAAGAGACTTGTACATTAATGTTAATAGAAGGCCAATTTATAATAGCCAAAATCTAGAAAAAAATTGTGTATGCTTTCATTGGAGTACTATTCAACATTAAAAAGGAACTAATTACTGTTATATGCATTATATGGATGGATCTCAGAAGCATTATGCCAAGTGAAAGATTACAAAATACTACACACTGTGTGATTCTATTTACATGAGATTCTGTTACAGGCAAAACTAATCTATAGTGATACACATCAGATCAGTGATTGGGGTGGGAATGAAGGCACTTACTGCAGAGGAGTACCAGGGAACTTTGTGGGGATGATGGTAATGTTCTGTGTCTTACTTGGGCTGACAGTTGCACAGTGTCAGAACTCATCTAGTTATACACTTAACATCTCTGCATTTTACTGTATGAATCATATCTCAATAAAGTTGACTTATTAAAAATAAGTGTATTGAGAGAAGGCATAGAGAGATAGGAAGATCAATCCTGCCTTCTGCAGCTTTCAGGCTAATGTGACATAATCTGTCAGTAGGCATTATAATACTGTCAAATAAATGTTATCATAGAGTGAGGTATTAGGAATGAAGGAGTAGAGAAGCTGAACCTGAAGATTGGGGGGATTTTTTTTGCCAAGTATACAAGTAGTTGAGTGATTTGCAAGGAGAAAGAGTGTTCTAAGCAGAGGAAACAGGTTGTGCAAAGGCACAGAAGTGAGAGAGTGTGGCTGAAAGAACTGGAGGAGTATTTGAGTAGATGACAGGTATTCAGGATAGTTGGAACAGAGAAATGTATGTGTGTGTGTGTGTTGTGGTAGTGAGAGATTATGCTGGAGAAGTTTAGCAAAGACCTAAATAGTTCTGTCTTAAAGATCTTAACAAGAGCTTTAGTATTATTGTTTTGAAAGAGCTTGATTTTATCCTAAAAGTAGAGCTGAGCAGAGAATGAGAAGATCAAATTTATCTTTTAGGAAGATCACTCTGTCTCCAAATGTGAAAAATTGATTAAAGGGGACAAAACTGCAGGCATGGGACCTAGTTACAAAGTTTTTAGAAATTGTCAGGTAGTTTTAGTTTGTACTAGGAAAGTGGCCCTGGAGATGTTAAGAAGTGAATAGATTCCAGATCAATTTGGATCCAGGCTCAGCTTGGATCAGGTCGTCACCTCTGCTCCACGCTGCTGTGCCCATCTGGTAACTGGTCGCGCACCAGTTACTCAGCAGAACTGCGAGATCAGACTGTGAGAACAGAACAAGGTATGAACGGGGCAGACAGCAGCCGGATTAAGTCTAACGCCTGTGGTTAATTCCTGATTATTTACATTTAAAAAACCCACTTTAGGGAATAGCCATAGATGATCTGGTACCTTTTCTCTTGATAGGAGGGCATCTACTGTTAGTTTCCCAGTCATTCAGAAGTTTTTTTTGAATTCCCGTTTTCTATCAAAGCTCCATGACATTAAATGTTGTCTGTTAATACTGTAACCTGAGTAGGCTGTTTTCTGTCCTTATTATCTAACTCAGTTTTTATTAAAGGACTTAAAGAATAACCTTTTTTTGGTAAAATTATGTTTGAATATAAATATAATGTTTGATCTTAAATATTTAAACCTTACAGAGGAAGTATTATTGCTTAGTGGTTAAGAGTTAGGGCTGTTGAGTCAGACTAGGCTTCAGTCTTAGCTCCACTGCTTGCCGTATGACCACTCCGTCTACTCTCTGAGCCTTAATTTTGTTTACTTGTACAATAGGGGGAAACCCTAGTGGCCTAGTGGTTAAGAGCTACGGCTGCTAACCAAAAGGTCAGCAGTTCAGATCCACCAGGTTCTCCTTGGAAACACTATGGGGCAGTTCTCCTCTGTCCTCTAGGGTCTCTATGAGTCGGAATCAACTTGATGGCAAAGAGTTTGGTTTTTGTTTTTGTTTTTTACACAATAGGGGTAATGATAGCATTTACCTCCGGAGCTTTTGTGAGGATTAAAGTAGATAATCCATATAAAAAGTCTTAATACAATGTCCGTCACATATTAAGTATTCAATAAGTTTTAGCTATTATTATTATCTTTCTTTTTTTCAGTAAAAAGTGAATTAGTCATCTCATTTATGTAACTGTTCATTTGTCCAATGATTATTGCCTCATCTGTCTAAAAGGTGCAGTGAAAATATTAGGATGTAAATTTACTCACTTGACCTTGTTGTTGTTACGTGCCATTGAGTTAGCCATTGGCTCATGGCGACCCTGTGCACACACAATGGAATGAAACGCTGCCCGGTTTTGTGCCAACCTCATGATTGATTGTGCTTCGGACCGTTATGATCCATAGAGTTTTCATTGATTAATATTGGAAATAGACCCATGCCTTTCTTCACTGGTCTGCCTTAGTCCGAAAGCTCCGCCAAAACCTGTTTAGCACCATAGGAACATGCATCTCCACTGACAGACGGGTGGTGGCTGTGCGTGAGGTACATTTGCCAGGAATTGGAGGGTCTTCCTCATGAAGGGCACTGAACCACCATTGCCTGTATTTGACCTTAAAAACAGCTTTGTAACAGCTTTATTGAGGTTTAACTGACTTAAAATAAATTAAACATATTTATCGTATACAATTGAATAAATTTATACCACAGTTTGTTTATTCATTCACTTGCTGACATTTAGGTCATTTCCCTTTTTTTTTTTTTGGTATTATAAATAAAGCTGCTGTGAACATCCTGTACAAGTCTTTGTGTGGACATTTGCTTTCATTTTTCTTAGGTAAATACGTAGTTGTGGAATGTCTAGGTCAGATGGTAGATGTGTGTTTAACTTTTTTACAAAACTACCAAACTGTTTTCCAAAGTCTTTGTACCATTTTCACTCCACCAGCAGTATGAGTGTTCCATTCCACATCCTTGCCAACACTTGGCATGTTCAATCAAAAAGCTACTTTAAAGATTATTACCCTTTAATGTCTTTTTTCCTATTGTTTTAAACACATACGATATTACATAAAGATTATTTGGATGAAGTATAAAATGTGCCAGGTAACTGAAGATTTTTAAGTTACTTTTAAAAGTGTTTGAATTGTGCCGAAATCTCTTTATTGGAAAGGTAAGAGATGATTTGTTAAAGATATTAGGAAATTGAAGGGATACAGTTTTCCTTTGGGAAGCTAAGTTGGTAATGTGTTTACCTGTTTTATATGTGTGTTTTTTTCTTTTGATAGAGTTTTCCAGAAAGGGACCTTCTGCACTGTCCATCTAAAGATGCAATTGAAGCTCATTTTATGTCTTGTATGAAAGAAGCTGATGCTTTAAAGCATAAAAGTCAAGTAATAAATGAAATGCAGAAAAAAGATCACAAGCAGCTCTGGATGGGATTACAAAATGGTAAATATAGTAATGTTTAATTTTGAAATCCCACTTTATCAGCTATAACTATAACCGTGTGAGTAATTGGTCCATCTTAGAATTGGTGGTAAAGTCCCTAGTTCTCTAGGTATACTTGATTGCTAACCAAAGGTTGGCTGTTTGAACCCACCCATCAGTACCACGGAAGAAAAGGCCTGTTAAGGTTGCAGCCAAGAAAACCCTATGGAGAAGTTCTCTTGTGTAACACATGGAGTTGCTATGGGTTGGAATTGACTGGATGGCAACTAACAACAATACCAGGATTGGTGGTACAATTTGAAATTTCAGCCTCCAAGTCCAAAATTTTGCAAGGATGCTACCGTTAAGTTAGTTCTACTTGGACCCTTCTAACATCCATCTGTTTACAGATTCCGTAGCGTGAGACTGACCACTTTGCCCATAACATTGTCAGTATAAATTTCCTGTGTTTGACTTCTGAGGAAAGTACCCTTACTCCTAGGCAGTGGTCCTTACTCCGCAGGCGTGGCCTTCCAGGATTGAAACTGAAAACCCCGAGTGTGTACTGAGGTACTCTTTCTTTGGCAGAGCTCAAACTCTAGCACAGTAATACTGTGCTTACTTTCTCAGCACAGTAAGACTGTTGATTTGTGCTTGCATTCTGTCTCCCCTTGGTGGCATTTAGAAAATATACTCAAGGGAAAAATGAGAGGAACCTGGAGCTTACCTCTATAATCCCCCTCTTTTGCAGACCATAACTACTTAATCTTGCCTGCATTGATGGCTCTGCAATGCCTCGAAACAGTTGTATTATGTACAGGCAGTCCTCACTTTCCATGGTCTAATATAAATGAATTTTAGTTACCACAGTTTAGTAACACCAATTCCCCAAAACACAGTTCAGATTTCGGTTACCACAGTATATTAACTGTGGATAATTGCATAAAGTACAGACTTCATTACTAGCCCCTCAGTCCACAGATCATTACTTAAATAACAATTGTGCAGCATGATCAGTGACCAATCACATCATTCTTTCAAAGTCATCAGTGATTGGTCACTGCCTGTCTGTTACTCAGTTCACCTGCAAAGAGGAAAATGTGTAGCTGTGTTACCTCCTTGTCTCCCAGCAATAAACCCACGTGACATTTTAAGCAAGTGGATAATTGAAAGAGGGAATAGACCCCCAAAGATGGAATTGCAGCAAACAAACAAAAAGTGATAATGCTAGAAGTGAAATTTGAATAGAATGTAATGGAATAATAGAATAGGTGACTGAGGGATTGTTGGCACTGCCATTGTTTCAGAGACTTTAGCTATGCAGTCAGAGGAACTCAGTGAAGGTGGAGTTCTTAACGTGTAAGGAAAGTGGTTGTGATATAAAGGATGAAGATGTCCTAGAGGAAGTGATGCTGACAAAAAACTTCACCTGAAAGAAATTGTCAGAATACATTGGAAGTGCAAAGGATAAAATGTTGGAAGTTGACCTAACCTTAGAAAGGAGTATAACAATTTGCCAAGGTATAGAAAAGATGCTTGCTCATAAGTTAAATATGTTGAGAAATCAAGCAGTGTTCAAACTATACGTGCTAAGTTTTTCACAAAGAAGACACTCTAATTCTTAATGTTTCACATGTTTTAAACTATAGTGTACTAAATAAATATTAGTTTTACCTTTTAAATTTTCCTGTACATTTATAGTCAACAGTAAGAGAATTTTTCAAGTTTTAGCCAAATTTTTTAAAGGTTGCTGAACAATCAAGATCACTTTGCACAGTTTTGCTTTACACAGTCATTTTTAAGTCCTGCACTACCATACGTAGCAAACACCACCTATATTATGTCCATCTTGGATAGCTGTTTTTGGTCAGGGAGGTAAATTAGTCCAGTTATAAGCTACTTTTTCATGGCAGTAACTAGAATAAAATATAAGAAAACCCATCTGAAAGCGTAATTTTAAAAATGTGATCCCTTTGTATCCTTTGGATTCTATTATTACCATGTCAAAGAGGTGTCTGTGGTTACTTTGTATTTATAAACTTTCATTATGGAATAGAGGGTATGATCTATGACCTCAGTAACACAAAGACACATATTTTCTGAGACTGTATTATAAATTAAATTCTCTCCTTTTTCTTTAAGTTTTCTAGATTTGACCAGGGTTGTGTGGGGTTGCTCTTTATTTCCTATTTATACATCCATTATTCCTCAACTAGATTACAAGCTTTGCAAAGATAGACTCCAGCCCTTTCACCTCATTTATGTAGCCGAGTACACAAATTTTCATTAAACGATTAAAAGAATTCATAATCCCTTAAGGTGTACTTTTTCCTTTTTCTTGCTGGCCATTTGAAGATGAAGTGATGTTTTAGAGACTTCTGAATAACAAGATAGCCTAAACAGAAGAAGGCAAAGATCATATAAAGAGAGAAGAAATCAGAATAATTTGGTTTCAGAATTTAATTGAAGAAGACAATTTAAATGTACAGATAACCAGATGTTCTTGAAACCTCTTGTGAATGTAGTGAGTCTACTATAAACAGCTTATGTATTCAGCAGAGGATTTTAAAAAATGATGGAAATAGTTCAGTTGGAACATTGAAAAAAGATAGAGTTTTTAGTTTGAGCTCTACCAGTAGTTTCTTAGGCAAGTCTCTTAACCGTTTTGAGCTGCCCTTTTTTTTTTTTTTTGCCTACAAAATAAGAGAGTATCTGCCATGTTGCCATACAGGTGTCTGTAAAGGCTTTAATGAAACACTAATACAGTTTATGTGAAAGTGTTTGAAAGGAAGTAAAACTGTCTTGATGAAAGGAATTATTGAGAAGTCAGGGGTTGGCAAACCGTGGTGACCTGCCAGCCATCTGTTTTTGTAAATATCATTGTAACCAGTCATACTCGTTCATTTATATATTTTCTGTAGTTGCTTTTGTGCTACAACAGCAAAGTTAAACAGTTGTGACAAAGACCATAAGCCTCAGAATGTTACACATTCAGAACCAGTATAACTTAATGTATCAGACATAGTCTAATAACTACCTTTGATCTTATTTTTTAGGCATAAAAATGCCTTTTTTCCTATTTTCGCTTTAGCTAATGTTCTTTCTTGGATTTGCGATTGTTGGTATTTGGTTAAAATATACTTCACTTTTATTTGGGTTACAATTTTTTTTTTTCTTTAGCACTAAGTTTTGGTTGGTTTGTAGTGGTCGTGTTTGAGCTGCCACTACTCAAAATCTTAGTAGAGGTATACTGTGGATATGGGAGACCTTGGTGCTTTATTTCCTTTTTCTTTGAAGAAATATTCATTTAGGAAATCTTCAGCTGGGTAAATGCTTTTTTATAAACGATATATTTTGGGGGTAAAGTGCTGAATGTTGTTTAAATTAAGGTAACTTTTTTGTTGAAAGATGAGTATAGTTATTTATTATGTTCCTTCTGCCTGGAATGCACTTTCTCTCCCTTTTTTGTATGTTTAACTCCTAGTCATGTTTTAATGCTCATTTCTGTTGTCACCTTTTATGTGTAGTCTTCTTTCTTACTTATTTAGTCAACAAATATTCATTGACTATCTAACACGTGCCTGACACTGTGCTAGGTGCTAGTGAACATTCCTCAATGATGGAACACACTTGGCCCCTGCCCTTCTGGAGCTTACAGCCTGGTGGAGGCAGAACTGTTTCTGCCTTTCTCCTGTCATGGCTCCTTGTCCATACATACATGTCTGTACGCTTTTACTCTTGTGTTTTATCACACTGTGTTTTGTGTTCTAGGTAGTGGAGATACAACAGTGAACAAAACAAATTCGTGCCTTTGTGCAGCTTAAATTCTAGTGGGAGAGACAGGCAGTTCTTTTCTAATACTGTAAGGAAATAATACTAACATCTTTTCATAAATAGTTTGATGTTAGTATAAGAGGAAAAAGGTGCCTTGTTTGAATTTACTCATGGAAATGGATTTTAGGTTTAAGGATTTTTTCCCCCCACAAAAAGACCCTGTTAATTTATGAGGTCAAAGCTGTTTTACCTTTTGGCTAGCCTAATTATAAATTTGTTAAAATCGAGACATAGCAGATGGTAACTTTATTTCATTCAAAACTGCACCTGTCGAACATAACAGCTAACAATTTAAACAATTTTGAATAATTTCAAATGCTAATTTTAATTTCCCAGATCTCTGTGAAAGAGAAATAAGAAAAGCTTATGAAACCAAGAAAACTCATTTAATACATTCTGTGCCTTTCGGTGTTTTGTTTTTTTTTTTTTTTAAATGGGTTTTCATTTTAGATATTAAAATATTTAACCTTGTGAAACAAAGTTGGTGACCACAAAAAAGAAAAGAAAAGTAGCATTTTTATTATTTATGAAGCAGTTGCCACTACTTATGCAGGCTGCTTTTTCTATTAAATATTGAACTATTTTTCTTACAAGTTAGAAATTTGAAAAAAATCCCAAATATTTTTAACATATGACTTAAGTTTCAGTCTTGATTTTGAAAGCATATGTTAAATAGAATTTAAAGAGATGGCTTTAAAACTTTTGATAAACCTTCAAATAAAGGCAAGGTTGGACGACTAAATAAGTTGAAAATTTACTTTGTTTCTAAAGTACGGTTATCTTCTTGAGCTATTTTTTTTTTTTTTTTAAGAGAATCATTTGTTGACAGTGTGCCATGTTAACTTAAAACTGGTTTCTATGAGGAAGCAGTGATAGCTAAAGCAGTTTTATAACAAGTCATAACATTTTGAAAATACTCTTGTTTGGTAGGTGATGGAAGAGATAAATGCAAGGGCTTCTACTCTTTGGAGGCTTGTATGATAGGGACAGATGGATTGTAATCATATTGCTTTGTTTTTATAGTCGTGCATAGCTGAATAGGGTCGCTAGGAATCGAAATTGGTTCAGTGACAAATGGGTCTGGGTTTTTTTCCTTTTTATAATAGCATAAGTGTGGGACTGAGAATCTAATCTCTAATGTGAGAAGGAGCCTTGGACCTGATCTGTTCTTTGCTGCATCTCTTATCAGTTGTGTGGTCATGGCAGATCACTTTTCTCTCTAAGCTAGAGCTCCTTTGTAAATGTAAAGGTGGTAATACCTTAGTCTGTTGTTGTTATTAGCTGCTGTCGATTTGGCCCCCCAACTCATTGTGACCCCATGCACAATGGAACAAAACATTGCCCAGTCCTGTGCCATACCCATAATCCACTGTGGATTGGATTGTTTTGATCCATGGGGTTTTCACTGGCTGATTTTCAGAAGTAGATCTCCAGGCTTTTCTTCCTAGTCTGTCTTAGTCTGGAAGCTCTGCTGAAGCCTGTTCAGCATCATAGCAACATGCAAGCCTTCATTGATGGATGGGTAGGTGTGCATGGGGTGTATTGTCCAGGAGTCAAACCCGGGTTCCCACCTGGAAGGGAAGAATTCTACCACTGAACCACCTGTACCCCTTTACCCAGTCCATTAATGCCATCACAAAAAGATATGTTGATTCCTTCAGTGCCATAAATTTAGACTTATAGCCTCCTCAACTGTGAGCAGATAAACTTCTGCTTGGTAAAGCCGTCCACTTGCGGTATTTCTGTTACAGCAGCAGTAGGTAACTAAGCAAAGTTCAAAGGATGTTTTTGGTTTAAGGTTTAAAGATTATCTCGGCAATAGTTTCCGGGGTATGTCCAGCCTGCGTGGCTCCAGAAAATCTGGAGTCCATGAGAATTTGAAATTCTCTTCTGTATTTCCCCCCTTTGGATCAGGGTTTTTCTATAGAATCTTTCACCAGAACATTCAGTAATGGTAGCTGGGCTCCATGTAGTTCTTCTGGTCTCAAGGCAAAGAAGACAGTTGTTCGTGGAGGCAATTAGTCACACATTCCATTTTCTCCTTTTATTCCTGACTTCCCTTCTTCCTCTATTGTTCCAGGTGAATAGAGATCAATTATTGTGCCTTGGAAGGCCGTTTGCAAGCTTTTGAGACCTCAAGCACTACACAATGAACTATGTTATTAGGCCAATTGACTGGGATGTCCCATGAAACCATGACCCTAAACCTTTAAACCAAGGAACCAAATCCCATAAGGTGTTTGGTTGTACATAAGCAGCCTCAGCAGCTACTCTTTTTTATTTTTTGCCAATTCAACTTTTTGCAGATATACAACTTATTGACAGCAATTATATTAATTGGCTGTGCAACCCTGCCTTTAATCAGTCTGATTTTTCTATCACCGTAAACCAAAACTCAGTACTTTGTAAGCAATAACCCTCTCTTTTCCTGTCCCTCCTGTCTCTGGTAACCACTAAGAAAACCTAGGTTTCTATACATTTGCTTTTGTCTTTTTATATAGGTGAGGTCATGTAGTGTTTTTCCTTTTATGATTGACTGATTTCACCCAGCATAATGTCTTCAGGCTCCATCCATATTGTAGCATGTGTCAAGGCTTCATTTCTCTTACTGGCTGGATAGTATTCCATCATATGTATGTACCACATGTTCTTTATCCATTCATCCGTTAATGGACATTTAGGTTGCAGAATACAATGTCAGTTCACTCTGGCTGCTAAATGGAGAATGGAATACAGGAGACCAAGAGTGTCAATGGAGAAGCTCTATTGTTAGTCCAGATGTAGAATGATGGTGGTCTTTAGCATGACGGTGGTAGAGATGGAGAATAGTCAGTAGATGTGAGGTTTCTTTTGGAGGTAGAATTGACAGAATCTGTTTTTGGATTAGAGTCCCTAGGTGGTGCAAATGGCTAACATGTTCACATGCTAACCGAAAAGTGAGAAGTTCAAGTCCACCCAGAGGTACCTCAGAAGAAAAGACTGGCAGTCTGCTTCTGAAAAATCAGCCGTCTAATACCCTATGGAGTACAGTTCTACTCTGACACACATGGAGTCACTATGAGTCTGAGTTGACTCTATGGCAACTAGTTTTTTAAGTTTCTGGTTGGATGGAGAAGTTGAGATACAAGAAAGGAATTATCCTTGGGTTCTGGCTTAGGTGGTGGTGCTTTATACTGAGATATGCAATACCAGATGAATAGTTTAGGGATGGGAAACAAAGCAGAGTTTTGAGATTGAAAGTTTGAGATGTCTATGAGATAGTCAAGTGGAGATAACTGAATTGGATGTTGCCAGAGTTAAGTATTGTATGGCAGTAGGTGGAGAAGGATTGTTAGATTTGAGCGTAATGCCGCAGCTTCTAATTCGTATTCTGTTTACCTTCACAATGAATATGCCACAAAATAATGGCATCTTTTTAATGTTAGCTCCAAGGAAATGACAGTTGATGTGTCCTGGTGATACAGGCGGTGAAATATGGGGCAATCCCGTTTATACCGGTTTAGCAACTCTTTATATCCACTAACCATTGTGTGCTTTTCTTTCTACATACAGCTGAGTTAATCTTTTCCATTATTGTTTTGCCTGCAACACTTTTTGCAGGAAGGTGAGTAAGTTCATTCTGAAGCTGTGTGTGTGGCATTCAAGAATCTACAGCTCTGTGAGAAAGTTGCTTAAAGCAAACTTGTAACCTACTTAAGTAATCAATTAAGTTTTATGGTGGGACAAACAAGCAGTTGACTATATACATTCCATGTTTCAAATCAGTCTCTTGGTGTTCTGCTTTTTGTAATTAAAAATAATGATGGAAATCTAGAAAGTTTATGTGTTTGGCTTTTTAATATAAAACCATAAAGATAATTTGGTAGACTTTTGGAGAAGGACTGCTCTTGAAGTTACATGATTTAAATGAGTAAGTGAATTTTATTATAATTTGGATTATAGTCTCTTACCATGCAAGTCTAAAGTAGACTTGGCAGTGCATGTCATGGATAATAAAACTTGTGAAAACATTTAGACAGTTATTTCACAATACACTGCAGACTATACTAACATAGGTTTGTTGGAAAGAGTTCACTACTAACAATGGTTATGTGCCCCAGAGCTCATCAATGATAGGAAATACATTTTTGCATATGAGATTCAGTGGATATATGTATAAGTCTATAAAAGAGTAGGTTGATACTTCAGTGTAAGCTCTTACTAGCAATTAAAAATATTTTTAATGAATTCTTAAAATAGTATTAATATGATACAAAAGCTTAGTTTGTAGTGTCCTTTTAAATTAAAATTTCAAATCATTGAGAGTAAAAAGACCATCAAACTTTATTTGTATTTGGTCTAGATCAAAGAATTTAAAACATGTATACCTTCTAATATACTGTTGGAGCCCTGGTGGCACAGCGGTTAAGAGCTCGGCTGCTAACCAGGAGGTCAGCAGCTCAAATCCAACAGCCGCTCCTTGGAAACCCTCTGGCGCAGTTCTACTCTGTCCTGTAGGGTCACTGTGAGTTGGAATCGACTCAACGGCAATGGGTAAGATACTGTCGTTTTCTTAAAAGTTAAGTTTGAGAAGGTCCAAGAAGCTTTTCTTCATGAATGTTGATGCACTGAATAGAGGAAATGCAGACAGATACCTGGCTGATCAGTGAATCTCACTCTTGGAGTCATGACTGAGTTTACCGTATGATTCCTCTTCTTCAAAAAATACACACACACACACACACAGGCATATATGTACACACAAGCATATGCACGTTGTTGTAGTTAGGTGCCCTTTTGTGGATTCCAACCATAATGACCCTATAGGATAGAGTAGAACTGCCCCATAGGATATTCTAGACTGTAATCTTTACAGGAGCATATCACCAAGTCTTTCTCCCACGGAGCTGCTGGGTGGGTTTGAACTGCCAGCCTTTCAGTTAGCTTACTTTGTTTTTAAATGAATTTTTAATTTTGGAACCTTTTAAAAGAGTTTCGTGATTCTCTTTTAGAGAACAGGAAATCCCTAGATGTATTTACTTTTCTAATCATTTTTTAAATTTTGTCCATTAGCCCCTCATCAACTTTCTTTAGAGCAGTGGTTTTCAAAGTGTAGACCCTGGGCCAGAAGCATCCTCATTACCTGGGCACTGATTAGAAATGCAGTTCTTGGGCCCCACCCTGGATCTACTGAATCAGAAACTCTAGGGTAGGACCCAGTAACCCATATTTCCACAAGCATTCCAGGTGATGGTGAAGTTAAGTCCAGAGCCTGGGCTGTTCCATTTGTCAAGTTTCTCATGTGTTCCAGCAGCTCAGCCCTTGAGAGCTAGTGTGTTCAGTTGTTATGACTCATTTGGGCTGTATTTGGAACCATATTCTTTTTTTAAACAGAAGAGATTTGGCATATTATCAAACTAAACAGTTGTTTTAACCACTTACCTCTTAATGTAAACTTAGCCCTGTAAATTTCTTATTGTAAACTTAACTGTAATTGTTTCTGGATAATGGTGATTATTTTATTTTTGCTGAGGTGACTATTAAATGACAAATTAATCCTTTTATTGCATTAAGACTAATTCTGGGTCTATTTTTGAAGTAACATGCGTCTTCTGTATTTTTTCTTTTTTGCTTCCTTTCATCCACCTCCCCAGCTGCCTGTTTGGCACTTGATCTGGTTTTGTATATCTTAACAATACTTCTTTTCCTCTCTCTTATTTCTCATTTACACTTATCCTCATTCCTTCATTATCCTTCTAGGGTCTCGATGGCCACATCTTAGCTCAACATCAGTAATCAGGTTAATGTGTTACCTCTTCCCAGGCGTCATGTGCTTTTTAATAACGGCCTAGAAATGTTGTGAGAATTTCAGAATTTCAAGGCCTCCCCAGTCGCCACCGCTGCCCATCGCCCATCTCCCATGACATTCTTCCCTGTGTACACCAGTTCTGACTAGTGGCGGTGATGATGAATTCTGATCATTAGAAATCCGTATATTAAGGATATATCATTTCTTGAACCAAAGAAGTCAGTGCATTTCTACAGCAGTGATGTGTTTTTACTGTTCGTTGCATGCTTTTTCTCTTTTCCTGCTTTAGAAACCATAGATTTCAAAATCCTTTTATGTGAAAATCACATTAAATATATAAAAAAACTATTCATGCCAGTGTTTTAATGAGTAATCAGAGAGTTACAAGATTTTTACCCAAACACTAGAAAACTGGAAAAGATAAATAGCCCATAAAAAAATGAAAGCAAAATAAACAAGTTTGTTGAGCTGAAGATGCAGCGTGTTCAGTCAAGTCCTGATTATTATCTTCAGGGTGTTTTTCTACTTAAGAAGCATTTCTTCCCATAGGGCCTCTTTAGGATCCAGACTGTCCTTGAGTTCTTGGGGATCTTTTACATTTAGCTCCATTTGATCTTCTCCGTTATTAGAAGGATATCAATAAAATACCCCAAACAGTGTTTCTAATTGGGGTGAATTTCCGTAAAAGATTGAATCAAAAAGATTTATTTCGAATTACTGTAAGCCACACTAAAAGCTTCAAGACCATTTTTTTAAGCTAGTTTCTTGTTTTTGTTAAAATAATCCCAAGCTTTCTTTTTTCTAAAGATGTGTAACCTGCGTTTACTTATTTATTTTAAAGTAAAAATATTTTTATGTAGGATTTTAAAACTCTATTAGAAGCATCTTTTACATATTTTTTGGAAAGTTAGAAGGTACTGATATTTGTCCACCTACAATACAAGGAAGGAGCAGAAGAGAAAAGAAAGTGAGTGGAAATCTAGGAAGTGGGAAGAGAAGGGAGACAACTTCATTGACTTGTTGAATTAAAGGGGAAAGGCTTTACATTCAGAATAGAGGGCCCCCCCATATTTTTATCATTTTTTTTTTTTTTGCATAATTGTACTCAAATGACTACTATATGGGTTTCAGGTTTTTGAGTTGTAAATGCAGAATTTGAGAAATATCAGTAGAATGATTTGAAATTTTAGTAGCTTTATGCTCATTTTTACTGTTAGGATTCTTGGAAATCATGGTTGAATTTTTGTGCCTTATACATTATTATATCGGTTATCATTAAAAGCTACTAATACATTTAAGATTACAATATTTAATCCAAAATAAGCTCATTATAGAAAGTGATAAAGTATTTAGAATTTATAAAATAATGGTAGGCCCTGTTATTTTTTGAGATGTATATGTAGTTTTAAGAACCCAATTTTATTTTGGCAGTGAATTAAGCATAACAAATATAATTATGTAGAAAACTCTGGTTGAATAATCCTCAGTAGCTAGAAATTGAAGTGTGGTTGAGTTTTCCAATTTTCACTCATGGTTGTCCTTGTCTTTTAAGAGGGAGTTTCTAATTGAGTGATGTTTTCAATTGATTATTACATGTATTCATTGAAAAAATGTTCCTTAACAAACATGTTGAAGCAAATAGTATTTATTTCTGAAGCCTCTACTGCTAGCTGTTCAGTTTTGTCATCTATAAATTTCATGTCAGAAGGGATGAAATTTAAAAAAAATTTTTTTTTTTTTTTTTTAAATTACTATACCCACAGTGAATTTTGAAGCTTAGAACCCTGGAATTTTTCATATGCACATGCCATTCATTGTTTCCCACATCCCTGTTAATCATAGGACATTAAATTGGCTGAACTTTGAGTTTTATCAAATTGGCAGTGCTTTTATTTATAAAAACTTAACTGAAAACTCTCTCTGGTGTGGTAGCATCACTGAGAGTCTATTGACCTAATGTTTTGGGCAGATCACTTAGCATCTTAGCACCTCTGTTCCTTCCTTTCTGAAATAAGGATAGCTATTTTTTTTTTTTTTTTAACCTCAGTAAGTTACTGTGAAAATTCAACAAGATTAAATCTGTCCAGGGTTTTAAAAGCTACTAAATTCTATACAGGTATATGAAATTATTCATAATGATCACTCTGGTCTTACTGTTGTTGGAACCCACAGCTTTTTGCCATATTTTCACTCTAGCTTCACTTTAGTTTAATACATCTTCTTTACCTGCCTAACCCTGTAACATGATTTTTATCTAAATATTGTTTGGTTAGCTTTGCCATATGAGGAAGTAGGAGTGGATGGGGAGGACTTGAGCCCTCAAGCATGATTAGTGCAAGATACAGGACTGATTGATCGGACCTGTTAGAAATTGTGATAGTTTTGTGTATGTCAGTTTAGCTTCACCAATTACATATTATGTGAAGAAAAGAGCCCATTATGTTCTTGTTTTGTTTTTGTTTTTTAATTCTCTACAGCTTCCTGTATTCAATTAGGTACATACATGATAGGAGCAAATAGTTTGATAGATTTAAGTCTACACAGATCCTCCATGTCTTTAACAAAATAAAAACTTATTTGAGCACACTATTTTTTCTGATTACTGTTTTACTTTCTCTTCCTTGCTTAGAATTAGATTCACATATGAACTGTTTGTAAATTTGGAACTTCTTTTAAAGGGATATTTTTCACGTAGCCACCACGAATGGATTAGATGTATTTGCCATACAACAGAAGTTACCTAGAGGTACAGTACTGCATTTACTAAATTCCTGTGATGTCCTAGGTCTGAATACTTTTACATGTATTACCTCCATGAACCCTCACAAGAATTAAATAAATATTGTCTACTTTGCAAATGAAGAAATTAGCTTGGTACAAAAGAGCTAGCAAGAGTTGCGACTAGAATTTGAAGCTAGATCTCTGATTCTAAAGGGAATGTGTTTTCCACTGCATCTGGAGGTTGCTAACTCTGGCTATACATTAGAATCATCTGGGGGTTCAAATGCCAGGGAATCTGAGATAATTAGTCATGGGTGGGTCCAGATATTAGTGTTTTTTTTAAAAAGCTCGTCAGATGATCCTAAGCGGGTGAAGTTGAGAAATGTGGCATTACATACTACTTCCCCAGTGACCGCTGATGCCCCTTTGTTTGAAAATTTGTCATCTGTCAAAGAGTAATCATTAATAGGAATTTCTCATTTAAATTTTTTCATCAGAAGCATGAGTGATTTGTATCAGGAATAAAGAGAGACTATGCTGCATAAGTAACATTGCAAAGGTTACAGTGAACAAAATGAAGTATCTTATTTCCTATAAATCTTTTAAAAATTAAAATGGATTATTATTTTTGCCTTATGACTTTGGGGTCCTCTCAGTGAAGTGAAAATGAACTGGATTACTTGGTAAATTTGTTTCTGGCCCTCTGAATCTAGTAATAAACTGTAATTTAGCCTAAGGGGAAGAACATTTTCTCAACTTAAAGTAGCTTTGGAAGGTAATACATCAGATAATTGGTTATAAATCTCTAGCTGACTTAAACATGAATACATTTAGATAATTAGTTCTGGGATAACACTGCACTATAGTTGAAAATCTTTTTGGCAAACAAGCTGCTTAAAAGATTGTATTTTAGATTAAGAGAAGACTGGACTATAATTGAAAATCATTTTAAAAAATTTTTTTAATGTGAGCCATAGAATAATACAATAAGTTAGTTTTTTATATTGAGATATCTTTTAAATAAGTTGGAAATGAACTTTTCTCGGAGCTTTGGTGACCCAGTGGTTAAGAGGTTGGCCACTAACCAAAAGGCCAACAGTTCAAATCCACCAGGTACTCCTTGGAAACCCTTTGGGGCCATTCTACTCTGCTTGGTGGGGTCACTGAGTTGGAATCGACTCACTGGCAGTGGATTTGATTTGGTTTTTGGTTTAGGACTATAATTGAAAATCATTCTTCCTTTAAAAAAAAAAATTTTAATAGGAGCACATAGAACAATAGAATAAGTTGTTTTTTTATATTAAATTTTTGAATTTTCAGTTTCGTATGTTGTTTTTAAATAAGTTGGAAATAAACTTTTCTTGATTGGGAGAATACAGTAACTGAATCCTATCTACTTAAAAATTACTGAGATTGACTCTTGGAATACATAAAAGATGTTATAACTCGCAGTTATGGTTTATTAGCTGGTGATGTTGAAATTAAAGCGTACAGTCAGCTTTTTTCAGTGCTTAGTGAGATTTTATTTTAAAAAAGAAAAAAAATTTTTTTTTTTTTAGTGAGATTGTATTTTCTTTAACTTTCCAGCAGTATTTTTAGCCATCCAAAGTCTTCATAGATAACTAGATTTTACTGCCTCAGTTTATAGACCCATAGCCAGATGTAACAATTGTAAGCCTCTCATTTTTTCAGATTCTAACAAGAAATCCCTCTCTTTTTAAGCATGCTTATCCCTTCTCCCTAATATTTTAAGACTTACTAGGAGAGGGAGGGTTTGAGAAGGAATGGTTATCTATGAACTCCTCAGACATTGGCCTAGATGCTCTTGGACCACCATTCTTGCCCCCACCACCATTTCATGATATGGCTGGAGGTGAATATAGCTGAAATTGACAGAAGGTAAATGGCAACTAAACTGTTACCATGGAGTGAGAAGATAGGGTCTTGTATATTAGTTGAAAGGGTTGAAGGAAGCAAAAGTAGACATGAAGAAGGGAATTTAGTGTTGTAAAGTGTTGCAGCTGGATTGTGTTACAATTTTTATTCTCCCCACCATGGTTAGCAATTGTATGACTCTAGTAGGCAACATTCACAGAGCTTGATGTGAGTGATGCAGATGCTCTGGCCCTGAGCCAGAGTGAACATTCCAGCAAACCTGTGATGATAGAGTTTTGGCAGAGCCACTTTTTCATACTAGTCCTGACACCTCACTTACCTTATTGCTGAATCTAGAAATTCAGTGTCTTCTCTCATTGGAGCTGAGGCAACCTAAGAGATAGTGATAATAATAGTAAACACTTATGTAGCACCTACTTTGTGCTAGGCACTATTGTATGCATTCTCCATGTATTAACTGACTTATTCCTTCTAATGACTTTATGAATATGTACAATTAAATCTGCATTTTACAGATGAGGAAATTGAAGCCTGGTTGGTAAAAGTATATTGCACCAACTAACCCACTAGGAAGCAACCTGACTCCAGAGTGTTTGCTTTTTCCACTATGCTGTGCTACTTTTAGATTCCTTTTTTTTCCTATGTCCCCATTTGCAAAAATCAGTCATTCATTTAATTATTTAGCCATTCAAGAAACATTCATTGAGTGTTGTGGTAAGTTCAGGGTTGTTTAAGGAAGAGCCAGAACCAGGAGAAGCAGTAACACACAAGCTTTTTATCAGGTGGCACTTGGATAGAGTTGCATGAGATAAAAAGTCTCTTCCAGCAAGAGACCTTCCAGAAATGCGAAGCCACCACGCAGAAGGGGAACAGGGCAAGTGATCTCTAAGAGGAGGAGAGGGAATTGGAGAGGGAGCTTAGGTCTGGGTGATAATGCTCGGCAGCAAGGTGGTCAGAGACCTCTGAAAGACAGCAGTGGTTTCAGGTCTTTTATAGCTACAGGGTTTGTCTTGTCTGAGTGCAGTTTTGAAGAGTACATAAAGTAGATAGGCTCTAAATGGCTAAAATATGTTTGTTTATACTATATTTTAAAGCAGTTGGATATGTGAGAATTTGAGTTTGTTGCCGACAGGCTTTAGACTAACAGTGTTAGCCTGCTATGAAGAAGTGAACTATATGGGGGCCGTTTTAGGCTAACGTACAGGGGCCATCTGTAATCCACTTACGTTACAAGCATCTTCTGTGTGCCAGCAAGTTGTTCTAAGGCTGAGGATACAGAAGACAAAGTCTTTCTCCTCATAGAACTTATATTTTAGTTGGATGAGAGAGACAATAAATAATTGTGTGTGTAAATAGGCTAACTTCAAATAATGATAAGTGCTTAGAGTAAAATAGAGTAATGGCGTAGGGAACGATTGGGGAGTTGAATGGAAGTACGTTAGCTTGGTTTATGAGGGAAATCCTCTGTGAGGATGGGACACTCATATGGAGACTTGAATGAAGAGAAGGAAACAACCATGTGAAGATTAGAAAAGTGGGGATTCCAAGCTGCTTAAACTGTGAGATTGGAATAAGCTCCGCATTTTCTAGGGACAGAAAACAAGTGTGACTTGGAGCTTATGGGTGGGAAGTGAGATCTCAGAGTATTGCAGGAGCAGGGGTATTCCAAGGGGCTGGGGCACTGCTGGGACTCTGTTTTGGGGGGAGAAGTATTTTATTACGTTATTTATGACTGTCAGTGCTCTGAGTTTGGGCGAGGAGCATTCCACTCCAGTTGCAGGCAATAAGGAGTTACATTGGGTTATTCTTTAAAATAATGATCCTGGTACTTAACTTCAAATAACCATATCGTTAAAGTGCATCATAAAGCAATTTTTATTCCTCCTGACCCATCAGAGAAATGTTCGGAAATTTATTCATTAATCGTATCATTTGAAATACATTTAAGAAGACCATTCTGGATACTACCTTGAGGGGATAAAAGTGGAAGGACAGAGACCAATTAGGCTGTTGTGATGGTTGAGAGATGATAGTGGTTTCAATGAAAGTTGTAGCAGCGAACACAGAAAGAAATAATTATACCCTATATATGTATTGATTACTGCCCTTAATCAGTTTTTCCAGACTGTACCACTTCTTTTGTAGGGTAAAGGAATACGTGTCTTCTCGGTTTATATACTCGAAATTGCCCTGAGATCCAAGCTTTATTGCTCTTTTGATTCACTCAAATGACAGCATTCCCAGGGTACAACCCTACTGCTAGGATGTCTGTTTATGGACAAGATTAACGTTTAGCCACCTCCAGTTCTGTCACTCTTCTACCTTAGTGCAGAGAGCCCATTGGTCCTGCCTACTTGTCGCTTCATGATGATTTTTCAGGGACCTTTGAAGCCTTTTCTTGATGCCTCGCTCTGCTTGGGGCCTCCCAATCAAGTATATTTTGTGTAACTTTAAACCTCAAACAAAAGGAATCTAAGCCCCCAAAGGTCTTTCTGGTTCATATATAAATGTGTGGATACAATCCAAGTACCCATGAATATGCTGGGTTAGAGGGGAGAGAGAATGCTCCCTACCCTAACCCAATCCACTGCCGTCGAGTCGATTCTGACTCATAGTGACCCTATAGGACAGAGTAGAACTGCCCCATAGGGTTTCCAAGGAGGGCCTGGCAGATTTGAACTGCCGACCTCTTGGTTAGCAGCTGTAGCACTTAAACACTATGCCACCAGGGTTTTCCCCTCCCTGCCCCAACCAAAAACCAAACCAAACCCACTGCCGTTGAGTTGATTCCTCCCCGCCCTAACCCAACAACCCAGTGCCGCCGAGTTGATTGCGACTCATAGCAACCCTGTAGGACAGAGTAGAACTGCCCCACAGAGTTTCCAAAGGAGTGCCTGCCCTAGTAGTCTAAATAGCCTATTAACGTGATTCTCTTAATCTGACTTGACTCAGAAGATAAATGACTTCAAAGTGACAAGTGAGGTTACATATTTAATACCTGCTTTTGCTATTGATTGCCTTTTTTCTGTTACTCTGTTTTTTACAAAGATGTTTATCATATTACACATGAAGATAATAATTCTTATACTTCTATACTTGGATATGTTTACATATCTTGAAAGCTGCTTGGTTAAAACACTACAGACTGGGCTCCCTTTAGTAGTGACTTTTAACCATTTCCTTTTTTCTCAAAGAAGAGTTTAGAGTCTCTGCTTCATGTATTATCATAATCTGACATTATTTCAGGTGCTGTAAATCTGTTCTCTTTGGCATCATGATCGATTAAGTTAAAGACCAAGAAGTGGATAGTATGTGCATGTGGAGGCCATCGCACCCCTTTGCTGTAGTTGAAGGGTCCCAGCCAACAATACCACATTGCTGGATTGAGCCTGAATATCATTCTCTGCAGCACCTTAGATCTCCATGTCTCTTGAGGGAGATTTTAGACATACACATTTATGGCATAAGAATGCTAACAGTTTTTTTGCCTTGAGTTCTTAACTCACAAAACCTAAGTAGAATAGGCAAGTCCTTCAAAGTTGCCACCTTTTTTCCTGAAGTTTTTCTGTGTGAGGAACAAAAAAATAGAAATTTAATTAACTTTATTCCTTAGGCATCCTAGGGAAATCTGAGTTTTTTTGTTTTAATTTTTAGTGTGCTTTAAGTGAAAGTCTATAAATCAAGTCAGTCTCTCATACAAAAATTTATATACATCTTACTATACACTCCTAATTGCTCTCCCCCTAATGAGACAGCATACTCCTTCCTTCCACTCAATTTTCTTGTCCATTCAGCCAGCTTCTGACCCCCTCTACCCTCTTATCTCCCCGCCATACGGGAGATGCCAACAATGTCTCATGTCTCTACTTGATCCAAGAAGCTGATTCTTCACCAGTATCATTTGCTATCCTGTAGTGCAGTCCAATCCCTGTCTGAAGAGTTGGCTTGGGGAATTGTTCCTGTCTTGGGCTAACAGAAGGTCCGGGGACCATGACCTTGGAGTCCTTTTAGTCTCGGTCAGACCATTAAGTCTGGTCTTTCTACAAGAATGTGAGATCTGCATCTCACTGCTCTCCTGTTGGGTTCCCTGCCAGGGTAGTCATCTAGTTCTTCTGGTCTCAGGCTGATGTAGTCTCTGGTTTATGTGGTCCTTTCTGTCTCTTGGACTCATAATTACCTTGTGTCTTTGGTATTCTTCGTTCTTTGCTCCAGGTGGGTTGAGACCCGTTGATGCTTCTTAGATGGCCACTTGCTAGCATTTAAGACCCCAGAAGCCACTCTCCAAAGGGGGATGCAGAATGTTTTCCTAATAGATTTTATTATCCCAATTGACTTAGATGTCCTCTGAAACCATGGTCCACAAACCCCTGCCCCTGCTGTGCCAGCCTTCGAAGCATTCAGTTTATTTAGGAAACGTCTTTGCTTTTTGGTTTAGTCCGGTTGTGCTGACCTCTCCTGTATTGTGTGTTGTCTTTCCCTTCACCTGGAATAGTTCTTATCTACTATCTAATTAGTGAAAACTCCTCTACCTCCCTCCCTCCCATCAAAGAGTATTTTCTTCTCTGTTTCAGCTATTTCTCCAGTTCTTAGAATAGTGGTCTTATACAATATTTGTCCTTTTGCAGCTGACTACTTCCACTCAGCATAATGCCTTCCAGATTCCTCCATGCTATGAAATGTTTCACAGATTCGTCGTCGTTCTTTATGCATAGTATTCCACTGTGTGAATATACCATAATATATTTATCCATTCTTCCATTGATGGGCACCTTGGTTACTTCCATCTTTTTGCTATTGTAAACAGTGTGGCAGTGAACATGAGTGTGCATATATCTGTTCATGTAAAGGCTCTTATTTCTCTAGGATATATTCCAAGGAGTGGGATTGCTGGATTGTATGGTGGTTCTATTTCTGGTTTTTTAAGGAAGCGCCAAATCGATTTCCAAAGTGGTTGTACCATTTTACATTCCCACTAGCAGTGTATAAGTGTTCCAGTCTCTCCACAACCTCTCCAACATTTATTATTTTGTGTTTTTTGCATTAATGCCAGCCTTGTTGGAGTGAGATGAAATCTCATTGTAGTTTTGATTTGCATTTCTCTAATGGCTAATGATGGTGAGCATTTCCTCATGTATCTGTTAGCAACCTGAATGTCTTCTTTAGTGAAGTGCCTGTTCATATCTTTTGCCCATTTTTTGATTGGGTTATTTGTCTTTTTGTAGTTGAGTTTTTGTAGTATATCATGTAGATTTTAGAGATGAGACACTGATTGGAAATGTCATAGCTAAAAACTTTTTCCCCATCCATAGGTAATCTTTTTACTCTTTCAGTGAAGCCTTTGGGTGAGCATAGGTGTTTGATTTTTAGGTGTTCCCAGTTATCTAGTTTCTCTTCTGCATTGTTAGTAATGTTTTATATACTGTTTATGCCATGTATTAGGGTTCCTAATGTTGTCCCTATTTTTTCTTCCATAATCTTTATTGTTTTAGATTTTATACTTAGGTCTTTGATCCATTTTGAGTTAGTTTTTGTGCATGGTGGGCGTTAATGGGTCTTGTTTCATTTATTTGCAGATGGGTATCCAGTTATGCCAGAACCGTTTGTTAAAAAGACTGTCTTTTCCCCCATTTAACTGACTTTGGGACTTTGTCAAAAATCAGCTGCTTAAATGTGGATGGATTTGTCTGGATTCTCAGTTCTGTTCCATTGGTTCATGTATCTGTTGTTGTATCAGTACCGGGGTGTTTTGACTACTGTGGCATTATAATAGGTTCTAAAATCAGGTAGAGTGAGGCCTCCCACTTTGTTCTTCTTTTTCAGTATTGCTTTACTTAGCCAGGGCCTCTTTCCCTTCCATATGAAGTTAGTGATTTGTTTCTCCATCTCATTAAAAAATATCGTTGGAATTTGGATCAGAATTGCATTGTATCTATAGATCGCTTTTGGTAGAATAGACATTTTTACAATGTTAAGCCTTCCTATCCGTGAGCAAGGTATGTTTTTCCACTTATGAAGGTCACTTTTGGTTTCTTGCAGTAGTGTCTTATAGTTTTCTTTCTATAGGTCTTTTACATCTCTGGTAAGATTTATTCCTAAGTATTTTATCTTCTTGGGGGTTACTGTAAGTAGTATTGATTTGCTGATTTCCTCTTCAATGTTCTTTTTGTTGCTGTAGAGGAATCCAGAAAGCTGAGATTTTTTTTAAATATTTTTTTTGGAGGGCAATGTTTATCTTATTTGTAAGACCATATAAAAGCTTAATTCGACAGAGAATGAGAAGAAATTGATGGCCAGTAGACTTTGAGGAATTCTATTTTTAATACCTTTCTTTTTTTAAAAATAGATGAAATCTTTCTATAGGACTGTCCTACATTTTCATAGGATGTTGATTTGTTGTAAGCCTTACTAAATGAATATTCAGTTAAGAAAAAGCCAAGTTATCAGTCATATTGCTAGTAGCTCTGGCAAGAAGCATTTAAGTTGTCTTCCTTACTCTTGTTGTTTGAATAAGCTAAGTGACTGCTAGTTTAATTTTCTACTTGGTTGTATGTTTTGTTTTGTTGTAGAATTAGAATTAAGTGAATATGAAAAGTTGTTGAAACTGATGTTCATTTACCTACAGTTACAGTTTTAAAAATGAACAGCCAAAGAGCACTATGCTTCTATTACAAGTTACAAGTACTATTATTGCTGAAAGCTGTTAAAACAAATAACTACCTTTAATGACTCAGTTACAATAACTAATGGCATAGTTCTAGTATTCAAAGTATATCGTCTTAGTTCATTAATATTTGAGAAGGTAGTAAAGCATCCTCACTCCAATTTTATTTACTTTAATTATTGACTAGAGAGTAGAAGAGGTACTGATATTACAAAGCAATGGATAATCCAGTGTAAAAGACACTTGGTTAAATGCTCAATCTCTAAACACATTTTCTTTTACTTCCTTCTGTTTGTTTGTTTTTGTTAATAATTTTGACCTAGTAAAGCCAGGTTGTTCTTAGTAGAGTAGTTTTAGTGTTACAGAGAAAATGCCTATTTTATATAAAAACATGATATTTTTATAGGAATATTAAAATTTAGTATTCATACAAGTTTTTTTTATTACATCCTTGCTTTTAAACGTAATTTTATCAGTCTGGGTACAATCAGGAGATAGAAACCACACAGCAGTTTAAACAGGGTAAGTTTTGTGTAAAGAATTATTTAACTCTGATAAAAGAGTAACTGTAAGACATAAGAAAATGATGTAATATCCAAGGGCTGAGGGAGAATACCCAAGGAAGAACAAACTTGAATGGGGTTCCTTCTGCAAGACTGAGGTTCAGTTCATGTTGGAGAAGGTATCATTCAGCCCACTGGATTAGCAGAGAAGTTCACCATTTTCCCCAGGTGGGAGCTGGTGTGCAGTTGCTGGGCAATCAGAAAGCAGCCCTCTGGGATGCAGGTGGATTGCAAGGCATCAGGAGCTGGTGGCATGGGTGTGGATAGGAAGTGGCAGCTCTATGAGAAACAGCAGGTGAGCTGCCTACATGGAAATTAGGGTGCCAATGGGGGCAGGAGGCTTTGGAGCACTGGTTCCTTTGTTGAGAAGGCAGGTTATCGCCAGGCCAAGGACGCAAGGTTGCTGAAAGAGAGTATATCTGGGCGTGTGGCTGGTGCAGAACTCTACCTGATGTCCTCATCTCCATACCACTGACCCACCATGCAACAGCCAGAAACTGCAGTAGACTGCTTCTTTCTGCATTGCTTCTTTAGTGCTGTCTACTTGAGAAAACTTAACATTATTCTCAGGGAGAGGTGCTTAAAGGAATTCTGTCCATTATGGCAGCACATATATCAAAGGATGAATGTGGAGCTTAGAGGCAATAAATTGATAACTAGCACAATAGCATTCTTTTTTTTTTTCCAGTTCAGTTTTGTCCATATATCCAAACCAAACCCATTGCCATCAAGTTGATTCCGAATCATACTGACCCTATAGGACAAAGTAGAACTACCCCATAGAGTTTGCAAGGAATGGCTGGTAGATTCAGACTACCAACCTTTTGGTTAGCAGCTGAACTCTTAATCACTACGCGACCAGGGTTTCCCTTCTCCGTATAGGTATATAAAATCTTGAGTTTTTACTAATTACCTTTCTATACTCTGTGTTTGCTTTCTTTCCTTTGGCCCAGGGTTTTTTCAACCTTAGCACTGTTGACATTTTGGGCCAGATAGCTCTTTGTTGTGGTGAACTGTCCTGTGCACCGTAGTATGTTTAGCAGCAGTCCTGACCTTTGTTCACTGGATGCTAGTCACACATACACAACCAAAACCAGAATTTGTGACAACCAAATATGTCTCCAGACATGTTGAAATGTCCTTGGGGAGCAAAATCTTCCCTGGTTGATGGTCACTGCTTTAGCCCTTGTTTTTTCTTTCTTAGAACCAGTTTAAGTGAATTTTCTCAACATGATAAAGGGTATTTATGAAAAACCCCAAACTAACATAATACTCAGTGGTGAAACACTGAAAGCTTCCCCCCATGACTTCTTTCACCGCTCCTATTCAACCCTGTACCGGAAGTTCTAGGCAGAGCAGTTAGGCAAGAAAAAGAAATAACACCTGAATTGGAAAGGAAGAAGTAAATTCTGTCTATTCTCAGGTGACACGATCCTTTGTACAGAAAATCCCAAAGAATCCCCCAGAAAGGCTACTAGAGCTAATAAAATAATTCAGCAAAGTTGCAGGGTACAAGATCAACACACGAAAATCACTGTGTTTTTGTACACCTGCAATGACCAATCTAAAAAGGAAATTAAGAAAGCAATTCCATTTATAATAACATCTAAAAGAATAAAATACCTAGGAAAAATTTAACCAAGGGGATAGAAAACTTGTACACTGAAAACTATAAAGCATCGCTGAAAGAAATGAAAGAAGACATCTGTATGGATTGGAAAAGTTGATTTTGTGAATGTGTCACTACTGCCCAAAGTGATCTACAGCTTCATTCCCTATCAAAATTCAACAGCCTTTTTTGCAGAAATGAAAAAACCAGTCTTCAAATTCATATGAAATTGCAAGGGACCCAAAATAGCCAAAGCATTCTTTGAAAAGAAAAACACAGTTGGAGGACTCATAATTCCCAAAACTACAGTAGTCAAGACTGTGTGGTACTGGCGTAAAGATACACATATACAGACCAATGGAATAGAAATGAGAGTCCAGAGATAAACCCATACATCTGTGGCATTTATTTCTGACAAGCGTGACAAGTCCATTGAGTGGGGAAAAGAATAGTCTCTTTAACAAATTGTGCTGCAGCAACTAGATTTTCGCAGCAAAAGAGTGAAGTTGGACCCCTACCTGACACCATTTTTTATATTACTGTATTTTTACACAAATAACGCACACCTTCTACATTTGTTTACCAACTGCACCCTCCCCCATGAGGTATTTTCGGAAGTGCCCCATCCCAATATTTTTTTCACATGTTGCTGTAAAAAAATGAGCATGATGGCATTTATGAAATACCTCATGGGTGGAGGGTGCAGTTGGCAGACATAGAAGATGTGCATTATTTAACATAGTAACTCATATCAAGGACCTAAATATACACTAAAAGCATAAAACTATTAGAAGAAAACAAATTTTCAGGACCTTGTGTTTGGCATTGGATTCTTAGATATGCCACCAGAAGCACAAGCAACAAAAGAAAAAATGGATTAATTGGGTGTAGTTTAAAAAATTTTGTGTATCAAGGACATTATTAAGAAAGTGTAAAGACAGCCTACAGAATGGGCGTAGATATTAGGAAATCATGTATCTGTTTCAATATCCAGAACATGTAAAGAATTCCTACAACTCAACAAAAAAAGGTCAATCCAATTAAAAAAAATTGGTAGATAACTTGAATAGACATTTCTCCAAAGAAGATACACAAATAGTTAATTAGCACATGAAAAAATGGTCAGCATAGAGCCTGTTACTGTCAAGTCAGTTCCGACTCATAGTGACCCTATAGGACAGAATGGAACTGCCCCATAGGGTTTCCAAGGAGCAGCTGGTGGATTCGAACTGTTGACCTTTTGGTTAGGAGTCAGACTCTTAGCCACTACGGCTCCAGGGCTCCACAATTACTCATTAGGGAAATACAAATTAAGACAAGAATGAGATACCCTTCACACTCAATAAGATGACTGCCATCCAACCAAATAGAAGGATGTGGATTAATTGGAACCTTCTTGCATTGTTGGTGGGAATGTGAAATGGTGCAGCTACTTTGGAAAACTATCTGGCAGTTTCTCAAAAGGTTAAGCATAGAGTTACCGTATAACCTGGCCATTCCACTCCTAGGTATATACCCAAGAGAATTGAAAATATACGTTGACATAAAAACTTGTATATGAATGTTCGTAGCGGCATTATTCATAGTAGCCAAAAAGTGGAAACAACCCAAATATCTGTCAGTTGATGAATGGATAAACAAAACATGGCATATCCATACAATGGACTATTATTAGACCATAAAAGGGAATGAAGTACTGACACATGCTACAACATGCTTGAACCTGCCAAACATTATGTTAAGTGGAAAAAAAATCAGATGGAAAAGGCCACATATTACTCCATTTATATGAAATGTTGAGATTCAGCAAAGCCATAGAGATTGAAAGTAGATTAGTGATTTCCAGAGGCGAGGAAAGGGAGAATAGGAAGTACCTGTTAGTGGGTATGGGGATTCTTTTAGGGATGATGAAAACGTTCTGAAATTAGTGATGGTTGCTCAATTTTGTGAACATACAAGAAAACCACTCGATTGTGCACTTTAAAAGGGTGAATTTTATGGTATGTGAATTTTATCTCAGTAAAGCTGTTTAAAGAAGAAAAAGTGATCCTGAAAAATAAAAAAGATGTTTAATCAGATTGAGATTAAACTGCGATTGACAGCTATTTTACAACTGTAAATTCCACATTTTTTCCAAAACGGTTCCTGTAAGATTATATTCTTTGCTGTTTAATGTTTATAGTGTTCAGTATTTTGACTTTGGTTCTTTAACAAGGTGTGGATAAAATTTGGATCACTTGAAGCTGGGCCTTTATAGTTTAGACAGGACTAAAGGAATCAAGACATTATCCCAACCTGGTGCTTTTTGGCTTGATAACATGAGTAGCCATTATCTGTGTAGGATTTTTCTTATGGGAAAAAATGGCTATGTGAATATCTATGAAGAAGAAGCAATGACGTAGAAAAATTAATTTTATATCTAGCTTTATGTTTGAATATAGTTATGGACAGTTTAAGAAAAAATAATATATTGATAATGCCTTTTAAAAAGCTTCTGGGTTTCATCTCTTCATGTGAGGTATTACAGTATAATCTTGTTCATTTTTCATAAATTATTATCATTACAGACAGATTTGACCAGTTTTGGGCCATCAATCGGAAACTCATGGAGTATCCTGCAGAAGAAAATGGATTTCGTTACATCCCTTTTAGAATATATCAGGTAGGAAGTAAAATTCTTAAAATGGCTATCTGTGAAAGGTCAGATGCCTTACTTTTGGAAACACTTAGTTCAAAACTGTTAAGCTTGCTTAGTTACTATGCAGTGTATGTTAGAGCTTTCCACACCTGTGCCTTTGGATGACAATCACATGAGAGATGGCACTGAAATATTTGACACGTGTATCTATTTGTTTTCGATGGTAACTCCTCAGTCACCATAAGCACTCCCATCTTCCTTACAACACAGCTTCCTCGGCCTAAAGAAACTGCACATTTCTGTAGAGTATTTTAAAAATCATACGTACTTGGCATATAGTAAATATTTGTTGAATGAATGACATATAGTCTAGCAGGACTTCCTAGAAGGACTTGCATTCCAACTCAGAGAGGTCTTATAACTTCTGTTGTAGCCATTTCCAGTATCCCACAGCTTTTACTAATAGTTACTTCTGTAATTAAAAAAAATCTTTATAGAGCCATCACGTAAGTATATGTTCAAGAGGAAACAAACTGTCTAATTGAAAATAAAGAAAATGCCAATATACCGTAAGAATGAAAAGTACTTCTGATTTAGTGTCGCAGCGTGCTTTGCATTCGTTTCATTGATGTAATGGCAAATAGACCATGTTTTAGGTAATGGATTTATAATATATACAATATAAATAAAATCAGAAGATCCTAGTGGAATAAGTCCAGATGATTTAATTAGTCACCCTGCTCTGCCTTTTTTTTTTTTTTTTTTTTTTAATGTTGTTGCTAGTTGCCATCAAGTCGATTCTGACTCGTGGTGACCCCATATGTGCTCAGTAGAACTACTCCCTAGGGTTTTCAAAGCTGTTACCTATTGGAAGCAGAATGCCAGGGCTGTTCTCAAGGCACCTCTGGGTGAGTTTGAACTGCCAGCCTTTCGGCTAGTAGTCAGGTGCTTAAGAAACCGTTTATGCTACTCAAGACTTTTTATAGGAAAAGGAAATTTTGTTTAATTCCACAAGTCTCTGTTAAGTACAGACATGCAGTGGATTCTGGAAATCACATAATATATTTATTCATACTCTATCTTGTATCATGAAGAATCTGAGGCAATTTACAAGAATATACAATCACAAAATTAAAAAAAATTTAAGTTTAAAATTAAAGCCACTGCAAATACATGAAATTACAGAATAAGATTACATAAGCTGTGAAGGAATGCAATCATCACATTAAAATTGACCTGCAGATTTGACCCTGAGCTTCCTGGTAGCCAGAGCAAGGGAAAAACAAATGTGATGACATATACTTTTTTTTTTTTTTTTATCATACCCAAGATGAAAACCTAGATCATCAGGAAAAGCTAAACTTTTTGGGCATTGGATAGGAAAGAAATTTCTCATATGATTTATTTAGAGGGAATAAGTAACATACCTGGCAGTAGCCTTTGTAACTTGTCTGTAGTAAAAACATAGCAGTAGTTTCCATAAAGTTTCTTCCAAAGTGTCATTCAGTGAAAGCTAAAGGCATCGTACCATAAGCCAAGGACCTTCCACCATAAAATTAAGAATTGGGTGAAGTTTGGGAAGGCTGAGGCTGAAAAGCTATTTCGGTTATTTTATGGAAAGTGTGTGCGTATCAAATAAGAGGGAAAGTAATTGAAGGACCAAGGCAGGTGGGCGGGGGTGGGGGGTGGTGGGATTAACAGTAAAGGTTAACCCAGGGGAAGAGAGGTTTGCAGAGAATTGTTAAGGAAATGTAGGGCAAGGCTGATGTGCTTATACTGGAAAGCCTCAGTCTTCTCTGTATATTTAGGAAAGAAGCCATCTGCTGAGGAGGGGGTGTGAAAGTTTTGGCAGCTATTCTGTTTGATAGAGAGGGCAAATAGAACAGTTCCTGTATTTGCATAAAATAATGGGAGAAAGATAACAGGAAGCCAGGTTGTTTCTGTTGTGAGAAGAAATATCTCAATAGTAGACAAACCTTACCAACTAAGTATTACCTAAGAGAAACTTCAGGCATATTTTACAGAGTTAGATTCAGCAGTTATACTTTAGTTATTCCACAGGGAAAACACAAAATATTACTAAGTATAATACATAGGGTTGCCATAAGTTGGAATCAACTCAGTGGCAGCTAACAACATTAATTTCATAGGGAGAGTCCACTTCCTCACCATGGCTGATACAGATATCGGTGATTAAATGTGGATTAAAAACAATAACAAATTATTATAGAATTTTAGTGAAGTCCTTAGGTTTTCTTAGTGGAGTGCAAACTTTTTTTTTTTAAGCAGGAAGTCTGCTGTGAGGCTGAGCTTGGAGGGGCTGAGTGGGGTAAGTGGCCCTGGCTCAGGTGCCTTGGCTTCTCTCCTTCTGGGCCCGGTATTCGCATCATCAAATATTTATGGAAACTTTGAAGCACAATTTGAAAATTTTTTATCTGTCTAGGCCCATAGAGGTTCAGTGCTTTACTCAAATTAAGGGGTCCTTTAGCTAGCTAGCTGTCTTGATACACTAATTTACACTGTGTGTAAGTGCTTTCTGAATATTTGTTTAACTGAATCCTAGGGTAATACAAGCACCAAAGATAACATAATTTTAAACGTAAAAAATGACTTTACAGTTACTTTTAATACAAATTTGAAAAGGTCACAAGCATTTTCTTGGTTTTAGATACAAGGTGACCTTAATAGGGATAATTGTAGTTGCTGTTAGTTGCCATCCATTCCAGCTCATGGTGACCCCATGTGTGCAGAGTAGAACTGCTCCACAGGTCTTCAAGGTTGTGAATTTTTGGAAGCAGATCACCAGGCCTGTCTTTCCAGGTACCTCTGGGTGGGTTCGAACTGCCAGCTTTTGGCTGGTGTCAGATGCTTAACCATTTGTGTCACTCGGGGACTCCTATGATAGTTATAAGTGGTTGAAGAAAATACAGCATTTTAAATTTAATTAAAATAGTGGAAGAAGAATGGAAGTGGAAAATAGCTGTTGGAAGGATTACATAAAAGAACAGTGCACAGTTGATCAAATCCCAATTTTCTTACCACTTAGTAGAAGAATATTTTCATCTTATTTTGCTTTCATACTTCAAAATTTTCGTACTTTGAAAATTTGTGCCTGCGTCTACACCTCACCGAGCTCAGCAGGTTGTACAGTATTTGACATGTACAGATTAGAGTAATTGCCCTTGAAAAAAGTTGTGTTTCCTAGAAAGGGCAGTGAACTAGTAGATAGGCCTCTTGGGGAATTCTGACACTAAACAGTTGTGTAACCTTATGAGGTTACTCAGCCTCTCTGGGCCTTTGTTTCCTCATCCACAGAGTGAAAGACAGTAACCAAGTAAATTTATACATCAAATTAAAGTTTTCTTTAAGAAATCGTATTACAAGTTTGTAGAATTCTATCAGTGACACTATTTTTTTATTTTTCCTAATAATTATTTATTTATTTATTTATTTTTTGAACTTTAGATGAAGGTTTACAGAGCAAACTAGTTTCTCATCAGACAGTACACACATTGTTGTATGTATGACATTGGTTAACAACCCCATGACATGTTAGCATTCTCCCTTCTCAGCCCTGGGTTCCCTCTTACCAGCTGTCCTGTTCTCTCCTACCTTCCAGTCCCTGCCCTAGGGCTGGTGCGTCCCTTTAGTCTTGTTTTGTTCCATGGGAGTATTCAATCTTTGGTAGAAGGGTGAACCTAAGGAGTGGCCTCATTACTGAGCTGAAAGGGTGCCTGGGGGCGATACTCTGCAGGTTTCTCCAAGTCTCTGTCAGGCCAGCAAGTCTGGTCTTTCTTTTTGAGTTAGAATTTTGTTCTGCATTTTTCTCTAGCTGTGTCCGGGACCCTCTATTGTGATCCCTG
The DNA here is from genome assembly GCF_024166365.1 of Elephas maximus indicus. NCBI lineage: Eukaryota > Metazoa > Chordata > Mammalia > Proboscidea > Elephantidae > Elephas > Elephas maximus. Next base: position 171,909,296 of record NC_064819.1, on the reverse strand, counting down.
TCAGACCAGTCAGTGGTGGTAGCCGGGCACCATCTCGTTGTACTGGACTCAGCCTGGTGGAAGCTGTGGTAGATGTGGTCCATTTGTCCTTTGGACTAATCCTTCCTTTATGTGTTTAGTTTTTTCCATTCTTCTCTTGCTCCCAAAGGGGTAAGACCAGTGGAGTATTCTAGATGGCCACTCACAAACTTTTAAGACCCCAGACACTACTCACCAAAGTAGAATGTAGAACATATTCTTTATAAACTCTGTATGCCAATTGAGCTCGATGTTCCCTGAAACCATGGTCCCCACAGCCCTCAGCCCAGCAATTCTGTCCCTCAGAGAGTTTGGATATGTCTGTGGAGCTACCATGGGCTTGCCTTGTGCAGGTTGTATGGCTTCCTCAGTATTGTGTACTGTCTTACCCTTCACCAAAGTTACAACTTACCTATTGTCAAGTGTTTTTCCATCCCTACCCTTCCCCTCCCTCATAACCATAAAATATTGTTTCTTTTTGTATGTAAACCTTTTCATGAGTTTTTACAGTAGTGGTCTCATATAATATTTGTCCTTTTGTGATTGACTTACTTCACTCAGCATAATGCCCTCCAGACTCATCCATGCTATGAGATGCTTCACAGATTCATCATTTTTCTTTAGCATTGTGCGTATGTACTACAGTTTGTTTATCCATTCATCTGTTGATGAGCATGTAGGTTGTTTCCATCTTTTTGCTATTGTGAACAGTGCTGCAGTGAACATGGTTGTACATATATCTATTCATGTGACCACTCTCATTCCTCTAGGATATATTCCTAGGAGTGGGATTGCTGGATCAAATGGTATTTCTATTTCTAGCTTTCTAAGGAAGCGCCGTATAGTTTTCCAAAATGGATGTATCATTTTGCATTCCCACCAGCAGTGTATAAGAGTTTTGATCTCCCTGCATCTTCTCCAACATTCGTTATTTTGTTTTATTGATTCGTGCCAGTAATGCCAGGGGTGAGATGGTATCTCATTGTGGTTTTGATTTGCATTTCTTTGATGTCTAGAGATGGTGAGCATTTCCTCATGTGCCTGTTGGCCACTTGAATGTCTTCTTTGGTGAAGTGTCTGTTTCCTTTGCCCATTTTTTAATTAGGTTGTCTTTTTGTTGTAGAGGTGTTGGATTTTCTTGTAGATTTTAGAGATTTGTAATAAACAAATTTTTTTTCCTAGTCTGTAGGTTCTTTTTTTACTCTTTTGGTCAAGTCTTTTGATGAGCATAAGTATTTAATTTTTAGAAGATCCCAGTTATCTAGCTTATCCTCTGGAGCTTGTATGTTGTTGATTGTGGTTTGTATCCTGTTAATGCTATGTATTAGGGCCTCTAGCATTGATCCTGTTTTTTCTTCTATGAACTTAATGGTTTTTTGCTTTATATTTAGGTCTTTGATCTACTTTCAGTTTGTTTTTATGTATGGTGTGAGGTATTGGTCCTGTTTCATTTTTTTGCAGATGAACATCCAGTTTTGCCAGCACCATTTGTTAAAATGACTGTCTTTTCCCTATTTGATACTCTTTATTTTCTAAAACTTTTTAAACTCCTGCATACAAAGCAGATTTATCATCTTTATGATAAACATAGTTCTTTCCTTTATGGCCCTGTTTTGACTAAAGCCCTTTATGATGCCATATGGAGTTTATTCATTTCTAAAAATGCAATTTATAATTTTCAAGTGGTCCCTATTTATCATGAAGGCAGGGTAACTGTTTTGTTCATGCTGTGTGTCCCTTACCTATAATGTGCCTAGCGTGTAGTCCCCATTTATAAATATTTAATTCATTAAATCATTCCTTAGTCATTGATGCTTGATTTGGGGCTATTCTATTGAACCATGAGTTTATTTATAGTAACCTGTACGTGTACCGTGGTACCTGTACCATAAAGCCTAGTATATCATTTGTGAGATTTAGTTTAATAGAATATATTGTAGACTCTAAAGACATTTTCAAAAGAGGAGTTCCAAAACTATTTCGGGGTATATACTTCCCAGCACTCATTTGGATGATAAGTTCTGGCATGAATATTTAACTATACTATTGTTGTTGTTAGGTACCATCAAGTTGATTCTGACTCATAGCAATCCCATGTGAGAGAGTAGAACTGTCCCATAGGGTTTTCTTGACAGTAATTTTTACAGAAGCAGATTGCTAGGCCTTTCTCCTGCGGAGCTGCTTGGTGGGTTCTAACCACCAACATTTTGGTTAGCAGCTAAGTGTTTAACCCATGCGCCACCAGGACTCCTTTGGCCTATAACTCTACTATGGTTTCTATATTATAAATACTTTAAGCTCCTATGGGGAAAAGGCTCTGTACTATTACTCAGTGGAGGGATTATTATTGTCAAAATAATAGTGCAGGTGTACAGAGGAGAGAGCTTTCTTTTCATATTTATCTCTGTTTGGGGCAAAATTGTCAGATTTATCCAGATTTTTACTGTGGTATCCTAACACAGAAGAATTCACGGGGTGGGGGTGGAGTGGGGGGTGGGTGGAGAAGGAGAAAAGGAGAGAGAATGTGTGTGAGAGAGAATATGGTTTTATAAAGTTCTATAGTTAGAATGTGGGAAGCTAGAGAGTTCTCAAAATTTGCTTGAGAAAACCTGGCTGCCAGGTGTGGATTCTCTTAGGGCAGAGCATGCCGCCTGATCTTTCCTGTGTCAAAGGCAGTTGAGCAGCAGTTTTTCCTTAAACAGAAAGAGACAAAGAGCCTGAGGACTTTGTTGGTTTACTCAGTTGGATTGCTTGTTTTATTGGGATTCTACCTACATAGCTTTCCTTTTGGACTTACCCCTTTCCAATTTGGTTCTTATTTGAATTCGATTAAAATTTTAGGAGTGAGATATGTAAGTGAATATCAAAAACTAGGAGTCCTGCTTTTTTGCCAGTTTGTCATTTCCTGGCTTTCCCCGTTCTGCAATTTCGAATCTTCATCCACCAATTAACTAGAGGAGGATGGGCTCTGCTTTCCCTTTTCCTAATTATATGACCTTAAGGTAACCTCAGATTTCTGTTGTTGATCCTTTTACATCTGATTAGTTTGCATAGTTGTGATACTCCCTTGATTAAATTGTCACTTCTGTTTATGCAGCCTGATGGTTAATTAGCCCCTTTCATATCATTAACGTTGTTGTTGCTGTTAGTTGCTGTCGAGTTGATTCTGACTCACAGGGACCCCATATGTACAGAATAGAATCGTGTCCCATAAGGTTTTCAAAGCTGTGACCTTTTGGAAGCCTGTCTTCTGCTGCACCACTGGGTAGATTCTAACCACCATCCTTTCAGCTAGTAGTCTGGCGCTTAGCCGTTTGTGCCACGCAGTGACTGCTATCGTTAACATCCTAAATAATAAATCTTTATATTATTTGAGACTTTAAGTTAGTAAGTCAAATCTGAAAATCCAGGTTTATGAATAGATAAGTGAAAAGTATAATTTTTACTGAAGTATTTATTTTTCTTTGCAAACGGATTGCTAGTGGAATTCCTAAACAAGAAATAGAGGAAAGGGCACTGAGTATGCTTGAGCAAGGCCCATTTAATCTTGCCGAAGCCTCAAAACCATCTTATTATGTAGGAATGGCCTGGTTTTACATATGAGGAAACTGAAGCTGAAGGAATTCAAGGCACTTGCTTAGGGTCACACTATGGAAAAATGGAAGAACTAGAATCCAGAGCTCAATCTAACTTAAGAACAAAGTTGATTTTATTTATAAAAACTATGTTAAACGCAGAATTTTCAGGGTATAACTACCACGTAAATTGAAATCCACCTGGACCAATTGAGTTAATATAAACCTAAAAAACCTATGACTGTTCTTTACAGACTGACTTTTCTAAGGCTTGTTAGGAAATTCCAGTTCTTTCTTCATGTATAATGTTTTTATCATGGGCTTAAAACCCACCCACTGCCGTCGAGAGTGACTATAACCCAGTGACAGAATTACAGTGGTAAAAGTTAAATAGGTCCAAAACCAATCTAGAGATGTTACTGACCAAAATGTGTCCTTTCTGTCATTTACATAACAGTTTAGGTTAGTGCGTGAGTTTCAGGCTTGTGTTCCTGAAATCCAGGTGCATAATATTAACGAGTATTCTAGACATGAGGTTAATGGCAGGAAGTGTTCCAGAAAGGTAACCAAAATGCTTTTAAGAATAGCACATGTAAACAGATGGTGATTAATGAGGATATTTATCAAAAAGATTTGTAAAATGACTGTAAAGTCCTTAAGCGTTGATCTTTAGGTTGTAGAGTGAAAGTTAGGCACATCATTTTGGCTTTTCAAGAAGCAGTAGATTCATAAATGTTTTCTTGCCGATACACTTTGGTTAAGAAAAGTTTGACTTATTCATTGTTCAACATGTTCACTTAGAGATAGTTGCATGCTGTGTCCTGTGCTGTATACAGGGAGTACAGTGCTGATTAAAATCATACATCACCCTTATACATCTTATTGTCTAAAGATAGAAATAAATAATTATACAAACAAATGTAAAATTGCAGCTGTAATTGGTGCTGTGGAAGAGTTAAATAGTGCAATAAAAGCCTGTTCCCAAAGACTTCCTTGAGGAAGTGTTGTATCCTCCAAGGTCTTGATAGGTAGGTGGCAAAGAATGATGAGAAGAGCTTCAGGTAGAGGGGACATTGTGTGAGGATAGCCTATTTGTCTTGATGACAAAGAGTTGGAGGGGAATAAGGCTGCAAAGATCAGACCATATTAAGGAGTTTTCTCTTCCTAGAAAGAATGGGAAATTCTAAGGGATTTTTAATGATATGAATATCCATTCATACTTATTTCAGCTAAGGTTTAATCACCTACTTTGTTCTGTATATTTTTCTAGGGGTTATGTATAAAGTCAGAGAATCCTCTTAAGGATAAAAGTAACAATATTATTTTTAGTTTTAAACAAAAATCCAAAGCTGAAAGAAAAGTTTGTTTTCTAGTAAAATGATCCCTTCTTGTCTTTGGAAGCAGTTGGCAGTTAGATAGTAGTAAAATTAGAATTTGAGTTTAGTTATGTTTTCTTTTGTAATCCCCAGAACCCTGCTCCCTTTCCCATTTATTATTTCAGTGTGAAAGTGTTGACTTATATCATTAAAGCTCCAATAGTATTTTAATTCTCTTGGGAGGTTTTTTAGCCATTTACTTAAGCAAATCCATTTACTTTTATTTTTTAATATGCTGAAATATTTAAGAGGTTTTGGCGGGAGAAAAAGTACATTTTTAAAAATGGAAACCAGGATGTCAGAGATTAACTTGGCACTTCGTGCATTTAAGAAGAAGCCAAAACTTTAAATTTTTTTGTTTCCAGAAATGTTGATTTATGTATTTTGCAAAGTGAGGGCAACAGAAACATGTGGAGAATTATGGCAGTGTTTGTTAGGATTCTTCCTCCTCCAGGGTTGTGGCAATGTTGGTGAGAAATTGTAATTCTAATCTTCCATTGTTTTCATTGCAGTTGATATCTTGTAGTAACATCTAGCAGAAAAGCAGGAGACCAAAAGGAAAAACTTATTGGTCATTAGGAGCCCAGGTGGCACAGTGGTTAAGAGCTCAGCTGCTAACCAGAAAGTCAGCACTTTGAATCCACCAGCCCTTTCCTTGGAAACCCCATGGGGCAGTTCTGCATTGGCCTGTAGGGTTGCTATGAGTCGGAACTGACTTGACGACAATGAGTTTGTTTTTTTTTTTTTTAATTGGTCATTAAGCTGACTATTACAGCTTTTAAATTAGTTTTGCAGTCATTTCAGAAAGAAACACTGCGTAATGTTTAACACAGTTTGAACTGTGCAGAAGTATTTAATACCTTTAGCAGAATAGAATGTAAATATCCTCTGTTCCACAGCTCAATGTGTGGTACTTAATTTTTAACTTATTAGAGTGTGACTTGTGGCCATGAAACACTATGTAAAAATGAAATATAATATTTGATATATTTTTAGGACCTAATTATTGTAAAATACTTCTTTGCTCATGATAAAATATTACTGAAATGAAAGTGTCATTTGTGGTCAGTGGGATTTTTAACATTTAATTTCATTACTGATTTAGCAATTTGTTGAGGTATTGCTTTGAATAAGGAACTCTAGAGCTATGGTAGTAAGATATGGCCTTTAACATCAAAGAATTTAGACTCATAAAGGATCTTTCTTATATATATATATATAAACTACATTAGTATGTAGAAAGTGACCATTATCTTCAGGATTCGTGATGGGAAGGAATTACCTCTGGATTTGAGTGTGAAAGTAGGAGAAGGCTTCATAGAGGTGTTTTGAGCTGGCCCTTGAAGGAGAGCTAGAATTTGGATATTTGTAGTGACTGGAGGGGTAAATTTTAGGTAGCAAGAACATAAGTAATTCAGTTACCTGGCTTCAATTCAAGATACTTCCTCTCTTTTGGCTAGGCTTGGTTGTAGTTACAGTTTATTGAACACCATTATGCTAAGTATTTTACATATATTGTCTTATTTTAACTCTGTCTATATATGTATTTTATATTTTTTCTTTTCCATACCAATGACGGAAACAGGCTTAGACAGGTTAAGTAACTTTCCCAAGGCAACACAGCTTAGTAAAAGGGGTAAAAATGTAGGTAAGCTCTGGAGTCAGTATTCCTGGATTTAAATCCCACTTAGTTGGTATGTGATCTTAGGCAGTCACATACCAAGGAGAGTTCCTCCTTCTATAAAGTGAGGATTTATTCATTCAGTAAATATTTTGACCTACTATGTGCCAGGCATCGTTCTGAGGATATATCAATGACTTTAAAAAGAAAAGTTTCATATTTATAGGTAGACAATAAAGAAAATAAAGTAGATGATATAGTATGTTTATTAGAAGATGATACAGACTGTGAAGAAAAATGAAGTCTGGAAGTAGGATAGAAGTTTTGGGTGGGGAGTCTGGATTTTAAATAGGGAAGTTGAGGGAGGCCTCGTTGAGAAAGTGACATTTGAGAAAAAACTTGAAGGGGATAAGGGAACAAGCAAGCCATGTGGATTTCTGAGAGGAGAACATTCCAGGCAGAGACCCTGAGGTGGGAGTGAGCTCGAGGAGCTGCAAGGAGGCCACCATGGCTGAAGTGGAGGGAGCAAGGGTGAGAAAGGAAATAAAGTTAGAGAGTTAAAGGGAGGCCTTGCAGGGATTTTGGCTTTTACGTTGAGTAAGAAGAGGTACCACTGAAGAGTTTAGAGTAGAGACAAACGTGATCAGACGTAGGTTTTTAAAGAGACATTTTGGCTGCTGTGTTGAGAATAGACTTAGGGGAATAGAGGTAGAAATAGGGGTAGAACTGCAAGAATCTACCAAAATAAACCTGGTGAGAGATGATAATGGTGGCTTGGACAAAAGTGTTATAGCGTTTGTGATTCAAGAAAAATTCATAATTTTCAGATAAAGAAAAGCTAGTGACAGATGTCAGTGTGTCAGTCACTAATCTTAGGTTAGAAAATTAGAACTTTAGAGAATGTAATCACTGACCTTCTATTGTATGTTATCTACCTTAATTGCATTGAATATTTAAATTTTTTTATAAGAAAAATTAAAACCTGCTCTTTGGCTGTTTTCAGAAACGGAGTAGTCACCACTGGCATTTTAATTCAAACATTTTTATTTGATGTTTTTCAAAATAGAACAATAATATATTTTTGTTGTCGAATAATACTATAGGAAGATTTCAAAAAGCAAAGCAAATCATTTCTTTACCCATCCTTGAGGCATCCCCAGTTTTCTCCTTTCTGAGGTAACCAGTGTTAACACCTGGAGTGTATCTTTCCAGACTTTTCACTTTATCCATGAATAAATATATAGTATTGTCATTGATTGAATTATGTCACCCCAAAAATGTGTGTATCAGTTTGGCTGGGCCATGATTCCCAGTATTGTGTGACTATCCTCCATTTTGTGATTGTAATTTTATGTTGAGAGGATTAGGGTGGTATTGTAACACCATCCTTACTCAGGTTACCTCCCTGATCCAGTGTAAAGGGAGTTTCCCTAGGGTGTGACCTGCACCACCTTTTATCTCTAAAGAGATGAAAGGGAAGCAAGCAGAGAGTTGGGGACCTTATACCACCAAGAAAACGGCACCAGGAGCAGAGCGCGTCCTTTGGACCTGGGGTCCCTGCGCCTGAGAAGCTCCTTGACCAGGGGAAGATTGAGGACAAGAACCTTCCTCCAGAGCGGACAGAGAAAGCCTTCCCCTGGAGCTGATGCCCTGAATTTGGACTTGTAACCTATTCGGACTGTGAGAGAATAAATATCTTTGTTAAAGCCATCCATTTGTGGTACTTCTGTTACAGCAGCACTGGATGACTAAAATAACAGTATAAATACAGATATTGTTTGTTTTTACCGAAGTAGAATCTCATTACTGTCATTAATTTATATTTTGCTTTTTCATTTGACAGTATGCAAAGGACAACATTTCAAGTTAGTTGATACCTAATTTCAGTAATTTCATTATATACATGTAGTTTTACCTAAACGGATTTTGTCATATACTTCCTATGGGTTGATTTGGTATTATTTTTAGTATGTTCTTTTTTACTTGCCCTCTTCAGCCACCTCCCTCCAACTCACACACAATTTCCACTACTCCATTTTGCCCCAAGTAACTTGTTAACAACCCAGAATTTTTAAATCTAATTTTTGTCAGCATTATGGAGGCATAGTTTACATACAATGAAATTCATCAATTTTAAGTGTACCATTTGTTGAGTTTTGACAAAAGTGTAACCACCATCAAAATCATGATAGAGAACATTTTCATCGGGCCACAAAGATCCCGATACCCCTTTGTGGTCAGTTCTTCTTCTGATTCCTGACAACCACTCATCTGCTTTCTGTGACTATATGCAATCATGATATATAGCCTTTCTTGTCTGGCCTTTCACTTAACATAATGCTTTTGAGATATATTCATATGCTAAGTATATTGGTAGTCTTCCTTTTTATTGCAGAATAGTGTTCCTTTGCCGGTGGACATTTAGGTGCTTTCTAGGTTTTGGCCCTTGTGAATAAAGCTGGATGAATATTTGCATGCAAGTTTTTGTATAGGTATGTGTTTTCATTTTGATTAAGTAAAAACCTAAGAGTAGAATTGCTGGGCCATATAGTTAGTGTATGTTTAATTTTATAAGAAACTTCCAAATTGTTTTCCAAAGTAGTTTGAACCGTTATGTGTTCCTATCAACAGTGTATGAAATTTGCCAATGCTTCGTATTCTCCTAAGTACTTAGGGAATGATGAAAATGTCCTATATCTTGTTGGGAGTATACTCTTGAAACTAGAATGGTTTGGGCCATTTGAACTTACGTATTTATAATTTATAGCTCAATAAAGTTAATTTCTAAAATTAGGCAGTCAGTCAGAGATAATGGATTTTGGGGAAAGACGTGGGAATTTTTTCCAGGATGATTGTTCCCAAGCTGTGTGCTAATCCCCTTAATTGCCTCATTCATGTTAGGTTAGATGCTTAACATATGGTTAGATTCTGGGTTTGTTGTTTTTGTTCATGTGCTTGTTTTTACCTTCACCTTTTTCACAACTCTTTGCTGCCTGGACTAGGAGCTTCTCTGCATAGAAATCCTGTGTTCAAAGGATGTGCTTTGCTCCCAGCACTGCTTTCTTGGTGGTGTGAAGTCCCGCTGTCTCTCTGGTCACTTCTCTCTTCTGTATCTCAAAAGAGATTGGCTCAAGGCACAATCCAATCTTGTAGATTGAGTCCTGTCTCATTAGCATAACTGCCACCATTCTCACCTCATTAACATTATAGAGGTGAGGCCTGCAACACGTAGGAAAACCACATCATACAACAAAATGGTGGACAATCACATTGTAGTGCGGAATCATGGCCTAGCCAAATCGATACACATATTTTTGGGGGGCACAGTTCAATCCATGACAGTTGCCAACCCCATGATAGATTGACACTCTCCCCTTCTCATCCTTGGTTCCCCATTACCAGCCTTCCTATCCCCTGCTGCCTTTTCATCCTTGCCCCTCAGCTGGTGTGTCCATTTAGTCTCGTTTTGTTTTATGGGCCTGTCTAATCTTTGGCTGAAGGGTGAACCTCAGGAGTGATGTCATTATTGAGCTAAAAGTGTATCCAGGGGCTATACCCTGGCGGGTTTTCCAGTCTCTGTCAGACCAGTAAGTCCGGTCCTTTTTTTTGGGTGTGTGAGTTAAAATTTTGTTCTACATTTTTCTCCAGCCCTGTCTGGGACCCTCTGCTGTGGTCCCTGTCAAAGCAGTCGGTGGTGGTAGCTGAGCACCGTCTAGTTGTGCTGGACTCATCTGGTAGAGGCCCTGGTACTTGTGGTCCATTAATCCTTTGGACTAATTTTTCGCTTGTGTCTTTGGTCTCCTTCATTCTCTCTTGCTTCAGACAGGGTGAGACCAGTGGAGTATCTTAGATGGCCACTCACAAGCTTTTAAGACCCCAGACACTACTCACCAAAGTAGAATGTAAAACATTTTCTTTATAAACTATGTTATGCCAGTTGAGCTAGATGTTCCCCGAGACCATGGTCCCCAGAGCCCTCAGCCCAGTAATTTGGTCCCTCAGGGAGTTTGATGTGTCTGTGGAGCTTCCTCTTCTAAATCTGTCTTGAATTTCTGGCAGTTCCGTCAATATACTGCTGCAGCTGTTTTTGAATGATCTTCATCAAAACTGCTTGCATGTGATATTAATGATATTGTTTGATAATTTCTGCATTTGGCTGGATCACCTTTCTTGGGAATAGACATAATTATGGATCTCTTCTCATCGGTTGGCCAGGTGACTATCTTCCAAATTTTCTTGGCATAGATGAGTGAGTGCTTCCAGTGCTGCATCCATTTATTGAAACATCTCAATTGGTATTCCGTCAATTCCCAGAGCCTTGTTTTTCACCAGTGCCTTCAGTGCAGCTTGGACTTCTTCCTTCAGTACTATCAGTTCCCAGTCGTATTTTACCTCCTGAAATGGTTGAACGCTGACCAATTCTTTTTGGTATAGTGACTCTGTGTATCCCTTCCATCTTCTTTTCATGCTTCCTGCATCATTAATATTTTTCTCGTAGAATCTTTCAATATTGCAACTCAAGGCTTGAATTTTTTCTCTAGTTTTTCCATCTTGAGAAATGTTGAGCGTGTTCTTCCCTTTTGGTTTTCTGTCTCCAGGTTCCTGACATGTCATCATAATACTTTGTCTTCTTGAGCCACCCTTTAAAATCTTTACGTTCAGCTCTTTTACTTCATCACTTTTTCTTTCTGCTGTAGCTACTCAATGTTCAAGAGCAAGTTTCAGAGTCTCATCTGACATCCATTTAGGTCTTTTCCAAAGGAGAACATACCAGAAGATGTTTACCTGTGTTTTATTGACTATGCTAAGGCATTTGACTGTGTGGATCATGACAAATTATGAATAACATTGCAGAGAATGGGAATTCCAGAACACTTAATTGTGCTCATGAGGAATCTGTACAGAACAAGGGGATACTGCGTGGTTTAAAGTCAGGAAAGGTGTGCGTCAGGGTTGTATTTTTTCACCATACCTATTCAATCTGTATGCTAAGCAAATAATCTGAGAAGCTGGACTATATGAAGAACAGGGCATCAGGATTAGAGGTAGACTCAATAACAACCTGCATTATGCAGATGACACAGCCTTGCTTGCTGAGAGTGAAGAGGACTTGAAGCACTTACTGATGAAGATCAAAGAACACAGCCTTCAGTATAGATTATACCTCAACACAAAGAAAACAAAAATCCTCACAACTAGACCAATAAGCACAACATCATGATAAATGGAGGAAATACTGAGGTTGTGAAGAATTTCATTTTACTTGGATCTACAATCAACACCCATGGAAGCAGCAGTCAAGAAATCATAAGATGCATTGTGTTGGGCAAATCAGCTGCAAAAGACCTCTTTAAAGTATTGAAAAGCAAAGATGTTACCTTGAGGACTAAGATGTGCCTGACCCAAGCCATGGTGTTTTCAATGGCCTCATATGTATGAGAAAGCTGGACAATGAATAAGGGAGACTGAAGAAGAATTGATGCCTTCTAATTGTGGTGTTGGTAAAGAATATTGAATATACCATGGACTGCCAAAAGAACAAACAAATCTGTCTAGGAAGAAGTACAACCAAAAATGCTCCTTAGAAGCAGTGGCGGTGAGACTGGGTCTCACATGCTTTGGACATGTTATCAGGAGGGATCAGTCCCTGGAGAAGGACATCATGCTTGGTAAAGTAGAGGGTCGACGAAAAAGAGGAAAACCCTCAATGAGATGGATTGACACAGTGGGTGCAACAGTGGGCTCAAGCATAGCAACAATTTTGAGGATGGTGCGGGACTGGGCAGTGTTTCATTCTATTGTACATAGGGTCACTGTGAGTCAGAACCGACTCCAGGGCACCTAACAACAACAGTGGAGCTTCCATGACTTTGCCTTGTACAGGTGGTGCTCGCTTCCCCAGTATTGTGTATCCTCTTACCCTTCACGACAGTTACTACTTATCTGTTGTCTATTTAGTGTTTCTCCCTTCCCACCCCTGCCCTCCCACATAACCATCAGAGATTGTTTCTTTTTGTGTGTAAATCTTTTCATAAGTTTTTACAGGAGTGGTCTCATACAATATTGTCCTTTTGTGATTGACTTATTTCACTCAGCATAATGCCCTCCAGATTCATCCATGTTGTGAGATGCTTTGAAGATTCATCATTGTTCTTTTTCCTCAGGTAGTATTCCATTGTGTGACTGTACCATAGTTTGTTTATCCATTCATCTGTTGGTGGATACCTAGGTTGTTTCCATCTTTTTCCTATTGTGAACAGTGCTGCAGTGAACACGGGTATGCGTATGTCTATTCTTATTTCTCTAGGATATTTTCCTAGGAGTGGGATTGGTGGACCATATGGTATTGCTATTTCTAGCTTTTTAAGGAAGTGCCTTATGGTTTTCCAAAACGGGTGTATCATTTTGCTTTCCCAGCAGTGCGTAAGAATTCCACTCTCCCCACAGACTCTCCAGCATTTGTTATTTTCTGTTTTTTGATTCATGCCGGTAATGTCGGGGTGTGATGGTATCTCACTGTGGTTTCAATTTGCATTTCTCTAATGGCTAGCTATCTTGAGCATTTCCTCATGTGTCTTTTAGCCATTTGAATGTCTTCTTTGGTAGAGTGTCCATATCCTTTGCCAATTTTTTAATTGCATTATTTGCCCTTTTTTGTAGAGGTTTTAGATTTTCCTGTAAATTTTAGAGATTAGATTTTGTCAGATTTATCATAGCCAAAAATTTTTTTCAGTCTGTAAGTTCTCTTTTTATTCGTTTGGTGAAGGCTTTTGATGCGCATAAGTGTTCAATTTTTAGAAGACCCCGGTTACCTAGCTTATCTTGTGGTATTCGTGTATTGTTAGTTACGGTTTGTATCCTGTTAATGCCATGTATTAGGGCCTATAGTGTTGACTCTATTTTTTCTTCTGTGATCTGTGTAGTTTTTGGTTTTACAGTTAGGTCTTTGATCTGTTTTGAATTAGTTCTTGTGTATGTGTGAGGTATGGGTCCTGTTCCATTTTTTTGCAGATGGACATCCAGTTTTGCCAGCACCGTTTGGTAAAAAGACTGTCTTTTCCCCATTTGATGGACTTTGGGTTGTTGTGGAAGATCAGATGACTGTTGTTGTTGTTAGGTGCTGTCGAGTCGGTTCCAACTTATAGCAAACCCATGTACCACAGAACGAAACACTGCCCGGTCCTGTGCCATTCTTAAAATCATTGCTATGCCTGAACCCATTATTGCAGCCACGGTGTCAGTCAGTTTTGTTGAGGGTCTTCCTCTTTTCTGTTGACCCTGTACTTTACCAAGCATGATGTCCTCCTCCAGGAACTGTTTCCACCTGACATGTCCAAAGTATGTAAGATGCAGCCTCGCCATCCTTGCTTCTGAGGAGCATTCTGGTTGTATTTCTTCTAAGACAGATTAGTTCGTTCTTTTGGTATATTCAGTATTCTTCACCAACACCACAATTCAAAGTCGTCAATTCTTCTTTGGTCTTCCTTATCCATTGTCCAGGTTTCACATGCATATAATGTGATTTAAAATACCAGGGCTTGGGTCAGATACACCTTAGTCTTCAAGGTGACATCTTTGCTTTTCATCAGATTTGCCCAGTGCAATGTGTCTTTTGATTTCTTGACTGCTGCTTCTATGGGTGAGATGACCACAGGTGGATGGATTTACATCTGGGTTCTGAATTCTGTTCCTTTGGTTAATGTGTCTGGTGTCATACCAATACCAGGCTGTTTTGATTACTGTAGCTATATAGTAGGTTCCAAGGTCAGGTAACTCAAGTCCTCCTACTTCATTCTTCTTCAGTAGTGCTTTACTTATCCAGGGCTGCTTCCCTTTCCATATAATGATTAGTTTTTCAATCTCTTTAAAGAATGCTGTTGGTATTTAGATCAGGATTTCATTGTTGAATTTGTACATTGCTTTGGGTAGAATTGACATTTTCACAATGTTGAGTCTACCTATCCATGAATACGCTATATTTTCCCATTTATGTAGTCTCTTTTGGTTTCTTGCAGCAGTGTTTTGTAGATTTCTTTGTATAGGTCTTTGACATCCCTGGTTAGATTTATTCCTAAGTATTTTATTTTTTTAGGGGCTATTATAAACAGTATCATTTTCCTGATTTCCTTTTTGTCATTCTCTTTATTGTCATATACGAATCCAGCTGATTTTTGTATGTTTGTCTTATAACCTGCTGCTCTGCTGAACCTTTCTGTTAGTTCCAGTAGTTTTCTCATGGAGTCTTAGGTTTTCTATATATAGTATCATATCATCTGCAAATAGGGACAGTTTTACTTCTTCCTTACATATTTAGATGCCTTTATTTTTCTTGCTTTATTGCTCTAGCTAGGACTTCCAGCACAATGTTAAATAGTAGTGGTGATAAAGGGCATCCTTGTGTTTTTCCTGTTCTTAAGGGGAGTGTTTTCAACCTCTCTGAATTAAGAATGATGTTGGCTGCTGGTTTTGTATAGATGCCCTTAATTATATTCAGGAATTTCCCTTCCGTACCTATTTTATTAAGAGTTTTTATCAGGAATGGGTGTTGAACCAAACATTTTTAATTTTTATGAAGTCCAGTTCCCCTGTTTTTTCCTCTGTTTGCTTGTGCTTTTGGGTCGCTATATTTAGGAAACCATTGCCTAATCCAAGGTTGTGAAGATTTACATTTTCTAACAGTTTTATATTTTTTAGCATTTAGATCTTTGATACATTTTGAATTAATTTTTGTGTATGGTATGAGGTAAGGGTCCAGCTTCGTTCTTTTGCACATGGATATTCAGTTGCTGGAGTACCATTGTTGAAAAACTATTGTTTCCCGCATTGAATTATCTTGGCATCCTTGTTGAAAATCAGTTGCATATAAATTTATGGAGCCCTTATGGTACAGTGGTTAAGAGCTTGGTTGCTATCCAAAAGGCCAGCAGTTCGAATCCACCAGCCACTCTTTGGAAACCCTATGGGGAATTTCTGCTCTTTCCTATAGGGTTGCTATGAGTTGGAATAAACTTCATGGCAACAGGTTTGCTTTTTGATTTTTATGAATTTATGTGTTTATTTCTGGACTCTGTCTATCCTTATTTTGGTACCACACTGCCTTGATTACTGTAGCTCTGTGGTATGTTTTATAAGGTGCCCTGGTGGTGCAGTGGTTAAGCACTTAGTTGCTAACCAATAGGTTGGTGTTTGGACCTACCAACTGCTGCATGGAAGAAAGGCACGGCAGCCTGCTTCCATAAAGATTACAGCCTTGGAAACCCTGTGGGACAGTTCTACTTTGTGGTATAAGGTCGTGATGAGTTGGAATGGACTGGACAGCAACAGGCCACAGACTTTAATGAGTAGTGTATTTTGAAATCAAAGAGTACTCCATCTTTATTATCTTTTTCAAGATTGTTTTGCATCCCTTCTATTTTTATATGAACTTTAGTATCAGCTTGTCAGCTCCTGCCAAAAAAGGCAGCTGAGATTTTGAACAGGGTTGTGTTGAATCTGTAGATCAGTTTGGGGAGTATTTCCATCTTAATAATATTAAGTCTTCCAATCTGTGACCACAGGGTGTCTTTCATTTATTTAGGTCTTCTGTACTTTCTTTCAACAAAGTTTTGTAGTTTTCGGTGTATAAATCTTGTACTTCTTTTGTTAAATTTATTCCTAAATATTTTGTTCTTTTTCGTGCTATTGAAAATAGACTTATTTTTGTATCATTTTTGGGTAGTTCATTGCTTATTGTTTATTGATCTGGTACCCTGCAACCTTGCTGATGAACTCTTTTATTATCTCCAGTAGTTTTGTTGTTGTTGTTGTTATTGTTTTTACTGTGTTTTCTCTCTCACCTTTATTATTTTCTTTATGCTTGCTTTGGGTTTAATTAGCTCTTCTTTTTGTATTAAGGTGCAAGGTTATGTTAATAATTTGAGATCTTTCTCTCTTTTAATGTATGTGTTCATAGCTATAAATTTCCCTGTAAGCATTGCCTTAGCTGCATCCATGCATTTTAGTGTGTTGTATTTTGTTTTCATTCATCTCAAAGTATTTCTTAATTCCTCTTGCAGTTTCTTCTTTGACTTATTGGTTGAATTTTACTTTAATAAACTCTCCCCAAATTGTTGTGGCCTTTGATTAATTTTCAGAAAAAGCTTTTCTCAACAATTTTTCTTGTTTCTTTTTAGGAGGACAGAATACTCAATGTCATTACTCCACCATTACTAATGATGTCACTACTTCTAATAATTCTTAATCTTCCAGTTTAGCTAAGTGGATTTTGCAGAAGTTTGGGTAATAGAATAAAAACAGACATTTATCTGTTTTAATTATTTCTAATTCACAAAAATTTTAACTCTTAGTATGAGTTTAAGAATGTAAATACTACTATAGATAATGATGTTTGCGCTCTGTAAAAGTTGCATATTCTTGACTATTTTGCTGTTTTTTTCTCCCTCATTGGTTCCCTGATAAAGAACTTGGAAAAATCAGGAAAAAAGCTAATATCTAACATGCTTTAATATAGCAAGTGGTTAAGATGGAAGACTTTTAGATAATTTTAATTTTATATCCTAACCAGCTGTATCATTTGGTGGATTCTCACATTCTGGGCCTCAGTTTTACCATTCGTAAAATAGGGATAATGATATTTATAGGTTTGTAGTGAAGATTAAATGAGGTCATATTTTTAATACAGTATTGTACGTGGTACATTATAAGTAATATGTAAAATATGCCTGCTATTGTTATTTTTTTTATTGTTATTATGTTATGTTATGACTTAGATAATTAGTGTTGCCATGAATTATTTTATCAGCAGTGATGATGACTTTCCTGCCTCCCAAATTGTTTTTATTACTAGTGAAACATGTTTGATAAATAGCTTACTTCATTTTTCAATGTATTTTTGGCTTTGGAGCCCTGGTGGCACAGTAGTTAAGAGCTTGGCTGCTAACCAAAATGTTGACAGTTTGAACCCACCAGCTGCTCCTTGGAAGCCCTATGGGGCAGTTCTACTCTGTCCTGTTGGGGCGCTATGAGTTGGAATCTACTCAACAGCAACAGGTAGGTAGGTAACCTCGGGCCTTAGATTAGTTTTCTCTGTAAGACTGACCCCAAAAGACTACTTTCTACCACTACCAGATACTCAACCTACTACTTCTTTTTGAGTTCCCTTTTTCTATTACCACTTTCCTTCAAGTTCCCAGACTTGGTGCCTTGTAATCAGTTTTATCATTTTCTTAGAATTGTACATTCTGTTGTACCAGAACCATTTGCATTTATCCCCTTCTTGCCATTTACACTGACCTTAACTTAATTCATGTCCCCTATCACCTAGCTGGAAACCGTGGTGGCGTAGTGGTTAAGTGCTATGGCTGCTAACCAAGAGGTCAGCAGTTCAAATCTGCCAGGTGCTCTTTGGAAACTCTATGGGGCAGTTCTACTCTGTCCTATAGGGTCACTATGAGTCGGAATCGCCTCAATGGCAGTGGGTTTTATCTCCTAGCTGAACTGTTTTAGTGGTCATGATAGATCTTTCCAAATCCTTTATCTCTCTCCCGTCATTCTATTAATTTTTACAATGATGCTCATTTGAGACTAACCTAAAACGTAACTAGAGTCTAACCAGATAACACCACGTGCTATTTCCCACAACATACTGGATTTATTTTCTTAGTCTATTCATTCCTTGTAGGAATAACCCCTACACCCAGCGTGTGTCTAAACTCACCTCAAATACCACCTTCCCTTCATACTATCTAGAAGTTATTTCTTCCTTCTCTTAACTCTGTTTTAAAACATTTTGTTATAACAAATGTAATTATAGAATATTAGAGCAAGGAAACCTTAGTGATAATCTAATTCAATCCTCTAATACTGGAAGTAAGACCATTTACACAGAATTGACCTACCCAATGTTAAACAGAGTATTTGATGGTAGAGCCAGGAGTAGAGCTTAAGTGTTGGTTCACAAGCCTACTTTTTCTGCACTCACCATTGTAATATAATGTAGATATTTCAGAAGCCTTTTTGCAGTATTTCACAATGGTTCTGCTGAACTCTACCTAGTTTCTTTGGAAGCCAGTAACCTGTGAATTTTTAGAGAACAAGGATTGTTTCATTTCTCCCTCTGTTTTTATAGATGGTGCTCAGAAACTATTTTCTGCCATAACAAATGAACGCGTGAAGGAAGGAAAGAAGAAAAATTAATTTGTTTTAGTGTTAATATTCTTAATGTAAAACTTGAATGAAATTCCCCATTTTACACATCTTATAAAAGAAATAGGTAAATCGAGGCCTGTAGGGGGCAGCCCAACACAGCAAGTTTTAATTGCGGTTGCTAAATAAGATTTACTATCTGCTGAGACCTTTTTAGATTTAAATTGCTTCCTATGTGGATTTTTGAAAAAAAATGAAAGCAATTATTATAACAGGTATAGGAATGAGAACTATTTGATTAGATGATTTGCTGTTTTTAAGCATTGGGTGAGAACAAATGATATTTACTAGAGCTTTTGTTTAATTTGCTTATTTATGAAGCTCAAAATAATGCAGATAATCCGATGGCAAATCTTGTCTTTAATTTATAGCTGGAAAAACAAAAATGTGACCAAGTTAATGATGTTATCCCAGACTACTTGAGCTATTATTAAATTAATTCAACATTTTCTCATTACCAATTTGCTGCTAAGCCAGGTCATTTTATTTAATATTTTCAAGATTAAAAAATATTGCTAGTAATTAAAACAAACTGTAGATGAATAATATAATTGCTAACATTTATTGAGTACTTCATTGAATGCCAGATACTGGTATTTAATGTCAGGTACTATTTTAAATGTTTTACATGTATTCATTTAATCCTCACAATAGTCCTTGGGATATGTATTGTTACTGCCCCTGTTCCATAGATGAAATAATTAAGATTAAGATAGGTTATTGAAACTTGGCCACGGCCACTCTACTAAAGGGAAAAGCTGAGATTTTTCAACCCAGGCTATCTGGCTCCAAAGCCTACACGCTTTAGTTACGATTCCTTTTGATATGGTGTTAAATTCATTACTTTTATTTTCTTACCCCTTTCTATCACAACTTTCCATTTGAGACTGTTTTCAGGTTTCTGCTCCCATTTCTGTTGTTTCCTGTGCCTTCAGCCCATTTTTCTCCTAATAGAAAAAACGAATGGCCAGAAAGTAAAAACATAACATCCTCCCTTTAGCGTACAGAGATTGAAACAACTAAAATTAAGGGGTTTTCATTCTCTTTTATTTACAGAATGTTCTTTTTCCAGTACTAGGTGAGGAGTTTTTAATGATGACATTAAAACTGAACTCTCAAATTTAGGAATAGAATGAACCTCACTCCTTTTGCTTATGCGTGCAGTATGTACTGTAGGGTAATGTTAGAAGCCAAAATATAGGTACCTCGTTTTAAGAAAGACGGTTGTAATTATTTCATCAAAAGAAGATTTTTAAGCCTCCTCCACAAAGAAATTTTTGGTTGTAATAAGACACTTAGTGTTTTTATTATGGTATTCTAAGTAAAAGGGGGGTTAACGTGTAAAAAGTAAACTTAACTGTCAGTTATTTGGTATTCATTTCTTTTTTCATTCTTGTCTTTTGATAATTTCACCTTTCCTTAATATCTCTTTGAAAATATGAGTAGATACAGTAAAAAATAAATGAGACTCCAATTAGTTTTGAAATTTAAGAAAAGTTTGGGTTAAATGTAAGGGAGCTTAAAAAGTTATAACTGTTGTCTAAAACAAAAATAAAATCCTTCCATAGCTAAATGTGCAGTAGTATCTATATCACAATATATGATCTTAGTGTATTAATTCTTATAAAAATATTTTAAAATTTAAGTTTATTGTATGATTTTTTAAATTATTTTTTAAAGTTCTTCAGATTACAGTTAATGTTTGTATTTCTTTGAGAAATTGTTGACCTTGGTAATACATGCTAGATATAACCTTAGGACTTTCAGCCAGAGTCTTGCTGCGGCTTTAGTGATTGACTTACAGACCTCCTGTTTTTCCATAATTCACTTGAGCTTTACTTTTCGAGTTTACTGCTGGCCTGATGAGGTCTTGGCAGTTGCTAGCCTAAGCTTAGTTCCTGTTCAAAATATGTTCATTGTTTCAACCTTACTATTCTAACAGTCTCCAAGACCCAAACTTGTTTCTTTGGGCCACAGTCACATTTGGTTCCCATCACAAGAGAATGCCAGTATTCGGAAATGATGTCCTTTATGTTGATCATTTAGTCTCCTGACAATTTCATGGTGTAAGAAAATCTGCTTACTCACGTATCTATTCCAATAGTGAAAACTACCTTTTAGTTTTTTCTTTTTTTTTTTCCCTGTTCTTCTCATAAATGATTTTCATACAACATGCCAGAACACACAACACCTGTCTGTCAGGAACAGAATTACTCGGCTTTGATTCTTAGTAGTGGTTCCTTCTTTTGGGTAAATATACTTTTGGTCTAATTACTCATACTTTTAAAATAACTGCTTGCTAATAATTTCAAGTAGGTAATACATAGTAAGATGATTCAGGAATATTAGAAGTGAAAAGCAGTTTAAAATTACAAAAAGTAATATCCTATTCTTCATTTCTGAACTGACCCTGGAAAATTTTGCTAGACAGTTCATATCAGGGCATCATAATTTTTGATGAAGTGTATGCTTCAATTGGTCATATCCTTTTATTTATTTTTTGACATTCAAAGTTTTGTGAGATTTTATATGATTTTTTTTATGCGATCCATGATGATAGTTTACAGTAATAAGACAAGTCCTGAGGAAATAATACAAATACAAATATATGTATAGATATATTGATATATTCATTAATGATATTGATATTACGTGTAGATATAGATATTAATATATACATACTTTAAACCTCTCAAATCTTTAGGTAAGTTACTTCTTTTGCATATTGATTGTAGTCTATTACAATGTTAATTCTCAGTTATGAAATATAGTCTAGTGTAAACATTCGGTAGTATTCTCTGACTTTGATGCCTTGGGAGCATTTTAAAGAATAAAACTGTCTTAAAAAGGATGTCTCTCTAAAAGGTCTGCTTTAAAAAAGGCTGTCGATTTAAAGGAAGGTGGATACAGGTTCAGAGGACCACTGTTTGTGTGTATTATTTAGAGAAAGTACGTTGTGGGGAAGAGGTCTTTATCAATGAAATGATAACTGATTATAATTAAGTTCAGCAGAATTGGATCCACATTTGGAAACCATATTCGAGTTGACTATATGTTTATCTGGCTGTGATCTTTTCATGAAAGTCACCTGTCAGCCTTTATATATTGTGACACAGTATGTGCATAACATGAATTAATTACATTTTTACTCTTTGTGAAATTATATGAATCGATAAGCTGAGGATTTCACACGATTATTGAGTTCACTTATGAGTTGTTAGACTAATTATATATCAGATATGTAGCCGAGTGGATTTGCACAAAACTCTTAAGAAGTCAAAGTAATATAGGTTACTTTTTACTGAACTTCATTTCTAACCATATTAAACTTGTCTTCATAACATCATTGTAAATGGGAATTACATTTGAAATTTAGAAAATTTACATGTATTAGGAAATGACATGTTTTCCTAAAGCTAAAGACTCAGAAATCCAGTGGTAGTACTTATTTATAATGTTTTATTTGTCTAGATATTCTCAAAAGCACAGATAGGAAGAACATAGGTTATTTCATGTGTACAAAAAGGAAAGAATTTATTCTGTTAGTTTCAAAATTTTTATAAAGTAACATAATTCAGTAGGTCCTTCTATCTTCTTGTTCTTTCTTTTCTCCCTTTCCTCCTCCTTCCTCCTTTTTCTTTATGTTTCTGTCCCACCATTCCTCCCTCACTAGATTGCTCCTTTTCTCTGCATCACTAAATCTGAAAAGCGTTTTTACTACATATTAAAGCATTTCCTATTTTAATTAAAGTTTTGAAGTTTACTTTTCAAAGCAGAGCTTTGCTAAAGGAAAAATATCTCTATTAGCTTACATTTAAAATCCTTTTCATTATGATGAGTGTAATTATCTGTTACTTCTAAGAAGTAAGCCATAGCTAATTTCTGACTCTGTGTACATGTTTAAAGTAACCTAGAACCAGGTTGGGACATTTCTGATGTCTGCTTATGTAATGCAGCATCCTTACTCTTCCCTAGGTGTTCATTTTAGCTACAGATGCTTCGTATAAAACAGGGTAGAGTAGCTTTCAAAAGGATCGATACATCAAAGTGTCTGATTTTTACTTTGCTTCAGGAATGCATAATAGAGTAGAACCAATAAATTTGCTTTTCCTCCTGATCACATTATTATCTTTAAGTTTTTAATAATTTTGACTTCTGTGCCTTTCTAAGGCATATTATATAATTGAATAATTTCATTACTTTGGAATATTTTAGCAGTTAACATCACATTAAGTATTATTCTAATTAATGGCCTTTGTAATAAGGAAGATTTCTTTTAATTGTAATTAATTTTGGGGAATAACGGTGCTGCTTTTAGAACAATAAGTGAAATTCTTTGAGTAGAGCACTGTATTTTGCATCAGAATACCACGCTCTTATTTATTTCTGTAGTTTGCTGATTAACTGTTCATGAGGCCAAGTTTATCATCTTTTAAGACCTGATTCCTAAGAAGGCTTTAGAATAAGTACAGTGATTATAGCTTTTCGCCACAATGTATCCTGGTGAATTCTTTGAAGCAGAATGCTTCTTGTTTAACCCCTCACTGTAGTCTCTTTTCTGTTGCTCAGATGGATAAGTTGTCACTTAAAAAATTACACAAGATTTACATTAATCTTTGATGTACATGATCCTCTTAAAACCCTATTTAAAAATCACTGCTTCAGTGTACTAAATAAACATCACCCATATATTATGCTCCAAAAATTTGAAAGTCAGTTTTGGGGAGATAGAAGCTTATATTGTAAATGATAGCTAAATTCCTACTACAGGCCGTGTAATTAATAAATTGAACTATGTTATCCGTTCTACAAGCCATAACCTACATTTATAGCATTGTTCCTTTTTCATTCCAGATTCTAACTTAAGAGTCTGCAAGAAGAAGAGTTCCCTCTTCCTGCAGAATCTCTCCTCCCCATTTAAATCAGAGCAGTGTGGGTTGGAACTTGGAGATTCCAAGGTTGTAAGAAAAGAAGTAGGAAGGTGGGAGCGCCTTGGCTACCCTCACTGGGAGTGAGAGTTCTAGGGAAGCTCAGAAACAGGTGTGATTCATAAAGACTTATTTTATGAGCCAGACACTGTATTTAGTAAATAGATTGCTTCTATTTCACATTAACCCTTCTATGAAGTTACATATATGTTTTAGTAAACCTTTCTTTTTTATATAGCATTTTGTAATTTTAAAACTTTTCTGCTTCATTTCAGTATCAGTGTAAATATTGTGTGTGTTTTGGTGAACAATTAAGACAAAAAGCTATTTAAATTCCCACAGATAAGTTAAAATTGCCGTGCAGCTTCACAGCTTTTGAAGAAAAATCTGTAATTTTTCTGAATGGACGCAGGAAGGAATAGTCTTCTGATCATTTTTGTTTTGGGGCTCTTGACCTTCTTTAAAAAAACAAAAAACTTTTTATTCTTTTTAGAAGGCTTTTTTTTTTAATTCACACATAAACATATGGTTATGATGAATTGTTAAAACACTGACAAAGCTGGGCCATCACCGCAGAAGACCCCCCCCCCAAAAAAACCACCTGTACATTATTTTTGAATAGCACTGTATTGAGATATAATTAACATGCCATCTATTTCACCCTTTCTAAGTGTGCTATTTGGTGGTTTTTAGAATATTCACAGAGCTTCCTGAAATTCAAGCCAGATTCAGAAGAGGACGTTGAACCATAAAT
Organism: Elephas maximus indicus; assembly: GCF_024166365.1. Lineage (NCBI taxonomy): Eukaryota > Metazoa > Chordata > Mammalia > Proboscidea > Elephantidae > Elephas > Elephas maximus. The sequence continues at coordinate 171,884,820 of NC_064819.1, read as the reverse complement.
ATAATTGTTGATGCCAGATGGATCCTGACTAAAAGCAGAGAGTACCAGAAAGATGTTTACCTGTGTTTTCTTGACTGTGCCAAAGTGTGGATCATCACAAATTATGAATAACATTGCAAAGAATGAGAATTCTAGAAAACTTGATTGTGCTCATGAGGAGTCTGTACATAGACCATGAGCCAATCTTTCAAACAGAACAAGAGGGTACTGCATGGTTTAAGGTCAGGAAAGGTGTGCATCAGGGTTGTATCCTTTCACCATACTTGTTCAATCTGTGTGCTGAGAAAATAATCTGAGAAGCTGAACCAATAACCAACATCATGATAAACAGAAAATAATGAAGTTGGCAAGGATTTCATTTTACTTGGATCCATAGTCAACACCCTTGAGAGCAGCAGTCAAGAAATCAAAGGACGTGTTGCATTGGGCAAGTCTGCTGCAAAAGACCTCTTTAAAGTTTTAAAAAGCAAAGATGTCACTTTGAATACTAAGGTGCGCCTGACCCAAGCCACGGTGTTTCACTTGCCTCGTATGCATGTGAAAGCTAGACAAATGAATAAGGAAGACTGAAGAATTGATGCCTTTGAATTGTGCTGTGGCGAAGAATATTGAATGTGCCATGGACTGCCAAAAGAACAAACAAATCTGCCTTGGAAGAAGTACAACCAGAATGCAGAAGCAAGGATGGTGAGGCTACATCTTACATACTTTGAACATGTTGTCAGGAGGGATCAGTCCCGGGAGAACATCATGCTTGGTAAAGAAAGTAGAGGGTCAAAGAAAAAGAGGAAGACCCTCAACGAAATGGATTGATACAGTGGCTGCAACAAGGAGTTCAAGCATAACAACAATTGTGAGAATGGCACAGGACTGGGCAGTGTTTCGATCTGTTGTACATAGGGTCGCTATGAGTCAGAACCAACTCGGTGACACCTAACAACAACACAGAGTCATGCAACCGTCACCAGAACATTGAATCACCCCCAAAACAAAGCCCGTACTCATTAACACTTATTCCTTACTCCTTTCTCTCTCTAGCCCCTAACAATCAGTAATCTACTTTCTGTCTTTATGGATTTTGCTATGCTGAACATTTTATGTAAATGAAATCTTATATAGTCTTTTGTGTCTGCCTTCTTTTGCTTAGCATATGTTTCCAAGGTTCACCCATTTTTTGTCATGTATCAGTACATCATTTCTTTCTGTAGCTGAATAACATTCTGTTGTAAGGATATACTACATTTGTTCATCTGTGCATCAGTTGATGGGCATTTGGATTGTTTCTGTTTTTTGGCTATAAGTGAATAATGCTACTATGAGTACAAATTTTTGTGTGGACATAAATTTTTCAATTCTCTTGGGTAAATACTTATGAGTAGAATTGCTGAATCATATGGTAACTCTTATGCTTAACCTTTTGAGGAACTACTAGACTATACCATTCACATTCAGCTGCCCCAGCAATGTGTGAGGGTTCAGATTTCTCCACATTCTTGTCAACACTTGTTGTTGTGTCTCTTTTTTATTTTAGCCGTTGTACTTGGCATGAAGTGGTTTTGATTTGCATTTTCCTAATGACTAGGAAAATGTCACATATATGGCTTTAAAAAATTCATATGTGTATATATAAAGCTATGTATTAAAATACTGCATGGTGGTGTAAAGTCAGGAAACGTGTGCATCAGGGTTTTATCCTTTCACCATACTTAGTCTATATGCTAATATTCCAAGAAACTGGACTACATGAAGAAGAATGGGGCATCAGGATTGGAGGAAGACTCATTAACAACCTGTGATATGCAGATGGCACAACTTTGCTTGCTAAAAGTGAAGAGGACTTGAAGCACTAACTGATGAAGATCAAAGACTACAGCCTTCAGTATGGATTACACCACAACATAAAGAAAAAAAAAAATCCTCACAACTGAACCAGTAGGCAACATCACGATAAAAGGAGAAAAGATTGACATTGTTAAGGGTTTCATTTTACTTGAATCCGTAATCAACACCCATGGAAGCAGCAGTCAAGAAATCAAAAGATGCATTGCATTAGGCAAATCTGCTGCAAAAGATCTTTTCTGGGTGTTAGAAAGCGAAGGTATCACTTTAAGGACTAAGGTGCTCCTGACCCAAGCCATTGTGTTTTCAGTTGCCTCATATGCATGTGAAAGCTGAACAGTGAATAAGAAAAACTGAAGAATTGATGCCTTTGAATTATAGTGTTGGCAAAGAATATTGTGTATACCATGGACTACCAGAACAAAAAAAAAATCTGTCTTGGGAGAAGTACAGCCAGACTCATTAGAAGTAAAGATGTCGAGACCATCTCACATACTTTGGACATGTTGTCAGGAGGGACCAGTCCCTGGAGAAGGACATCATGCTTGGTAGAGGAGAGGATCACAGAAAAAGAGGAGGACCCTCAGTAAGATGGATTGACACAGTGGCTGCAACAATGGACTCAAGCATAAAAACAATTGTAAGGATAGCGCAGGACCAGGCAATGTTTCATTCTGTTGTACATAGGGTCACTATGAGTCGGAACCGACTGGACGGCACCTAATAACAACAACATCATATACATACATATATATGTAAAATTCATACATGTATACAAAAACTGCTTTGAACATATTTCCATGTGCTTCCAGGCCATTTACATGTTTTCTTAGGAGGAATGTCTGTTCAGATCCTTTGCTCATTTTAAAATTAGGTTGTCTAGTTATTGAGCTGTAAGAGTTATATATATATATAGTCTAAATACTAGTTCCTTATCGGATATATGATTTGCCGCTGATTTCTTCTTTGGTTGCTTGTGCTCTTAAATTGTCAGATCTAAGGACCATTGTGTAATCCAAGGTTTTGAAGATTTACTCCTATGTTTTTCTTCTAAAAGTTTTATAGTTTTAGCTGTTAGTACATTGCTTTATTTTCATATGTTCTTCAGAGTAGTCAACTGCTATCTTTTTCAGAATTTTTTCATCAGATTACTTCAGCAGTAAAGTCTCCAAAATATTTGTGTCATTTGCTACTTCTAAAAAGTTCACAAAAATTTATGTGAAATCTGCTTTCAGTGATATTTCACGGGATGAAGTTTTTTTTAAATTGTTCTTTAAGTGAAAGTTTGCAATTCAAGTCAGTTTCTCATTCAAAAACTTATACATTGTTATGTGACCCTAATTGCTCTCCCTATAGTGTGACAGCACACTTCCTCTCTCTACCCTGTATTTCCCATGTCCATTCAACCAGCTCCTGTCCCCCTCTGCCTTCTCATCTCACCTCTGGACAGGAGCTGCCCACTTAGTCTCATGTGCCTATTTGAGCTAAGAGCACACTCCTCAGCAGTATCATTTAAAAGTCTTATAGTCCAGTCTATTCTTTGTCTGAAGAGTTGGCTTCAGGAATGGATTTAGTTTTGGGCTGACAAAAAGTCCGGGAGCTATGACCTCTGGGGTCCTTCCAGTCTCAGTCAGACCATTAAGTCTGGCCTTTTTTACTAGAATTTGAGTTCTGCACCCCACTTTTCTCCTGCTCCATCAGGGACTTTCTGTTGTGTTCCCTGTCAGGGCAGTGATTGGTGGTAGCCAGGCACCAACTAAGTTCATCTGGTCTCAGGCTGATGGAGTCTCTGGTTTACGTGGCCCTTTCTTTCTCTTGGGCTCACGTTTTCATTGTGCCTTTGGCGTTCTTCATTCTCCTTTGCTGCAGGTGGGTTAGGACCATCTTAGATGGCTGCTTGCTAGCTTTTAAGACCCCAGATGCCACTCACCAAAGTGGGATGCAGAACATTTTCTTAATAAACTTTGTTATGCCAATTGACCTAGATGTCCCCTGAAACCATGGTCCCCAGACCCCCTGTCCCTGCTACCCTGTCCCTCAAAGTGTGTGGTTGTATTCAGGAAACTTATCTTTTGGTTTAATGCAGTTGTGCTGACTTCCCTGTCTTGTGTGTCTTTCCGTTCACCTAAAATAATTCTATCTAGTAGTGAATACCACCTCCCTCCCTCCCTACCCTTGTAACCATGAAAGAATGTTTACATCTGTGTTTAAACCTTTTCTTGAGTTCTTATAATAGTGGTCTCATACAATATTTATTCTTTTGCAACTGATTTCACTCAGCATAATGCCTTCCACATTCTTCCATGTTAGGTTTCACAGATTCATCGTTGTTCTTTATCATTGCATAGTATTCCATTGTGTCAATATACTATAATTTGTCCATTCATCTGTTGATGGGCACCTTTTTTGTTTCCATCTTTTCGCTATTGAAAACAGTGCTACCATGGACATGGGTATGCATATATCTATTCGTGTGAGGGCTCTTATTTCTCTAGGATATATTCCAAGGATTGGGATTGTTGGATTGTATGATAGTTCTATTTCTAGCTTTTAAGGAAGTGCCAAATTGATTTCCAAAGTGGTTGTACCATTTTACATTCCCACCAGCAGTGTATAAGTGTTCCAGTCTCTCCACAGCCTCTCCAACATTTACTATTTTGTGTTTTTTAGATTAATGCCAGCCTTGTTGGGGTGAGATGGTATCCCATTGTAGTTCTGATTTACATTTCTCTAATGGGTAATGATCATGAGCATTTCCTCATGTATCTGTTAGCCACCTGAATATCTTCTTTAGTGAAGTGCCTGTTCATATCCCTTGCCCATTTTTTACTTGGTTAATTGGTCTTTTTGTTGTGAGGTTATGCAGTATCTTGTAGATTTTAGAGATTAGATGCTGATCAAATTTGCCATAACCAAATTTTTTTTCTCAGTCTATAGGTTGTCTTTTTACTCTTTTGGTGAAGTCTTTTGATGAGCGTAAGTGTTTGATTTTTAGGAGCTCCCAGTTATCTAGTTTCTGGTGTTTGTGCATTGTTAGTAATGTTTTATATACTGTTTATGCCATGTATTAGGGCTCCTAGCATTGTCCCTGTTTTTTCTTCTGTGATCTTTATCATTTTAGATTTTATATTTAGGTCTGTGATCCATTTTGAGTTAGTTTTTGTGCATGGTGTGAGGTATGCGTCTTGTTACATTTTTTGCAGATGGATATCTCGTTATGCCAGTACCATTTGTTAAAGAGACTGTCTGTTTCCCAATTAACTGACTTTGGGCCTTTGTCAAATATCAGCTGCTCATAAGTGGATGAATTTACGCCTGGATTCTCAATTCTGTTCCATTGGTCTGTGTACCTGTTGTTGTACCAGTACCAGGCTGTTTTGACTACTGCAACAGTATAATAGGTTCTTAAAATCAGGTAGCGTGAGGCCTCCCACCTTGTTCTTCCTCTTCAGTAATCCTTTACTTATCCAGGACCTCTTCCCTTTCCATATGAAGTTGGTGATTTGTCTTTCCATTTCATTAAAAGTTGCCATTGGAATTTGGATCAGGATTACATTGTATCTATAAATTACTTTGGGTAGAATAGACATTTTTACAATGTTGAGTCTTCCTATCCATGAGCAAGGTATGTTTTTCCACATATGTAGGTCTCTTTGGTTTCACGCAATAGCGTCTTTAGTTTTCTTTGTATTGGTCTTTTACACCTCTGGTTAGATTTATTCCTAAGTATTTTATCTTCTTATGGTCTACTATGAATTGTATTGATTTGATGATTTCCTCTTCGATGTTTTCTTTGTTGGTGTAGAGGAATCCAACTGATTCTTGTATGTTTATCTTGTATCCTGATACTCTGATGAACTTTACTATTAGTTCCAGTAGTTTTCTTGTGGATTCTTTAGGGCTTTCTGTGTATAAGATTATGTCATCTACAAATAGAGATACTTTTACTTTTTCATGGGATAAATTTTTTCAAATTACTGTGTCAGAAACAAAATTATAGACACTGAGTCATGTTATAAATGTTAACACTCACTGTAAAATCCACAGACCACACTCAGAGGGGTGGGGGTGGGTGAGGGGCTTTGTATAGCTTCACTAGTTCCTAGCCCAAGTTTAGAATCACTTTTCTCGTAGGTAGGAGAATTGCACAGTTTCAGTTCTGAGGTCAGCACAGCTTCTTTTACTCACATGTTTCGTCTTCCTGCTTTAGCTTTTTGATTTGTGCAAATTAAAAGTGCTTCTTAATTATTTCGTAAGTATACCATAAAGATAGGAAAAATCCATATTCTCCAGAGGAAAATAGTTTATTAATTATATTTTTCTTCTATTAGCCAAACTTTTTAGTATGAGCTTAGATAAAATTAGCAAATTTATTTTAAAATTGTTATAGATAGTGAAATTTAACTCATGATTCCCTTGGTATAATTTTGAAGTCCTTCTGGAGCAGTCTTAGAAGAACCAAGATTGTTATTACTAAAAGCATCAATCCAGCCACCTTCATATGAGACCTTTTGGCCACTCTACTGATCATTTCACATAAAAATATGAAAGCAATATAACTTGTTTTATAAATTGGCTCGTAAACATTGTCAAATTGATCCTGGCCTTTTTTTTTTTTTTTTTAAGTATTGGAGAGATAGTGCGTCCCTTCGACACATTTTATTCAGTGAAAGGATATGAGGAAGACACTAACTGTTGCCTGTATTTGAAGAAAAATTTTCTTAGCTATTTATGTGACAGAATATATTTGGCATTGTCTAGACAGAATTTTAATAAATACAACAATTTAAATAGGACAAAACATAACCTCCAAACCAGATGTATGGATATAATTCTAATGGGTCCTTTCATTTAATCATAGTCTCTATTAAGACACTGCTTCTCTGAGGATTAAGTGTCCCTGGCTGTAATAATGACAGCTTTTCAAATGTTAATTATTAGTGTTTAGTGTTGTCTGGAATATTAATAGTGGGCTTCAGCCTCTCATAGCCTAATACAGAAAGTACTCATTTTCAAGTTTCCTATTTCCCTACATAAAGGATAAGAGTAGTCTGATTAAGTCATACAGGCTCCCTGCCCTCCCCGTCTCCAACCCCCAAAAGGACTGTTTACTGTAAAGGGCTAAAATCATTCATTTGAAAAGGGTTTGTTCTTTTTATTTAATGAGGTATTGTAATTGTGTATATTCTTAAGCTAATTTTAATATGAGGCTTCTTTTGAAAAGCATGTGATGGAAAATTTGACATGCATGAATATATCTCAGGCCAAATATGCATGTGACAGTTTGAAGCACGTATCATGTGTCATTGTTGGTAAAGTCTGGCAGCATATCCTGTGTAAACCCCTTTTCTTTTTCTTTGTGCTACGTAATATTTATTCTGATGTTACAAGGCCTCAAGGGAAAATGGTGGTTAATACCAATTATTTTTTAGTCCCCCTGTAAAGGCTAAATACTGTTACCTTTCTCTGGTTGTGCATTTAGCAAAGAAAAGAATCACTGTTAAGCACCTGTTGCATTAGGTGTTTTTATATGTATATATATATCTCATTTAATTATCACAGCAATCATTGAAATGTATAATTATTATTATTCCCATTTTTTTTAGATCGGAAACAGACTTCCAAAGGTTGCCCTAGGTACACAGTAAATTGTAGAATTGGGATTCCAGCCAAGCCTTTATTAATTCCACATTCCAGTTCCTAGCTCTTTATGCTGTGGCCCTTAGCCCACCTTTCTCCTCTTATCTACTGATTTCTCACAATTACCCATATGTTCTAGCTGCCCTCTAAATACTTCAGTGGGGTGGGGATAGATGAAAAGGAAGGGGTGGTGCTGCCCTCTCCTTGAAGTGGCCTTATCTCTATTTTAAAAGATATCATTTAAGTCTGAAGCTTGAAGACCTTCTATATTCCTTCCTTTTCTTTCATTCTCTTTTGAAACTCCCTAATGTTTTAATATTTTGCATTCTATCACACTTAGCGTATTTTATCTTGTACCTACTGCTATGTCATCTCAAAAATGAAATTATGTAACCTGTTTTTTTTTTTTTTTTTTTTGCCTAGTTGCCAAGAAGTCCAGAGTTAAATTTTGTGCTCAGGCTTTGTAGAGTTAAATTTTGTGCTCAGGCTTTGTAATTTTCTCTTGTATTTTTGTTATCACTTAACATTGTATTCTGATTATTTGTTTGTGTATCCAGGTGTGCATTATTCATCTTTGTATTCACTAGCAGAATGACATTCTAGTAACTGCTGAGTGATTAACGAATAAAGATTTTTGATATAATTTAACCCTACCCAGTTTGTGGTCAGTGGATCTTGGACCTAGATACTACCGCAGTGAAACCTGTGAGAGCCAGAACTCAAAGGGACTGCCTTGTTTTCCTGGGTCTCACAAGTTTTCTGTCTTTGACAGGATGCTTTACACTTTTCTGTATCTCTCTTAAGAATCCTGGAAACACTGGTGGTGTAGTGATTAAGAGCTATGGCTACTAACCAAAAGGCTGGCAGTTCAAATCCACCAGGCATTCCATGGAAACCCTATGGGGGAGTTCTACTTCATCCTGTAGGGTCGCTGTGAGTTGGAATCAACTCAACGGCAGTGAGTTGATGAAGAATCCTATATCATAAACACCCAGTGAGTTTTCCTTCTCTAGCAGGTTTCTGCCTACCACAGGTTCCAGCTTTCGCAAGTTTTACTCTATTAGGATAATTCTGTCCAAGCTACATATGTGGTGATAGTTTTTGATGTTCTTATAGCTATGCTTTCATGATAAGTAATCTCAGATCTTCTTTTAACATAGGCAGAAAATAATACAATATTCTGCATTGCAGTTTTTCTTTTTATCCTTGTACAGACAATCCCCGGATTATGAATGAGTTCTGTTCCTAAGTCTGTCTTTAAGTAGATTTGTGTTTAAGCTGAAATAGTTATGTGCGGTTTCCATCTAATAGGAGTTAATCAGATGTCTTGGTATATAGTATATAGTATACCTTTCTATGCATGAAAAGTATTAAAAGTATTAAACACTTTCAGATACACTAAAAACATCTTTAACATAATGATACAGTAATAATAGTAATGTTTTGATGAGCATCGCAAAGTAGTACCTGTCTGTTATTATGAGCCATTGTATGTATCTCGAATTTTTTAATATGGTAGGCTTTACGGGGATTGGTTGATAACTACGGGCTGTATGTAAGTCATAGGTTCAGGCACTCCCTGTACTGTTAATTGAAGATCAACAACTACATGATTCTGTCATTTACAAAACTTACCAGTATATTGTGGTTTTTTAATGAGGATCTAAAAAAAAAAAGTTTTATTGGTATTTGTTATTGTCACCATTTTGATGATAATGAAGCGTTCTGTATTATACGAAGCTTTTCAAAAATAGTTAATTTAGTTCATTATTTTTTAAAAAGTGTGTCAATTAAAAATACATTGCTTTTGGTGGCCTAGTTGTTGGTGGGGTTTTACTGTCAAAAAGTAGCCTTTGTGCATGGAAGGGTGTACTTATAGTTATTTATGTTTTATTTGAAGTATAAATTGCAAAATCTAGTTTTTCTAAAGTCTTTAGATTCAGTTTATGCTAGTTATAAGTATATTATTTCTTAATAAAATGGGAGCAATCTTTCACTTCTTGATATTTCTATAATTCATATATTTTCCAGATTTAATTCTTCTAAAAACACATAATACTAATATAGTTAAACAACTCTAATTACATTCTTGACTAATCAGTAAATGTTGTTGTTGTGTGCCGTCAAGTTGATTCTGACGCATAGCGATCCTATAGGAAGGACAGAGTAGAATTGCCCCAGAGGGTTCATAGGCTGTAATCTTTACAGAAGTAGATTGCCAGGTCTTTTCTCCTGTGGAGCCGCTGGTCAAGCACTTAACCATTGCGCCACCACATTGCAAATTGCAGTTTAGTATAGATGATTTTTTTTTAATACTTTAAACACCTACAAATCTAACAAGTAAAATCCCTTGATATAGGTAAGCAATCCTTGTAAATCAAATAAATTTTACCTATAAATTATTAAGATAAGGAATTAATTCCTCATAATTAATAATTATATCATAAACAATGAATTAATAAAGATAAGGAATTAAAGGTTTTTTACCCACTTCTACAGTCTGAAATTGATCAAACATGCAAACATGCAATTACTGGTGATTAAAATGCAAAAGTTGGAAGTGAAAAAGACGGATCTGTAGTTGGAAAACATGGCCTTGGTGATAGAAACGATGCCAGGCATTGCATGATAGAATTTTGCAAGACAAACAACTTCTTCACTGCATTTATCTTTTTTCAGCAACATAAATGGTGACTATACACATGGACATTGCCGGCTGGAATACACAGGAATCAAATCAACTACATCTGTGGAAGGAGACAATGGAAAAGCTCGATATCATCAGCCAGAACAAGGCCAGGGGCCAAGAGCAGAACAGACAATCAATTGCCCATATCCAAGTTTCAAGTTGAAGCTGAAAAAAATTAAAACAAGTCCACAAGAGAGAAAGTATGACCTTGACTGTATCCCACCTGCATTTGGAGACCATCCCAAGAATAAATTTGTTGCACTGACCACTAATGACCAAAGACTAGACAAGCTGTGGGATGACATCAAGGACATCATACATGAAGAAAGCAAAAGGTCATTACAAAGAGAAGAAAGAAAGAAAAGACCTAAGTGGATGTCAGAAGAGACTCGGAAATTTCACCTTAAATGTAGAGTAGCAAAAGCAAACAAGAAATGATGTAGTAAAAGAGTTGAACAGAAGATTTCAAAGGATGGCTTGAGAAGACGAAGTAAAATAATGAAATGTGCAAAGACCTGGAGTTAGAAAACCAAAAGGAAAGAACACACCCAGCATCTCAAGCTGAAAGAACTGAAAAAAAAAAATTCAAGCCTTGAGTTGTAATATTGAAGAATTCTGTGGGCAAAATATTGAGTGACCCAGGAAGCTTTGGAAGAAGATGGAAGGAATACACAGTCAGTGCACCGTAAAGAATTGGTCAACATTCAACCATTTCAGGAGGTGGTATATGATTAAGAACCTATGGTATTGAAGGAAGAAATGCAAGCTGCACTGAAGGCACTGGCAAAAAATGAGGCTCCAGGAATTGACAGAATACCAACTGAGATGTTTTAACAAATGGAAGCAGTGATGGAGATGCTTACTCGTCTATCAAGAAATTTGGAAGACAGCTACCCGGCCAACCGATTGGAAGAGATTCATATTTGTGCCCATTCCTAAGAAAGGTGGTCCAACAGAATGAGGAATTATTAAACAATATCATTAATATCACGAGCAAATAAAACTTTGCTGAAGATAATTCAAGAACGGTTGCATCCATGCATGGACAGGGAACTGCCAGAAATTCAAGGTGGATTCAGAGGAAGATGTGGAAAGAGGGATATCATTGCTAATGTTAGATGGATCTTGGTTGAAAACAGAGAATACCAGGGAGATGTTTACCTGTGTTTTATTGACCACACAAAGGCAGTCGACTGTGTGGATCATAACAAGTTATGGATAACATTGGGAATGGGAATTCCAGAACATTTAATTGTGCTCATGAGGAATCTGTACATAGACCAAGAGGCAGCTTTTCACACAGTCCAAGGGAATACTGTGTGTTTTAAAATCAGGAAAGGTGTGCATCAGGGTAATAGCCTTTCGCCATACTTATTCTATCTGTATGCTGAGCAAATAGTCCCAGAAGCTGGACCATATGAAGATGACACAGGCTTGCTTGCCGAAAGCGAAGAGGACTTGAAGCATTTACTGATGAAGACCAAAAACTACAGCCTTCAGTATGGGTTACACCTCAACGTTAAGATTACAGTAATCCTCACAATGGGACCAATAAGCAACATCGTGATAAATGGAGAAAAGATTGAAGTTGTCAAGGATTTCATTTTACTTGGATCCACAATCAATGCTCACGGAAGTAGCAGTCAGGAAATCAAACAATGTATTTGGCAAATGTGCTGCAAAAGACTTCTTTAAAGTGTTTTAAAAAAAAAAAAAAAAGATGTTACTTTAAGGACTAAGATACGCCTGACCCAAGCCGTGGTATTTTCAGTTGCCTCATATGCATGTGAAAGCTGGGCAGTTAATAAGGAAGACTAAAGAATTGATTCATTTGAATTGCAGTGTTAGCGAAGAGTGTTGAATATACCATGGACTGCCAGAAGAATGAACAGGTGTGTCTTGGAAGAAGTACAGGCTGCATGTTCCATACAAGCAGGGATGGTGAGACTTCATCTCATGTACTTTGGACACGTTATAAGGAGGGATCAGTCCTGGAGAAGGACATCATGCTTGGTAAAGTAGAGAGTCTGTGAAGAAGAGGAAGACCCTCAAAGAGATGGATTGACACAGTGGCTGCAACAGTGGACTCAAACATAGCAACGATTGTGAGGATGGCACAGGATTGGGTGGTGTTTCATTCTTTTGTACAGAGAGTCGCTAGGAATTGTAACTGACTGGACTGCACTTAACAACAACAGCAACAATTTTGTGATAATTGTAGGTAGATCCCGTGTATTCTTTACCCAGTCTTAATTCTATCAAATTTTTTGTCATGTGTAGATTTTCGTGATTACCACCATAGTGAAGATACCAAATAGTTCCAAAACAAGGATCCCTTGGACTGCTTTCTTATGGCCACAACCGCCTCTCTCACTTCCCCCTCTCCTTAACCTCTGACAATCACCCATTTGTTCTTCATTTCTATAATTTTGTCATCTCATTAATGTTACAGGAATGGAATCATACAGTATGTAGCCTTTTGAGATTGGCTTTTCCACTGAACATAATTCCCTTTAGAACCATCCAAGTCTTTACATGTTAAACGAATGATTTCTTTTATAAGGATCAGCACGAAGCTGGTTGCTATGAGGCGGAGGTTAAAGACATCCTGAATGTCGAGCTTTTTTTTTGCAAGCCACTGTACCACTTCATCATCTCTAACATCAACTACTCTCTCTTCCCTCAGTACTCTCCCGTCTGTCTTTGGGTTCCCTAATTTGCTGCCACGTCTCACAGAACTCACAAACCATAAAAAGGGAATGGCTATGTGGTTACGGAGGCTGGCAAGTCCCAAATTTGTGGGTCAGGTGTAGGCTTCTCCCTGGCTCTCAGTCTGTCCAAAGGCATTCAGCTTTCTTGCTCCCTGGGCCGGGAAACCCACTGTTCCATCTCCTGCGGTATCTCTTTCCTTGGTGGTAGTGGGCTCTTCTCTTTCTCACTTTTGGGGTGGCTCATTTCAAGCCCAGTAGGATGGCAAAACTGAGTAGTCCCCTTGGTGGGCCACAATTACTCTATCACACAGTCCCGCCGAGTCACTTGGGTGAGAGTTACAGGACCATGGCTAGAAAGGCCACATGAAAAGCAATCAAGAGAGACCGACTTGCTTTGTAAACTTTCGCTTAAAGCACAATGAAAAAAAAAAAAGCAATCCGTTACACCACACATGTACAAAAGTTTGTTCCTTTTTATTACTAGTGGTATTTCATGGTGTGTATGTAGCAGTTAGTCTGACATTTACACATTGAAGGACATTTGAATTGTTTTTAATTTGGGGTTCTCATGAATAAAACAAGGAACCCTGTTGGCATAGTGGTTAACTCCTGGGCTGCTGACCAAAAGGTCAACATTTTAGACCCATGCACCAGCAGCTCCGAGGGAGGAGACTTGGCAGTCTGCTCCTGTAAAGATTTCAGGCTAGGAAACCCTGTGAGGTAGTCCTACTACTATGTCATATAGGACACTGTGAATCAGAATTAACAGTACACAACAACATGAATAAAGCTGTTGTAAACATTTGCATACAAGTGTTTTGTGAAATAAGTTTTTGTTTCTCTGGGATAAATAAATGCTCAAGAATACAATTGCTGCATCATATGGTAAACTGATGTCTAGTTTTATAAGAAACTGCCATATTCTTTTCCAGAGTGGCTGTACCATTTTATATTTGTGCCGGCAGTGTATGAGTGGGCTCTCCACATGTTCTCTAGCCTTCAATATAATTATTTTTTCTTTTAGACAATCTGGTAGATGTATAGTGATGTCACCTTGTGTTTTAATTTGCATTAGGCTAATGCTTTGTTAAACAGTTTTGCATGTTCTTATTTACCATCTGTATGTCCTCTTTGGAAACCCTGGTGGCGTAGTGGTTAACAGCTACAGCTGCCAACCAAAAGGTGGGCAGTTCAAATCTACCAGTCGTTCCTTTTTGTCTATTCTGTCTTAGGTTCACTATGAGTCAGAATTGACTTGGTGGCAATGGTTTTTTTTTTTTTTTTTTTTAATGGCCTCTGGTGGAATCTCTGTTCGTGTCTTTTTGCCCCTTTTCTAATGGAATTGTTTGTTTTTTAATGTTGCGTTTTGAGAGTTTTATGTATTCTAGTTAAAAATCCTTTGTTGGGTATGTGATTTGCAAATATTTTCTCCCATTCTGCAGTTTATCTTTTCATCTTCTTCATTCTCTTCGTAGGGTATTTTGTAGAGTATATATATATTTTTTATTTTGATGACATCTAATTTAACAATAATTTCCTTTTTTATGGATCCTTTTATTATTAAGTTCTAGACTAGTTTTAAATTTAGTCCTAAATGATATTCCCTTTTTTCCCCTTGCCGTATAAATAAACAATAACATAACCTGGTGAATTTCATGATTCTGGACTTTTAGCATCTAGACAAGTGAACTTTGAGGAAATAGATTGAAACTAAAAGGAAATAAAATCTTAAGTATACTATATTGGGATAGTATTGAGGTAAAATTACCATTACACTGTTTAAAACTGTGGCGATGGTGGTGGGGGCATTGTAGGTTACCGTTTACTATGTTCTAGGATTGTGCTATACCTTTTATTGTCTTTAAAACTCTGCATTGTAGATATTATCCCCATTTTTATTTAATTTTGAGACATTATCCCATTTCCTTATAGATATTATCCCCATTTATCCTTATTTAGATATGTGTGTATGTCCACATATGTATATAATTATTCCTATTTACAGTTGAGGAAACTGAGGCTCAGGAAAGTTAGATGATTGCGCCCGTGGTCACATAATAAATGACAGAACCAGGACTTGAAACCAGTACTTTCTGACTCCAAATCCCATGCCCTTTAACAGCCGCCTTGCATTTTTGTTGCAGTATGTACCACGTACCTTATGTAGCTCATAAGACTCAAACTTTACTCAGTGATATGAATGTGTATGTTACTCTTAAAGTCCATTCGGTGTCTGATTTCAACTTACTATAGTAAGTCAGCATTTTTTGTTTTATCAACATTAGTGTTGATATTGGTTAACCTATTTCATATATTGAAAACAGACTTTCTGTATTTTATTTCTTAGACATAAATTTGTTACATGATTGGCCTACAGTTAACACAATAGCTGTAACACACATCATTTGTAAGAATTTAAGTTTTACTCTTGAACTGTTTAAGAAAATACTTAGGATTTAACAAAATTTACAAATTTAGCTTGACATTTTTACAAATTTCGTTCTACTTTTGTCAGTGTATCTCAAGATACGAAAAAGTTATTGTCTCATTGGTGAAGGTACATGAGTAGAAGAGGAGTGGCAAGCAGCCAGTCAGTAGCATCCCAAATTTGTATCCCATTTGATGTATTAATAAATGACACACACACACATATATGTTTGTAAAAATAACGAGGATAGTTCAAAGATGTCTTTACCAAGTCATGTTATTTCTCATGAGAGGGTGATGATACTGTTTCCTAAAAGACAGTGAAATAGTTTGCATATTGACAAGTATATGGCCAAATCAAGCAAGTATTGTGCTATATTCCTGTTACAGTGTCTTCTGCATTTCAGGCTGAGGTTCAGATTATCATGGATATTATTAGCATTGTTTCATGTATACTGAAATAAAATTTACAGAATTCATGTTATATTCAAAAGGAAGATAGCTTTTAAATACTTCCTGGCATGATTCAGTCTTCTCTGCTGACATCTGGTGACTCACTTTGAAGAATCTGCATTAATCTACCCTCCATTCCTGTTGTCCTTCAGAACCTCATACGAGCACTTTGGATGCATATCTGTGGAGGGCTTTTGTTTTAAGAGGAAAAAGCTCCAGATTTGACTATTTTCCATAATCTTTGTTGTGACTTATTCAGGCACCTATTTGCTATTTTCTATCATACTAAATTTAAATAACATGTTAAGAGTGCTAGGGCTTATCTCCCCCCTACCGAAATGCATCATTGTTAACAGCTGTTGAAGTTATAACTTTTTAATGACTGCTCAGATTTGGGAGAAAGTAGAAACAAAAGAGATACAGAGAAATAACAGCACATATTTCTAGGAGTGGGGGTAAAGGAGAGTATCTGCTTACTAATATGTAACTGACTACTTGGCATTTCCTATTTAGCAAGTTTTCAGGTAGTTTTACTGCAGCGTAGCTACCTCACAGTCCTTTTACTAAGTAGTCAATGAATGCCAACTTAGAAAGATTTTTTTGATGTTGTGGAAAACCTTAGCTATTTTTAGGGGGACTATGGAAGCCCTGGGAACCTTGGTGGCGTAGTGGTTAAGAGCTACAGCTGCTAACCAAAAGGTCAGCAGTTTGAATCTACCAGCTGCTCCTTGGAAGCCCTGTGGGGCAGTTATACTCTGTCCTGTATGGTCACTATGAGTTGGAATGGACTGGAAGGCAATGGGTCTGGTCTTTTTATTTTTCGGAAAATACAAGGAGCCATGGTGGCGCAGTGGTTAAAGTGCTCAGCATTTGTATTCATTTATATTAGTGCTGCTGTAACACAATACCATGAACTAAGTGGCTTATAAAATTATAATATAAATTTAGTTTCTCACAGTTCTGAAGGTTAGAAGTCCAAATTAATTGTCATCAGGGCCACACTTGCCAAAGCCTGTAGGGTTGCTAAACCAGAACCAAACCCACTGCTGTCTAGTCGCTTCCAAACCATAGCAAGACCCTATAGGACAGAGTAGAACTGCCCGGTAGAGTTCCCCAGGAGCACTTGGCGGATTCGAATGGCCGACCTCTTGGTTAGCAGCCATAGCACTTAACCACTACACCACCAGGGTTTCCATAGGGTTGCTAGGAGTGGGAATTGATGGTCTTGTTTTTGTTTTTTTGTAGGGGAAGATCCTTTCTTATCTGTCCCAGCTACCTGGTAGTCCCAGGCATTCATTGACTTGTAAAGCATCTTCACAGGGACCTTCCCCTCTCTCTGTGCTCTTCTCTTCTTTTATAAGGACACTATTCAGATTGGATGAGTGCCCACTCTGTTCCAGTATGACTTCAAGTTAACTGATAACATCTTCAAAGACCCTGTTTCCAAATAGGGTCATGTTCACAGGCCTCAGGGGCTAGGATTTCAACATAATCTTTTGGGGAAACCCAGTTCAATCCAAAGGGGCCCTGGTGGCTCAGTGGTTAAGCGCTCAGCTGCTAACTGAAAGGTCGATGATTTGAACCCACCAGCTGCTCCACAGGAGAAAGATGTGGCAGCCTGCTTCCATAAAGGTTACAGCCTCGGAAACCCTATGGGAGAGTTCTGCTCTGTTCTATAGGATCATTATGAGTCGGAATCGACACAGCAGCAATGGGTTTGGTTTTTGATTTGGTATAGAAGGTACATTTTTACTGTTTTCTTTAAGTTGGGTTGCAGTCCTGCCCCTCCTTTTCTACTGATCCATCCTCAATTGTCATCACATTAAAAAAAAAAAAAAAAACCCAAACCCATTGCCGTCGAGTCAATTCCAACTCATAGCAACTGTACAGGATGGAGTAGAACTGCCCCGTAGAGTTTCTGAGGAACGCCTGGGTTTCAAACTACTGACCTTTTGGTTAACAGCCGTAGCACTTGACCACTCTGCCACCAGGGTTTCCTGTCATCACATAGGCTTGCATTATTCAGACAGCCTCCCGCCAGTCATCCTGAGCTTACCTCTTAATGAAGTCATCATATGCAGTGCTGCTTTCCATTAGCCTTCAGAAAAAGCCTCTTTCATCACGTCACTTCCTTTGCTAAAAAGTCTTAAAAGCCTCTTCATTGCCTGGAAGATAGAAAGCCCTAAGTGGGTGGTGGCATTACTACTACAAGTCCCTTGTTCTTTATTTCTTTTCTGAACTCTCCTAACCTGTCTGTAAATAGTTAACCACTTGATTGTATATTGTTCTCAGTTTCTTCTGGTGTAAAAATAGAGTATGAGCTTCTTAAATTGAAGGATATCATAAAAAAAAAAGTTCCCTAAAGAGTTCATTTATTGAAGTGAATTGAATTATATTCAAATTCATACTAATTATCAAAATTTTAGTTATTTTCTATGGTTTTTTTCTTTCACACTTGCCCTAGACAGTCAACTATATAATTGGACTATGATTATTAAAATTTGTTACATACCCACTACATACACAGTGTAGAGCTGTAAAAGGTGGCTCACGTGCCAACACATCTATTTTTTCTTACATTGTTGCTTATATGAGCACTTAAAACCAGATTTTTTCCCCACTATATCTGTAACAGTTTTGTTGAAGAATTTGTTGTATACGTCTGTGATTAAAAAATAAAATAAAATTCTGTTTAATGTCTAGGTATTTGAAATCACATTCTTATGAAATATAAGACATCATTCCATTCTTGCAGGTTTTTATAGTTTTTCACTCCAGGATGTTTAAATAAAAACTTATCATTTTAAAATGAAATAACAGTTAAGAGGGACATAGAGGAAAAAAAGTTTTTATTCTCTTTCGTATTTATATTATACCTCTTCTGTGCTTGGCAGAGTTCCTCATTTAGTCCCACAACAAACTTAGGAGCTATGAAGTGCCCCAGAATTACAAATAGAGTAACTAGGTGCGAGATCATAGAGCACTTAAATGATAGTGCTGTTAGTGACCCCGGCTGTTTCCAGAGTCTCTGCACTCTGTGCAATGATGAGACCTACGTCACCTTTGTGGTGCTCCTATATAGGTAGTTTAGGAAAATGAAACAATTTAAAAAGTATATAAAATAATAGAATTATTAGCAATAAATTATGACATTGATTGACAAGGAAAGTACTGCGTCTACTATTTTGAAATTTTTCAAATTTAAAGAAAATTTAAGATACCATATGCCCTTCGCCTAGGTTCACCAGTAGTTAAAATTTTTCTGTATTTACGATCTCCGCACACACACACTTAGTTTTTTTAACCTTTTCAAAGTAAGTGTCAGACATCATGGCACTTCATCCCTATATACTGGAGCATGAATTTCTTAAAAAGAAGGATATTGTCCTTGTAATTGTCACATTTAAGAAATTTGACATTAATTCGATAATGTCATCTAATGTGCATTCTATATTCAGATTTCCCCATTTATCCCAAAAATGTCTTTGATAGCTGAGTTTTTTCTTCCCCAATCCAGTATTATCCAGTCAAGTTTTGTTCTTTGTATTCAGTTGTTATATCTCTTCAATCTCTTTTAGTTGTTTTGTTTTTTAATGCCTTTGATTTTTTTTGAAGAGTACAGGCAGTATTTAGAATGTCCCACGTTCTGAATTTTTCTTATTGTGTTTTCATTAGATTTACATGAATTTATCATGTTAAATGCTTTGGGTAATAATACTACATCTGTGATGTATGGAAACCCTGGTGGTGTAGTGGTTAAGAGCTATGGCTGCTAACCAAGAGGTCGGCAGTTCAAATCCACCAGGTGCTCCTTGGAAAGCATATGGGGCAGTTCTAACTCTATCCTATAGGGTCGCCGTGAGTCCGAGTCGACTCGATGGCAACAGGTTTTTGTTTTTGTTCTTGTTTTTTACAAGTGATGTTGTATGCTTCTAATTATACCACATCAAGAGGCACCTAATACCTACTTAAAATTTCTAATCTATTATTTGTAACCGGCAGCAACAAAGACTTAATTGCTTGAATTGTTGTTTTCATTTTTCACATAGACAACAACTGAACGACCTTTCATTCAGAAGCTGTTTCGTCCTGTGGCTGCAGATGGACAGTTGCATACATTAGGAGATCTCCTTAAAGAAGTTTGTCCGTCTGCAGTTTCTCCTGAAGGTAATCAGCAACACTGAAAGATTTCTTCCATTTTTGTTTTACACCCTTTGATGTTGACTTAACATAAGCGTTCTGCGTTTATGAATAACATTCTACTGAGTTACTTCAGGAAGATATTTTCATTATCTTACAGGGAAAATTTTTTTGAAACAGAAGGTTTTAATATTTAATTTACATTTTATAAATGATTAGCAAAATCTAGAATTTACTCTCTGGCGAAGTAAAATATACCTTTTTAAAATTTTCATCTTATCACAACTCTTGTGTCATGGGTCTTTTATTTCTGAATTCCGTTATGGTAAATAAACCTTTTAAACCTATGAATCCTATTCTGTAGATTTTAATAATTTTGAACAGTGATTCACAGATATTTTCTCCCATTCTGAAACTTGTCTTTTCATTTTCTTTGAAGCATAAAAGTTTAAGTTTTTTTGTTTAGTGTTTGTGTTCTGGAGAGTGCTCTGTTAAATAATTTAAAAATTAATGTTTTTAATAGAAAGTACACTTATATGGTTTCAAAATGCAAAGTATGTAAAGTAATCCAGTGAAAGTCTGTCTCACAACTCCTTTCCCCCAAACCCTAACCCAGCTTCCCTCTCTAGGGGCAACCAGTGTTACCCTTTTCCTGTATATCCTTTCAGAGATAGAACCCTGGTTATAGAAATTTTGACTGGGACATTCACGGTAATTTTTTTTGATGCAGGAATAATCTTAATGTTCCAGTTTATTTTCTCTGTGCCGTATGAGTTAATTTTTATCCTGTTCATTGTCTATTTTGCTACATTTTTGAAGAATTTGGAATATAGACTGGTTGTTCCATTCGAAGTATAAGAAATGGGATCTGTAAACTTTATACATGCCCGCTATAAGGATAAAAAAAAAGTGATAAAAGGATAGGCCTTCAATTATTCATTTCTCTGTACTGTATTTTTCTCTCTTTTTGAGTACTTCGTAGTATTTTAAATTAAAGAACATTGAAAAAATACTTTCGTCAATTTGTTGTTGTTAGGTGCTGTTGAGTCAACCCCCACCTCATGGCAACCCCATGCACAATGGGATGAAATGCTGCCCACCCACATGATCAGTTGTGGACTGGGCTGTTGTGATCCGTAGGGTTTTCATTGGCTATTTTCAGAAGTAGATCACCAGGCCTTTCTTACTAGTTTGTCCTATTGTGGAAGCTCCACTGAAACCTGTTCAGTATCATAGCAACGGGCAAGCCATCATTGACAGTTGGGTGTCAGTTTTGTATTTGTTATCTTCAAAGAGCTGTATAACTGTAGCACCTTAGAATTTATTTAGTTCAGATCTCTTAATTTTTTAGTTGTTTTGCCAAAGGTCTCTCAGCTACCTAAGTACAGAAGTAGGTTTAGAACTTAGGTGTTGCACCTGCTGGTTCATTGATTTTTCCACTTAACCATGCTACCATTTGTTTTTGTCTTCATGGTTTTTTTTTTTTTTTTTTTTTTACCTTTTAATTTCATTTAAAACGATATTCCAAAATGCTTGTTTTCCCCTAACCATTCTGTGATTTGCGTTTAGTGCTTAATTGCCTACATGCTCTCTTTGATAGTATTTCCTGGTATGATCTTAGAAACCCTGAGCCTCTACTGTTTTTATTTTGTTCAGTTTGTTATTTTAGTGTTCATATATATAATTCTGGCCATACCTTTTGTTGAATTTATTAAAACGGTAACTGTGACCATCAAGGATGGAAATGGAAAGCAGTCACACACTTTGAACTGATGCCCTTGTCCAAATGCACCTTCGTGCTCTCTTTTGCAGTTTCTACAGCCATGTCACAATAACACATACAAGATTAACTTGGCCCCTGCACAAGACTGTTTGTTCTCCTAAATTTGTGACCTGTCCTACCTGCACACCCATTCCTGGAGGTGTCTTACCTTGTATCTTTTTTTGGGGGGTGGAGGGGAGATGGAGCCAAAAGATTTTTGAAATGAGATTTCATAATCTTTTGTATTTTTCCACAGTTTTAAAATTAACTTTTGTTTGTTTTCTTATAGTTTTGTTAATTTTTTCATAAATAAAAGAACTATACTTATAAGATATTTGGGAGCCCTGGTGGGTGCAGTGGTTAAGATCTTGGCTGTTAACCAAAAGGTTGGCAGTTTGAATCCACCAGTCGCTCCTTGGAAACCCTGTGGGGCAGTTCTCTGTCCTGTAGGGTTACTGTGAGTCAGAATTGACTTGATGTCATTGGATTTGGTTTTGGAGTATGAGAAATTTAGAAAGTAAATTCATAAACAGTTTTGTTTTCCTTTTTTTTAAGTTGTTTGTTGAATCACTGATAATCTCACTATTCAGAGACACGTATTATTGATGTTTGGTTCATACACAGGAGATATAAATGTATGATGAACTATAAATGTAAACTAATATTACAACTGGTTTTAGAGATAAAGTATTTCCAAGTATGGCTAAAATTCCATGCCTTTGATTTTTACCTTTTTTTAGAAATTAACTTCTGGATATAACTGGAAATGCTAGAAGTGTGTCTTTTGGGAATGCAGGAATAAGCACTATACCCCCTGCAGCAAGCTCAGTTATCATCATACACTTGTTAAAATATATTAAAAATAAAGCACTTTGAGATAAGAGATCCAAAAGTAAGCTGCAGTAGGTAGTGCTGCTAGTGGAAGTTTTTTATTAAGGAAGACCAAACAGAAGATCGCACATTTATTTGACATTTCAACTCTGCGTAAGTCACTCCGGAAGGTTCATTTGTAACTTTGCTGAGATACAGTGAGCCTGACATGTGGGATTGGGTCAGTTGGCTACTGTGGGAGCCTTGCCCTTTCAGTCTCGTCCTAAAGCCCTCTGCTCGTCAGTGTTCTGTAGTCCCCATTGCGTATGTATTTTATGGAAGAAACGATACAGCAACATTCACAGCGGAAACTCCAAAAGAGCTTCCAATGCAGCCCTCACGGAACTCATCAAACATGAGCCAAGGTACAGCTAGATTGGGCACAGATTTCCTGTTAGGCTCCGTTTCAAATTGGTAGTTATATTTCCTTTTCTTAACTTTATCATTATGCTATCAAATTCTAAGTTTATATGGGTTAAATTATTTGCCCAGATTACTTCATTCGTCCTCCATCTTTGTACTTGGTCCCAAAACATGGGCAGCATTCACTCATCTTGGTGATACAGAATCTCTTAATGCCTTAATCCACTGGCATTTGTCTTTTCTAAAAACCGAAGAAGTAATAAGTTGATTATTTTCATTGTTCCATGTTAGTGAAGATGATGAGATTACTGGACCCATCAGAAGATAACCTCTGATTTCCCCTCCTTAATTATTGTTCTTATCTTAATCTCAAGAAGTTAATTAACCTTTATTAATTATTTATTAATTGATCCATCTTTTAGCTCTAGAAAATAATAATACAGCAGGCGATTTAAAGCAAGCTGTCTTGTCATTAAAACAAGTCCTGTGGGACCTCAGTCTGTCTGTGTTTAGTAAACAGCACACTTACGGCCCAAATATTAAGTAAAATAATTAATTTTGAACTATTCTATAATTCATACTTGACAAATATTAATGAGCCTTGTTCTACCCACTAGACTTACTAGAATTGTATGAAAGCAGATCAAAAACATTTGAACTTAGGTTTTCAATGTTTATTTCAGGGTTGTTGTTTTTTTTTTTTTACTTCGAGAATAAGGTTAATTTCTAACTTTTATCATATTTTTATCTTATTGTCAGGAGGCCTTTAATCAGTTTATTAAAATGATGTATTACAATCACTTATTACAGTTTTCTTTTTATAATTTTAGCTAATTAAATAGCATATTTTTCTAATTAGATCTTTGGTTTATGTCCTTACTAAGAAGTAATAAAGGTAATAAGCAAAAATCCATGGTAAGAGTTAACATGGACATATTTTGAAAACCTTGTTAAAAGATGTTAAGAGCCAAGGCTGTGAAAATATTTGGGGCAGAAATAATGAAATATATAAAATAAAAAGAAATTGTGCCTGGAAAGGGATACATGGTATATATTAGCTGTGATATTATTTATTCATTAAGACCTATACTGCTAAGTAGTATAGATCCGGAAGAAGTTAATGTAAGTATTCTTAAATGGGTTTGTATTTCTCTGATAAACAGCACTCTCCTTCTGTTTGTCATCATAGGATGAAAGCTCCATAAGCTTGTATATGTACATTTTTACTGCTACATCATGTAGTGTGCTCTTAAGATTGAGATCTCATTCCCCAGGAAGCGTTTCTGTCTAAGATTAATTGCCCTTTTAAAATCAGCGTTTGATGTATTCCTTTGGCCATATCCTGGCTTGGTGTAACCCTCTTTGACCTGACCTCACTGACTATTACTGCTGTGGCTGAGTCAAGATCCCTCAGCATGATGTATGCACTTCAGATTTCAGCCTGTGGTTTTTCATGTCAGTGGATTCAATTAGTTGGCATTTTACTAATGAACATATCAGAGGTTTAAGAATTTGTCAGCCAGAACAAAAGTGTTCAGACTTGTGGTAATCAAAAAGCTCATCTCTCTGTTCTTTAAAACTTTCTCAGAAATTATTAAATATTTTAGAATTTTTACCTTCAGCGTCACACGTCTCCAGATAGCAAATCAAGTTAGTTTTCTGCTGAATTATAAAATATAAATGTGCAGCCATAAAGGAAAACACAGTGGTTGTAACAGTTGACCTTAGATGTACTTCATTCCATATTCACAAGTGTGAACTAAAAAAAATTTAATTAAACTGAAATTTTCTGATTAAAAGCATGTATGAGTTTTCCTTGAAGATATACTATTTCTTTAGCCTCTTTTAAATTAAAACAGGCCTCATGTCTTTACTGTACTATTATTAATAGTCATTGGGAAACTCAGACATCTCACTAGAATCTCAGGTAACCTGCTTTTAAAGATATTTAGGTCCTCTTCCTTTTTGAAAATTGGCCAAGAAATAAGAGCTAAAATGCAGATGGGGATGGGGGAGGTTATGAGCCCTTGGTAACAGAAATCTCTAAAAGGCAAATTCATCACAAAGAAGGCTGAATTGTTCTCAATGATATACACAAAAATGTATAAAATGAAGATTTTGGAAGGGTTTTATTTTTCCTTCTGAAGTTTTCATTCCTGAATATTCTCATTTTTTTTTTTTTTTTTTTAAGAACTTTTCCTAAGGTCTATAAAATAACATAAGCATGGATGGCAGGGTTCATTTGAGTTCTAGGTGATGTGCCCCACTGAATCTGTATGTTGAGAGCACCACTAAATGGGTTTACAATGCTTAAATTTTTTTTTTTTTTTACATTTAGTTGTTTTTATAATCATTGGATCTTGGTTTTTTAATGAATTTATACAAGTCTTGTGCCACGCTGCATAGAAATGGGGCCGAGTAATTCAGAGTATGTATTAACATGAGGCCAGTTCTGCACAGCCCTTTGCACGCCAGTCACATAATTGAATCCATGCTTTTCATATATCTTTTTGGTATGTCGTGTACTAAGAAAATTACCTAGTCCCATGACTTAGTATACAATACAAATTATTTTTTTTTTTTTTCTAGTATACAGGAAGAGAATTATTATGAGTCCTTACTTTTTGCTACTAAACCATGCCTCTTGTTAAACTAGTTTTCTGGCCTCATTTTGTAAGTGTTTTTGGCTTTCTTATTTTTTTAGAGAATGAGTGGGGGTTCGAGAGGAGAGTCTCTCTCTTTTTTGGATACCTACTATGTCTGAGCCTTATGCACTTTACTTGGATATCCCAGCTGATCCTCCATGCAACCTTGGAGACTGAAATTCTTTATCCACCCTATCAGATGAGGAAAAAGACTCAAAAGGTTAAGTGATTTGCCTATGAATTTAAAACTGGTGAATTATGAGCCTATGGTGGTTTGAACTCTGATTAGAAATATTTTGCTATTTAGACATAAGATACTCATATATTAGAACTAAGGGACATCTGCTTGCTTATCTAGTCTAAGTCAGTGTTCTACAAACTGTGGCCCGCAGAGCTATCTCCAAAACTGCCATGGGTCATAAGTCAGCAAGCAGGACTTGAAACTGGCGCAAACCTCCATTACCCTCAAGCTGCCCCACCTTCATCTGTGTTCTTTGTTGGATTTCTGCATAAAATTTGTTTTGAAGGAAAATTCTACACCCATATGATCATAAGATTTATTGGAGGGAACATTTAAGAACAGTCTTTACGTCAGAAATTCATTCAGAATGTCTGAGGAGGGGCTCAGTTTATATATATTTTTTTAATCTCCCAAATTATTTCTAATGATGAGCAATGTTTGCAAGCCATGGATCTATACAAACACTTTCACTTCATATAAAAGGAAATGGTCTCAAAGAGATGAGAGACCTGCCCAGATTCATCCATGACCAGTATTTGTAATTCAAATTGCCTGACTCCCATTCCTTTATCGGTGTGTAGCTGGCCCGCTCTCTTTTATGTCTCGTTTATATTATTGTATATAGTTACTTCCTTATATATATATATTTATAGGGTCGCTATAAGTCCAAATTGACTTGACCGCAAAGGGTTTGGTTTTTTTTTTGTTTGTTTTAGACATTGTTTCGTGTATATATAAAGTATGTATATATATATATGAAGAATTTACCATCATTTTAGCTTTGAAATTTGCACTTATGATTTGTTTGGCTAATGTTTTTTTGTTGTGGTGGTAGAAACGGCATAGGGGTGGTATCTGACCTCATCCAACCCCACAAGGGGGAAGGAGAACCAAGATCAACAGCGCGAGGCTGACTCTTATGAGGCAGAGGCCAGACAACCTCCCTCCCTGCCATCTTTACCAATTTTGACACCAACCTTCCCTCCCACAGCACCCTCTACTGGGTTCGATAATTCATTGCAGTGGCTACACAGAACTCACAGACCATACTCACAATTATGGGGTTTTTATTAGGGAAGTAACAGGTTATAATTCAGGCTCAGGAACACTCAAGGATACAGTTTTTCCGTCAGGACAGCCTCTTCCCAGCCATGCTCACAGGCATGCCTCTCCCTGGCCCAAGGTCCCTGCCCAGAGGCACTCAGCTTTCTCTGTCTGGCCCAGGAAGCCCACCATACTGTCTCCTGCTGCCGGGTCTCTCCTGCCACCTCTTCTCACCATCTTTAGGGTTATAGCTTGTTCTCTCTCTCTCCGTCTCCTGCTTCCAGGAGCTTCTCAGTGCAGGGATCCTGGGTCCAAAGGATGGGCTCTCCACTCCTGGCTGTTCTTCCTTGGTGGTGGTAGGATCCTCCTCTCTATAAATGACTCTCTTTTAAGGCAAAACTGACCAGTCCCCTTGGTGGGCCAAAATTACCCTATGACACAGTCCTGCCCATCACCTGGGTGGGAGTTATAAGACCATGGCTAGAAAGGCTACACAAAAATAATTAATCCATTGCAGTTGTTGTTGTTTTGGTTGTTGTATGTAATTGCTACCATCCTAATCATAACCAAAATTTGTCTGAATTTATTTTTCTTAAAATGTAACACAGTTCCAAAAACGTTCACTTTAAAATAGGTGCTGCTGAAGACTTTGTTTTTATGAGGCTACTTACTGCTGCAGATAATTAAAAAAAAAAAAAAAAATGTATATGATTCATGTCTTAGGCTGGGTTCTCTAGAGAAGCAAAACAGTAAAGCATATAAATATACATAGTGAGATTTATATCAAGGAAACAGCTCACATGATTGTAGACACTGGGATGTCCCAAGTCCTTAGATCTGGATAGAGGCTTCTGATTCACGTAGCCGCAGGGGCTGGTGAACCCAAGATAGGCTGATCCACGAGCAGGGCTCTTGCTCTCAGGCTGTGAATATTGACGAAACCCAGGATTGGCAGGCAAGACTGCAAGGCTTCTCCTGATTCACATAGCTGCAGGGGCTGGTGAACCCAAGATCATCAGGTCGGAGAACAGGGCTCGTGCTCACAGGCTGTGAAGACTGGTGAATCCCAAGATCAGCAGGAAAGCTGCTAGCTCAAGTCCCAAGAACCGGAGGTCAGAAGAACAGCAGGCAGCTGCAGGGGATCCAGTGGAGGCAGAAGCCAGAACGTCCACTTATATTTAGATCCAGGCCACACGTCCCAGGAGACTCCCTTTCGACTGACTGGCTACTCATAGCAGATCCCATCATGGGGGTAATCACATATAAACACTGAAAATCATGGCCCAGGCAAGTTGACACACAATCTTAACCATCACAATACATTTAGATTTTTTTGTCTTATGTCATAATACTTGGACATAAAAGTAAGATAAATGTAAGAAATTATATTTATTGTTCTCTTGTTGAAATATGATCTCTGAAGGTTTAACACTTACGGTGAATTGAATTTCTTCTCTACCCAAGGAGAGTATATGTCTCTTACATTTATTTCTGGCCTTTATTAATTTTTTCCCTAAATTTTATTTAATGTTGTTGAGAATATACATGGCAAAACATACACTAATTCAACAGCTTCTACATGTACAATTTATTGACATTGATTACTGTATTTTTAAACAGATAATGTACACCTTCCATTTTTGTTTGCCAGCTGCTCTCCCGCCCCCTGTGCAGGTTATTTTACACACGTCACGATGCCTTTTTTTTTTTTACATGTTGCTATGAAAAAAATTAGCATAGTATAATGTCATGGATTGAATTATGTCCACCAAAAAATGTGTGTATCAGTTTGGCTGGGGCATGATTTCCAGTATTGTGTAGTTGTCCTCCATTTTGTGATTGTAATTTTATGTTAAAGAGGATTAGGGTGGGATTGTAACACCCTTAGCCAGGTCCCATTCCTGATCCAATGCAAAGGAAGTTTCCCTTGGGTGTGGCCTGCACCACCTTTTATCTCTCAAGAGATAAAAAGGAAAGTGAAGCAAGCAGAGTGTTGGGGACCTCACAATACCAAGAAAGCAGTGCCAGGAGCAGAGCACGTCCATTGGAGCTGGGGGAACATTGATGAGAAGGCCAACAGAGAAAGCCTTCCCCTGGAGCCAACACCCTGAATTTGGACTTTTAGCCTACTTTACCACAAGGAAATAAATTTCTCTTTGTTAAAGCCATCCACTTGTGATATTTCTGTTATGGCAGCACTAGATTACTAAGATGTACGCTTACAAAAATACCTTGTGGAGGTAGAGGGCGGTTGGCGAACAAACATAGGTGGCACGTATTTGTGTAAAAATAGGTACATTGTTCAAGCGGTGCAGGTATTCTCACCCTCCATTTCAGAGTTGTTTCTCCCTCATTAACATAAACTCACTGCCCCCTAAGTTTCTTATCTAATCTTTCCAATTGCTGTAGTCAATTTGATCTCATATAGATAGTTCTTAAAAGAGAGTAATGCTCAAAGCCAACCTTTTTTCCTAGTTAAGCTAAGCTATTGTTCAGTTTTAAGATGACTTCAGGGGATATTTTCAGTTTAAGGTTTAAAGATTATCTCAGGGCAATATTTTATGCTATTCATCTACCCTCCATGGTTCCAGAACGTCTAGAGTCCATGAGAATTTGAAATTTTGTTCTGCATATTCCCCATTTCGATCAGGATTCTTCTGTGGAATCTTTGATCAAAATGTCCCGTAATGGTAGTGTCTTGGGTTGAATCGTGTCCCCAAAAAATATTTGTCAACTTGGCTAGGCCATTATTCCCAGTATTGTGTGATTGTCCACCATTTTACAATCTGATATGATTTTTGTATGTGTTGTGCAGCCTATCTCTATGATGTTAATGAGATGAGATTAGTGGCAGTTCTGTTAATGAGGCAGGACTCAATCTACAAGATTAGATTGTGTCTTAAGCCAATCTCTTTTGAGATATAAAAGAGAAAGTGAGCAGAGAGACATGGGCCCCTCATACCACCAAGAAAATAGTTCTAGAACAATGTGTCCTTTGGACCTGGAGTCCCTGCACTGAGAAACTCCTAGTCCTTGGGAAGATTGATGACAAGGACCTACCTCCAGAGCTGACAGAGAGAGAGAAAGCCTTCCTCTGGAGTTGACCCTAAATTTGGACTTGTAGACTACTTGACTGTGATAGAATAAACTTAGGTTTGTCGAAGCCATCCACTTGTGGTATTCCTGTTATAGCAGCACTAGGTAGCTAAGACAGGCAGCCAGGCACCTTCTAGTTCTTCCGGTCCCATGGCAAAGGAGGCAGTTTTTCATGGAGGCAGTTAGCCACACATACCATATCCTCTTCCTATTCCTGTCTCTCCTTCTGTTGCTCCAGAAGAATACCATCCATTGCTGTCAAGTTGATTCCGACTCATAGCGACCCTAAAGGACAGAGTGGAAGTGCCCTATAGGGTTTCCAAGGAGTGCCTGGATTTGAACTGCCAACCTTTTGATTAGCAGCCATAGCCCAGTTATTGAGACCAATTATTGTTCCTTGGATGGCCACTTGCAAGCAAGCTTTTAAAAGGCACTATGCAATGAACTAGGAGGTAGAGCAGAAACACTAAACACGTTATTTGGACGATTAACTGGGATGTCCTGTGAAACCATGACCGTAAACCTCCAAACCGAGGAACCAAATCCCATCAGGTGTTTGGTTGTACATAAGCAGCTTCAGCAGCTACTTTTTTTTTTTTTTTTGTCATTGGTATAAATACATCTATCATACAACTTTGGCCAATTCAACTTTTTACAGATGTGCAACTTACTGACAACTTATTGACAGTAAGTACACTAATTGGCTGTGTAACCCTACCTTAATCAATATAATTTTTCCATCACCATTAAATGTTCTTCTCCCCAGCCCTCTCACCCCTGGTAACCACTAATAAACTTTGGTCTCTGTACATTTGCCTTTACTTCTCCCTTTATATAAGTGAGGTCATATAATAGTTGTCCTTTTTTTTGTGATTGGCTAATTTCACTCAGCATAATGTCTTCAAGCTCCATCCATACGGTAGCGTGTATCAAGACTTCATTTCTCCTACTGGCTGAGTAGCATTCCATTGTATGTATGTACTACGCTTTATTTATACATTCACCTGTTAATGGGCATTTGGATTGTTTCTACCTTTCGGCTAGTGTGAACAGTAAACATTTGTGTGTAGTCTCTCTCTGAGTGTCTGCCCTCAACCTAAGAGTGGAATTGCTGGGTTATACGGTAGCTCTATTTTTAGTTTTTTGAGGAACCGCCTTAGTGTTTTCCACAATGGTTGTACTGTCTTGTGTTCCCACCCGCGATGGATAAGGGTTTCAATTTCCCCACATCCCTGCCAACATTTGTTATTTTCTGGGTTTTTTTTTTTTTTTTTTTTTTTATCTCGTTGTTGTTAGATACCGTTGAGTCACTTCCAACTCAGAGCGACTCTATGTGCAACAGAATGAAACACTGCCCGGCCCTGCACCATTCTCAACAATTGTCATTATGCTTGAGCCCACCGTTGTAGTCACTGTGTCAATCCATCTTGTTGAGGGTCTTCCTCTTTTTTTATGACTCTCTACGAAGCCTGATGACCTTCTCCAGGGACCGTCCCCTCCTGATAACATGTCCAAAGTACATGAGACAAAGTCTCGCCATCCTTATTTCTAAGGAGCATACTGGCTATACTTCTCCCAAGATAGATTTGTTCATTCTTCTGGCAGTTCATGGTATATTCAGTATTCTTCACCAACACCACAAGTCAAATAAATCAATTCTTCCGTCTTCCTTATTCATTGTCCAAGTATTATTGTAGAACTATATATTTTTCCCTTCAATTCTGTGTTTGCTTTATGTATTTAGGTGCCCCGATATGTTTGATTGTTAAATCTTCTTGATTAATTGACCCTTTTATGACTATATTATGTCCATCTTTCTCTCTTCTGACAGATTTTGTCTTAAAGTCTATTTTGTCTGATATTAAGATTGCCACCCCACCTCTCTTGATTATTATTTGCATGCAGTGTGTTTTTCTATCCTTTCACTTTCAACTTACTTGTGGTCCTTGAGTTTATGTCTCTTGTAAACAGCGTATAGTTGGATCATGTTTTTTTGTCCATTCTGCCACTCTGCCCTTTGATGTAGCATGTAGTGCATTTAGATTCACTATAATTACTGATAAGAAGTTACTTAATTCTGCTATTTTTTTATTTGTTTTTTGTGTGTCTTAAGCCGTCTTTGTCATTTAGTAATGCTTGCTTTTTGTGTTTTGTTGGTTTATTGTAGTGAGCTTTTTTGTTTCCCCTCTCCTTTCCTTTCGTGTATGCTTTTTATGTTTTGTTAGTGGTTACCATAAATATTACATTTAAGAGCTTGGTAAATTGATGTCAGCTTAACTTCTATACATACGAGAAATTCTGTATCTATACCATCCCCCCCCCATTTGTTGTTGTTATCACTAATTATGTCTTTATATTTCATGTGCCCTATAACATAATTTTATCCTTGGTGTTCATGTATTTGTTTTTTAAAAATCATGAGGGACAAAACATTTACAATTATCAAGCATGAATACCTTATTACTAGGCCTTATACTTCTTCATCCATTTCCCTTTATTAGGGAGTCTTTATTTTTACACATAACTTTGAATTATATTCTAGTGCCTTTTCCCTTCCATCTGCAGAACTCTCATTAATATTTGTATGGGGATGGTCTGGTGGATATGAACTCTCTCAGCTTCTGTTTGACTGGAAATGTTTTAATTTCACCCTCATTCTTGAAGGATAGTTTCTCTGAGTACAGTGTTCTTGGTTGACAGGTTTTGTTTTTGTTTTTCTGTACTTTAACTATGCCATTCCATTGTCTTCTGGCCCCCAGTGTTTCTGAGGAAAAATCCACGTTTAATCTTACTGGGAATCATTTGCATGTGACTGTTTGCTTCTCTCTCAATGCTTTCAGAATTCTCTATCTTTAAATTTTGAGAGCCTAACTAAAAGGTGTCCTGGTGTAGATCTCTCCAGGTTTATCCTGTTTGGCGTTCTTTGAGCTTCTTATATTTGTAAATTCATGTCCTTCAGTAGATTGGGGAAATTTCCTGTCATTATTTCTTCAAATATTCTTTCTGTCCATTTCTCTCATCTGCTTCTGGAATTCCCATGATACTTATATTAATTCTCTTGTCGTGTTGTCCCATAATCCCGTTAAACTGTGCTCAGCCTTCTTGAGTCTCTGTTCTTGTTGTTCTTCAGCGCCTATAGTTTTAACTGTCTTATTCTCTTACTTGCTGATTCTTTCTCCTGTCTGATTAAATCTGTTGGTAAGTTCTTCTATTGTATTTCTCATTTCAGTTATTGTTTCATTTGCAATGTCTCTCTTTTTTAGATCCTCACATTTTGTTCTTGCATTGTTTTCTTTTAGCTTTGTCTTTGTTTTCCCTTAGTTCTTTAATTATATCTGATATGGTTGTATTATATTCTTCCTTTCTTTTTTCATTATTTGGTCATCCCTGCATGCACTTTCACTCCCTTTGTCATGTTCTTTTGAATGGGCCATTGTTTTCTGTTCTTTTTGTGTCTTGTAATTTTTTTGTTGGGACATTGGTATTTTCGAGGATGTTAACCTCAGTTTTCCCTAGTACTTGGTGGTTTTGCCTTCTGGCATTTTATTTAATTCACAAACCGAAAATATTATTAATGACTGTACTTCTATTTATAAGATGAATTAGCATAATAATTTAGATTAAAAAAGTACAGTGTGGCCATTTTACAAAATAATGGCATGTACTCTTCGTGATTGTCAAGATTAAATACAAAGAAAGCTTTTGATACTATACCAGATTAAATACAGAGTAGAGAGACATGAAAATTAAATGCAATGTGTGATTCCTAAACTGACTCCTAGACTACAGAAATAAATATTATTGAGGCAGTTGATAAAATGTGAATATGGGTTACATAATAGTAGTATATCAATATTAAATTTCTTGATTTTATTAACTATACTGTGGTTATGTGAGAAAATAGACACTGAAGTATTTAGGGCTAAAGGGGGCTCAAAGAGACTCCAACTTACTGTCAAATGATTTGGAAAACACAGAATGATAAAGCCAATGGGGTAAATGTAAACAGTGGGTAAATTTGGGAAAAAAGTACGTGAGAACTTCTCGTATTATTCTTGCAACTTTTCTGTAAGTTTGAAATTACACCCTCTCCTCACTTACTGACATGGCTAGGGTCATAACCAGGTCATTATGCGAAATCAGTATTATTCGAAAATGGAGGATGACCCATGTCAGATCACAAAATGAAGGACAACTACATCATTACATAACTGCCAAACCACTGAAAATCATGGCCCAGCCAGGTTGACACATAACCTTAACCATCAAAGCCAATGTTACTCTCTCCTCACACCTCAGCTTTCTTACTACCAGATGTGTGTCTTTAATGCTCAAAATAGATAGTAATTTTTTTTTACTATTATCATAAATGCAAAATGTCAAATAGTGAAATAGTTGATAAGTAAGGGGAAGGTGTATATCAAAACCAGAGTTAGCCCTAAATAGTGCCCTGTATAAAGGAAGTTCATATAGAATTGGTTTGCTTGATTACTGTCTCAAGTGTTTGCATTGAAGTTAACATTTTCAAAAAATATGAGTGGGTGAGGTGTGGAGTAACATATTTCTCCTGAGTCATTTTCTTTGTAATGACTTATTTCTCATTCCCAAATATATTAAATTCTAGATTTCCATTTTGAAACACAGAGACACATTTACCAAAAACACATTTACTTTAGTAGTGTCATCAATATTTCTTTTTTACTGTTAGAAAAAAAGAAAGAGCTACCAGCTTTTCACTGTTCCCTTTTGTTAGTTCTGATATTGCTAAAATGTCCAGTCATGCTTTGTTGTTATTTATGGTAGCGTGAATTAAGGTGATAGCATATATACTTTTTGCCTCATCTAGAAACATTTTTTATTGCTTTAAAGTTTAATAATTATATAGGAAGAGCCCTTTTACTTAGCAATGCTAAAACATTAATTAATCTTGGCACCGTATTCTACCAGCAAGGAAATTATCCAATCTATGAAAACCTTTATTGATTCATTATTATGTGTTAGGCACCATGCCAGGCACTGGGGATACAGTGATAAATAGAAGGGAAACTTTACTTTATAGTTCCAGGGGAATTGCTGTCACATTCCAAGAATCTCTCTGGTTACTAATGTGTTGTTGGAGGAAGTCAGAAAAAAGAAGACAAATATGCACAAATGTAGGCAGTGACAAAATAATATATTTAAAACATAAAACTGTTGTATTGACAGTCCTTCTAGGCTGTCCTAGATTCTCTTCCTTAGTTGCCTTAGTCAGTGATAGTTTTATTATGCCGTACATTTAACACTTTCGTGCTCACGGATACCTCTAGGGACCAAGAACTTTTTCATTTCAGCCTCGGGCTTATTGGGAAGCTGCTGCACCACTGATAGTGCACGCTGTCACAAGGCAGGGGCCTTTATGACTGTTTGAAGCTGAAGAAATGGGCATGTGCCACGGATTACTATAGGGTATTGTCTGGGGTATCTAAATTTTTGGTAGGGAAAGTAGAAAATTTTTATTTGTTACACACACATATATACCAGTAGACCCCCGTAGGGACTCTGGAGTATGATTAGTGGTACTTCATATATACCACTAAGCATTTAGGCTAGGCTTATGGGAGGGGGTCACTATGATTTGGGATCTACTAGACAGCAACAAGTTTGGATTTTTTTGTTTTTTGTTTTTGGTTTATGGGAGGGGGCAAGAAAAAAAATTCATACTACCTACCAAAAATTCAGGCACAGTGATTCAGCATGCTTCCACTAATGAAAACACATGATATCAACAGAAATTTCGAAGCTGCAAATTGATTGGAGCATGAAAGAGTTAAAGGTCCCCCACCTTCTAAACCAGAGAATCAATGATGCCTATTCTAGACTCTGATAATGTGATTTGTTTTTTAACAGGAAGTATTTAAATAGTGCTTATGTTCTCCAACTCTGTTGTACAGCTCATAAAATCCATCTATCCTTTTGTGTATGAGGGTTGATCTTTTGCCTTTCACACACTCTATTCAGCAGTGGACTATGTGCCATGTTGTACTGGCTTCCACGTTTAAATATTGCTTTAGGCACAGAAGTCTGAATGTTGAGTTGTGACTTGCTTCTGCTCTGTGTTACAGCATATCCAAAGGCAACTCTGGCTTAAGGAAAAACTTAACCGATAAGGAACCACTGCTCTTTCATTTTTTGACTCAGTGCTGAGTAGGAGGAACATTCTGAGAATACTTAAATATTTCAAAGAAATATAATAAGAATATGAAGAGAACTGCACCAGAAATGTTTTCAGATATTCTGAGAAAGATCTAATACGGTAAAATCTTGGCAATCTGGCACCTTCAGAGAATTAATCATTCTGTATAGCTGAGAGTTTATCGATTTGATTATCATTTTTAAATCTTCCCAAAGTACTAATACCATGCTTTCTACGGTATTCTTTATATAGCTTAATATTTTATTTATGCATGATTTATATCATCGTTGTGAAAACCAGTCATTGTAGTAACACTGAGATCACAGCTGTGTAAAAAAGTGTGTAGAGATGCAACAAAGACTGGCTGAGAAAGCAATGAAAGAATTTTTTAGGTTAATAGTATTATGAGGTGATACCATTTTGCAAAATTTTTTTAAAATTCTGACACAGTGATTAAGGAGTTTGGGGTTTTTATTTGGTTGGTTTTGGGATTGATAGTATGTTAGTTTTTTTTTTTTTTGGCACTCTTTTATCAACTTTCTGTAGTGTTTTTATGTCTTCCCTTATTGTCAATCAATTGATTATCAACAGATTGGCTTCCCATGACTCTGCTGCCTCTAAGAGAAAATTTAAATTTTTAGTTTCAGGTTTTAAGGTACCATACATTATCACCATGTATCATATGCCCATTTTACCTAGACGTTAATGCACTAGGGATTCAAAAGTCATTTTGAACAGAGCAGAAAGGAAAAATTAAGGTATTTCCCTCTCATGTACTTCCATGAATTCCATTTTCTTGTCGTCTTCTGTCTCCAGGAAGCTGAGAGGTTTAAACATTGTATTTTGAAGAGACCACAAAAGAGGCAAGCCATGAATTGTGCTAAAGGAGTTACACAAAGATACTTGGTGGTTCTGTGTTTTGTTTTGTCTTTCCATTAGAGGTGTTTGGTTTTGCTTTCTTTGTTTTCCTACAACAACCAAGAGTGTTTCTGTTTGCTGAAAGGCTGTCAGTACATCATCCCAAAATCATGAAAAACAAACTAATCTTTTATGTGGAGTAAAATTTGAATTTAAAAGAGAAGTGTGAATTGCAACACCTTTTTAATTAGAGAACAAAGAAAACCTGCTGCCTTCGAGTCAATTCCGATTCATAGTGACCCTATAGGACAGAGTAGAACTGCCCCATTGGGTTTCCACTGAGCGGCTGGTGGATACAACTGCCGACCTTTTGGTGAGCAGCTGTAGCTCTTAACCACTCTACCGTCAAAAATCAATCAGGTATCATAACTCTGAAACAGGAATCCCTGAGTCAGACTTTTAGTTCCTTCTGATTAAAACTTTGTTGACTCTTATTCTAATAATGACTCTAAAACTTATATGCTTGAACAGCTTCACTGAAAATTAACCTAAAGCTGTCATCTGTTTTATTAAACATCTCTCCAAACACTGATCTGATTTTTTATTATTCTAGTTAATGGGTAGTCACATTTCTGTTTTCCATTTTTTAAATATGTATTGACCTGCTTCCAATAGCTATCATTCTTAATAGCTAATTACTACAGTTTTTAATGTGTAAGTAAAGTAAGTTTGGCCAGTGGGTACAATGGGCTGTTTTCTCCACTATAGTTTCATTAACGTCAATCTTAGGTACGCACAGTAATTAAGAAAGAATGAATACTTTCACATATAGCA
The DNA here is from genome assembly GCF_024166365.1 of Elephas maximus indicus. NCBI lineage: Eukaryota > Metazoa > Chordata > Mammalia > Proboscidea > Elephantidae > Elephas > Elephas maximus. Next base: position 171,847,036 of record NC_064819.1, on the reverse strand, counting down.
ACAGAATTTTTATCAGAATTCATTGTAACCCTCAGGTTTCTGTTTTGGGTGATACATATTGCAACATTTGAACTTTCTCCATGTCCACATTTCCTGCTCAGGAGACAGATGAGGTTTAACCTGTTAAAGCTGTAAAAATCCATTTAATTCACTAAGGATTCTTAAAAGACAACAGATTTTTTTTCTTCAGCAATTTTGACTCTTAATAATCACTGTTGGATTTCTTTTCCTGGAATAGATGGGGAAAAGAAGAATCAAGTAATGATTCATGGAATTGAGCCAATGCTGGAAACACCTCTGCAATGGTTGAGTGAACATCTGAGCTACCCGGATAATTTTCTTCATATTAGTATCATCCCACAACCAACAGATTAAAGGATCAACCATTTGCCTGAACGGAATCACCCTTAAACAGGATTTACCAGAGCATGTCACCTTTCTGCTTCAATCAGGTTTGGTGGAGGCATCTTGACCAGAAACACTTTGCTGCTGCAAGCCAAACAGGAAAAAGATTCCATGTCAGATAAGGGCGATTGGGCTGGTCTTTGCATTACCACTGCTTTCCTCCACTGCCGTCATTAAACCTCAGCTGTGACATGAAAGACTTCACAGGACCACTGCAAGTCTTCTATTTTCTTGTAAAATATAATGAAGCTGAAACCTTTGGCCTAAGAAGAAATGGAAATAATGTGCCACTCAATTTGTATTTCTGATTAACAAATAAACAGGGGTATTTCCTAAGGTGACCATGGTTGAACTTTAGCTCAAGGGAGTGGAAACATTGGTTTAATTTTCAAGAGAATTAGACTTAAGAAAGTAAAAGAGAAATTCTGTTATCAATAACTTGCAGTAATTTTTTGTAAAAGATCAAATTACGGTAAACCCATCTTTCCTTAATGAAAATTTCCTATGTTTACAGTCTGTCTATTGGTATGCAAACAATCTTGTAACTTTGATAATGAACAGTGAGAGATTTTTAAATAAAACCTCTAAATATGTTTTGTCATTTAATAACATACAGCTTCGTCACTTTCCAAGTACTTTCTGACTCACGTGCGGTAGATCACTGTTTTTACTTTGGGTGACTGTTCAGATTGGCCGTTATTGGCACGGATAGGTGTAGGACATAGGATAACTTGTCTCAGGAGCTGTCATAGAATTTCTCATTGCCAATTTTAAAATTTGTTTTCTATACATGCTAAAGGTATAAATAATGTTAGTTTTTCTTTGCTGTTTTGTTTACAACTATAAACCTGTCAAATCATAGTATGGTTAAACATCTGTATAAGATAATTGTGCGTTTTGGGGACAAAAATTATTTCCAAGCTAGCGTTTTTTATTGGCTCCAAGTCTAATATTTTATGTGGTCCCCTGGCAGCCAGTCTTTGAAGTAAAACAATTACTTATCTCCTGACTGCAGTAGCTTTTCCTTAACTTTACCAAAAATATTCAGATGTTACTGGAGCTCTTATTCAATAGAAGGAAATTTTTGCTTCACTTTATTACCAAGCTGCTGGAATTCTAGCAGCTAAACATATTTGTGCATTACAGTATGTTTCTTATGAGCTAGCTTGCTGTCCATATTGAATGTCAACCCATTTGAGTATGCTAAAAGACTTATAGTATCATACAATAATGGTTTTAGATTCCATAATAAAAATGAATGTTTTTCTTGTGAAAAATTATCTGAATGTTAAAGTGAGACCCTGCTAGTGCTTTCTTTTTTTCTTTCTTAATTTTCATTGATAAATACCAAATTTATTTACAGGAAGAGAAGGTTGTACTTGGTCAAAAAGCAAATATCCTGGAATAGAAATTATAGGGCTCAATCAAAAAGAAAACCATGTGGTACCAATATGATCTGAGAAAAATAGAAGCCAGTAGAAAATACCTGGCCAATGTAAATAAGTGGAAAAGTGGAATTTTAGTAAAGGCAGAAAAAAAAAAAACAGTGGTATCTGAGTTACTTAAGGATTAAAAAAAACCCACTGACTTGTATTTTTGCAAAGAGATTGGTCTGAATATGATTGTTCACGTTTAGAAGTGCTTACTCTTCTGTTCAGTTTGGGGATTTTCCCCCTTGATGTTTTGATAGACTGAAGTGAGCTTCAGAGAGCAAAAGGATCAAAATGCCAGGGAGTACTAAGTTGTGATGATGAAAGTGTGGTGAGAATGGTAAGCCATAGTAGTTTTCCACGGATGAGACAGTCAGTGTAAGGCCTCTGCAGCCAGCTTGAGTAAGCTGCTGACACTTACTTCCAGATTTGAAAGTAAATTTCATTAAGTCATTGCCCATTTTTACTTACTTGTTCATTGTTACACAAGCATTCTAACTTTATTACTCTAGTCTTCATATTCCTGGTAAGTCAAGCCTGCAATAACCAGAGGAAGAATTAAAATACAAATTAGTGCTTGGCTTAAATATCTATTTTTGTTTCTTTTTATTTGAATACTTAAATTTTATGGTTTATTAAAAAATTTAGTAAACTTTTTGTCTGTCTTTTTTCTAGAAGTTGGAGGTAACATTTACATGAAGCAAGTTACCTGTTGGGGAAATCGTTAAAATTTCCTTACCTTTACATCTGTCATAAAAGTTTCTTTAAAAAAATGAAAAAGGTGAGGGATAAAAGAACATATGGAAGAAAATTGGAGAGGGCCACAAATCTCCATGTGCTTGTTTAACTCATCTTTAATAAATAGTAACCCCCTAGGAAAATGAAAATGTGTTTCCAAAATATTGGCACTGTTAACTGGGCAGGAATAAATTTAGCCTAAATAAAGGCTATCATTGCTTATCTTTCATGGTGTGGTTTTACATTTGAATAATCTAAGTTCTGAATAATCTAAGAGTTTGATGGACTTCTTTATGTATCTAGAGACCAGAAGTGGCCTGTTCATAATTTGTCAAGGTTGACCTACTGGCTTTATAGGATGATGGTGTGTATAGTCCATATTCCAGTCTGAGCCTGAGGTGACTTTATGAATGGGCTAGTCTTGTTATGTTTATCCCAGTTCACTGGAAACTAGGTAGGAATTGATCATTTCCCAAAAATGCTGAAGTGTACAAGATCTGGCATCAAGTGGCAGTAACTTTTAATAGTAATCTTTCTAGGGTATGTTTATTTATTTATTTTTTAATGAGCTACTGAGGTAACTTTTTCATCCTGTCATTTTTCAGAAATTTGGTTTATGTGGGTCATGCCAAAGAACAACAGTCTCACTTTTTATTTATCATAGTATTCAAATTTAGGTCTGAGGTAAGTTGGGTTTCCTGTTAGATGTGCCAACATAGTTGAAGTACAAGTGTAGAATCTTGGGATATGATAGGGGAAAATTGACTGTCAAGATACTTGAGACAGTTTGGACCCATTCAAAGTCAATCACTGGGATATAATCAGTGAAATTACCTACTTGTCTCTTGAGTTCGGTCATCCTCTTAAGTGTTTTCTAACTGTAGTCATTTCAAGATCTGAAAGTATTAAAAATTACCCCAGGGGCGAGGAAGGGGGGAAAGGCATGCCTTTTTTAGATAATTTGAGATTAATTGATACTTTGTAATTATAAAATTCATCTGACAAAAAAAAATGCTTTAAATTCAAGCATGAATTACAAATTTGTGATTCTCCACACTTAGCAAATGCAATATTGCAGAATCTAGTAGGCATAATATGGTAACCAAAAGTGGCTCAATGGTTAAGGGCTTGGCTGCTAACCAGAAGATTGGCAGTTCAAATCCACCAGCCACTCCTTGGAAACCCTATGAGGCAGTTCCATTTTGTCCAGTAGGATCACTATGAGTAGGAACCGACTAGACGGTCCATAACCAACAATAACAGTGGAGTGAAAAAGGTTCTCGATTTTTTAATCACTTGGTGAATCAGTAAGTATTTAAAGTTTTTAAATACTTTGTATTTGTTAACAATGAACGTGTTAGAATGGTGAACAGTAAGGTTAAGATAAAGCTGAAGGTTTAGGAGTGTCAGCCTGTTTTGACGTATCAATTGATTTCTTCTGAAAGTGGTTAGCTTTCCTTCTAGCTTCTGCACCCCCATATTACAACAATAAAGCACAACCAGGCTTTTTCATCTTTCCCCATTTCATAGTGGAGTGTCTAGCATATAATTGGTGCTTAGTGAATGTTTCTTTAAAAAAAAAAATCAACCGATAATTACTAAATGACACTTCAAAATCAGTGCTATATTTTCCCGTTAAGAATATCAGTTATAAAAATAGGAGGAACTTCGCCATTTAGAGATACACAAAGGGCAGTTGGTTCGAGTTGGCATTACATCAAACTGATGAAGAGTTGCTTAGTCAAATCAGCTACTTTCAGTAGGGACCCTTGTGGACCAGATCCTTACGTCAGTTCACATTCATTTTAGTTGCAATGTAGACCACAGAACGTATCTTCTGTTTCAACATCACTGTAATTTAAGCAGCCCTTAACGTTGGAGCAATTCTTGCAAAGCATCTGGAGGTGTTTGTTAATTCTGACCGTTTCATAAATGAGTGGTTTATGTCTTGCTTTTGCATCTAAGACTGTACTTCTGAAAATGTAATACATTTTTAGCAAGGGGAGTGTGTTGGGCCTGTGAGCGAGGTTATTTAAACACAAAAAAAAAAGAAAAAAAATTTTTTTTTTTAGACTATTAGAAGCTTCCTCATGAAGGCTTTAAGAAAATATTTGGGTTTCAATCTTTAATATTTCAAGTGAAGGAGGATATCTCCCTGCTTCACATCTCACTTCAACAATGCTGATGAGCTTTCCCTTCGTAACGCTGTGGTTTATAATTAAATATTTGTGTGGTTATTTGATCGTTTCCCACACTGGAGTATAACCTTCACAGATCCAAAAACTAGGTCTGTTTAGCTCAGTATTATATCCCCAAGGCCTAGTAGACTGGAACATAGTAAAAAAAAAAAAGGTAATAAATACTTGGTGAATAAAAGTTTGGAGAAAGCTATATATTATATGGGAAATGCATTAAGTCATTAGATCCTAATGATCTAAAACTATACAGCTTAAGTCTTATCCCTCCCTTTCTGACAACTGGGCATTTGAAGGATGCTCTCAAGCTTCTACTCATCTTCAAGGAAAATCTCTCTAGTTCCTTCAACCACCTCTTCCTTCAGATATGTTCCATTTTGTCAGGCTCTTGAAATTCATTCACCAAGTGTTTACTGAGTACCTAATATATGCCAAGTAATGTGCAGGTTTGGGGGGGGGGGAGGGAACACAGCAGTTTATGTGACAGGCATGGCTTCTGGCCTTAAGGAGCTTTTCAGTTTTCATACTGCAATATTGCATAGATAGTCTGGCTGCTCAGCTGTAGTTTGGAAGGGCTGAAATTAATCAGAAGTTCTCTTTGCCAAACATACACCCAAATATAAAAATTAAGGCAAGCGGTCAATGGACTGGTGAAAACTCCTTTTCAATCCTTAGGTAGGTATGAGTGTAAGAGGAATCTAAGGTGAATATTTGTGCTCAGGGAGCCACCATAAAACTAGCCAAGAAAGCCAAGGAGCTGAAATGTGGCATTCTATGAAAATAATTACCAACAGGCCCAAATGGTGAGCAGGTAAGGCCAAAGAGAAGCTGGCTTCACATATGAGATGGTTTTCTGTGGCAGTGGGCACATGCAGCAGGAATTCCTGATTTCTAGTTCCATACTGTACCTCTTCAGGCCTGATGACCTTGTCTTTTTGTGTTGTTGTCTTTCTGTGTTGTTTAGTACACAATTTTCCAAATACCAAGTTATTTTGCTAAAATTTACATGCTTAGGTTGGATGTCAGTATTCTCATGGTACTCAGAACTGTTGGTTTTTTGCTTTCTTTTCCAGAAACAGTAACCATTGATCCATAAACTTTATCTGACCCCAAAGATTTTGTGCTGTTAGGTGCCATCAAGTTGATTCTGACTCATGGCAACCCCACGAGTGCAGAGTAGAAGTCCCATAGAGTTCTCAAGGCTGTGACCTTTCAGAAGCAGGTTGCCAGGCCTGTCCCCTGAGGTACCTCTGAGGGGGTTCAAACCCCCAACCTTTCAGCTTGTAGGGAAATGCATAACATTTGCACCACCCGGGGATTTTGTGCAGGCCCCTAGGGAAAAATTTCATCTCCTGACTACCAGCCCTTTTCTAGGTATTAGATAATATAACATTTCAACCAGCCCTTCCTTAAGAAGTTGGTCATTCCTGGTCCGTTTATTTCTATATCTCCTTTTATCATTGTTTTAAAATTACCATGCAATATGAAATGTCTCTGATACACTGTAATGAAGCTAATGTTAGAGTATGACAGAGAAAGTTACTGATGACCTCTGAAGGTATTGCCAGATCCTGAAGCCAATGTTAAGAGGTGAGAGGTAGCCAGGTCAAGAAAACAAATCAGGTTACAGGTGAAGGTCACATGGGGGCAAATCAGGTAAAAGCTAAGTTACTTTTGGACTACACTATGCAAAAAAAAAAAAAAAAATTATGCTTGAATCAGAGTAAAAAAATAGAAATGCTAGCTAGATAGGTTATGGTGAGCAATAGTCCAACTCAAATGTGTGATGGGCATCTTTCATTCTAGGTAGAACAAAGCCCACACACTAGTCTTAAAGAAGACCACTTAGGAGCTCAGTGAAACCAACACTTAATTGCTGATTCTGTTAGCCACATCCTTCTAGGTTTTACAGAGTTCCACATGATTCATTTATCTGTTCAAACACTTGTTGAGCAAATAGGATATTTGATGGTCTGGAAGGAACAAGACAAGATGTCTGGCCTTAAGGAACCTCTATAAGTGAAGAAAAGAGATCCAAAAATAACTATGCAACATAATTCTTAGAAATTGCAATAAGGTATAAATAAAACACTATCAGAAAATAGAGCTGAGAGAAGGATTTACTTGGAGCTAATTAGATCGTATCTTGTTTGACCTCTCAGAAGCACTAACAGTTGATCACACCTTCATTCTTGAAACACTTTCTTCACTTGTCACCACACCCTCCTGGTTTTCCTCCCACCTCAGCGCCTTTCTCGGTTTCCTGTGATTATTCTTCTCTTCTTGACCCCTAAATATTGAAATGTCCCAGGGCTCAGGCTTTGGCCCTCTTGTCTAGCTACACTCACTGTGTGATTTCATCCCATAGCTTTCAACATCATCCATATGTTATCCCCAACATTGACCTCTCCCTTGAGTTCCAAACTTATGCCCAAGTGCCTGTTTGACATCCTGTTTTAGCTGTCTAGTAGGCAGTTCAAATTTTACTTGGTTGAAACAGAACACTTGACTTTTTCCTCAAACCCACACCTCTTCCACCCTTTCCCATTTTAATGCTACCCAGTCATCCAGTCCCAAAACCTAGGAGTTATTTTTAATTCTCCTTCCCTTCACACCCCATATCTAATCCATCAGCACATCCTGATGACTCTACCTTCAAAATAATACCATTAATATATCAACTTCTTACCACCACTGCTACCACCAAGTCTAAGCAACTGTTGTCTCTAACATGGACTACTACGATAGCCTCTTTTTTGGTCTCCCTGCTTCCACTCTTATGCTTTCTTTCACCTTTTCTTCAAATTATAGGTAGTTACTTGATAAAGAGTTTCCAATATCTTTCCATCCCACCCAAAATAAATCTAAACTCTTTATCAAATTCTGACCTCATCTGCTATCATCACTCTCTGCCTTGGCTACACTGGACACCTTGCCCGTCTTGCTGGAGGGCAAGGACTTGTCTCATTCTTCTGTTTATCCCCATTCCTCTAACAATGCCCAGCACATCATTGTTGTTATGTTGTTGGGTACCATCAAGTCAGTTCCAACTCATAGTGATCCTGTGTACAACAATAAAAACACTGCCCAGTCCTATGCCATCCTCATAATTGTTATGCTTGAGCCCATTGTTGCAGCCACTGTGTCCATCCATCTCGTTGAGGGTCTTCCTCTTTTTCGCTGACCCTCTACCAAGCGTGATGTCCCTCTCCAAGGACTGATCACTCCTGATAACGTGTCAAAAGTATGTGAGATGAAGTCTTGCCGTCCTTGCTTCTAAGGAGCCTTCTGGCTGTACTTCTTCCAAGACAGATCTGTTCGTTCTTTTGGCAGTCCATAGTGTATTCAATATTCTTCACCAGTACCATAATTCAAAGGCATCAATTCTTCTTTGTAGGGGCTTATTAAATATTTGTTGAATTAATACATTTCTATAACTTCCAAATACATTAGGAAAAGCTGCATCGAAGAAGTGGTTTTTGAGCTCAAACTTGAAGGAAGGGTAAAATTTTCATAAATGGGGATGAGGGAAGGTGAGTGGGTGACAGTAAGCCAGACAGAGCCGCATGAATAAAAAGCTCAGAAGGAAGGTTGTCCACCTGAGCTGGAACCTGTCACTTGTCTGGGGGAGAGAGAGAAGACGGGAAAATTATATTCTGATAAGATTATAGGAAGCCTTGAATACCAGGCTAAGGAGATGAGATTTTATTTGATGTGCACTAAGAGCCATTGAATATTTTTCAGTAGTTTTATGAGTCGGAACCGACTTGACGACACCTAACAATAAGAACAACAGATCACATGTTCAGAGTAACCTTTTAAGATGATGACTCTGGTAGGAGTGCATAGGGAGATTTAGAACAGGCTGAGTCTGGGGGTCCAATGAGATAAAGCTACTGTAATCAGCAAACTTTTTTTTTTTTTTTTTTTTTTTGCAGCAGAGTTCTTTCTCGAATATTTGCTTTCTGAAATGTCCAGAAAAGCAAGTCAAGAGGGGCTTCTCTGGTTGAAACAGGGTTAGGCTCAAAAGCTGACCTTCTAGCTCCCCGTTGCCTGCTACACCAGCTTTGACGCATCGGTCCAGGAGCTCCGCTGGCCTGGCCCTTTTGGTGATAAAGTGATGAATTTCAAACCAAAGGCATTATAATATTGATAGTGGAAAAATGTTTCAGCTAAAAGAAAACAGAGGAAGAAGCAACTGAGCAATATGAGAGACCTGGCAGGAAGAAGTCAAAGGTGATAAAAAAAAAATCTGGGAAATTAGTTACCCAAATAAGAATTTAGTTGGGGTGGGGAGGGCAGACAGGCAATGTGTTTAGTTTTGAAGCAGGTTTAAATACTCGTATTTGAGGGGTTAAGAGAGACACTAGTTCTCAATGCTTGCTACACATCCCAGTTACCTGCGGAGCTACTTCCAAACATTCAAAACTACTTATTTCTGAACACACACACCATTAGCTCAGTTTCTGTAGGACTGAGGCATTGAGATATGTTTAATGCCTTACAAGTGATTCTGATTTGCACTCCCAATTGAAGACTGGATATAGAAAAGGTCTTTGGTATAGAATTGTCAGTGAGCACTCTAAGTGTGGGGCTGCAGCTCATGACAGCGATCCGAGCTGCAAAGGCTGGAAATAGGTGTGGGAGTCACCCACCTGGAGGTGCAAGTTGAAACAAAGAGTTTGGCAAGGACCTGAATCAGTCATACGTTGGAATAACTTAACCATCCGCCTTTCCGTATGTGAATTCCCTAGTCCAAGACACTAACGTGACAAAGGCTTTGCAATATCTGGGTTCCCCCTACTAAATGTATCCCCAGTATTCTTTCTCTTCTTCATGATCCAACCATATCTATCTATCTCATTCTCAAAAGCATGAAACTCTTATTACAAACTCTTGCCTTGACTATTAAAAAAAAAAAAAATTACCTCTCTGTAAAATGTATCTCCTTGTGCTTGCCAAGTCTTACTCATCTTTTTTCAATTTTTCAGCACTTTCTTCTCCAGTCCTCAGGATTTTACTCTCCAAAGGGTTGCCAGATTTAGAAGGCCAAATGTGTGATACCTAGTTAAAATTGAATTTCAGATAAACAACAAATAGTTTTTTTTTTTTCTTCTTTGTATAAATGTATCCCATGCAATATTTGGAGCATACTTAGACTAAAAATGACTTCTTTATCTGAAATTCAGCTTCATGTGGGGATCCTACATTTTATCTGGAAACTCTACTCCTAAAATAGATTTGGTTATAATTGCCCGCTCCTCTCAGTTCATTCTCTACTTTTTCCTCAATATCCCATCTGTACTAATTGCTCTATATTTATATTTCCTGGTAGGCTGTAAGTTCTGAGAGGGCAGGGACTGGATCTACTTTGTTCACCAGTGCCTAGCACAATGCAATAGCATGTCATAGGCCCTCAATAAATATTTATTAAAAAAAAATTTTTTTTTTTTATTAAATGAATGAAAATAATAAAGATTGTTGAAGTTCTAAAGAGGGACCAGTGCTCTTCAGCCCTGGAGCAGGAGAAGGGAGAGAACACACAGAAAAGATACAGAGTAGAAAGAGAAGACCTTGGACTAACCTAAGGGGAATGTCCATACTTGAAGGGCAAAAAGAGGAAGGAAGAAGGCAGATGCCAGAGACAGAAGTTTCTACATGTCTATAAAAATCAGAATAGTGTTTTTAAAAGAAGAGAGTCTAAAAAAAGAATTCATAAAATACAGCAGGATCTAGGGAAATGATAATGGAGACCAGGACTTTGTATATGCCTACTAAATACCTGGGGACAACTACACAACAATAAAGAACAATGATGAATCCACAAAACATCTCACAACATGGATGAATCTGGAGGGCATTATGCTGAGTAAAATAAAAGTCAATCATAAAAGGACAAATAGTATATGAGACCACTATTATAAAAACTCAAGGTTTACACACAGAAAGAGCCAATCTTTGACGGTTACGAGGGATGGGAGGGGTGGGATGGGGAAATCACTAGCAGATAGTAGACAAGTGTCAACTTTGGTAAAGGGAAAGACAACACACAATGTCAGAGAAGTCAGCACAGCATGTCCACGGTAAAGCCATAGAAGCTTCCTAGACACACCCAAACTCCTTAAGGGACTGAGTTTCTGGGGCTGAGGTCTGGGGACCATAGTCTCAGGGGACATCTAACCCAATTGGCATAACATAATTCATAAAGAAAATGTTCTACATCCTACTTTGGTGAGTACCATCTTGGTCTTTAAAAACCTTCAAGTGGCCATCTAATATACATCTATTGGTTCCATCCCATTTGGAGCAAAGGAGAATGAAGAAAACCAAAGACATAAGGAAAATATTATTCAAAGGAATAAAGGATCACATGAACCACAGCCTTCACCAGCCTGAGCCCAGAAGAACTAGATGGTGCCCAGCTAAAATCAATGACCGTTCTGACAGGGACTACAATAGACAGCCCTGGACAGAGTGGGAGAAAAATGCAGAACAAAATTCAAATTCACAAAAACAGACCAAACTTACTGGTCTGACAGAGACTGGAAGAACTCCTGACACTATGGCCCCCAGGCACCCTGCTAACTCAGAACTGAAGCCACTCCCGCAGCCCACTTTTCAGACAAAGATTACAAACAATAACATGTGAGGAATGTGCTTCTTAGTTCAGTCAAATACACGAGACTAAATGGGCAACTCCTGCCCAAAAGCAAGAGTAGAAGGCAGGAAGGGACAGGAACTGGTCGAATGGACACAGGGAACCCAGGGTGGAAAGGGGGAGAGTATTGTCACATTATGGGGTTTGCCACCAATGTTATGAAACAGTTTTATATAAGTTTTTGAATGAGAAACTAATTTGGGCTATAAACTTTCACCTAAAGCACCATAATAATATATATATATAAAGGAAACATTTGAGAAATTTAAAAGAAAAAAAAAAAAAAACACTTGAGGACCTTCAAGAGAGCAGTTTTGGCACAGTGCATCTGATAGCTGTCAAGTTGCAAGGACTATGATGTAAGCGGTTGATGAGGAAGTGGAAATAGCAAATGTAGACAACTTTTGAGAAATTTAATGATGAAAGGAAAAAAAAGATTGTAGCTGAGACAATAGTATGGTGGAGAGAAAATGTGTGTAAACGTATATTTTATGCATAAGGGAGACCTTGGTATGTTCATGGATGAAAGGGAAGGCTCCAGTGGAAAAGGGGGAATGTGGGGGAAGGAAGGGTAATAGATGACCTGGGAAGAAGCAAGAGGGAATGGATTAAGAGGAGGAAAGTTTCAGAAGTAAGAGGAGGATGTGAACAACTATTACAGTCATTTCTGGCACGTGTGACTCTCTGGTTGGTCTTTTTTTAAAAAAGTAACATTATCCTCATTACTAAAGATAATGTACAGTGTACACTAAAAAGTATAACCTCAGTCAGAACATAGTTCAGGTTTCTTAGCCCAGCACTTCTCATATTTATAGTAATCGCTGTGTGAGGCTGTTGTTTAGAGTTTGCATTTCCAACAAGCCCCCAGGCGATGCTATTCTGATCTGAGACCTTCCATCCTTGCGTCCATGAAGCTTCTTTTTTTTTTTTTTTAATGGCAGGTTGATGTAAATATTTTACATTTGGCTTAACCTTGAAGTGAATACTTATGTAAGAAAAATTGAACATCCTTTCTCCTTAAGTTAGCTGAAATGTGGTCGAAATACATCTCAAAAATGTATTTCAGTTTTAAATAACTCAAAATGCTTATGTGCGTATCAAACATGAATTCTTTTAGAACTAAGCAAAGCATTATCTTTGGAGTTTGAAAGCATATTGTTGTGGAATGTGAGAAAACAGAAAATTGCCTAAAACCAGAATGTGATCTTGATGAAATATTTTTCTATAATGAATGACTGATCAGTTATTTGTTTGAGGGATCTGTTATTTGTCGATTCAAAGGGACTTGAGAAAACTTTTCTTAAAATGTTTTGTATGATAGTAGTATGATTCATTATTAAGGGTTTGGGGTGGTTTAAAACTGTTTACATTTAACAAAGTACTGCTTTTTAACCTAAAACCACAATATAGTACAAGCAGACTATTTACGAAATAACCATGGGATTTTTTTTTTAATTAATTCCTAGCTTAGACTATATAAACTGTGATTAATGTCTCCTTTCTTCAATTCCATCAGTTATTTCTGTGATTGCCCCTAAAGTCTCATTTGAAGATGACATTAAAAACAAGGACTTGACAGTCCAGACAGACCACTTGTCTATCACCCAACTGTGTAACAGATCCCACATAAAGTGAGAGGCTCCAAGATAATCCAAACATAAACCAGAGGAAAAGTTTATTGAAACCTGTGCCAAAATCTAAAATTTTCTGCTTTGGCAATTGTTTTTCTTTTCTGATACATTTTTTATTTGTCTCAAATGGATAATAAACCAAAAAAAAAACATTGCCATCAAGTCAATTCTGACTCATAGTTACCCCGTAGGACAGAGTAGAACTGCCCCATAGGGTTTCCAAGGCTGTAATCTCTATGGAAGCAGACTGCCACATCTTTCTCTCGCAGAGCGGCTGGTGGGTTTGAACCACCAACCTTTCTGTTAGCAGCCGAGCTCTTAACCACTGCACCGCCATGGCTTCCTTCAAATAGGTAATAAAAAAAAATAAAAAATAAATGATAAATAAAAAAATAGGTAAATATACACACACATACATACACATACACAAAAAATAGGTAAATATACACACACATACATACAGAAAAAATAGGTAAATATACACACACATACATACACAAAATTCAAACGGTTCTTAGGGTATATAGTGAAAATCCCTCTTCTCCCACCTTCCCGTGCCTCCACAGAATTCTCCCTCTGTTAACCAGTTTCTTATAAATATTTCGGAGAGCTGCTAGGAATTTATAACGTGTGTGCGCGCACAGGCGGGCACAATTACACACACACAACCCGCATATACTATAGTAACATAGTATACTCACTGTTCTGCAGTTCTTTTTTTCACTTAACATTAAACCTTGGAGATGTCATATTAATACATATATTCTACCCTGTTCGTGTTAAAAGCTGAATAACTGGGAATGATTTGCCAAAATTTGAATTTTTTTTCTTCCATAAGGTTACATGCAAGTGAATATGTTTAGCGTTTAGGGCCATTAAGGAAGAATGTCAGTGGATACCCACAGGGAAATTCAACATCCCCTTAAACTCCCTCTAATCAACCTGTAAACCCCTATGGTTTTCACCACCCTGGATGCCTTTCTTTCCCTGTATTCATCCACCCATTGCTTTCATTTCCTAGGGCTGCCTTAACAAAGTGCCACAAATAGGGTGGCTTAAAAAACGAATTTACTCTGTCACAGTTCTGGAGGCTAGAAGTCCAAAATCAAGGTGTTGCAGGGCCATGCTCCCTCTGAAGCTCTAGGAAAGGAATCTTAACTGATTGTTGTTCTTTGGCTTGTACCTACATCGCTCCAATCTCTGCTTCGTCTTCACATGGCCATCTTCCTCTGCATCTGTCTCTCTGTGTCACTTCTCCTTTTATAAGGATACCAGTTACATTGGAAGAGGGCCCACCCTACTCCAGTATGACCTGTGAATTTAACTAATCACATCTGCAGAGATGTAATTATCTATCTCCAAATAAAGTCACATTCACAAGTACCAGGGGTTAGGGCTTGGACATATCTTGAACAAATCAAACTTTTGGGGGGACACAAATTAACTTATAACACCGTCTTCCGAGTATTTTTTGTGTCTTCATTGTACCCAGCAGTATATGAAGTGCTTTGTGGGTGCTCCATAAAACCACCTGAATGAAAGCCTGCTCTTGACAATGAGGCTGGACTTTTCTTTTAAATAAACTTTTAATTTTAAAGCACTTTTACATATACAGAAAAGTTGCAAAGATAGTACAGAGAATTCACCAAGTTTCTCCTACTGTTGCATCTTATATTACTAGGGTACATTTGTCACAACTAAGATACCAATGGAAGCCATGGTGGCGTAATGGTTAAGTACTACAGCTGCTAACCCAACGATCAGCAGTTTGAATCCACCAGGTGCTCTTTGGATACTCTATGGGGCAGTTCTACTCTGTCCTGTAGGGTTGCTATGAGTCGGAATCGACTCGAAGGCAACAGGTTTGGTTTGGTAAGGTACCAATATTGATACATTATTATTTACCATTGTTAAGATTTTCTTAGTTTTCAATTAATCCCCTCCCCCACCCCTGCTGCCAGAGTCCCATTCTGGATACCATGTTGCATGCAGGTGTCAAGTCTCTTTAGTTTCTTCTGGTCTGTGGAAGTTTTTCAGTCTTTCCTTGTTTTTCATGGGGGTTTTGACAGACCTGAGGAGTGCTAGTCAGGTATTTTGTGGAATGTCCCTCTCTTTGGGTTTGACTGATACTTTTCTCATGGTTACATTGGGGCTACAGGTTTTTGGGAGGAAGATCACAGAGGGGAAGTAGCCTTCTCAGCACATTATCAGGGGTTATATGATATCCACATGACACCACTGGTGACGTTAACTTTGATCACCTGGCCAAGGTAGTGTTTGCCATGCGTCCTACTGTAAAGTTATCACCCTGCCCCTTTCCCTGCTCTGTTCTTTGAAAGCAAATCATTAAGTGCAGCACCTCCTCCCTTCAAAGGGGTGGAGAGGGATTAAGCCCCATCTCCTTGAGAGCAGAGTATCTATATAAATTATTTAAAATTCTCTGTAAGGAAGATTTTTCTCTTCTCCCCCATTTATTTGGGACCCTGGTGGTACAGTGGTTAAAGAGCATGGCCTTAGATAACCAAAAGGTCAGCAGTTCAAATCCACCAGCCATTCCTTGGAAACCCTATGGGGCAGTTCTACTCTGTCTCATAGGGTCACTATGAGTCAAAATTGACTTGATGGCAGTAGTTTTTTATTTTCCCATTTATTTAGTCAATCTTTATTTGTATTAGTATGGGCTGTCATGGATATCTATTTAATGTTCTGGATTATAATGCAATAGCAAGTTATTTATTTATTGCTTCAATTGTTCCACCTTCAGCCATTAGGTGCTCTTTCATGTTGACTCCTTAGTTCCTTTGACATAGTCCCTTTTGTGACTGAACATGTCCTTACTTTCTGGTATCACAAGATATTCCATGTTCATGTTGTATATTTCCTGCCCCAGCCTTGTTATGTTGTTGTTGTGATCGTCAAGTCGATTCCGATTCACAGTGACCCTATAGGACAGAGTAGAGCTGCCCCCTAGGGTTTTTTAGGCTGTTATCTTTACAAGATCAGGTCACCAGCTCTTTTTTTTTTCCCACGGAGCTGCTGGTGGGTTGGAACCACCAACTTTTCCATTAACAACTGAGCACTTAACCATTGCACCACCAGGGCTTCGTTCCTTTTATTGAAGAGGCTTATATTTCAGTCCAGGCCTCAGCATTATTTACTCACCCATTCACTCACTCATTGATTCAGTCAGTCAGTGAAAATTTATATTCTACTCTGATGCTAATCATTGACCTAGATGCTGGATATGCAATGGTGAACAAAGCAGAGAAGATGCCTGCCCCCAAAAGCTAACAGTGTGATACTGGAGACAGACAATAAGCAAGTCTCAACAAAGAAATATATAATTATAACTCTAGTGCCTGATATGAAGGGAAGGGACAGGGTAATGAGATTAAAAATAACCCGTCTGGTTTAGATCAGGTAAGCAGAGAAGGCCTCTGAAAGGCTGACATTTAGGCAGAAAACAAGATTGAGAGTCAACCATTTAAAGAGCAGAGAGAGGAGTATTTTCAAACTGCAAGTTAGTGACTCAAGACTAGTTTAAAAAAAAAAAAGAATAGAAAATACCAGAAGTATTGCCTTATAAAACTTTTGTTCCCTTTATTGTGTAAGTATGTGTTTTTATATCTACTGATTCTTGATATAAAATGCATTTCTTACTGTGGAGCACAGTCAAAAAAGCCTGAAAGTCACTGTTTTAGGGAAAGGTAAGAGTTATTGAACAATATCACTAATATCACCTGCTAGCAAAATTTTGCTGAACATGATTAAAAAATGACTGTACATTAGTAGAACACTCCCAAAAGTTCAAGCTGAATTCAGAAGAGGACGTGGAACGAGGGATATCATTGCTGATGTCAGATGGAGCTTAGCCAAAAGCAGAGAATGCCAGAAAGATGTTTACCTGTGTTTTTATTGATTACACAAAGGCATTTGTCTGTGTGGATCATAACAAATTATGGATAACATCATGAATGGAAATTCCAGAACACTTATTTGTTCTCATGCAGAACCTGTACATGGATTAAGAGGCAGTCATTCAAACAGAGCAAGGAGATGCTTCATGGTTTGAAATTGGAATAGGTGTGTGGCAGGGTTGTATTCTTTCACTTTGTTCAATCTGTATGCTGAACAAATATTCCAAGAAGCTGGACTGTAAGAAGAAGGAGGCATGAGGATTGGAGGCAGACTCATTAACAACCTGAGCTATGCAGATGACACAACCTTGCTTGCCAAAAATGGAGATGATCTGAAGCACTTACTGATGAAGGTAAAAGACTACAACCTTCAGTACGGATTACACCTGAACATAAACAAAGCAGAAATCCTTACCACTGGACCAATAAACAACATCATGATAAATGGCAAAAAGTTGAATTTGTCAAGGATTGCATTCTTCTTCGGCCAACAATCAATGTCCATGGAAACAGCAGTCAAGAAATCAAACAATGTATCGCACTGGGCAAATCTGGGGCAAAAGACCTCTTTAAAGTGTTAAAAAGCAAAAATGTCACTTTGTGACTAAGCTGTGCCTGACCCAAGCCATGGTATTTTCATGTGAAACCTGGACAACAGAAAAGGAAGATTGGAGAAGAATTGACGTATTCAAATTGTGGTGATGGTGAAAGAATGTTGGCTACATCATGGACTATCAGAAAAATGAACAAATCTGTCTTGGAGGAAGTACAGTCAGAATGCTCCTTGGAAGTGAGGATGGCAAAACTTCATCTAGCTTACTTTGGACATGTCATCAGAAGGAACCAATCACTGGAGAAAGACACCAGGCATGGTAAAGGAGAGGATCAGTGAAAAAGAGGGAGACCCTCAATGAGATGGATTTACATGGTGGCTGCAACAATGGGTTTAAACATAGCAATGAATGTGAGGATGGTACAGAACCCAGCATACGTACATTTCTGTTTTGCATAAATAAGGTCACTATAAGACATTCAATTAGACAGCACCTAACAACAACAAAAGAGCAGATTGAAAGCTCTGAAAAGAGAAAGAACTTTAATGTGTTTGAGGACCTGAAAAGAGACCAGTGTGTGTCTGGAGAGGAATGAACACAGGATGTGAGAAGAGGCCAAAGAAATGAGGAGGCACAAAGTTGCTCTACAGGGCTGAGAGGCCGTAGTAATTTAATTGATGAATGATGGGAAGCCACTGGAGGGCTCTAAACAAGGAAATATTGATAATTCTAAAAGATATCTTAGGCTGCTATGGGGAGAATGGAAGAAGAAGCCAAAAGAGGAAACAGGAAAAAGTCAGTAATAAGACTCTTGCAGTGATCCACCAGGTGAAAGAGAATTCACTAGAATGTGTGGTTCACATTTCATTGTTAGTCTTATTCTCCCAGCCACTAGAACAATGCCTGGAGCACAGCAGACCTTCAATATGTAATTGTTGAATGAATAAATTACATGATTGTAGTAAAGATGTAGAGAAATGGATAAGTTACATCATATTTGGAAAATGACATATCCTATTGATAGGTTGGGTGTAGGGAGAGAAGGAGAGGGAGGGAGTGAGCTCTCTTTTACACATCTAACGCCACACTACTCAATTATGGTTTCTTTCTTTACTACTGGAGTATATAGGATAGTTACAGGATTCTTTTAACTTTTTAGACTGTGTTTCTACCCCTGTGCTTACTCATATTGACCTGAAATGGAAGTATCAGAATTTTTCAAGAGAAACTGGGATTCAGTGGAATCTCAAAAGCTAGTTCTTATCACAGATTTTCAGACCCACAGGACTCTGCACGATTCTTGATGACCGATGTCAAATCTATGAACCCAGTACGAGTCAACCACCTGCAAATAAAAGATCCTCAGAGTGGAACAAAAGCTCTTTGGGATCACATTCTGATGGGCACGAGTGAGATGATCATATACATGACCAACTGTGTTCCAAAGAATTCTCCCACTGGTTTTGCACTATGTTAACAATATATTGTGGCAAAATCCTTTCTTGACAACTTTATTCTTGTCAGTGCTGATGCCTGAGATCTGCAGCTGGCTGCTCACTTCCCCTGCTGGTTTTCCGAGTAGAGTACAGCCATCTCTTGTGATTATGATGGGACTTGGAAGAGGACAGGCCTAGACTGCGACAAGATAGAGCAGAAAACTTTAAGAGGCCAGACCCCAGAAACAGAAAAATGTGAGTCCTCTCTGGAAAGTCAGGCTCCAGGGATGGTTGTGCTCCAGAAGTGCTGATTAATTTTGAAAGATTGAGCGTTGACAAGCTAAAATAACAATCGGATGTTTCTGGCAGTGGTGCTAGTGGTGTTTGTATTAAGAATTATCACGTGACCGAAAATAAAACTCAAACTGGCTTAAGCAAACAAAGGGATTGGTTGTCTCATACACCAAAAATTGCAGAGCTTGGTATAGACTTTACATCCTTTTCAGAGCTCCATGTCTGTTTTATTCACAGCACTGCCTCTTCTGTATGCTGGCTTCCACCTCAGGCTTGCACCTCTCTTGATGGCACAAATGGCTGAGGGAATTTTGGGCTTTCTATTTTCACATCGCACCATCCAATAAAAGAGGGACTGTCTTCTCTGGTAACCCAGCAGAGGACTGAGGAAGATGTTTCCCAGAAGCCCCAGTAAACATTTCCTCAAACCTCGTTGGACTAAATCTGACCCAGTCACAATGGCCAGATGAAGGATACTCTGATTGGCTTAAGCATATCAGGGCCCACCCCTGGAAGCTGGATGTATCCACCTGCCAGAGACAAGGTAGGGAATTGGGAGGAGGTGCTTCCCTCAAAGCAAAATCTGGGTGCTGTGGCAGGAGAAAGGGGAAAGTATGCTGGAGAGGCAACCTGTGACTGCTACATCAACATCATCTTCACTATTATTTTGATAAAGGCCAAGTTGGAAGCAATGCAGAGATGGATAAGATCTTTGTTCAGAGCCCAACTTTGCCTTATTCCAGCTAAGTGACTTACCTCTTCAAGTCTCAGTTTCTTCATCTAAAAAAACATGGATAATAATACCCCCAGGGAATTGTTATGAATGTCAGAAAGTTAATATATTTGAAAAAATAAATTTTAGGTACTTTCGTTTTTTTCTTAAAGTGCCAAATACAGACCTATCTTAGCCAAGATGGAGCCCACGTTTCCACCCAGCAGGACAGTAGATGGAAGGAAGACCCCTGGCCACCATGAGTCTTTTGGGCAAGTCAGGGCCCATCCCATGTCTTCATCACAAGAAAGAAGTTTCACTGGTTCAAAACCAACCTTAAGCAGCAGGTGTTCAGAACTGGGGTGGTGAAGTTTCAGCTTTGATTTTTCTATGAAATTGTTCAGGTTATTAAAATGTCAGCCCTATTCTCTTGTTTAAGAACTGGTTTCATTTCTAATGACACAGCACCATCATGCCATTCCTTGATTTAGTCACGAGAACCAAAACTAATATGTGGCTAGTTTCATGTCATTTTTATAGCAGTTAGTACAGAGAACAACAGGCTCTTGTGGAAACAGATGTATTTGTTATCTATCTATCTATCTGCTGCCTCCCAGACTCAAAACCTGATTTCTGAGATGACCAAAGTAAAGCACATCTTTTCTGGCTTGGTCCTTGTGGAAGAGGCTCCCACAAGTACAAAAACCTGGCTGTTCTTCCAAGAATAAGGAAGAAGAGTGCCATCTCCCAAATTCTGTAAAAGTTGTAAAGGAATGTCAGAAAGAGATCTTTCTTCTCTTGAAAGAAAATTCCCTTGGCATTATTATCTTCTGGGGAAACAGAGGAGTTCATTTCACTTGATGAGCCTCTGTAAACTTCTTAAAGGCCTTATGGCATTGCATGAGAATGTAAACATACATTTAGTATTTCCAGAAAAGGCTTTGCCTTAACAACAATAATGCTAATGCTCTCACAATGACAACATAGCCAGTCTCTTCACAAGGCTTCGTCATCTGCAATGTCTCTACAAGCAAGTTAGATAACAAATGTTTACAGATGAAGAAACGAAGACATTGAATATTCTGTGGCTTCAAAAAAAGAGTGTTGCAGGATTTAGTTAGAGTCCTGGGTTAACATCTACTACATAATTGGTGGATCTCTCTGTGTCTGGGTTTCCTCATGTATAAAATGCAAATAATAATAGTAAATACCTCAGGGGGTTGTAGTGAGGATTCAATATGCTAATGTATGTAAAGTGCTCAGAACAGCACTTGGCACAGTTTGCACTCAATAAATGTTAGTTGTTATAGTTATCATCTTAACCAACCATTTCTCTAAATTGCAAGTTGAGTGTGCTTGCCTCTCTGACACACACATATACAACCAATCTCTTCCCCCCACCCACACCCCTTCCTGGCCTCCTTCCAACCTCAGTTATTCATTGGCTCTTAGGGCCCAAGCTGTCTTGGACATCTGTCTCTGTCCAAACCAACAAACTAAGGCAAGCTTTGCTTCCGAGCTCACAAGCTGGCTTCCCTCTAGGGCCATCCCACCAGTCTTTCCTCATTGCCTTTTAATGCTCCTAGGGGCACCAACTGAAAAAAAGAAGTTGAATATCATGCCCAGGCAGATCCAACTCACCCAGAAGACTGGATTTGGCAGTTACACCTCCTGTTCTTTGATTTGATTTGGAATCTGTGCTATGATATAGTCAAACCCAAGTAGCCTTCTTGGTCTAATTTTTAAATTTTTCATCCAGTTTGACCCACATGGTTTAGGTTAATTCCTGAATTATATATTTTTCCACCCACAGGATAACATCATCAAGAAAGCCTTCTTCATTTTATTTCTTTGATTCTCTTATTAATTCATTCTCTGTTTTAACCAATCTTCTCTTACTGTGTTCATCTGAGTATTCCCAGTAATATTGCTCTGATTTAGTGCTTCGTGTATGTACATCTTGTCTCCTCTCCTAAATTCCCTGAGACCAGAAGCTTCAGCTTCTATTTCTATGTATCACCACAAGACCCCAGGCAGGGCCCTTCTTGGGGATAACTGATAGGAGGACTATGACTGCATAGACAGGTCTCCCTGGTCTTTTCCTCTGCTTAAATCCCCTTTCTTTTCTCCTAAGACTCTCATAGGTTCTTTCTGCCTGAATGTAATAAGGCCTTCAGCAAGCAGAGACACAGATTTCACTGGCAGTGGCTGATCTGTCCTGTATTGGGGGCTCGGAGGGTGATGCTTCCGACTGGGGTCTGGGACCTGCCTCACACACCCTCTGTTGGTGTAGGTGTTGGCAGATTGCCTCCCATTTCTTCCAGCATATGATCATGTCTTCTCTTCATGTCCATTGTGTTTTCCTTGGTCTAATCTCTCCTCCTACCCACAATCTCATTTGCCTGCCTTTCCCGGAGTCTCTTCCAGACCTGTCCCTTCCTGTGGTTCTGGCCTCTATTCGTGCCTTGGCCGTTACTCTTTCTTGATCCTTCTGTATGTCTCACTTTGGTTTCTGTTCCTTCTTATTCTTTTTCTTTCACTTTCCCCCGCCCACCAGTCCTGTTTGACAGTGTCATCATGACTTACACTGTGGGAACATGGTACTCACTGTCTCCCACACTACAAAGCTGCCCCTGGATTTCATGTGACCAACATTCCTTCCCTGAACCACTTGGGCAGGATGGAAGCTCCACCACTGCCAGACGCCAGAGCCCAGCACTCATAGTGAGTCCTGCTTCCTACCCACCTCAGCAAGCAAGGGTAGGACAGAGGATGAAGGCCACAGAAAATTACCCTAGAACTCTTGTCAGATTCTGTTGGGCATTGTGAGTTGGGTGTGACCCAAGACACCACTCAGAACAGCTTTGCTCTGTGAAAGAGCGAAACAGGGAGGATTCTCTCAAAGAAATGGTACGGCTGCGGGGAAGGGGTGGGTTAGCACCTATGACTGAGACCAGGGAGGTTTCTAGTGCTGACATGACTTGGTCCCCTAATCCACAAAACTCAGCTGAAGCACTCAAGTCCAATGAATAACAGGGTCCCAGTCATAAGCAGAAAACACTCTTCCCTTTTTCTTCCCTCAGCCTCGCACATGCAGGTTTGTGCAATCTGTTCTTATGCAAAGGTTTGTAAAATTGTTTAAGTGGAGGATGAGTCCTGAGTTTGTTAGCCACACTTTTCTTGGAGGGTCAGCTATCAGCCAGGATAGCTGCAACAACTTGTCCTGTCGGAGTCGGAGAGGAGGAGGGAGGAATCAAGGCTGCTGGGACATGGGCCTTCTAGAACTGAGTTTCAGTGAGCAAGAAAAGTTCTTCATATGTCAAACATGCAAACAGGATTTGGTTAAACACTCTCCCTGTGAGGCAGCTGTCCTTTGAACCTGTGGACTAGGGTGGAAATAAAGCTCCTGTCTGAGAAACGATAGGCTTCTTTTTACCCTTTCTGCTGACCGTTGTATTTCCTGCTAGTTTGCCGCACTGACCTTCTGGCGGCAGCATGGGGGGCGCCTTTTGCAGCCAGAGCAGCAGCAGCAGAGTGAAAGTGATTAACACTGTGAGCTCTACAGTCAGGCTCGGTTCTCTGCAAGCATATTTCTCTGGCATGATTTCCCCTCACTTTCTGTCTGCAGCTGCTTCACCAGCCAAGGCCAAGAGCCAGGTTGATCAGGCTTTTCTCTTTGCTGGCTGGTTGAGGAAAGAAGTAAGCCAGGTCTCTTGCTTCTTCTCAAGTCCCAGGAAGGAATGGCAGACCTAATTCTAGTGCCCTTTTCTTCCTTCCTCTTCAGGTACAAGTGGTTAAAGCCCATCCATAGGTGCATCTGACCCATGGGATAGGTGGGAAAGCAAATACAGCTAAACTCACAAGGGGCATTTCTATTCGGAGATCTTTTTCATCCCTCCATGTTGTCTGGTATAGTACTGAGAATGCAATTGATATTTATGGACTCTTTCAACTTTAATATAAGACCTGACCAAGGTAAAGGGAAAAGATAATGGGAATTTTTCCAAATGGATAAAGGGATGAAATTTTTAGCCAACACTATTTTTTAAAAAACTGTTTTATAGAACCTTAGCTTTAGTCAGTGTCAGCCAATGTGCCAATCTCATTTTTCTGACTCTTATATTAGAACTAAATGTGTCATTTTACACATACCAATGATCTTGAATACTTTTTCAGTTGATTTTGAAAGTTCAGAGAGCTGGGCTTCCTGAATCCTCATTCCTTGGACCTGTAGGTTATACAGGATGATTCACTGGAGAACAAGAAGAAAATATTTGAACTTCTATTTGTCTGTATTTTTAATCTAAAAAAGAAGTAAGAAATTAAGTTTTACTATTACTGCTAGTAATAGTAATAAATATTACTAATGTTTACCATACATATTTACAAGCATACGAGTATAAAATTTACAAGTAAATATACATATGATCAGGATGCAGGTTCAGAATTTTTGGATTGGATTATATGATTAAAAAAATGTTTGGTAGGACTTCTGTTTCTGGCCAATGTGGAGTAATAGAGATGGAATTTACCCTCCTGCCTGAAACAACCCCCATTCCTCAAAAATAGTATATGAAACATGTTTTTTTAGGACACTGGACATCGAACAATGAAGACAAGTGATCCCAGAGAGTCAGGAAACAAATGAAGTGAGCCTTATGATTGCCCCAGGTTACTACTCCCTTGAGAGTGTGTTCAGTCTGCAGTAGTACAGGCACCACTTCCTGGTGGACCCCAGTGTACTTCCTGAGTTGAAGAGACAGAGCTGAGGGTCTTGTGAGATCAAGGGAGCTAGAGTTTACGAAACAGTGCTGGAAAGAAAAGAGCTGCATAGAGAGAAACTTGGAGATCTGTTGTGGATTCTTCTTGAGTATTCAGCCAAGTCCTAATCAGCAAATGCATGTGAGGAAACTACCCAAAGATGGAGAAAGAATCATCTGAAAAGATTAGAGGAAGCAAATCCTGGACTCACACAAAGACAAAAATAGTACCTGCTCCTCCCAACCAGATGGAAAACCTCGTATTTCACAGGGTATTGGAAAAGTACTCAAAAACTCTTTCCTTAGTAATGTGGAATAATTAGGCCTAGATTAAACACTGCTATGGTCACACCTAACAAATCTTAAAATCAAGACCCAAAAGGATCAAACTATTTCCAAGTAACTTAACTGCGTCCCAGAATAAAATTCAAGAATACTAATAAGAAACACAAATATCCAGCACCCAATAAGGTAAAATTAACAGTGCCTGGCATCTAATAAAAGATTAGATGGCATGCAAGTAGGAAAATACAACCCATAGTGAGGAGAAAATTCGATCAATTGAAACTGACATTGATATTAGAATTAGCAGACAGGAATATTAAAACCGTTATTTTAACTGTGTTCCAAATGTTTAAAAAGTTAAGATGATATATGGGAGGTATAAAAAAGACCCAGATTGAACTTGTAGAGATGAAAATTACCATGTCTGAGATAGAAAATACAATGGTAGAATGGGTTAGATTAATGATAAATAGACATTATGGAAAAAAGATGAGTGAGTTCAAAGACAGCAATAGAAGCTACACAAAAGGCAACACAACAAGAAAAAAGAATTTAAAAAATCAAGAGTATCAGTGTGCTGTGGGACAATTCAAGCAGCCTAATATATGGTCGCTGGAATCCTCAAAGGAGAGGAGAGAAGAAATATTTGAAGAAATAATGGCTGAAAAATTCCCAAATTTGATGAAAACTGTAAACCCACAGATCCAAGAAGCTAAGTGAAGCCCAAGCACAAGACACATGAAGAAAACTACACCAAGGCATATCATGAACAAATTGCTCTACAACAGAGATAAAGAGAAAATCTTAAGCACACCAGAGAAAAAGATGACAGCAGATTTTTCATTGGAAACAGTGCAAGCAAGAAGACAGTGGAGAATACATCTTTAAATTACAGAAAAGAAAAATCCCTATCAACTAGAATTTTATACATAGCAAAAATTTTTCAAAAATGAAGGCAAAATAGACTTTTTCAGACATACAAAATCTAAAGAATTTATTATCAGTAGAACTACACATAAGAATGTTAAATCCTTCCAGAAAGAGGAAAATGATAACAAGTTAGAAATACAGATCTATACAAAGGAATAAAAAGCACCAAAGGTGGGTTCAGGCTGCCATGCTTTGAAGAAGCCCAGCCAGCCCCATAGAGAGGCCCATGTGGGAAAGAATCAAGACACCTGTCCACAACCCCAGCTGAGCTCCCATCCATAACTGGTACCAAGTTTCCAGCGATATGACTGAGTCATTTTGGAAGTGAATCCTCCAGCCCCAGTCAAGCTACTCCAGCTGAGGCTGCATGGGATAGAGTGAAGCTGTCCCCACTAAGCCCTGCCAAAAATGCAGACTTGAGAACAAAATAAATGATTGTTGTTTTTTTAAGCCATTAAGTTTTGGGGTGGGCTGTTACTCAGAAATAGATAACCAGAACAGGCTTATTGGTTGGTGGCGTAACTGGCTCTGCTATCTCAACTATCACCGCAGCACCTCTCCCTTCCTCTAGTCTGTACTAAGAAAGAAAAAGAAAAAAATGACTGGGAAAAGATAGAGGATAAAGAGTGCAGAGCTGTAAATAATTGACTCAGAGAGGAAGGCTGTGGCTTTTTCCTCCCCATTTCTCTGTGAGTTAAGTGGTGGGGGATGAAGTGGGGGTTTGGAGAATCAGGCTTAAAGATGTGAGAATACCTGCAAGAAGTGGTGACTGGTATTTCATTTTCTACTTGTACCTGTCCTAAGATACAAAAATGTGGTCTTGTCATAATACTGAATATGGGGTGTTATGAGGAAAATCTTTAAAATTTTGCCATGTATCTCCTAGAGTTTGGAAGCAAATGTAATGAAATCTGTGTCCACAGTTTTCCTGGAGATTTTCTGAAGGCAGGAACCTTACTGGAGAAGCTTACAACAACAGAATGAATAGGATTCTAGGGTCTGTTTCTAGGAAAAAAATAATGGGAGAAATGCTCCCCCAAATTTCCATAGCCTCCAGAGACTACAGGAAGGAGCTCAGTCTAGTGATTTTTCTGAATTATAAGGGAACCTAGGGTGTTAAAGGAAATAGGCAGGAGCCTTGGGGCTCCCCATGTACCTGCAAGCAAGGGATGTTTCCTCCCACACAGGTGTCTGGAGCATGAACTCACAGACCGGGAAGGGAGACATTGCTAAGAACATCAACAGCAGAGGAAACTAGGTGAAGCTAAACACTGACGTAAGAAAAACATTCACCTGCATTGCTCAGAGATTACCATTCCACTGCTAATATGTGTCCAGTTATTAAGAAGAACCCAGCCACATCCTTTATTCCCCTGGTGGTGTAGTGGTTAAGTGGTGCAGCTATTAACCAAAACGTTGGCAGTTCAACTCCACCAGGTGCTCCTTGGAAACTCTATGGGGCAGTTCTACTCTGTCCTATAGGGTCGCTATGAGTCAGAATCGATTCCATGGCAACGGGTTTGGTTTGGTTTTTGGTTTAAGCTCACAATGTCAGAGGAGCTAGGCCCAGAAGATGGAAGAGGAAGAGAATACCAAACTAGACCATAGCCCCACTTACCGTTACCTCCACTTCATGGGGATGGAGAGTGAAAGAGCAAATCCTGCCTCCTTCCCATTTCAGCTCCCCAGGACTGAAACAGCCTTGTGGCCACTTTAACAAGAGAGAAGATGAGATACAATTTAAATCAAGCATCTTATTTAAATGACTTTATTGAGGTATATAATTTACACACGATAAAATTAATCCACTTTAAGTGCACAATTCAAAGATTTTTAGTAAATTTACAGAACTGAGCGACTACCACTATGGTGAGTTTTAGAATATTTCAGTCACCCCAAAAAGGTTCCTCATGCCTGTTTGCAGTCAATCTCGGTTTAAGTCTAATTTTAGTTAGTGGTTTAAGCTGGGCTACATAATAGTTTTAATATCAGAAAAGTGTCCAGAAGATGTCTAGAAAGTCACATAATCTAATCATTGAGAAATTTGCTAATCACTGTAGAGGGAGATTCCATGTTGCAAAGTTGGGGGCCGTGACTGGAAAAAAAATAATAATAATAAGCAAAATTTACTCATATATATACCCACTGAGTTCACATTGTTTAATAGTTATTTGTGTTTTTTTTTAAAAATTGGTGACTTTTTAATAGACTATAAAGTCCTTGAGGATAGTGCCCAGATCTTATTCACAGCATATCCCTAGGACCCAGCACAGAAGTTGTCATATGGTAGTTGCTCAGTGAACTTTTGCTGAATGAATAACTGAAGCTCTCAAGGAAGACCCAGAATAGATAGATCATAAATAATGGGATGTTAGAGTCCAAATGCATCTTAGATATTATTTAGTCCAGTTTCTTCGTTACATAAATGAGGAAATTCAGGTCCAAAACAGTGTATTGACTTTCCCAAGGCCCCTTAGTGGTAGAGTTACTGAGGCTATTCTTCCTAATAAACCAACCCTTGAGTTAAACTAGTTGGTAAACCAGAATCCCATGCTGCAGAAGGCCTTTCTTTAGAAAATTCTTACTACTTACAAAGCAGGGGCATGTTAGAGTTCTAGATGTTAAAGGTAGTGTGTTCAGGAACAGAAGCAGGTACCAAGGATTACCATGGGCAAAGCCACTCAGAGTCTAAGGTGTGGCCAGACACTGCTCAATTCTAGAAAGATGTCACAGAACTTTCTAGGTTGGACAGAGAGATCAAAGGGGAACCTTCCCTAATATTAGTCTTGGATGCTTCCAAAGATTTCTTAAAGCTTTGCAGAATACTTTGGGCTCTGGATCATCATAAGCCTATCTACCTGGTGTCCCCTAGAAACTCCAGAATACCTTGGACCTAACACAGGCCAGCCACCCTAAGGGTTATCACAGGATTTATGGGCCCGTCCCAGGCCATTCAGTACCTAAGTCTCTCCTGGTGAGGGGATGGTGGCCCTACACAGAGCAGTCCCACATTGGGACACTCACCTCACAGCCCAGCCACTTTATAGACCACCAGCGAGACTAGTTCAATTGGTTCTCTGGGACCCCACATGGAGAAGAACCAGTTCCCAGGGGATTCTTGTCAGTCAATGGAGCACCTTCAGGCTAAGAGATGTATTCTGTCACAGAGGATTTTCCTGCTCAGTATCCCAGACGCTGTTTTCCCATTGGGTTGGAACAAAAATCCCGTGGGCTGGCTCTGACTTCTCTCTGAGGTTTGGTGCATCGTGAGGCAGTCTCAGTTATGTCATATTTCTGTCAGGGTTTTCCCTGGGTTCTGCTGGGAAGTGGCACCTATCATCAAACACTTTCGCTTTGGGTTATTCCTCACTTCGAATCATGGCTCACTCTTCAAAGTCCACGAAAAAGCACCCCAGCTCTCTCTAAGCATTTTGTTAGAAAATTCTAGAACATATCAATGAATGCCAATATTGGCTTGCATTTTAAGACTTGATCCAGGCCCAATGTAGAGAATGGACTTCTATTTGTCTGTAAATTCCTGCCCCACCACTACCATTCAAAGTGTGTCCTTGGGATACATGAGATAAAGCTAATACTTGGCTCTTGTTTCAAAGACTTAATAATAGCCTCACATTTTGACACAGTTTTCAACAGTGACATTTGGGCTTCACCTGATAAATTGAATGCCAGGATCTAAAAGTGAATAGTGATATAAATATGACTTATGGAGACTTCACCCTGAAAACCTAAGGAAAATTCCTCTGAAAAGGAATCTAGCAGGAGGTTATATAGCTAAAGGGGAGTATCCTGAATGAGAATTGCTATTTGATACATTTGATTTGGATGTGAATCTCCTCAAGACCAGGGCCCAGCTTGGGAGGGCAGTCTCTGCGTAGACCCAATCCAGAGGTGGGCAGTAAAAGGCTGCCCTGCTCTTGCAAGCCACAGTGCAGTGCTCTGGAGTGGGAAATGGCATGCTCCTGGCAGCCAGTGATAGTGAAGTGCTTTCTATGCACTAATTAAACTGAGTAGCTGGCAGAGTTATTCTTAGTCTCCATTTTATAGATCAGGAAGCAAAGGCATTGAAAGGTCAAATAAGGTGCCCACAGTCACAGAGTGAGTCAGTAGTAAAAACTGGGCCCAAGATGCAAACGTTGTGCCTTACGGGGCCAGCATTTGCTACTATCTTGTGCTCTGTGGTCTCAGGGAACATGTTTCCTGATTTATCTGTAGAAGAGTTCTTTGCGATGCTCATTTCATGAATCTTGCCCTAACACTACCTGTTCTATGCAGGCCTCTTCAACAGCCAAAGCCCCTGCCTTCCTTAGTCTCCCTTCACACTGCCCCTAGACCTTCCTGCAGGCTGTACAGCTCCCACCAGCCTCTTGTAGACTCATCTCAGCTGGACTCCCCACTTGCCCCAGCACATTCACCAAGGTGCCCCCTTTGCCCTTGGCCTTTGCCAGGCCAACAACTTCCCTGTACACTATAGATCAGACATGCAGCCCTAACTTGGGGATCCCAGGCACTTTTCCTTCCTCACTGCTACTGCTGCCCACGCTGGTCTCTCTGATTTTTTCAGTTTCAGCAACTCCTTCACCCACTCCCCATGTCCTCTTCTTCATCTCCACCCTCTGCCTGTAAGCCCTCCTCTTCCTGTTTTCAAGACTCCTTCAGGAATTCTAGGCCCCTCCCAATTTTTCAAGGACACTTAAAGGTTTTCTTTCCTATACTCATTGAAGAAACATGGTGGCCTCTCTACAAAATTGATTTGTCCTCAACTCTTTCACCTTTTTTTTTTTTAGTAGGCAGAATTTGAAGATGGCCCTCAAGATTTCCTGTCTTTCCTTGTGTATACACCTCGTGGACATTAAGGGTTTTACTCCCATGATTAGGTTATGTTATATGACACAGCTGACCTTAAGAAAGGGGGATTATCTGGGTGGCCTGACCTAACCACATGAGCCATTTAAAAGCAGAGGGTGTTCTCTGGCTGGTGGAAGAAAAGGAAGTCAGAAAAACACATACTGGCAGGCTATGCTATGAACTGCCAATGGAGAGGGCTGGCCTCTAGGTACGAAGAGTGGTCCCTGACTTAACAGCTAGCAGGAAAATGGGACCTCAGCCCTACAGCCACAGGGAACTGAATTTTGCCAACAAGAAGAATGAGCTTGAAAGCAGATTTTCCCTAGAACTTCTAGAGAAGAACTCAATTGGACCAACACCTGGATTTTATGCTTGTGATACCCTGAGCAGAAAATCTAACAATTTCATGTTGGGCTATGAGCAAATAAGGCGTGTTAATTTAAGCCACTAAATTGGCAATGATTTTTTAGGTAGTCATAGAAAACGAATATAAATGAATATTTAATTGTGTTGGAGTTGTAGATTTTTCTACCTTTATGCTGGTACCAGAGGTCCAGATAAGGGACTGCCACCACACTTGTGTTGATGCTCAGCCTTGTATTGCAGACTCCCAGCAGAAGAGACTGGCCAGATGGCTCACTCTGGCTACAGTTAAGCAGCAGGTCTGATTGCTTGATTTCCAGAACTCTGCTGCTGGCTCTGAGACAAGGATGAAGTTGGCCTTTCTACCATTAGAGACTTCTAGTCTAGTAATTAAAGTGAGTCTAATACCCAGTGAGGAGAAGACAAGGAGCAGAATGCTGGGGAAAGATCAAAAGAAGGGATTTCATATCCAATAGGTGAATTTGAAAATGTCACGGAGGATGTGGCACTTGACCTGGGCCTCGAAGGCTGAATTTGGTTTTATTTCGGTGATGGAGGCAGGAAATTAAGGGTACATTCACAAAAACAGTGTTGCTGGATTGTATAGAATGTAGGACATTTGATACATCAGGGAGAGTATGTATTAGGATGTAAACAGAATTCTGGGACCATAGTGTGAGGCCTTTGAATCTTACAGAGCACAGGTAGTCCTCAAGTTACGATGTATTTGAGTTGCAACTGACCGCACTACGACTGTGTTTTTGTACTACATAGAGTGTTGCAGCATGTAATTTCCTGATGTTATTATTCTCAGATGTTCACTCACAGATGTTTAAATGTAATGTTTCCAAACCCCAAGGACAAAAAAAAAAAAAAATTGGATTTATAAAGCCACTGATTATAAATGGCAATAATAATGAAAACTAAAAAAAAAGAGATATTCCACTTACATCAGAACCGACTTAGGACAGAGTTGTTGGAACAGAACCCCATATTAAATTGGGGACTACCTGTAGTGTGTTTGGGTTACTTGGTAAGAAACGAGGGGCAAGATAGCATCAAGGTGGATAGGCTGTGAAGGCATATAGGAAGTGGGGACTATTTACAGATTATGAGAGCAGAATAGGCAAAAATTACTAAGAGCCTGCATTGTGGCTCTGGCAGTGGGGACAGAAATGAGATGAATGTCATAGCCATTCACATGCCCTGTGAATATGATGGATTTGACTCTCATGAATAGGTTATGTTATATGGCACGGTTGACCTACACTGACTCAACAATGGAAAGAACAGAGCATCCTGGACAGATCCAGTCCATCCTTCCTCCAGTCATCTGAAGGTTTATTGTTAAGATTTTTTGTGTGTCTCCTATACCTAATATTTTGTACCAAGTGCTGCCAAGAATGCAAAAGTTGCTACATTTGAGGGGATAAGAATGACTCTAATACTAGGCAATACACAGCAAGTCCTATGAGGGAGGCCTGGCTATAGAACTATAGGCTCAAAAAAAAAAAAAAAAGGCTCAGGAGGAGGGAAAATAGCACCCGGCTGCAGCCACAGAGTCTTCAGGAAAGAATGGCAATAAGTCATTGTTTGCTTATAGCTGGCAAATTTAAGAGAAAGGTCTTTGCATTTCTCCTCTATACTACCAATAAAACATCACCTCATCGCAGTACATAGGCACTTACTCAGCAGCAGCCCGCTGACCCCAGCTGGTACGACTTTCAGAATGACAGACAAGGAGGAACAGTTATTCCTGCAAATGCTGACTTGGGTTGTTCTTGAAGACAACTTGGTTGTCATAAAATGGTCCTTTGGGCCATTCCTCAGACACTGGATTTGTAGACCTCCTTCCCTGACTGTCTCTCCAAGCTATGGGTTTTTACATCCTAATGATGATCTTATAGGGTAAGAGACATACAACATCGTTTTTGTTAAACCATCACTTGAGCTTTCAAGGACAGGCTAGGCCGAAGAGCCTGTTCCTTCTTCCTCCTCAGTTCTGGGTAAGCACACATCTTCCACCCTTACTTTAAAGGCAGACGATTTGTTTTTATCATTTGCCAACACAGCTGAGGATGATTATTAATTAATCAAAAACACTGACTTTTAACTTCCCACGCTCTCTCCAGAGATGCTCCAGTGACAGCTTGCATCTGGACTTCAGAGCTGTTTAGATAGAAGTGGGCATCATGCAGCAGAGACTTGTTTTCTTCTGGTTTGTTCTTTTTAAAACACAACGCTGGCTTAATCCCATTTAGCCAGTAAACATGATTTTAAGGTGGTCTCATTTTTTTTCATTTTGTGAGGTTTCTGTTGGTCTTTTTATACAGCTTCCTTTGAAACCAGAAATGCTGTGTCAGGGTTTTGCATAAAGGAAAATGAGTTCAGAGCACATTCTCTGTTCATCAAAAGCCAAAACTGAAGCACACCAGCAGTATGTTTCCATGAATAATGAACGGCCATTGTGTTACCCTGCTTGCAGTTTCATGTTCTGGTATAACCTGCCCAATGCAAGGTCTCAGCCGTGAATACCTAACAGTTCCTGCGATCAAGTTTGAAATGTTACGTTTGAAATAGCAAGACAACGGATGATCTGATTCCGTTGGCTGAAATTTAAGCAACTGAATCCTTTTTTCCCCTCTTTGAGATGGCACTGCTGGGCAGCCATTCTCCCCTCAGCAGCTCATCGTTGTGGCTATGCAGTGGTTTTCAATGAAAAAAGAAAGAGGAGGCAGAAGATAGCTCACCTCAAATTACACATCAAAGCCGAATGGCTACCCTCGAAAGGCTGCTGCTGTGCGATGGGGCTTTGGCTGACTTGACGCCCAGCAGAGGCGAAAATACAAAATCCGATGCCTTTGAGGGGCTGCACATACTGATAAAAATTCTAAGAAAAACCAAACTTAGGAGGAAAGCTTGTGTCGCTTCCATTTAGTGAAGCCCACATCTTCAGAATCTCAAGTACCTGGGATGAGCGTGTCATATGGTAAATGCAGGATCCAAGCTTTGAAAATGTGAAGGAAGTTTTCCCGTGGTTTCTTTTATCCATCTTTCAGGAATGTATGTTTCCCACCTTCCACCTTCCTTAAGTAAACTCCTGGGAGCTGTTTTGCTAGTGCGTAAACCATCCAGGCTTTTGTTTCTTCTCTTGGCTCTTCTGCCACCTGTCTTTCTTTTCCCTGTCATTGTTCATCAGCATCTCCACTGGAGGTGTGCAAGGGAAATAAAAGGAGATAAAAACCCTGCTTGTCACAGTCCATTTGCTTCTTGTCAACAGCTCTGGTAAAAGACAGAAGAGGAAGCTGTGGGCCAAGATAAGAGTTTAGATAAGTTTTGGGGATTATCTGTAAAATTCATTTATTCATGGTTACCCTCCCAATCACCTGAGGATAATGGGGGGTTATCTTTATCATGCTTTTTTTTTTTTTCAGGAAGCTAAGAGTGAAATTCTTCAGTCATTTCTCTAAAGGCTGGTCAAAATAACTTGAAGAGATAAAACTAGTGTAGCTACTTTATATCTTGTTGTAAACTAGCAAAAAAAAAAAAAAAACTAGCGTAGCAGCTAAATATTCATTCCATTGTTCAACTCGCTGAAACAAACTGCCTTTCGAAATGGGGCATTTCCTGTCTTTGGTTAGACAGGGAAAGAATTTAACTTATTCTTGGGTTAATAGGTATCCCTGGGCAGCTTTGCAGTTCTTCTGAATGGGTGGGAAGAAAACAAAGTGAACAGATAAGTTAGGGTCTTTGATCACAAGTGATGGAAAACAACTGAAGCTAATTTAACCTAAAAAGGTCAATGTATTATAGGGACCCAGCAGGGAGATCTCATGAGAGACCCAAGACTCAGGCCTCTGCGAAGGGCTGGGACTGAGAACGGGAATTTCAGGACTCGAGCCCCGGTGGTGTAGTGGTTAAGCACTCAACTGCTAACTGAAAGATCAGTGGTTCAAACCCACCAGCCATTCTTTAGGAGAAAGATGTGGCAGTCAGCTTCCATAAAGATTACAGCCTTAGAAACCCTGTGGGGCAGTTCTACTCTGTCCTGTAGGGTCACTATGAGTCAGAATCAACTCAGTGGCAATGAGTTTGGGCTTTGGCCCTTTTTTGGAAATCCTCTTCAGTCCTCTGCCTTGTGCTCTCTTATGTCTTCTCCCTTCTACCTTAACCCTCATAACATTTTCTCCCTCATCCTCCCCTTCCCCTTCCACACAGAGCAAGGGAAACACAGCTGACTTAGGCTGCCAAATTTCAACAAAGAATCAGATACCACTCTTTTCTGATATGAGTTAAAATTCTCAGGAGAGAGAGTCTGATTGGGCCAGCATGAATCAAGTGTCCACCTCTGGCCCAATCAGCTCTGATGGGAGGATGGGGTTATGAGTATAAATATGGCTGCTGGATCAGAAAGAGGTGGTTCTCAGAAAAGGTGTGTGGGTGATGGGACAGGACCACTCCATTGGTTATTAATCCAACAAAAGAAAAAAGACATGGTACCTGTTCCCCCCTTGCTCACAATCTGGAGAAAAACCTATACATTTAGGAAGACAGGTAAAATCATTTCGTGCCAATGACTATGAGGATGAAACCCTGATTAGAATAAACACTTTTAGGAAATTACTGAAATGGCTCATCTTGAGTAGAATAAATAATACATTTAGGATGTGCGTAAAATAGAACCCACAATAGAGCAGTGAAAATGAATGAACACGTTTCAGTGTGAATGAGTTTCAAAAACATAATGTGTGAAAAACAAGTCAGAAAAATACATACCAGATGATGGTACCTGTATAAGATTCAGAAACATGCAAGATTGGACAATATGTTGTATGTGTACATGGTAAGAAAACCCTGGTGGCATAGTGGTTAAGAGCTACTGTTGCTAACCAAAAAGTTCAGCAGTTCGAATCCACCAGGCACTCCTTGGAAACTCTATGGGGCAGTACTACTCTGTCCTATAGGGTCACTATGAGTCGGAAACGACTCAACAGCAATGGGTTTGGTTTTTTTTTTGGTACATGGTAAACCATAAGAAAAGCAAGAGAAGGATAGACAAAATTCAGGATTACGTCTGTGGTGGGCGAGGAAGGATGTGATCAGGTAGGGATAAGTAGAGAGAGCTTCAAACTCGGTAATATTCTTAAGCTGGGTGGTGGATTTAATGACATTAATTTTATTATCATTTGATCTATAGTTAGGTACTCTTTTTGCTTATATGATATATTTTGTAATTTAAAAAAAAAATCCCATTAAACAAGGATTCTGTATAATGAAACCATTTCCCTGTCTTGGGGGATGGCCAATGACATAGCGCTCTGGCTTGGTCAGGGAACAATAGTAATTCTGTTCTTTTCTGGTTTCTGTCCATGTGACAACCATCGTGACAAGGAAAGTGTCTGGGGTGGCCTGTCAGCACTAGGGTCCTAAGAGAGCCTGAGGTGTAACACTGTGTTTCTCAGGTCCTCTGGCAGTAATTATTCATCGCAACTCCCATCTGAAACATCCCAACCATCTCCACTAGAGAAAGTGAACTCACTGCTGAGCATTTCCATCAAAACCCAATTACATTAAAGCATAGATGAGAAGGCTGGGGGACAGGGAGTTTAAGTTAATGGGAGTGAAACAACAAGAACAGAAGTAGGAGAATGTTGACACAATGTGAAGAATGTAACCAATGTCACCCAACATTATGTCTAGAAACTGTAGAATGGAAGCAGGTTTTGCTGTGCATAAAAAAACAACAAAAAAAACCCAAACCCACTGCCATCAAGTCGATTCCAACTCATAGTGATCCCATAGGGTTTACAACGCTGTAATGTTTATGGAAGCAAACTGCCACATCTTTCTCCCAAGTTCCCGCTGGTGGTTTCAAACCACTGATCTTTTGGTTAGCAGTTGAATGCTTTAACCACTGCCCCACCAAGTCTCCTTAATACACTTGCTGCATATATAGTCCACCAAAAATAAAATAAACATTAATTAAAACCAATAAAAAACACCCAAGTATACAGCACTGTGGAGGATACACATTTGGAGGGAGGACGATGGCACTGGAGGCAGGTAGATAAATGCACGGCCTCCCTTTTCCCTCCTGAGGCTTCTTCCTAAATTATTCTTGCTAATTCCTTGCAGAGTAACTGAACATCAGTTTATTTCCAATCCAGCCCTGTAGTCTGGGAACATCATTTCCAGCAATACTGTCAATGCAACAAAATGAGAACATTTGTGAAGCTCATGGAGTTTGATATTGTAAGATCTTGTCTAGGGTGGAAGCCAGTACCTGAGCATAAGGCTAGCAAGCCCTCGACTTTCCTCCTGCCTGGATGTTGGGGGAGGGGGAGGGCTGGGGAAAGGAGAAGAGGCTTGGAAGGTGGTAAAACTGGGGGGCCCACTTCAGAGGTGTGGCAAGCTACTGAAATTCTGCAATCAGAACTAGTGAATGCTGTGTTTGGTGCTTGTAGTCTTTCAGTAGCTCAGAAGAAGAGAAGGAAAAATGTATTTGGTCAAGCCCGTCTTCTGTTTTCTTTTAATTTGCTGAGACCAAGTGGTTGCCTCTTACATAGAAAATGTCCTATCTTTGCTTAGGCAAAGATTCCCCAGGTCCACAGAGGGAGGAAAGTATAACGCCTGGATAACTTAGGAACTGTCGTTATAAGTAACGATACACACCTGGAGATGGCCCATGTCATAAAGGGACCTCTCGTGGGAGCCAAGGTATGAACGCGCCAGGCCTTAGGCAGGAGCCAGGGCCACATTATGACTTTCGAGGGCCCTGGGCACTGTTCTGTTCAACACGGTAACAATTAAAAAATAATAATAATAATAGAGCTTTGAATACTTCAACATTCTTTTTTTTTTCTCTCTTAGGAAATATTTAACTGATTTTTGTGGGCCATACAAATTGCAGTTTTTACCTGTTGTGTGAAAAAAATTAAAACATTTCAGGGACCCCTACAAGTATCACAGGCCTTCAGCACTGTGCCTACTGTGTGTGATGGGTACGTTGGCCCTGTAAGAAGCCCTGGTGGCACAAAGGTTAGGCATTTAGCTGCTAACCAAAAGATTCGAACCCACCCAGCAGCTCCGTGTGAGAAAGACCTGGTGATTTGCTTCCGTAGAGATTATACCCAAGAAAACCCTATGGGGCCATTCTACTCTGTCACGTGTGGTTGCTATGAGTCGGAATCAACTCAGGGCACCTGACAACAACAACAACAGCAACAGCAGCAAAACCATGAGGAAAGCCAATTTCGATGTGGTACCTAAGGCCTGGGGAATATGTCACCAGTTCTCTAGTATAT
Source organism: Elephas maximus indicus (assembly GCF_024166365.1). Lineage (NCBI taxonomy): Eukaryota > Metazoa > Chordata > Mammalia > Proboscidea > Elephantidae > Elephas > Elephas maximus. The sequence continues at coordinate 171,808,558 of NC_064819.1, read as the reverse complement.
AACAAGTTAGGGCAATAAAATAACCGTAGATCCTTAGATCAAACTACAAAGCTGAAGAAGGCAAAGAAAGGAAGTAAAACAGGCTGATTATATTTACATTTAAATCGGAATTCTTGGGAATCCTGTCTTATATAAAGAGGACACAGAATGGCCAATTCAGGTCTGGCTTGAAGGCTGCCCACTAGCAGTCTGAACTGGAAGGTCAATGCCATACTTCATCTATCATATTTTTTCCTAAACTCCTGGAGAAACACCTTTTTTGGTGTGTGCATGTGTAAGTTTGTTGTTGTTCTTAAGCTTTTGGAGACAGATGGCTGTGATCCACGCATTAGACTTAGGAGAAAAAGAAGCCTAAATTTTAATTTCAGGAATGATCCTGAGTCCCTGTGTGGCCTTGAAAAAGCCACTTAACCTCCTGGCCTCAGTTTCCCTGTCTGCAAAATAAGGCGTATAATCCAAACTTAGATGCCTCACAGGGTTGCCGTGTGCATTAATTATTGTTTATAGCGCAAGTGGAAGTTGAGCTGTGTTAATTATTATTATCATTCCTGGGTCTTCCAGCCAAGTTTAAGCCAAGCCCTTGCTGTGCTTTAGTTCCTGAGATCTGACAAGATACAGCCCAAGGCTGTGAGGAGGGCCATAAATCAGAGGCTAATCAGCAGATTATGCATATCTCACCCGGCTAAGACAAACGGCCCCAAACAGCTCTCCCAGCCACAGGCCTTCGACTTGGGTCTGGGGGATCCCAGAGACCCACAGGCTTTATTAGACCATCATCCTGTCAGAGCAAGAGTTCTGAAGCTGCTGCCACACTCCTGTCTCTTGTCTCTTTGTATACCTGCCACTTAATTTACTGAGAAGTCTGGAGATCAATAAAAGAAACTCACCCTGTCATTAGACAAGGCCCTAAATTGCAAGTTACAGGTGAAGAAGCTTTAGAAGTATTGTGATCACTCATGAAGAAAGATGACTAATCGCTTTCTTCTGGTCACTTATTTGGCTGATAACTTGGGTTTCCACTCTCCAAAGTACCGCAGTTATCAGATTTCCATGTAACCAAGAGGCTGACAATTGATATGTCCAGCTTCTTTTAATACACTTGTGGGTTCTCCCACTTCACCTAGTCCAAATTACTTCACTGTATTTCTCCTCACTCTAATTTAAAGTTCAGGAGACAAGTGAAGGAGAGAAAGCTCACCTCACCTCACCAGCCGCCGTCTCTGTCAGCATCAGCATCACTGTTGAGTGTCCTGAAGACACCGTGTGCTTAACTCCTTTGCAGGGAGGTTAATCGCCACATAGCAAGTGCAAGTGGGATAAACAGTTCGGCAGGTTTGGATCCTGGCTATGCGCAGAACCCTATAGGTTAGGGAAACAAAACAAAGACTGTGTGGTCACTCCCAAACTCAGAAGAATCCCTGTTCTAACAAAGGTTTGAAATGGACAGTCCAGGGCACAGGAGTCCCTGGGTGGCAAAAATGGTCAAGTACTGGGCTGCTAACAGAAAGGATGGAGGTTTGAGCCCACCTGGAGGAGCCTTGGAAGAAAGCCCTGCTGATCTGCTTCCGAAAGGTCACAGCCATGGAAATCCTATGGAGGGCAGTTCTACTCTGAAACACCTGGGGTCACCATGAGTCAGAATCCACTCAATGGCAACTAGGTTTTTGGCCAAAGCAACATATTTCCTATGTTAGATTACTCAGGAGGGGCTGAAGCAGTTTCTTTTGAGGAAATTCTAAGCTCTCTGTGAAGCACCATTGTTACCCACCCAGGACCAAAGCCAGTTATCCAAGGGCAGGCCATATCCCTGCCTGTGTGCTTGACATCTTTTTCAAGGAATGTACCTACATCTCTTTGCACCAATTCATAACTGTCTCCTTCTCAATTCGGTCCTTGATGCTACCATCCATCCTCCTGCCCCCACTCTTCACTCCACATGCCCGGCCCTCACTTTCCCTGAGCTCTGCAATCCCCTGGCAAACAGGCAGGTCCGCCTGGCTCTTTTATCTGCTCAGCACAGCAGGCAGACATCGGGGTGGTGGTGGGTGCTAGTTAACTAATTAATGATTGTAAAGCACTTTGAAAACATAAAGAACTAGATAAATGCCCAGTATTATTGTTATTAATTATGATGAGGAGGATGTTTAGTCATCCTTGCCCTGAACTCAGCTCACTACCACCACTATGGCCGCAGGCTGATCTGTGAGCCAGGATGAGAACTCTCCTCCTCTCTGCAGGCGCTGTTTCACACTGAGTCAGTGACCAAGGTGAAGGGCAGGGGCCAGGAAACTTCTCCTCGTCTCCCACCTGCTCTCTAAGCACTGCCTGCTTTGTGGCTGTAACATTAACATTTACCGAAAGCCAGGGTCTCTGAAACTCCCATTCACCTCTTCGGTAATTTCACTGGTGTTTATTTGAGTTCTTGATCATGGCGATTAGACTGTCCCTAGCTGAGGACAGGATGGAGCCCAAAGTGAACTCCCACTTTCCATTTAATGGATAAAGTCACTTGTACAGATAATAATTATTTCATTTTGCATGTTTTTAGGACATGGATGTCCTAATGTTCTAAATGCTTCTGTGTACATCTGCTGTTTTGATAAAATAATTTTGTTGGCTAGGCGAGGCAGGTATAATTTCTCCCATTTTACAGATGGGAAACCTGAGGCTCAGGGGAAGTTACAAACCATGTGTACAGCCCCAGGGTCTCTAGACTCTGATGGCAGTGCCATGGTTCATCCCCGCTCTCCCAAGCCCCAGCTGAGCAGTGCTCTCAGACTCATGAGGTCACTGCAACAGATTCCAGACACCTGGCAGGATGTGCCAGGAAGTGTTAAAGAGGCTCTGTGTTATGTTTAAGCAAATCAAGTACTTTGGGGGCACCCTGGTCTCTGCACGGTCCTCTGACTAGAAGCCACAGCCACTGGCAAGCATTTGAAAGTTCTCCATGTCCTGCTAGAGTCCTGTGATCCCAGGATCTGATATTCTGTAGAATGTGAGTGCCAGAAAGACCTTAGAATCCATCCATCTCTCTCCCTCCCTGCACAGACAATGAAACTAAAGTCTAGAGAAGTCAAATTACTCATCAAAGATGACAGAGCGAGTTAAGGGACGAGCTTGATGCATGCTTTTCCTACTCTCTCACGTAGCTCCCTCCTCAGTAGCCATCCATAACTTAGCATCTAGTTCTCTGCTGCCGGGTGGTAAGGTGTCAGGTGGTTTCAGATTCTTTTCTTTTGTATTTGCCACTATTTCTTCATTGACTGTTTTCCCAAAATTTCATCTGAAATTAATTATAGAAGTATCCAAGAAACATGTCATTATTAAATATGCATGAATATTAGTATGTGTGGTGGGTATTATTATGTATGCAAGTGTGGGATTCTGCCTTTCTCTTCCCAAAATACATCACTCTTCCTTATTTTGATAGTTTTTCAGCTGAGGCTTGTTTGCTGGTTGTCTTTCCCATTTTAGTTTGCAAAAAAGGAGGTATTTAGTTTTTTGGGGTGTTTTTTTACAGCTTGATTCTATGTCTGTTGTTGTTTTAGGTACCCTCTAGTTGATTCAGACTCATAGCAACCCCAAGTGACAGAGTAGAACTGCCCCATAGGGTTTTCTTGGGTGTAATCTTTACGGGAGCAGATTGCCAGGTCTTTCTCCCTCAGAAGTGCCTGGGTAAACTCCAACTGCCAACCTTCTGGTTAGCAAATGAGTGCTTAACAGTTGTACAGCCAAGGCTCCTTTTGTTCTAGGGCTAAGCCCCCAAAAGTAGGCCACAGAGCCTGGGGATGGGAAGGGATGATTGGCCTGAGCCTAAAGCAGAGGGGAAACACCCTCTCCCTGTGGTGGGGGCCACCATTTCAAGGGCTTTTCAGGTGACCAGGAGATGCAACTGTGTCTCTGCTAATTCCACACATGCACTGCATTGTTTGACCAAGACCTGTGGTCTAGTGCTGTGGCCCAAAGTGCTGTGGGATTTCTTTTTTTAAGTAGTGAGTTTATGATGTAGCTATGTTTTTAAAAATTGCAGCTTCAAAATACATTGACAGTCAAGCGCACATCAAAAACACTGTCTTTGCCTGGAAAGGAGCTATAAAGCAGGCGAGAGAAGCCCGAGCAAAGCCTCGGTTCTGCCTTCTCTCACCCCTCTCTCCACCTCTTCAAATGTTCAGAGCAGGCGCTGGAGCTGCTGCTGCTCCTACCCACCAGCCCAGGGCGTGAAGGAGCACAGCTCTGCTCACATAGATGGGTGAGATAGGCACAGCCAACAGGCATGATTCTTTTCTTTTTTTTTTTTTTTTGAACAGGTGCTTTGTCCCAAAGAGAGAAGTATCTGGAGAAAGCAAAGGAGAAATGGCATCCAGGGGAGAAACATCACCGACTAGGCAAGCCTGGCAAGAGACAACAGCTCACTGGCCCATTCTTGGGGGTCAAGTGGAAAGTAAGCCAAGAGTGTCCCAGAGAAATGGAAACCCTCTTTAGGGTTTTCTGGCATGGATATAGCATAATTCACATGGTTCAATGATAAAAAAGGAAAATAGTTTCCCAAAGCTGGAATCATCACCCATCACAGCTATCCCTCCCTACCTTTCTTGGAATATCTAACGTGGATTCAGCGCGGGGTGCCAGCCACTATTACATACAGTCTTTCATTTATCCTCATAGCAGCCTCTGAGGTCTATTTTTCAAGTGAGGAAACTAAGGCACAGAAACATTAAGAGGCTTCTCCAAGGACACACAGCTAGTAAGTGATAAAGCTGGGATTTACGTTCAGTCTTCCTGGCTCCAAAGCCTGGGCTCTTCATCTCTTCGGTATTTAGAGACCATAATCCCATCAGAATCTCGAAAGTCATGTCAGTACTCTCAGTCTGAGGGCTGAACGGAAGTGAAAAATACTCTCTCAACTTTTATGATCCTGAAAGAATCACCCAAGGGTTGTTAGGAAGGTGGGGGGTGCTGGTACTGATGTAGATTTTTTTTTTTTTTTTTTTGCACGTTGAGTCACCCGGGGATTTCTGGCCAGGGATAGTGCTCTTGGTGCTAGAAGGAAGCGGGCCAAGATTGGCCACTAGCAAAGCAGGATCTAGGTGTGTGTCTGTGTGTAACTCCAGGCTCAGGACAGAGAAAGCCAGGTTTCCTCAGCAGACAGAGAAACTAGTTTAGAATTGCCTCAGTTGTCTGTGATTTGAACACCTCAACACTATTTCTTCTTCCGTCAAAATCCACTTACTTACACAGCTTTAATCAGCCTAACTTTACAAGCATAAAGACATAAATTTGGAAAAAGGTATTTCTGAAACTCTGGCCACACATTTGAAGAGGCTTCTTAGAGACCTTTGCTTAGCTTTATCTGGCTGTGCCTCCACCAGCTAACTCCGACCCAACTACACATGTATCATGCACGTGCCACCAGCAGAAGATGCGGCTCTGAATAATTCACGTTGAGAAGTTGGTCTCTGTTGGGTATTACTGATCCTATTTCGCATCTACCCCAACAACATGGTAGCATTCCTTTCCCCTGAAGTGACTTTGGTGGCGTGTGACTAGCAGGGAAGCTAAGAGTTGAAGGAAAGAATCATGCTCGTAATGATACTTACCTATAGAAAGGCTTTCATCTGATGATGGCAGAGCACCTTATGGACCGTAATTAATCCTCACAACACCTCTGCTTGGTAGTTAAGTGTGATTACCCCATTTTTATAGATTGGGGCATGAAGGCAATTCTGCCTCTGAAGTGGAGGAACAGCAAAGAGAGTGATGCCAGGCTCAGCAAGAAGAAGCCAGGCCCTTGACACCCTTTCCTTCCCCAGTGCACACTAAATATGGCTATTAACAGGGAGGAGCTCAAGAAGAGTCTCACAGACTCAAGAAGTCAGATGGAGGGTGAGGAGTACAATAGAAAGAGAATGAAAAGCAATAAATAGCCAGGAGGAGGTTAAGGTTCTCTCTGACTTCCTGTAAGTATAATCCTACCCGCCACATGTGAGGGAAACCAAATGTCATGCAAAGCAGTGAAATTGTCACCCTCTGGAGGTGGGACCCTGTAGGCGAAAGGTCAGAATAATCCCTTCTCTAGCGAAGCAGAAGCCTCAATACTATTTTTAGAAACTCCTAGAATTTGCCACCTCGCCATGATATGAAAAGAACCAAATAATTAGTTTCTCACCACTGAGTACATAGCCACATTCCTCTCCACCTCAGCTGAAGAGCTTCCAAGAAGTTGTGGATAGAATAGATGTTAGTAAAGTGAGTCACACCTTGAACACACTGGGGCTTCTGATGGTTAAAGGACTTGGGTGGAGAATCAAGGCAAAGCACAGTCATCACCCCACCTGAGCAGCTTTTAAGTTTAGCCTAGTGGTTAGAAGCATGGGCTTTGAAGTCGCGCAGACCAGAGGAGCTCCAACCCCAGCCTCACCTCCCACCATAGCTGAGCTCTCTGACCAAGTGGCCTGACCTCTTTGAGACTCAGTTTCCTCATCTGTTAATTAGGGCTAGTCATGCCCTCACTCACGGAGTTGTTGGAAGAGCTGCATGCAATAATACTAGTTCCTCGTAAGCATTCAACAAACAGTCGCTATTATTACGGTCTTAAATTTTAAGTATTGGTTTACCTTTCTTAAAATGGTATCTCTTCTAGACAACTGGAAAAATGATTCCTTACTCAGATTCCTTAGGTTCTAAAACAGATCATTTCTCCAAACTGGTTTAGAGTGCCCTCCAAATCCAAGTCTATGAAACATGACTGATTACACTTGGCCTAGAAGGCCCTTGTTCTTCATTTCCCTTGGAACAGCACAGATCAAGAGATCAGTGCAGTCCCTAGGCAGATCCCATATAGTCATTTTTCAAAAGGACCTCTAATATTTTTCTTACAGTAGAGGGCCTAAAGCAATGAGTGAATCTTTTTCAGTACCTCCCTGAGAATTTGATAAATGTTATAACTCTCTCCCTCCTGCAAAATGCACGTGCACACAAAGTTTACACATCGTTTCTGAGCATTCAAAGTCCATGGAAGCCAATCCTAAGGGAATCCGGGCAGAGTGAAATGTTTTATCCTTTGCAACCATGAGAGCCTATCTGAAATAGGAACAAGTGAAATGTCTTTCTATAAAGGTATGAGTATCCTTTACCAGATACTTCCATTATGTCTATGGATTTTGCTCAAAGCCCAGCCATTAAAAACATAGGCATTTGGAAAAAACTAATGTATTATAAAAAAAAAAAAAAAAAAAATTTATTATAAGAATATTGGGTACTTTTTAATATTTGTTATTATTGGCCTTAGAGGTAAAATGTTTGTCTTTTTTCAAACAAGTCTGATTATAATTGTGTGAAAAAATGTGTACGCAGAAAGATTGGAAGGAAACAGAAAAATGAAAACAGTTGTTGGTGTGGCAGAATATGAAATAATTTTTTCCTTTGTAACATGCTCCTCAATGTTGATGTTATATGATCTCAGACATAAATAAGCCAGGAAAAAAAAAAATCAATTAAAACAATATGTCTAGAAGGAAAAAAAATGACCAATGAAAACATATTTAAACAGGGAAGTTAATAATCTCTCATCCGTTCTCCTTTGGAAATTCATCCTCATTGACAAAAAAAGATTGAGTGTTCCACCTTACCCAGCATTTCTATTCCCCAGGATTCTCTGAGGGCCATGTGATTCCTTTGCAGGAAGGATTTTATAACATTCTAAGCCTTTTAGGCGCCCTCCTTCTTGCAGCTGCTAAGACAGAAAGTAGAAAACCATAATAGCCAAGCTGTAAATGGCACCGGTAACTAAAATATCACTAGGGTGCCTGTGGGAAACTGGAAACTCAGCAACATGTGATTTTATTGAAACTACCAAGGAGAAGGTTCAGAGAGAAACTGCCAGAAAAAGCGCACACAAAGTGGTCTGTGTCAGGAGCTTGGAGCACTGGTAGGATCTATGAACTGGGAAAACTGAATCTAATACAATTCATGGACCCAAATGCCTTAGGAAGATTCCTCCTGAAGACCATAGTCATCAGCCAATCCAGGTTTTATTAAGTACCTTTTATATGCCAGGCTGGGCTACATGTGGCAGGTACCAAGAAAAATCAGGTCCAATTCCTGGCCTCAAGTTATAGTCCACTTGGGTAGACAGGATTCAGCCTTCAAGGAAGCACCTGCTATGTAAAAGAACCATGGGAGCAAGACAGCTCCTACTGGTATCGGGCTATGGCCTAAGCTCTAGGAACACACTGGTGAGTAAGAGAAAGTTCCTGACTTCAGGGGCTTACATTCTGGTGGGGGAGACAGACAATAAACATGAAAACAAATAAACAGGATCACTTCAGACAGAGATGAAAACAAAACAGCAATGTGATAAATTATGCTTGGCCCCTCTGGGGAGAGAGCATTTGAGCACTGGATGATGGAAAGGAGCCAGCCTTGGCAGAGGATCTATGGTATGTGTATGGCAGATCAGAAGCTGTAAGGAGGGACTCCTATAAGGAGTAAGGGAGATGAAGCAATGCTGGACTTCATCCTGTAGGTCAGAGATGCTGCTACCCCCTACCTCTGCTCTCATGACAGACATCACTAATCTAACCCAGTACTCTCTCCCACAGGGCCCAGTGGCAGCCTTTCAAGTAGGCACTACCAATCAACTGGAGTTGATGTGTGAGTTGAAGACAATTTGCTATCCACACTATGAACAGTGGGAAGCCTTTTAAAGGTTTAGAGCAAAAGACTATCAAAATAAAAGCAGTGTTTTAAAAAAGATAAAGGGAATTCAAATGGGTATTCCTGGGACTGCTTAGAAGACAATAATAATTATTGACATTTTTTAAGTACCCACTATATGCCAGCATATTACAACGTTACTCATTTTCATCAATCTTGCAAGGTAGATATTTGAGCTGATAAGGACACGAAAGCTCAAAGAAGGTAAGTCTTTTGCTCAAGTGGAGAAGCCAAGATTTGAACTTAAGTCATTCAATTTCAAAGCTCTTGCTCCTTTCACTATGGAACACTAATATTCTAAAGTAAGACAATATGGAGTGGGGATGGAAAGATTGAAGAACACGAAGGAAAAATTAGTAGCCATTGATGGCATTAGATATTACAGTCCCTGGATGGCACAAACAGTTCATGCTCAGCTACTAACCAAAAGGCTGGCGGTTGGAACCCACCTAGAGGTGCCTCAGAAGAAAGCCCTGGCAATCTGCCTATGAAAGGTCACAGCTTTGAAACCCTATGGAGCACAGTTTTATTCTGACACTCATGGGATTGACTCAATGGCAACTGTTTTTTTAATTTGTTTATTTTTTGAATATTACAAGGAAGGCAACAGTAGGGTCAAATAACCACAGCAAGATAAAATATAACTTGATTTATGCATAGAAAAAAGTAATGACTGATACATACCAGTTTGTTCATAGTGGTTACTTATGAAGAATGGACTCGAGAGTGGTAGTTGGGGACATTTTCACTTGTCACCTAATATGCTTCTGCATTTTTTTGCAGTATTTATTTTTATAATTTAAAAAATTAAACTATTTATTTAAAAATAATTGTATGATTTTTTTGTATGATTATATGTTTTTCTTCCACTGGGTGACAGAGAGAAGGCAGATTTTGAGCGCAGGTGGAGGGGGGAGATGATATGTTGCCTTTTGGATATGTTGAGTGAAGGTGATGGTGGGTCAACCATGTGGCAGGGCCCCACAGTGTTTTTATTTGAATTCAGGATTCAGGCACATTTGAGGTTCCAAGCTCTGACTCTTCATTTTGGTATGTGGCTATCCCAGGCCATTCTGTCTGCCACCTGACTGTTCCCACTCCCTAGGCAGGTCCCCTAAACCAAGAGCACCAGGGACCCATGTCACAACTCTAGCACCAGCTCGGCCTGGCATCTGGGACCAGGGCTGAACCCATAGTGGTGGAGAGGCACCACTCTGGGCATATCGCACCTCTTTGTCTGTTCACAGTTTCCCAGAACAGCCCTGGCAGGTGGTGGGAAAGGGGAGGGGAGGAACACCTCTGGTATTCCTGACCCCTGGCAAAATGCTAGGCGATGAACCCTTGCCAGGAGAAATCTTACAGGGGTGCTTGACCTCTCTGTGCCCTGTATGGGCATCACCCTGTATCTGTTTACCTCAAAGCAATGGGGCTGTGAGCAATTGCAAATAAAAAGAGCCTTTTGATAACTAGCAGTTTACATAATCACAACCATAACAGTAATAATAGTAATACGTCCAGGAAAAACAACAGTTTGTTGAAAATTTAAGAGTAGATTCCTGAGGCGGGAATAAGATGCTTCAATAATCATCTTACTCAAGATGCTCTTTAATAGAAGGTAATAACCAGAAATGAAACCATCAACATAATGTATGCCACGTCATAAAAAATAATTGTTGGTCTGCCCAGCTCCCTGAAGCAAGGCTTCCTCTCCCCTGCTTCTTCCTTGTCAGCTGCAGACTTCATTTCCACCACAGCTTAGGAGTGAGTGACCTGTCTTCAGCTGGCAGGCAGGCTTTCAGAATAGGGGCAGAGGGGGCCTGTGAAAAAAAAAAAAAAGCCGACACATATTGTCCCAGCTTCCGAGCGGTCAGGATGCTTTGAACGCTAGGCGTGGGCTGTTTCCTCTGTGGGAGAGAAGAACACGGGGCAGACCCAGGATGAACACATGTCCCTCCTGTTTGTTTACCACATGTGTGGCTTCACAAGCAGTCTGGCCTGGAATGGGCCCGGGTGGGCTTCCATGTGGGACCCCCAGCACTGCAAGACTCAAGAGCCTCTCTTAGGCTCTCAAGAAGTCGGTCACATGGCCCTTTCCCAACCCCAAAGCCTAGAAATGTGTCATTTCTTTAGAAACCCGCCTGAAGACAGCTACCTAAACACACCAGCTTTCTGACCGTGCTAATGGCCTCGCTGGCATGGGGTGGGGGGAGGCCTGAGTCATGTCCTGCCAGGCCCGCACGTGTGTCATCGTGAGCTTACAGCTGACATTTGACCTGCTGTCTCTCTGTCCCCATGGTCAACACCCTGTGATCCTGGAATTCCACTTTCATTTTAAGAGGCGTGATTCTAAAGCATCTCTTCGGCAGTGTGGCCTTTGACAGGGAAATTCCTCCTAAGCAGCAGAAGGCAAATCTTGTGGTTGCTGGGTGTGACGTAGCACTTTTACCTATGTCAGGATCCCTTTGAACCTGTGAAATTTGGGAAAGATCCCAGTTCTCTTTAGGAAACACCAGCCTGAGTGTAGGGGCCCTGCCCTGCATTACTCAGAGTCTCGAAGCTGATTCATTTCAGTGATACAGAGAACTGGGGAATCAGACAGCCACCCTCTCTTACATACCTCTTTGTCACATTTAATCGCTTAGAATTATCCGACATAATTTTTTTTATATAGAACTCCGTCTCCCCCAATTCTACTTCTTTTTTTTTTTAATTGTGATTTAGTCATCTGACATAATTTAAGTTTTGTTTTTTTTTTTTTTTTTTAGGATTATTACTGTTATTTCAAAATTTTAGAATTGTTTTGATTGTGGTAAAATATATATAAGAAAACATTTGCTAATTCAACAATTTTTACATGTACAATTCAGTGAGATTGGTTTTGTTCATTATGTTGTACACCCATCACCACTATCCATTTCCAAATTTTTCTTACCACCATTAACAGAAACTCAGGGCCTTCTAAGCTAAGACTCCTCTTTTCCTCCCCTTTCCCACCCTTGATAGCCACAAATAAACTTTGGTGTCTATGCATTTGGCTTTTTAATATGTTAGATCATACAATATTTGTCCTTTTATGATCAACTTATTTCACTCAGCATGATTTTGCAAAGTTGATCTGTTGTAGTGCGTATCAAGATTTCTCAGATTTTATTCATGAAGACTGAAGAGAATACTAGGCCCCCAACTGAGGCCTCATGTTTAGAGAGAGGGCACTGGCAGCTTTGGCCCTAGGTGGACTTGCTTCACGCTGTGTCTTCATGTTTAATGCCGCCCCCAAATCTGCTCTTGCCTTTGGGTTGCTCAGTGACATTCCTTTCATCTCTCAGACGAATCTCTCTCTGGTGTGGTCGGTGGCTCCTTCCTTCCTTGGCAAGCTTCATAAACCGAAGGTAGACAGGATCATCTCTAAGGAAGCCCTGAAGTAGGTAATCCCTCCCCGCCAGATTCGGGTTTAGCAAATCCCCTCTTGCCTGTCTCATTTCCTCTTCCTCCCATAGTTCTGCCTGAGCCTGTCATGTCTTTTCCTTGACTGCCCATAGTCCTAACAGCATAACTTAGATTCGAAACATCTCACAGAGTATCTGAACCTCATAACCGACCAAGGGCTTACGCTTTTTTTCTTCACCTCTCCTGCCCCAACATTGCCTTCGTGGTGACATTTCTTTACAGGAAGAGTGTTCATACAGCTCAGGAGGGACAGAGATTGGACATTTCCCCTTACTTTGCTTCCCGGTACTGAATTTCTGTGCTTCGTGCTACAGACAGGTTCTCTTCATGTAGCTCGCCTGTGAGTGTTCCCGGCTGAGTGACACACCAGCATCTTCCCAGAGGGGCTCGACCCACACTGCCCATTGGGGCTGCCACTGACCACATGTGCCTGCTGAGCACTTGACATGTAGCTGGTCTGAACTAAAACATGCCGCAAGTGTAAAATACACACCAGATGAAGATTTAGAACAAAAAAAAAATGTCAAATATCTTATTAATAATTTTTATATTAATTACATGTTGAATGACAGTATTTCAGATATATTAGATTAAATAAAATACATTATTACAATTAATTTCACCTTTTTACTTTTAAAAAATGTGACTACTAGAAATTTTAAAATTGCATCTGTGGCTGGGACAGACTTGTCTAGGGAGAGACAGCAGCCATTATTTTATAGAGCTCCTGAGACTCCCCTTCCCCCCTGCCAGCTTTTCTGAAATAACTCCAGAACGTGGCCTTAAGGCTGATCTCCTAAGTGGTGATTTCCACCCACACAATGAAGATAGGATTAAGGAAAAAAAGTTAAAAAAAAAAAAAAAAAAAACCCTTCCTTAAACTGCCTGATTAGTGGTCCCTGGGGATTCTGATCTCTTAGGCTTTAATTGCTTTCAGTGTGGTTGCCCCCAAGAAGTATTTTTATTACTGTTGCTATTATTAAGACCAATGTTAATAATAACCATAATAATCATCTTTTGAGCCAGAGTGAGTAAAATATTCCACGAGAGTGAGTTGTACAGCCATTAACTCGGGGCACTGGAGGGAGTGCTTGGAAAACTAGCTCTTCTAGGAATTCAGTGAGCCCTCTGAGTCCTGAAAGAGTTAATGGGAAGGAATGCTGCCAGGTGATGTTTTCCTGAGCTACAGGTGGATGTGCCCAGGCACACAGGCATGTACAGAAAAGGGGTTGTCAATGCGTCTCTGCAATCCCGTTTTCTCTGGTGTGTCAGAAGCAGCTCCAGCTGCACTGGCCTTCTAGTGTGGGGTAGCTGAAAACCCATCCTCACAGCTCTTGACTCTCTGGGAGGCCCCTGGACGTCTGGAAGGGGCTTCATGTTGAGGTCTGTGATACTGGAGCAGCCTCCTACTTGCTGCTCTGTCTTCAGATCCTCTGTTTCTCCCATCTGTCCATTTGGCTGTTAATGTTAATCTCCCCCAAACGTAAAAGGGTCCAAGGGATTCCCCTACTCAGAAAACTTTTTAACGAGTCTTTGTTGTCTGAAGGATAAATTCCAAACTCCCTAGGACTGAAGGCCCTCAGTTATCTGGCCCCTGGCTCCTTCTCTCACTTTATTTCCCTCTACTCCACACGTGATTCAACCCAGCTGATGGTTCATTCATTCATTCCACAGACATGTATTGAAGGTATACAATGTGGCTTGCACCTTGCAAACCTCCAAGATGCAACAGACACCGTTTCTACCCTCTGAAATCTGTCTAGTGGAGAAATAATTACACAAATAATTGTTTCATGGTAACTGCTATCAAGGAGAAGTACAGGGGGGCTGGAGAAGGATTATTTATTTGTCCTTAAGCCTTTGTTATGGAGCCCTGGCAGTGCAGTGGTTAAGTGCTTGGCTGCTAACCAAAAGGTCAGCAGTTCGAACCCACCAGCAACGCCTGCAGGGGAAAGATGTGGTAGTCTGCTTCTGTGAAAATTACAGCCTTGGAAACACGACGGGGCAGTTCTGCTCTGCCCTGTAGTGTCGCTTTGAGATGGAATCAACTCAGTGGCAATGATTTTTTTTTTTAAGCCTTTGTACTCCACTTTAAGTAGAAAACCCTTGATGAAGGGTCACATCTTATCCCCCTAGGAAGACCCACCATAAGGTTCAGCTAGTGGTGAGTGCTCAGGTGATTCTTGGCAGCGATATTTGATAGCTAGATATCAGAAGTGGACGGCCTCTTCCAAGTGGCATAGTCAGTGGTTTTCCATTTCTGTGCCCTGTAGCCCAGGGTCCAGAAGTTAGGTAGGGTGTAGGACTGTGGTCCACCCCTGCCAGGCTTTGAACAAGGCATTCAACTGTAGTACCTTCCCTGTGAATTTTGCACTATGCTGTAGATGATGCACCAAACTGCTGCTGGCTCACAAAATTCTTTTTAATTGCAATATGTTTTTATTCAGTAGGGCACTTTGATTGAGTAGCAACACACTTTTTCTTCTTTTTAAAATACTTTAGATCTTTTGATAAGTCTCTCACCCAAAGGGAGGCCACAGAAAGGGAAATGATGGCTCCTCCCTTTTTTGTTGTTCAGACACCACCAGGAAGGTGTTCTGATGGTGAGCATGTCACAGGGAGAGTGTGGTGGGTGAGGCCTGTCCAAGTCATGGTGTCCTGTCCTCAGATTGTCAACCAAGGAGCATGTGAAGCAGGAACCAAGGTGACAACATCTGCCCATTGAGACACAAGCGTTACATCATCCAAGTCCACGAGGAGTTTCTGTGGAACCAGAACTACTGAGTTTCTTGGTAGCTGCTGTGAGGTGTTTAATGATTTTAAGTGAACATGGACCTTATGAAATCATAACTTGCGTTTTCTTCTTCATGTTGGACTGACTGGGCGAGGCAGTAGTTTCTTTCTTTTTTAAAATAACATTCTATTGTGTTTTTGGTGAAAGTTTACACTACAAATTAGGTTCCCATTTGACAATTTCTGTACAAATTATTCAGTGACATTACTTAATATTTTTCACAATGTGTCAACATTCTCTTTAGTGGCATTATGGTTGTTCCATTTCCAGTGCTCTAGTTTCACTGCCTCCTTATCTTCTCATCTTTGCTTTAGAGTAATTGTTGACCTTTCGATCTCGTATAGATGTTTTTTAATGGAGCACTGGACTTACGGGTAATATCCTTTATTTTTTGTGCTAATCTGTTATTTCGCTAAAAGGTGACCTCAGGGGATAGTTCCAGTTTAAGGTTTAAAGAGTATCTCAAGGTGATAGTCTCAGAGAGTCCTCTAGCCTCAATTGGTCCAATAAGTCTGGACTTTTTAAGAATTTGAGTTGTGTTCTGCATTTTTCTCCCATTCTATCAGGGTCTATCTATTGTGGCCAGGATCAGAACAGTTGATAGTGGTACCCAGGGACCATCTAGTTCTTCTGGTCTCAGGGTAGATGAGGCTGTAGCTCTTGTAGGCTATTAGCCCTGTAGACTAGTTTCTTCTCGGAGACTTTGGGGCAGCGGTTTCCTAACAGAAGCCCTCAGGTCACCTGCCAGAATCACCCGGGGTTCCTACACCTTCCCCCAAATGTTACAAACCAGGTTCTCTGGGGTAAGACCCAGGAATCTCACCCCAGTGGACTCTTGTGTAAACTTACTAGCATTTGAGAACTACTGTTAAGTATGTTCACTCCCCAAACCTTCCCTCAATTCCTACCTCTCATTTTCTTTCTTTCTTTTTTTAAACTTTTTATTGGTCTGGGTGGGATTGTGCTTTAGGTGAAAGTGTGCAGCTCAAGTTAATTTCTCACACAAGAATTTATACACGTATTGTTTTGTGATATTAGCTGCAATCCCCATAATGTAACAGCGTACTCCCCCTTTCCACCCTGGGTTCCCAGTGTCCATTCAACCAATTCCTGTCCTTTCCTGCCTTCTCATCCTGCCTCCAAACAGGAGCTCCAAACAGTGTATGCTTGAACTAAGAAGTACACTCCTCACATGTATTATTTTTTTGTTTTATAATCCTGTCTAATCTTTGTCTGAAGAGTGGGCTTCAGGAATGGTTTCAGTTCTGTGTTAACTTCTGGGGGCCATGGTTTTGGGGATTCCTCCAGTCTCTGTCAGACCATTAAGTCTGGTCTTTTTACTAGAATTTGAGTTCTGCTCCACATATTTCCCCTGCTTCGTCAGGGATTCTCTGTCGTGTTCCCTGTCAGGGTGGTCATTGGTGATAACCAGGCACCATCTAGTTCTTCTGGTCTCAGGCTGGTGAAGTCTCTGGTTTATGTGGTCCTTTAGTCTTTTGGGCTAATATTTTCCATGTGTCTTTGGTTTTCTTCATTCTCATTTGCACCAAGTTGGATGGGACCAATTGATGCATCTCAGATGGCTGCTCGAAAGCTTTTAAGTCCCCAGACACCACTCACCAAAGTGCTACATCTCGTTTTCCTCACCATCAGTCTTGCCTCCTAACTTGCCATTGGAGCTGGTGTATTGCCTTCCCTGCTCCCGAAGCTTATTAGACAAAATTCCCATCAAAATTGCCCACCCTGCTTGTTTGCTGTTTGGTAGTAGTGAGCACTTACTCTAGTAGATCTGGGAGAAAGAGGGAGGAAAGGATACAGGTGTCATGTCCAGGGAAAGTGGCTTCAACTATAGTAGAATACTTTGGGTTAAAAATATAAAACTTCTGTTGTTCTTATATTTCCTAATTAGAAAACAACACATTTTTTTATTGTAGAAAAGTTGAACTTAAAAGATAAAAAAAAAAAAAAGCAAAACAAAAACCTGCCACAAACTCACACCATAGATATAATAATATATGATTGAACTTTCCCAGAATCTTTTAATTTTTTTCATACATTTTGTGACCACTATATTCTGCTTTGCCAGTTTGAGGTGCAAAATGATCATATCTCTTTTAACATTAAAATGAATAAGAGTTGAGCCCCCATTATGCCTATGAGTCTTTTTTACTTTCCCATGTTTCTCTAATAATTTTAAGAATGATGAGTCTTTCTCAGTCCAAACTCTGTTGCTGTAGTCTTGTTGCTTGATACAGAGCTGTTGGAATGTACTGTTGCTGCTTGTGGCTTTCCAAGTCCTGATCTTAAAAGGTGGCCTCTAGCCTGTTGCTGGAACTAGAGCTCAGACAAGCCTAGAGGCTAGAGAACCCCATAATGGTTAGTCCACATTAAAATGGAGGGCTTTTTAATGACATAGTGCTGTCAGTTACACACACACACAACACACTTTCCTTCCCTCCCCCCTCACGCCAGGGTGAGACAGAGCTCTGATATCAGCAACAGGTTCTATCCAGACCAGACCTCCCCCAAACAAAGCAGGCCCATGTCTGGATCACCAGTTCAGACTCCTCACTCACAGTGAGTTCGCATGGCTAGGAGCAGGGGAGCGGTTAGGGATGGAACTCTAGAATTCCTTTTCTTACTGGCTGACCTCAGTCAGGTCCACATCAGTACATCAGAGACATTCTTACAACCCATTGCTGTTGAATTGATTCTGACTTATAGCGACTCTACAGGGCAGAGTAGAACTGCACCATAAGGTTTCTGGGGAGTGGCTGGTAGGTTTGAACTGCTGCATTTTGGTTAGCAACAGTACTTTTAACCAGTGTGCCACTAGGGCTCCACTTGGTTAGTATATAAAAAAAACAAACCAAACCCATTGCTGTCAAATCAATTTTGACTCATAGTGACCCTATAGGACAAAGTAGAATTGTCTCATAGGGTTTCCAAGGAGCAGCTGGTAGATTTGAACTTCTGACCTTTTGGTTAGCAGCTGTAGCACTTAACCACTGCACCACCAGGGCTCCTATAGAACCTCAAAAAAACAAAAAACAAAACAAAAAGCAGTCAAGAGCTCAGTCTGTTTCCTCCTGGGAGACTTCCAAAACATATGGAGAGAGACCATTTTCGTCAAGCCAAAAAAATGTATTGCTACAGTATTCTCACAGAACAAAAAAAATGAAAAGGACCACTCAAATGATTCTGCCTAAGGTGACCAGTTGTTGAGGTAGCTCAAAATAGAGGTGCTGGCAACTTTTGAATGTGACCGTATCTCAGTGATAAAATATAAAATAAAATTCTTCCTCATCAATCACCTTGCTTCCTGTAGTTATATTATTGAATTCCAGAATATTTTTTCATGCCAAAAGTTGATATGGATTTAAGCTATTAAAAAATGGTAATTGGTGATGATTGCACATATGTGTAAATATACTAAAAAACCATTGATCTGTACCCTTTAAGTGGGTGAATTGTATGGTATATGAATTATATGCCAAAGCTGTTTTAAAAAATAGTAAAAGGGCTGTCTACCATATCCTTTCCATGATTCCCAACTCCAGATGACTGGTAATAAGAATAATTTAAATATAGATTTTTCTAAGACAGTTTCTTGAGGAAATAAGACCAGAGTGAATCCTGGACAAGGCTGTGAATTTGATTTTCCTACCTTCCATTATTCTGTACCCTTTCTCCATTTCAGGGCCCTTCCCACCCCCAGGGTGCAGGAATGTCAGGTTACCCTCTTCTAGAAGAAAATCATCTGATAAAACCAACTCTTACCAAGGTTTTAGGAATATTAGTAATGTCCCGACCAGGAGCACTTGTATTTTACAAGTAAACTTAAGGGAGAGAGGGAGAGAATTGTTTAGCACCAAGAACGAATCATTCATGATGGCATTGACATCTTTCCAATCACACCTCATGATTGGATGACTGGCAGCTCAGCTGGAGACCAGCCCCAAATATTTCCAGTTGCTGGGAAATTAAAATAGAAGGGGCTTCATGTCAGCAGGCTAAGACATACTGTTTAAGACTGATCAAGTATTGATAGTAGTTAAAGTTGAGTGATGGATACATGGAGGTTCATTATTCTATTCTCTCTACCTTTGGGGATGTTTGGAAATTTCCATAATAGAAAGTTAGAAAGTGCTCTTTAACCAAAATGGGGGGGAGGGGTTTCTAATTATGTTAGAATACTGAATTTGTGTAAATTGGAAGCGTGATCATAAAAAATTCTGTTGATTTTGAAATATATTGCTCCATTCGGTCAGTTCATAAATGACAGGTTCATTTTGAACACAGGAACTAAAGCATTGCACAAAAATGTGACACAAATCCAGTTCCTTTCTCTCTAGTAAAATAATAGTTTTATAATCCAGGAAGTAAAGTACAATTATGCAAAAAGGGAGGGATCTTTGTACACAGTCCAGGCTCTTCAAAGACATGACCAGACTTTCCGTGAATGTAAAATAACCACCGTTCTAGACTGACTCCATTCTTGCTGATTCATGAAACCTGCACTTGCAGAAATGCAGGGTCTTCCAAAATGGTCATAGAAAGGTGCCTTAGACACTTATGAAGTTGAGGCTAATTATTGTTTCATAACCTGAGAATGTGTCACCTGATGACATAAACCTATTTTAATAGGGGACAGTGTGGCTTATCTCTGGATAACTTGCATGCAAACACACAGAGTAAAACTTGGCCATCTAGAAACGAGGGAATGAGGCATATTTGCTGTGTTGGTGTTACTGGTATCTTTTAGGCAATAAAATTTTAGCCATTATGTGTAGAGATTCTTTTACAAAGCTGTGACATTCTTCATCATGTTACAGTTGACCACGGTCTGTCCTTGTCTTGGTGACTTAGGATGTGATGATGAACACAGTCACTATACTTCTCGACATTGAGGAAACTGTGGACAGGGTTGTCATTTCCTATACTAATTGGTCTTGGATTGATGCCTTTGTAAAGCTCTCCTTCCATCTGCTCAGATAGCAGCTGCTTCTGTTCACTTTTACCCCTCACTAAAACTGACTGGGCTGGTCTCCAGCATCTTTCCTCCTGGTCCTTCCTTTTGATTTGTTGTGTCTAGTCTTCTGTGGGAAACCCTGGTGGCCTAATGGTTAAGAGTTTGGCTGCTGACCAAAAGACCGGCAATTCAAATCTAGCAGGCACCCCTTGGAAACCCTATGGGGCAGTTCATCTCTGTCCTTTAGGGTCACTATGAGTCGGAATCAACTCTACAGCAATGGGTTTGGTGTTTTTTGGTAATCTTCTGTGAACTGGAAAGCAGACCACTGGACTTTTTAGAATTGTGTATAAAGTATAAAGAGAGTCTGAATGACTCTGAATGACAACTAATGTGCAAAGTACTGGGGTTTAGTGCAAAACCTTTATGAAACCCTTTCTGGGGGATCAGAGGCCAGTGTTCTGAATGGGTAAGATCTCAGCTACATGATTTTGGCAAGTATAACGTTTCTGTGTTATATTTTGAGCTCCATGTTGCTTCCTTCATTTATCAGCACTATAGTGTTTTCCACACTAGACATCACCACAGCAGACAACTGCCAGACTCAAAGAGATCAAATTAGTGAAGGGAGTTAATATTCATGGATCTAAATTATATAAGATTAATTTTTTTTTTTAATTTAAGGTGTTAGTGTTGCTCATTTTTATTTGTTTGTTTGTTTGTTTTTAATTAGCCAGCAGACGATCAGACAGCATATAGATGACGAGAGTCAGGGCAGTGCAGTGTTAAGAAAACAGATTCTGGAGCCAGACCGCCTCCTTGGTAAAATGGGGACAAGGATATTGTTGTCGGATACTAAACAAGTTAGCGTCTGTAAAGCATTCATGAAGCATTGATTCTTATTTTTACGAAGGGAGAAGAATGAGCCAGGACTGAAGACTGGTCCTGGATCAGAACTAAATTTCCCTTCACCCCTTCCTCTTGCTTCAAGGAAAAGAAAAAAGAAGAAAAGGGGATAGTAAAAAATGAAGAAGAAGGAAAGAAGCCATCGGGGTACTTTGTAACTATTTGTGTCCATTTGTAAAATTAACCTCACCCAACATGAGCTGATAGAGGCAACCAGCCCGGCACTTTCTCTAACTGAAATACTGATGACAACTCAATAACCTGCCAACATTTGACAAATAAAAATGCAGAAAATGGAAAGGATGAGTGAGATGATATTGAAATAGACATGGGGTTAGAGCCAACAAGGGAAGCGCTTTAAAGGTGACTTACACAGCACAAGAGCCCGCTCGCTGCCCCTTCTGGAATACTTTCCTAACATATACAGGCAAGCCCTAAAGAGAAGTAAGAAATGAAAGTAATCAGGGTCAGGCCTCCTTGAGGAAGCAGTGAGCTGTAAGGACTTTTTCTTCAGTTTTATGATCTCAGGAAACACAAAGTCATCTGCAAGAAAGTGCAGTCCTGAGTTGTTAATTAAACACCAATTCAGTAAGTGAAAAGACAAAGTGAAGATGTGGCGTAATTAATTTAGTGGCACAGCCCTCCCTACCACCACCTCCACCCCCTCCCCCCATCTATTAAATGAGTCGTTTCCAAAGACAGGCTTCAAAATCCTGAGCTATGACTAGAAATGAAGAATGGAGATTAGCTTAGGTGCTGACACTTTTTTTTTGTTTCATGACCTGGGACATTGGACATAGGGTAGAACTTGAGCATTCAATGAAAGCCAAACAATAATTAAGAAAAGTCAAGAAATAAGAAGATCCCTGACTGCTAAATAGGGAGGAAAGGCCCTTTCCCTGCTGCCGAGCTTCCGGGCTATTAAAACATGACAAAACAAGATGGTTGGTGGTTTTTGTTGTAAACATTCAGCTCCAAACAAATACCTCGGTTCACTAAGTAATTGGATAAGAAGGATGATCCATTTTTGACTCATGCTGCCTCAGTGGTGGAAATCCCACTGAAAACAGCAGGAGGAATTAGATGAGACTAAATTAACTCAGGTGTCTGTGGAAATCGGTGGGAGGAGGCGGTGATTCATGGCTGGGACCAAGATAAGCTGGTTCTTGTCATCATAAACTCCAAGTGGTCCAGAGTCCATTTTCTAAAGTCATTATGTAAAAGAGGAAGTTCACTTGTAATAAATAGAAAGTAAAACGTCTCAGAGCTACCCAGGTGAGACTCTGAGTTGCCAGTGCTCATCACCCAGAAGTGATGAGGTAGTCGCTAACCCAATCCGTGGGCTCTGGTGCCCAGAGACTTAACCTGATCACAAAGACAAGGGGGACTCACATGGATAGCAAAAACAGAAAAAGTAGTGTCAAGCTGAGGTAGACATTTGGCCTTTAATACATTTTTCAAAATGAGTCACTTACTGAGATTCTGTTATTTTTTTCATTCAGAGAAAAAGGGACAAAAGTTAACAATCTGTCTTCCTGCTATACTCCTACAGTATGATTCCCAGATCCAAGATTATAGGCGATTTTATATAATCCACACTGATGAAAATTGCTATAAGATACATTTTGCAGTAGAGATATTAGATGCTAAAGCTTGTAGGCTGGATTTGCTCCAGGGTAGGGGAGCTTTGGGGGCCTTGAGGGTACTTGTGGTGACTGTTTGTTGGAAGGTCTGTGATCACTCACCTTCTCTCAAGCAAGGGGAGGGAACCACCTGGTCTCTCTACCCCGGCAGAACTGTCTGAGCAGTCCATCCTCAGGGAAGCCCCAAGCCTGGATTGTGGTGTTTGCCCTCACAGTGTTACATCAATTTTGGAGGAACAACTGCCATGCTCTTTGCATTACCCCTACTGAAAATCAAGGGGACTGTGACTATGTGGCAATTTTGTAACCAAAGTACTAGAGACCTAGGGTGCACTTCCAGCTCTGTGCCTGTCACATGAAGTGTTTGTCCATGGGCACACAGTGGGGCCTGACTCTGAGATGAGAGAGTGGGGATTATCTCCAGGGTCCTTCCTCCCGTTAAGAATCTACTAGTCTCTGAAGTGCTTTCACCAATGGTAACAAAGGTCTGATAAGTCACGATGGCACTCTAGGAATGTACCAAGAAGACTAAGAACAGAGAAGACATGACCCTCTCCCTCTGATGCAAGCCAGGGCTGCCCAGTCCACATGTGTCCAGGTAACAGAGGACACCCATGAGCATGACACTGTTATTAACAGAGTTAGCACTGGTTCTTGGGGAAGGAAGACTCTTCTGACTCTGCCAATAGCACTTCCACCTTGCTTTCCTGTGTTCCCCAAAGCCTCTCACTCAACACTCTCCCACACCCTTTTGAATAATCGTGGTGAATGGTGACCTAAAACTCAAAGTTGTGTGGTATTGGGTTCTAGAAACCCGTTCTTTCATCCTGCTCTATGTGTCAGAAGCATCGGACTGATGAATACCATTTACAGTAGCCCCCAAGAAGATAAAATAGCTAGGAATAAATCTTACCAGAGATGTAAAAGACTTATACAAAGAAAACTACAAAACACTACTGCAAGAAACCGAAAGAGACCTACATAAGTGGAAAAACATATCTTGCTCATGGATAGGAAGATTTAACATTATAAAAATGTCTATTCTACAAAAATGATCTATAGATACAATGCAATTCCAATCTAAATTCCAACAGTATTTTTTAATGAGATGGAGAAACAAATCACCAACTTCATATGGAAGGGAAAAAGGCCCCAGATAAGTAAAGTATTACTGAAAAAGAACAAAGTGAGAGGCCTCACTCTACATGGTTTTAGAATCTATTATACTACCACAGTAGTCAAAACAGCCTGGTACTGGTATAACAACAGATACATAAACCAATGGAACAGAATTGAGAATCCAGACATAAATCCATCCACATACGAGCAGTTGATATTTGACAAAGGCCCAAAGTCAGTTAAAAGGGGAAAATATAGTCTTTTTAACAAATGGTGCTGGCATAACTGGATACCACCTACAAATAAATGAAACGAGACCCATACCTCACACCATGCACAAAAACCAACTCAACATGGATCAAAGACCTAAATATAAAATCTAAAGCGATAAAGATCATGGAAGAAAAAATAGGGACAACACTAGAAACCCTAATACATGGCATAAAGACTATACAAAACATTACTAACAATGCAGAAGAGAAACTAGATAACTGGAAGCTCCTAAAAATCAAACACCTATGCTCATCCAAAGACTTCACCAAAAGAGTAAAAAGATTACCTACAGATTGGGAAAAAGTTTTTAGCTATGACATTTCTGATCAGCACCTGATCTTTAAATTCTACATGATACTGCAAAAACTCAACTATACAAGACAACCCAATTAAAAAATGGACAAAAGATTTGAACAGGCACTTCACTAAAGAAGACATTCAGGTAGCTAACAGATACATGAGGAAATGCTCACGATCATTAGCCATTAGAGAAATGCAAATCAAAACTACAATGAGATTCCATCTTACTTGGTATTAATCCAAAACGCACAAAACAATAAATGTTGGAGAGGTTGTGGAGAGACTGGAACACTTATACACTGCTGGTGGGAATGTAAAATACTATAACCGCTTTGGAAATCGATTTGGCACTTCCTTAAAAGGCTAGAAATAGAACTACCATATGATCCAACAATCCTACTCCTTGGAGTATATCCTAGAGAATTAAGAGCCTTTACGTGAACAGGTATATGCACACCCACGTTCACTGCAGCATTGTTTACAAGCACAAAGATGGAAGCAACCAAGGTGCCCATCAACAAAAAAAATGGATAAATAAATTATTCACACAGTGGAATACTATGCATCAATAAAGAACAGTGATGAGTCTGTGAAACATTTCATAACATGGAGGAATCTGGAAGGCATTATGCTCAGTGAAATTAGTCAGTTGCAAAAGGGCAAATATTGTATAAGAATAAGACCTGGAGAAATAGCTTAAACAGAGAAGAAAATACTCTTTGTTGGTTACAGGAAGCGGGGAGGGAGGGAAGGTGGGAGAGGGGTACTCACTAATTAGATAGTAGATAAGAACTATTTTAGGTGAAGGGAAAGAAAACATACAGTACAGGAGAGGTCAGCACAACTGGACTAAACCAAAAGCAAAGCAGTTTCCTGAATAAAATGAATACTTCGAAGGCCAGCGTAGCAGGGTCAGGGGTTTGGAGACCATGTTTTGTGTGATATCTGAGTCAATTGGCGTAATAAAATGTATTAAGAAAGCATTCTGCCTCCCACTTTGGACGGTGGCGTCTGGGGTCTTAAATGCTGGCAAGTGGCCATCTAAGATGCATCAATTGGTCTCAAACCACCTGGAGCAAAGGAGAATGAAGAACACCAAAGACACAAGGTAATTATAAGTCCAAGAGACAGAAAGGACCACATAAACCAGAGACTACATCAGCCTGAGACTAGTAGAAGTAGATGGTGCCCAGCTACAACTGATGACTGCCCTGACAGGGGACACAACAGAGAACCACTGAGGGAGAAGGAGAGCAGTGGGATGCAGACCCCAAATTCTCATATAAAGAACAGACTTAATGGCCTGACTGAGACTACAAGAACCCTGGTGGGCATGGGCCCCAGACCTTCTGTTAGCCCAAGGCAGGAACCATTCCCAAAGCCAACTCTTCAGACAGAGATTGGACTGGACAATGGGGTAGAAAAAGATGCTGGTGAAGAATGAGCTTCTTGGATCAAGTAGACACATGAGATTATGTCGGCATCTCCTATCTGGAGGGGAGATGAGAGGGCAGAGGGGGTCAGAAGATGGCCGAATGGACATGAAAAAAGAGTGGAGGGGAGGAGTGTGCTGCCTCATTGGGGGAGAGCAATTAGGAGTATATAGCAAGGTGTATATAAATTTTTGTATGAGAGACTGACTTGATTTGTAAACTTTCACTTAAAGCACAATAAAAATTAAAAAATAAAAAAAAAGAAGCATCAGATTGGAAGCAACTTAAAGAGGATAGGCAAGAATCCAGTAGAACAATTTCAAAATCTCTTGCAGAGAACCCACCCCATTTTTTAGACCTCTGCAAGAACAAGTACTCCATTTCCCCTCACTTAATATTTACTCGCCCTCACTGTTGAGAGTGAGCCTGAGCATTAGGGCACATTTTAAAAAATAACTTTTTTATTTAAAAAATGTGATAATATATGTGCCTGTGCAAAATTCAAAAAATACAAAAGGGTATTCAAGGTAAAGTAAGTCTGTCTCCCACTTCTGTCTCTTAGCCTTCCATCTCTTCCTAGAAGTAGCCACTTTTCCAGATTCTCTGGGAAAATATCCAGTGATATGCAATGCATAAAAAAAAGTAAGAATTTTCATAAGTATACTTTTTTCTTTTCACACATGGTAGCATAATACACACTATTACGCTGTTAAAGCTGTATCTTGGAGCTCTTCCATTTTAGTACACATAGAACTGCCTCATTCTTTTCAATAGCTGTGTAGTGTTCCATTATATGGATGATCATAATTTGTTTAATTGGTCTTCCATTAACAGACATTTAGACATTTTTCAAAATTTTGTTGTAACAAACAATGGTGCAGTGAAGATCCTTGTACAGTCAACATTGTCTTATTTGGCATTATCACCTACTGCCTTGTGCTGTTAGCTTTATTTTTGTATGTAAATATCGATTTTTTCAAATAAGTTGTAAGCACCTGGAGAACAGGAGTAGATCTCTTGCTATCCTATAACAAAAGCATAACGCAGCATTGGGCATATAGATTAACCCATATTGGTTGATTGGATTAAAGCTGTTCAATTGTGCCAGTGATACTTTAGCCATAAACAAACGGTAATTCAAAGGTGAAATGACTTGCCTAAATCACAGAGAACCAGTCAGTTGAAGGAAGCACTGATAAAATAGAAATAAAAGCAGTTATTGAGAATATGTCCCAGAAGAAGAATGCATTTCCAACATTTCCAAGCACACCTAGAAGCGATAACTCAATTGGCTAGCCCTACAAAGCAAGTAAACTATTCCTCTGGAAAAATCTGCCGTCTTGGGAGGCAGGCAGATGTCTTCAGCCATTGGAATCCCATTTAGTGTTGACTCCAGTTCACAAAACAGTGTCCCAGTGACTTGGAAAAGTTAAGCATTGCTCAAAGTGCCTGACTGGCCAGTGAGAAGACATTTCCTCACATTAGAGAAATCTAGTTCTGCCCAGAGGAAGATGAAAAAGAGAAGGAAGAGAAGTAGAAGAAGGAAAAATACACTACGACTGTATGACAGCTCTGGAATATATCAGGAAAAAGAAGGAATGAATAGATGATTTTAATTGTTCTGCATCAGCTGTCATCGGTGATCCATGAAGAGAATGTCCCTTTGTTAACAAACAAGGCGGTGTTGTTATCATGATGTTTAATGAACACTCATTATAACCTGGTAGGGTGACACGTGTGGTCTGATTGGCTGATCTCAAAACAATTGTGTTGAAATCTCATAGCTTAAAGATCATACAGCTTTGTAGTTTCACAACTTATTCCCCCTTAAACAACAAAAGTTGTTTTCCATACAAATAAGTGTTGTATTAATCTTTATGAAAATTTTCCAGGATTTCCAAGACCCCTACCTAGAGTGACTCAAGTGTAGACATCAATTCTTTGGAGATAGTAAGTTCCCTCTTCCCTCAAATAGGAAAGAGTATGGGATTGCTTATTTTCTCTACTCTTTCTTTCTTTTCTCTTTAGTGACCTGAAGGATCAGCACTGTGTCTAGGAAGAATATCCCAATTCACCCTTATTATGTATATCTTGGCACCCTCAGCCAGTAAAACTTTTCCATCAGGTTTATAGGTTGGAAAACAATAAGCAAACCACACAACACCGTGGAATAGGAAGAGTGAATACCACACAGCACTGAAATGCAAGAATAATTTGAGAAGCATAATTATCCAAGGTTGCAGTTTGATGAGGGGATAGAGGTTGACACTCCTAAGCTTGAGTAAAGTGTCCTGGAATCTGAGTAGCTATAAATGTTCCACATTTTCAAGTTCCTGCCTCACCCCAAAATACTGGCAGCTACCGCATAACAAGGCCCACCTGGGCACCTGCTTCCTGGACCCACAGGGCAGAGCACCATATGCTGAGTCATCAATACCTCCCAAAGCTCTGAGCCAAGGGCAGCAAGGCAGCCCCACCCTATTTTCCTTTGCTACCCTGACCAAAACACAGTCCTGGGCAGAGTGGCTGGAAGGGAGTGCCACCCCCTGAGGTTTCAACAAGACCTTTTAATGTTAATACAACTTTATTAAAATTAGCACCAAGCATTTATATTCATTGATTCGTAGAAATGGACTTAGAGGCCGTCTGGATTAACTGCTACATTTTACAGATATGGAAACAGGCCTTGAAAAGTTGCATATATTGCTAAAGTCACCCAGCTAGTCAAGCCAGAAATAAACCCAGGTCTCTTGAGCATCTGTCCCCCAACTGTCACACCCCCGGTATAGTGTTCTTTCCATTTCGAGACTCCAACATCCCCTTCCCTCCCCTGCATTATTGCTATTGTTCTTGGAGTGCATGCTTTTAAAATAAAATAATGACTTGACATGATCATATGCATCTTTATGAGATACTTGGGTAAAAAAAAAAAAAAAAGGTTGAAGGTAACACCTAGGACATCTCAGCTTAGACTATTTGGCATAAAGTTAAAAAAAAAAATTAGAGCTTCATTTGTTTATGGTCTTACCTAGGAATGAATTCATGTTTCTGAAGATATACAGAGACATGATATTGAATTCTTATTTCAAGGAACCAAACCAACACCATACTCCTAAAAGTTGACCAATTGGGAATAACTTAAATTTCCAATTGGAATTTGAGGGCATAGCAAGATTTAACAATGCTTTTTGCTGATATTCTGTTCTAGCATTACCCCATGGGAGCTAGTAGAAATATAACAAGTGGAACATGGAATTTTTCCATTAGACATCAAAATCCAAATATAGTTAGAATGTATACTGTTCTTAAGTGTTCTTTTTGAGCCAAAGGTGAATTACATGTGTGGGCTACTCTAAATGCCTGTAAAACTAAATGCTACAAAAGGCAAGGTAGATATTAGCATTTCTAATTCAATTTGATCCCTCTTGGCAGATAATAGAAATAACTTATTTGAAAGAGGCCAGTAACAATCAAATCGTACACAGCTTTCTTCCCCCTCAGGCAAGTAACTCTTTGAGAGCAGGTCCCTGGGTCTTATTCATACTTGACCCTCACCCCCAGGTTGCCGCAATATTTGAAGTGTAATAGGTAGGCAATAAAAGTTCCTTGAAAGAATTGCTGGATTTTTCTTTCATTATTAGCATGAAAAAAAACCCCACAACTTTAGACAAAAAAATAAAACGATCTTGGGATTATACATTGGATCAATCTATCTGATAAAAGGATTAAAAAATTAGAGTAGGGAGGATCATTTAAGAATTTTTCCTTGAGGGAAATGGGTCAAAAGAATACACAAATATGCAAATTACAGTTAGTGAATCCTCAAAAATTCTATAGCTAGAACACAGTAAAGTACAGGTTCCAGAATATGTTTAAAACTACATCTATTTTTCAAGATCTGTGTGTTTTGTGGACTAAGTTTGCTGTGCCGAGGTGGAGAGAGCAGCGGCCATGGTATAGGAAGGTCAAGGCCCTAGATACAGTTACTAGTTGTGTGACATTAAACACGTTATTTAAGAATAGTTGCTATTTGTGGAGTACTTATGACATTCACTGGGCTAAGGTTTTTTTTTCCCTGCATTATTTTGTTTATTTAACCTCTCTGGCCTTCTGCTTCCTTGTATGTAAAATGGACATAGTAAAAACCTACCTCAAAGGGTGTTTGTGAGGGTAAAATGAGATAATTACTGAGACGGAGCCTAGAGTATAAAACAAATGAGAGGCATTATTTTCATAATTATTAATGTATTGCTGCAGCACCAAAATCAGGATTTAAGGTTCATTTTTACTTTCTGTTTCTTCTATTGGCATAATGCCATTTCAAATGAATACTATAGATTAAAAATAGACATGACTCATGAATCATATGTTCTTTGGAACCTTAATCTCTTGCTCTCTTCATTTATCTCATGAAGGAAATGAACCAAAGAAGGATAAAGTCAAGACAAGAGTGCGAGAAGACGAAGAGTTACAGTGTGAAGTGCTGTTAATTTCTAGAAAGCTTCTCATCTGCAAACACATGGTCAAATTGCTCAGTGTTTTAAAGGGTCTGTAAGACCATTAAAGTGTGATTTGTAATCTATTCCTGCATTTTATTTCTCTCACATTTCTATTCTCTTAGGAGTCTCAATGTAAGAAGTACATCATAAAAACCTGGAAGCTTTGTCCTGGGCGGGAGAAAATGGTCTATTGAAAAACAAGCCAACCTCATTCTGGGCCTTTAAGCTTGAGAGTGTCATTTATGGAGCGACACAGTCATGCTGTAAATGACCAGAGACATTCCAGAGTTCATGACTGTTGTGTAACAACAACACTTCAAGGGCGGCTGCAGGCATGAGGCACAACACGCCCGAGCGTACAGTGAATGTGGAGGAACCACTGGCCCTGGAATGTGGCATTGCTTAAAGGTGGTTGGGCCTTCCTATCCATCCCAACCGACCAAGCGCACCGGGGGCGGGAACTGGACAGACTGGAGGGACGACTCTATTTCAGGGAATGACAAATTGATTGCACTGATTGGGTGAGAGTAGTCACTTGCCTTCTGCTCTGGTTCCAAGGACAAGGTGCAGGGAGGATTTGTTTAAGAGTGACTTGTATGAGGAAGTGTCACAGAGCAATGAGAATCCAAACAACCTGCTACCAAAGAGGACCTCAACCAAGGCTCAACTGGGAAACTCAAGGCAAGGGGCCTTTTTCTCCCCACGTTCCTCCTGCCACCAGCTTGTTGGAAAGGACATTCCATTCCACTGAGAGAAAGAGGGAGACAAGATGGCAGCTCTAAATTACATGTGCAATAGCCCAGGAGGCTTGTAAACATGTAAGGAGTTGATTGTTATTTTCATTCCTGACTGGTTTGGTGGTATAAATAACAACTCCATAAACTGCTGAAGCCCAGCCCAAGTGCTGAGGGTGTTCCTTTGTGAACGTGACCCATAGTAAGTGATGAATATTCATGGCAGGGTGAACCTGAACTGCTCCCTGGACAGGTCGGCTGGTGTGTGAACTCAACATAGTTCTCAGTATGGAAATCAAGTTTATAGACTTAACCAAAGAAAAGCACTTATGATTAGTAGCAGAATCAAGAAGTGTCAGTACAGGATCTGCCCTAAACATTTCAAACCAGATATATAGCAGTGCTCCAACCCCTCGCCTTTTCCTTTCAATCCTTCATCTGGTACAGCCGCTAAGCAGCCAGGTCGAAGCCTTTCTCTGGCATCACCGAGGTCATTGTGGCCACTCTTTGGGCCTCCCAGAACTGCAGAGCTTTTTGAAGTGAATGTTCTTTCCTTTGTTTAACGATTTCCCCATTGCCCTAAGATGATCGGGGCATAGCAGACTACCAAATAGATACGGCCTGCTGCTGCTCTGAGGATTGGAGAGTCCAGCCAGTGTAGGAATGCCATACTGGCCAGAGATACAAGTCTAATGATCTGTCCTATCCCCCTCCCCAGCACACCCCCACCCTGGCCCCCAACACATTCTACCCCTACTTGCACCATCAAAAGGGACTTTCCCTCTCTAACCACCAGGGTCTCCAGTGGTGAGCAAAGACAGCGACAAAAGGCGTGATGTGGTTTCTGCTCAGTTAGAAGCACAGGAAAAACTTTCAAACAGCCCTTCAAACAGCCCTTAGAAGGGAGAAAAACCCAAGTACGGAAGGAAGTCTGTGCACCTTGAGCACAGGCTTTACCCTGCCTCTTTTTTCTTTCTCTTTTTTTTAGTCTTTCAGAAATATATGCCTCTTCTTTTGGAGAAGCCCAGATGCCCAACAAGCCTCAGCAGAGACCACAGAGAGATGGGATTTAAAGTCCCTCTTAGCAAAGTTCACTTTCATTCTGTCACTTTCAAACTCTTGTTCCTTTGATTGGAACAAGATTCAGACATAAATTTAAGAGACGCTTCTCTCATTTCTAAGTTATATAGCTAGTCTTAGAAGTTTCCTTCCTTTCCATTCTTTTTTTTTTTTTTCTAGCCAATCCTTTTAAAAGCATATAATTCTCAAGGCTATAGATGAGCAATAATGTATTACGTTATTACATTAAAGTTGGAGGGAGGCTTGAAACAGCTGTAACCTATCTGAGATGGGCTGAATGGCTTGCTTTGGGTAAAGTAATTTTCAGTCTGGAATCCACGTGTAGGTCAAGACTAGAGAAGACAAAAACTACCAATCTGAAGCAATACGACTATAAATCTTCTAGAGTTTCTGTTGGTCGCAAAGGCTGTATAACAGGTGGGCACACTGAAAGTCTTCAGACACTTCTTAGGGGAGTTGTGCTTACTGAGATGACATTGCTTGGTGGGGAGGGGGGGAGATAGAACAGACAGATGGCTCTTTCTCAACTTTCATCTCTGCCTCCAGGTACATTGGTTAACTATATAAGGGCAATATTTCAAACAGAGAGCATACCTCCTTAAACTCAGAAGTAACAACCTTTTTTTTTTTTTAAATGTGCACTTGAAACAGAAAATATGTCCGTTTATACATTTCCTTTCCTTTGTAGAAAACACACACCCTTTGTGCTTTAAAGAGGAATGAAATTGTTTATCCAAAGTATCATTTGAATTTTTGCATTTGCCCAGTGCCTTCTAAGGACCACTCTGTGCTTTAGCTGCATTCCAGGTCTCTGAGGACAGTTCTGAGGAGATGAAGTTAGCTCTGTGCCTTACCTTTCTCTTTGGTACACGGTTGACCTGTTGCTGACACAGAATTGCTGAAGCCTGACACCTACCTTTCTGCTAAAGCACACAGAAATGCCACCTCAATTTGCTACTTCATGGGGAACTGGCCACCCCCAGAGTGATGAGAACCTTTCAATGAGGGAGGCATGTGGAATGAGCTCAGCTTCAAAGACATAGATTGTGTGTGGAGTTAGAAGTGGGATGGATTCAAAATTATGGTGAACCACAGTAGGCCATGGCTCTCTGAGATTCCCCATTGCCTCCTTTCTTTACAGAAATGTCTGCAGAACTAGTTAAGAGTCAAGCTCCTAACAAGGGAAAAGACAGTAATTTAAAGCTATAAAACTCTGCTGTTTTGGCAAGCCTGCCGTAAGTACAAACAATACCAGTGACTCCTTTGGGCCCTGCCCAGCTCGGCAATAGGAGCATTGTCTAATCTGCTAACGTAGGAAGCAGAGCCAGGAAGCTGGAATTCGGTTTCCAGTTCCAGCATGAACTTGTTAGGTAGCTTGGGCATCTCCTTTGATCTCCCACGCCTTCATTTTCCCATTTCTAGGATGGAGATACTCAAAGTCCAACCTTATCTACCTCCTTTAT
Source organism: Elephas maximus indicus (assembly GCF_024166365.1). NCBI lineage: Eukaryota > Metazoa > Chordata > Mammalia > Proboscidea > Elephantidae > Elephas > Elephas maximus. The sequence continues at coordinate 171,775,180 of NC_064819.1, read as the reverse complement.
GAAAAAACTCAAGGAGGAAACACATTGTCTTTACACTTCCCACCTGCAGAAGGCCAGGTATTCTTGCAGCAACAGCAAGAGCAGATACCAAGATTCATGTGAGGCTTTGAGGAAAACCTTAGCCCTTTGGCCAGATTACGAACTACAGGCTTACTATGGTTATTAAAAATGAAACAGATTCATTAAAATTGGGCCTCATTCTTTGATTGTATAGCCAGCTCTGCGTGGGGGTTATTTGCTCCATGGGTCAGCTGGGTCAAATGTTCCCCCAGGCTGGCTTCCTCAGCCTGGGGGGCAGCCTGCCTCGCCAGAGCCTACTATAGAGATGAAGGTGTGCTCAGAGAGGGCCAGCGTTTACCAACAAAGTGCACAGAAAGCACTCCCAAGCAAATTCCTTTAGAATTTGTGGCCATCAATTCCCACCTCCTTTCTGCCAGAGCAAATAATCAAAAGTAGCTGAGAGTAGCAGTTCAGATACAGAAGTGTGTGTTCTACACTTGGAGTCCCTGGGTGGTGCAAACAGTTAACACATTCATCTGCTAACTGTAGATCGGAGTTTTGAATCTACCCAGAGGCATCTCAGATGAAAGAGCTGGTGATCTACTTCTTAAAAATCAGCTACTGCCCATCTAAGATACTCCACTGGTCTTAACCCCTTTGGAGCAAGGAAGAATGAAGAAAACTAAAGATATAAGGGAAAGATTAGTCCAAAGGACTAACGGACCACAACTACCATGACCTCCACCAGACTGAGTCCAGTGCAACTAGATGGTGCCCAGCTACCACCATTGACTGCTCTGACAGGAATCACAATAAATATTCCCAGACAGAGCTGGATAAAAATGTAGAACAAAATTCTAACACAAAAAAGGACCAGACTTACTGGCCTGATAGAGACTGGAGAAACCCTGAGAGTATGGTCCCTGGACATCATTTTAGCTCAGTAATGAAGTCAACACTGAGGTTCACCCTTCAGCCAAAGATTAGACAGGCCTATAAAACAAAACAAGACTAAAGGGGCACACCAGCCCGGGGGCAAGGACTAAGAGGCAGGAGGGGACAGGAAAGCTGGTAATAAGGAACCCGAGGTCAAGAAAGGGGAGTGTTGACATGTCGTGGGGTTGTTAACCAATATCATAAACAATATGTGTACTAACTGTTTAATGAGAAGCTAGTGTGTTCTGTAAACCTTCATCTAAAGTACAATTGAAAAAAAAAGGAATCTAAGCCCTGGGAGCAGACTTCGTGGGTTTGAATTGCTACTCTGATACTTGTCTCCTGTATTGACTTGGGAAAGTTGTATAAATCCTCTAAGCCTCGGTTTTCTCATGTATAGAATAAAAATAATACCTCCTAGCATTGAGGGAAGATCACATTAAAAAAAAAAATCAGCCATTGCAAACCCTATGGAGTACAGTTCTACTCTGACACTCGTGGGGTCGCCGTGAGTCGAGGTCAACTGTATGACAACTGGGCAACTGATTCTACATTTGCAATAAGAAGGGGAGCAGCCCTACAGCTTCAGAAATGGCCTGTACCACTTGGTACGAGCTCATCTTCATGACAGTGTTGCCAGTCTTCTAGTGGGCCCCTGGATACTTCCATTCCGTCACTCCTCTTCCTGGAGGCTTGGAGGGTGGAGCCACACTGGTAGTACTGGTCTACTTCCTAGTGCTCTCTATACTTCCCCAAGCATGCAAAGGAGTGTAGGGAGTGTTGCTATGACTGGCATTTAGTTTGCCAGGCCTGAGCCCAGATGTAACCTGAGAAGGGTATTCTGTCGGCTCTCAGCAAGGAAGAGACTCATCAGAGAGCCACCAGGGAATGACAAGAAGACTGAGTACAAAATTAGGGTGACTACAACATACTAGATTCGGCAACCATCTTGAAGCAGATTGTTTTCATTTTCAGAAAAAAAGCAGTGGCAGACCATGGCTTCATGAATTCAGGCCTCACAAACTCCTCGGGCTTCTTCTAACTCTAAGGTTTGCTACCTTCCCCTCGCCCTCACTGCTTGGTTTGTTTGTGTCTTTTACATCCTCTGGAGGGTACCACCCGCCTTGTAGTGTCAGCAGGTTGGAGAGATGACCCAGTCATGTTTTTTTGGGTGCAAGGCGTTAAGATGGCCCACATGCGTCTGTGATGGAGGGTAATCACAATGAAACTGAACACTCAAGTAGAAAACGGAGGCCGCCCACAGGAACGGCAATGCACCAACTGCTGCAGTGTAGGTTAAGCCCGGACTTGCCGCTCGGGTCAGGCTCTGGCTTCCACGAGCTCGTGATTCAGTAATAACTGGAAGCACGATCGCTTTTTCACTCACTATTTTTTAACGGTTTATTCATAAAGCAATTTTTCACTTTTCACTTATTTTCAACCCCTTTCACATCTATCTATTCGCAGTTTCTGTCTTGGCTTAACCTTTCCGTATCTCCTCCTCCCCCTTTGTGTTTAATTTTTCTTTACTCCCTTTTTAAACCTTGAGCGGTTAAAACGGTATTGAGGCCTTGATTGCTTTGCTAACTGAAATGTTTCTTTCATGGTAACCGAAATGTTTCTTTCAATGTCTTCTTTGGTAGTTATTCACTCATTCTCTTCTTTAGCTACCAATATTTTGGTTCCCCTTTCCTATTTGTGGACCCCTGGTGGCACAGTGGTTAAGAGCTCAGCTGCTAACCAAGAGCTTGGCAGTTCGAATCCACCAGCTGCTCCCTGGAAACCCGATGGGGCAGTCCTACTCTGTCCTACAGCATCGCTGTGAGTCGAAATTGACTTGATGGTAGCTGGCTTAGTTTTTTTTGGTTTTCCTTTTTGTGGCTTCAAGCTTAAATGTTTCCCAGTTGTCTCACAAGTATGCCTTTGCTTAAACCAAATAAAAGATCAAGAAGAGAAAACAAAAACCCACTAAACTAAACATCCTAGAATTCATGGTATTTTATTCTAGCAGAAGTTCGATTTAAGCACAACCCATTATTTCCATTGAAAGAATCCTGATTCCTTTCAGATGAGCATATTAATTCCTGGGGAAAGTTCATGGTTCTTACAAATTAGCAGAACCTTTGCAAGCCTACTCTCTTTTGCCAAAAGAAGCCACAATATTTGTTTCCATACAAGCCTGCCCCTCATTTCCATTTTCTCTGACATCTGCTCTCTAAATTACAAATATCTGCCTATAGCGACAGTCAGTGTTCCAAGGAAAACAGACAAAAAGGAAATAAGAGAAATATGGAATCTTAGCATATTAAGAGATGCAAGACTTCCGAAAGAGCTGCAAGACAACCCAGATACGACTCCTTTGCTTTATGAATCAGGAAACTAAGGCCCAGGGAAGTTCCAGGACTTTCTCAAGATCACACAGTTAATCAGGGGCTGCACCAGGGCTAGGACAAAGCATCCAAACTCCTGGCTCACTACTCTTTCCATGACACCAGGCGCTCATGGTCTCAGTTCCCACTTGGGGTGTAGTTTTAAGCTTTGGCCCTGGGAACCGTGCCAGAAGGAGTTGAAGTCACTCCATAAATGCTCCTCGGTTGGTCTCAAAGCAAATCGCTGTCAGTTACTTACAGTTGAAACTAGGGAGGCAACAGAGGGTTACAGGGGAGGGGACAAGGGTGTGTCTCACTTCCGTTGTCTGTGTAGATGGGAAGTATTACTCAAGGGAAGTAGTGTTGATGGGAGAAGAGAAGGTAGAGATGGTCCCTTCTCTTCCCAGGTAATAACAGTGATGAAAGGCTACTAGCCTGGGGTTGCCTTACAGAGTGCCAGGTGCAATGATGCTATTTGAGAGTGGAACCATTTATCATTTTCCATCTTCTTCAGAATTCCTGGGAACCCAAATGTGTGAGAACTGTTCAAACATTTTACAACATATACAGCACAGTTCCTTTCATGTTATCATGGAAGTTGCTTCAGAATTAGGTTCTCCAGGTATGCCTTTCATATGAATATATAACCGTCTGCACCACCCACGAAGATAAAAGAAGCTTAAATTTTCTACCAAAGCCTTACATCTATCTTGTCCCCAGGTATGTGAAATCTTTGAATTATAGGCCTAGGAAGGCTTGCCACAACGTCTTGTTCATCCTGTGCTTTCAAACAAGCTGACTCCTCTCTAAGCCCTCCGTGGAAGGAGACTCTACTCCTTCACATGGAAAGGAATCCGTTGTGTTACAAACCCTAAGGATAGGCATTACGCTTTGTCCCTTCTGCTGTGGTTAGATTTCATTCCTCATTTGCAGTGGAGAACAGCTGGCTACCGTCATCTATAGGTAAATCCTTCAGATACCTAAAGATGAGGAGTATTGTCACAATTCCATTAGGAATTGTTAACACACTGAAACACTTCTTACCAAAATTACCTTACCTGTCATTTCCTCTTTCTTTCATGATAGGTTTAGAGGAAAAGCACAAGATGATTACATTCATGTTTGTGTTAAATAAAGAAAGTGGTGAAAACCTACCTTAAATTTAGAAAGAAGGAAATTTGTACATGGCTGACTCTGGTTCACTACTTTTCAAACCTGGAAGGAAGAACAAGCTAGGAGAGGGTTTGTTAGTTTATAGTATCCTGTGAATTGGGCAATGAAGAGTGTTTGCATAAGTCAAGTTAAAAATAACTTCTTAAAGTCTTGCTGAGTTTTTGCCTAAATTACATGATTAAGACTCTATTGAGATTAAAATCACTTCTTACTTATTTAGAGAGCAGCTGTCAACAGCACTTCTAGCAAATGGACTTGTGGGCTCTGAGGACTTGAAGCTTGGAAATGAATGTGAAGGGAAGCTTGTCCATGGGCCCTACAACTTTTCTTGAAGCTGCTATATACCCAAAAGTAGACTCCAAAGGAAATAGCCAATGCTCAGAATGATCTTATTTCTTCAGGTCAGAAGCTGGTAATCAAATGGATGTATTACGAACAAAGAACTCTATGGTCTCTTAAAGGAAATAAAAGCATCTTCTGGATTGGTTCAATAGACATACCAACTTCTCTCCTAGTCGATGGTTCTGCTGCCACCCTCTGTGGTACAGCTTTCTCTTCTAGACTTATTATCCTAGAGGCCTGGTTTTATGTTAGAAACCCTCTACCATGTGCCTCTAATTACTTTCATACCTCTGTTCTGGCCTTTTCACATTATCTCCTTTTAAAGATGCTATGGGAAGGAATCTATCACACACACACACACAAAGGAATAAACTCATTTATACCAATTTATGGGTCCTAAATTGGTTTCTTTCTCCCAAGGGAAAAAAAAAATCTAGAAATAAGACTATAAACTCTCATAAAACTGTATATTCTAATTACCCTATAGGAAATCAAATACATAATTTCTGCACAGAGCTTTTATTTTGTTGAATAAAGACTCAGAAAAAGGTGACTTCTTCATCTTTCCTTGCCTGACAAACAGCTGCATAAAACCTCAGTCCAACAGTGTGGACTTCGGCCTGGTGGACTTGGGTGCTTAGTGAACATTATCTTTTCATGTAATGTTTCATTTAACAGCTAAGTCCACAAGTGTTCCCAAGATTTATAACCCTCAAGTTCTTTGCCAAGAACGATGATTTATGGCAGTAACTGTTACTCTTTGGATCTTATTGGGCTTGTTTTGAAAAATTATTACCACAATGGTTCTGTAGAATTTAGGAGTGCAACCAGCACCATTTGGCACATTTATGACAATAGGGCTCTGGTTTTCTTAACTCCACAGTTACATGTTGGCAGCATTTCAAATTCTTGGCACAGATATTTAAGTGAATTTAAAGAAGAAACATTGAAAAAGAAATCGGGCAGCTTTGAGTATTCAGTGTAAGAAGGAGCATTATTTTAACATGAAGGTAGCATGGAACCATGAACTTGGTAATGGATAAAACGGCAAGCATAAATATCACCTATAAAGGGTTTTTAGATCCTTTTTTAACTGAAGGCATTATCACTTTTCGAGAAATAGCTTCTATTCATATCTGTCAAATGAGACTTAAATTTATGTGTGCCTTTTTCCTGTGGACAGGTTTGTTTCTAGAGCATAAATGGACAAGCAGGTAGGTTCATTCCTACCCCATGCCTCTTGGGACCACATGGCCATGACACCCTGATAACCAACAATGCCAGATTCTGGTAAAAGAGAAGCTTTCTAGAATGTTTTAAATGCACAGTAATAAATCTATTTCCCAAGTTAAGATGTGAAGGAAAAACATCATGGGCTGCAGGACAGGAAGACTATGCAGAAGCACAAAAATCCTTATGCCCTATGGCATGCTCCTGAGCAAAACTGACCTCACCGATGGAAGTAGTATTCCTTGATCCAGCTTCCAAGGGCTTCCCCAAGGCCCCTCACATGAGAGGGCTGAGTCTCCACATACAGACACACTGGTCCAAGCCTAGGATGGCATCCCTGGAATGAGTCCAAGTTTTCCTTACCTCCCTACCATCCCATGCCTGTCAACAAAGGAAAACAAACAAAAAGTCCAACAAAAACAAACAACTCTTCCCCACTATGGACTAACACTTGAAATACCTTTCTTAGAGAACCCTTTTATAGCTCACAATTAAAGAAAAAATCTTACACAGTTGACACTTTTGAAAGACACAACACATCAGTGGTATCACCTCACTCACAAGTGTGGTCCCTGACTCGGGGCGGGGTAAGGAGGGGGTTGGAATCATTGCTGGCCGCTTGAAACAGAAAGGTAAGCAAGGTGGAAACAAATTGCGTTGTGTCCAAATTTTGTTCCAGGGCCACCCTTACAGTATGGGTAAGATGTCACTCACTGGCCCCTCACTCAAGACACTAGACAAGCATTGGTAAAGCATGAACATTTATATTTAATTTACATTTTGACAATTTGCACATAAATAACAATGTAAACCAATACGTAAACATAAGATAGTTTGTTGTTCTAGCAAAGTAAAAAGCCAGTAACTTTGGTCAGTTTTAACTTTGAGTAGAGGAAAAAAAATAAAACCACTGTTGATTGTGGGCTCAACATTCACATGTAAGAGGCCTAAGAGGGAAAGTCAAACATTAAATAAAGAGAAGCCAGACATCTCAAGCACATCTTTGTAAAAATCTTCAACTATGAGAAAGCACAAGAGGAAAAGAAGAGAACGTACGAGTGGCTGAGAATAGAGAGTATTGGTGTCGATGTCAGGGGAGTGATGCTTTGGTTTACCTACGATTAAGAATACACCTGTCAAACACTGATACCTAAGAATTTGTCAGTCTTGCTATTTAAAGGAACAGATCAGTAAGGCTCTTCTTATCTTAGGTTTCCCCGGATTATCCTAAATTTGTTTTATTCTGCAGGTTGACATTAATTACCATCAACAAAACACTGAATATATAAAACGGATTGATCAGTGATATATCAGTATTAAAAGGGGAGAGGAAGAGAGAAAAATTATGGTGGCAAACAGAGGAAATAAAAGGATTGTTCCTTCTGTGACTTGGATGTGACCACATAATCACAATGTGACAAAACAAAAATAAAGCTGTCTTAGATTGTCCTTTAATAGTAAAAAACGATTTCTCTTTCTCCCTGGTTGTTACGTGGTCCCCACCTTTGCACCTATGTTTAGGTCAAGGCCCAAGCAGCACACCAATGTGATTCTGAGGTTATTGAGGGTTAAGCAATGTCGCAGAAAAAAATTTTTTTTCTTTTGGCCTTAGGAAAAGTAGGTTCTTTTACATGGTTTGGCTCACAATTTAAGTGGTTATAAATATATATACACATGGTATAGTGGTATAAATAGATTTATAAATATACATCATTCTTTGCTACACCTTGAATGCCAACATGTAATCTTTGGGCTTAGCAGAACAAAAGATAAAATGACACATTCTATCTTTTGGGAGTACACTTGGGTTTCTTCTCGAGGGTAGCAAATCATTAGATAAGACACCATTTCCTGTACTACTGGACATACTCAATGAGGTAATTGTTGTTGAACAACTTTGCAATGCCCTTTCATCTTCAATTAAATTAACCATAAAATGTAAAAACACAAATACTGAGGACAGTTTTACAGAAAAAAAGAAAATTGATGTGTTGGGGATAGGAATGTTCATTACCTGCTTTTACCCTAAGACAACGAGAATACCCGTTTTTCTGTTTTGTTTTTTAAAGTGTGGCCTGAGCCTATCTGCCTCAAACTCCTTCCTGGTAGAGCACCATGTATGTGCAATTTTTACATAAAATAACCAACAACAAAAACAACACCCAGTCTCAAGCCCCCAAACCTCACACATACAAAACCACCCGTGGTTCGGGAAAGTTTCGCAGTGGTCTTAAACATGGCATTTTGTCTTCTTCACATTTTTAGATAATATATTGGGATGCAAAAGTCACGTGGCCACTCTGAATGGTCCCATGACTCTGGGGATGTGGGGAGACCCTGCTTTTTTAGAGAGAGAGGCAGGTTGGCAAAGTCTTCCTGTCACCTCTTGGGTACAATTGTGGCTGGGGAAAAAAGACTCAGCATGATCTACGGAAACACACAAGATTTCTTGTCTTGTTTCTCCTACTCGAGTTGTTACTGGGTAATTCTGCACACATGCCCCCAAGCTCTACAGTGCCATTCAAGCAATATGATCCTATGCATTAACACATCAACTGTCTAACTTTGGCAATACTACAACCTCATTTTCAAACATTATAGAGGGAAGTTGACTGAAGTAATGTATTTGTTTGCTAAATCTTAGGTACTTAAGCCGATGTGCAGGAATTATCTACAAAGAATGGCCACAAGACAAAAACATAACATTTATACTCAAATTACAAGGAATTTTTCCAGTCATTGTAAACTTTTTTAATTATTGCTTTCTGAACGATAAATTGCATAATAAATTATGAAGTATTATCATTGAAAAAATAATTATGGCTAGGCAATAGTCTTATTAATGGGAAGGCTATGCAAACATATCCACACAAATACTCAAAATACACAGGTTCAAATATATAGATGTGGGTGTAAATAAGTATATATAATACGTATATGTATAGTCTTTGCCTCATTTATGCCCTGAGATTTCAGTAACTTTGGAGTTCCTTCTTTAATTCCAGAGAGGTGAGGTTTCCCTCACATCTGCTGTCAGGAGAGCTTTGCAGAAGTAGAATTATGTACAAGCAATTTGCTACAGGCACCCTGACTCGCCAAGTCATAAGTTAAAAAACAAAACACTTTCCATTTTCTGAAAATCTTAAGGATCCATTGGTTCAACTGTTTCTTGTTTGACCTTTACAGGTACCAGAGGTAGTGGGTGACTGTGAGGCAACTTCATGAGGGCAGGCTCTGATGACTCATAAAGGGCACACCCCGAGGAGAGGAGTCCATTCCCCATGCTTCTCTGCAAAGAAACTTTGAGGCCAGTGTCTTCCTTCTCTTTTCTGACCATGGCCAGAATTTCCTTTTCCACCACAGAGGTCACATCAATGTTGTCCTCCATGTCCTCAAGCCGGTCAGCATTGTCACTGATGTCAAACTTCTCAATCTCTTCGTTGATGCGGGTCAGGTCCTCCAAGGGCAGCCCAGTGGCTGGGACCACAGGGCAGTTTCCCTTCAGGTGGACCTTGAGGCTGCAGAGGTGGATGTAGCTCTTGTGGCACTGGGCACACTTGTGGGGCCGCTCCCGGGTGTGTAGGCGCTTGTGGAGTTTCAGGTGCACAAACTGGGTGAACTTTGCAGGGCACACCTTGCACTGGTAAGGTTTCTCTCCTGAGTGGAGGCGCAGGTGGGTCTTGAGATTGCTGGTGCTGCTAAATCGTTTGTGACAAACCTATAGTGTGGGGATAAGGGCAGAGAAGGGAGACAGGAAGACCAGAAGATTAAAAGTTGTCAGTGGGAGGGGCAAGCTTAAAAACCAACACCCAGCAACCTGGGCAGTGAGAAGCCTCCCTGTGGCACCTCTGGTGTGGTATTAAGCAAACAGGTGATGCAGGAATACTGCACACGAGGTGGTGTTTATTTCGTCTGCCATTTTCCACCCACTGGAAGCTGGCTGTGTCATCATCTCAGCTTGTCAGCAAGGACAGAGCACTGGGAGGCCCACAGTGCTTCAGCCCAGGGCAAGGCAGAATTCTCGGTGTTGGTTTACACTATGGGCTGCATGACATGGGAGGGCAACACCACAGATACATTCTATGAACATCCAAAGTTTCACCCAGAAAATACTGCCCACCTGGCATTCATGTGGCTTTTCTCCCGTGTGTACCAGGTAGTGTTTCTGCAGGTGGGCAAGCTGAGTAAAGCCCTTGTTGCAAGTCTGACACTTGAAAGGCCGTTCTCCACTGTGCACGCGGAGGTGGACCTGGGAAGGAGGTGCATGTGTTAGTTCTGCTCTCGAACCACTTCTAAGACAGTATGTTTTCCCTCAAAGATGCAGGCATTCATGATGCAAACAACTCAAGAAAAGCACCAAGACAAAGTCTTAACCAGAACAAACAAAGCCCCAATGTTTTCAGAATGCTTTGTTTTGAACAAAAGTCACAGGCTATAAATTTAAAAAAAAAAAAAAAAAACCAAACCAGTTGCTGTTGAGTCAATTCTGACTCATGGAGACCCCATCTTGCAGTGACTTTAAGCTGATCCTCTAGCCCAAACCCCACATTTTTATTCAGAAGAAACTCAGGCGAGGGGCAGTGACTTGTCCAAAGCTACCCAGCTAGAAGTGGCAAAAGTAGAACCCACATCCACTAGGTCTCATCCTGCTGAAGATGAAATTTATGACTTGTGGAAAGTGAGCTAAGTAGACATGAGAGTGCACATACATGCACAGATACTAGCAGAGAGCTGAATGCTCTATCTCAAGGCCTACCTTTAGATTTGAGAGCTGGCCAAAAGTCTTGGCGCAGACGTTGCATTCATACTTAATCTTGCCATTCTGCTTCTTCAGCGGATAGGGAAGTGTCTTGTAGCCAGTCATGTTTCTTTTACTCTTAATAAGATTCATGGCTTCATCACTGCTGGGGGCTGCCATTGCTGCTGAGGTAGCTTTGGGTTGTACCACATGCTCTGACGTGGCGGCTGTGCCCGCTGTTGGAGACCCGCTTGTGGGGCTACACGCCTTGTCCTTCATGCTGGCGGCAGCCCCGGTGAGGGAAAAGGCACTGTGGGGTGCAGGGACAAGCACGTCTCTGGGATGTTCAGGCTGAAGTAACCTCCGAGCTCCTTCTGAGGGCAGTGAGCTTGGGAGAGAAGCAGGGTTGAGCATGGGGTGAGGCAGGCTGCCCCCACTCAGGAGGTTACCATAGACAGGGTACAACCTCGGGAAGAGGCCAAAGTTGTTGATGCCGTTTATGTTACTCACAGCACTCAGGCTGTTACAATTCATGCCATATGGGGGTAAAAGGAACTTCGGGTAGTGGGTATTGTAAGAGGGGATGAAAGCTGGTGGGAGGTGGGAGGGAGGTGTGTATCCCGGATAAGAGCCCAAGCCTTCGGTTCCATAGGGTGCATTCAAGTAAGTGTACGAGTCCCGATGTTCTTGACAGCCAGGAGCCAGAGGTGACAAGGTATTCCCTGGGCTGCTGTGAGGACTGGAGCTTTTTAGGCTTTGGTCGGGACTACTTCTTGCTGAGGGACTTGGAGTTGTGGAGGATGGAATAGGAGAGTGAGTAATGTAAGTCGGTCTCTCCATCCCATAGGCTAGGGATGCTTTCAAAAAGTCTTCTGGTAGAGGGGCCCGGATCGGGTAAACAACTCGAGGATAGAAGGGCATTTCAGGGCTGCCATTTTTCCTGAAGTCATCCATGTCCTTTTCTGAAGTGAGGGGTGAAATGTGGGAATGGTACAAGTCCCTTCCTTTGGAGGGGTTGGAGTCCAATTTTAGGATTTCTTTCACGCTGTACTCTCTCTTTGGGACACTTTTTGGGCAAAGTTCACTTTTCTCAGTGCTCTGTTGCTTTGGATTGTTCTGTGTTTGTGCTGAAATGAAGAAGAGAGGACGATTACTCAGAGGCGTATAGAGAACTGAAGTGAAATTGCCAGAGTTGCTCTCTCTCTGAGAAAACATGAGTACCAACTGGCGACACAAGTTAAACACCTGCTCCCTCACCTCCTGCTCATTCTAGAGTCTGTGCCACTCACTACAAACTGCTGCTACCTTTGCCTTTCGGGGACAATGACAGCATCTATCAAATGAATAGCACCGTCTGGACCATTTTGTTTCCATTGGTAAAAAGCTGATGATAGAAAAGTGCTGTTCAAGCTTGAACAGACAGCTTCCATTAAAATGGGGTGGAAAAATACCGGGGCTGGGGGAAGGGGGTGTCAGAGGTTAATATAAAGTCATTCTGATGTTCACGATTCACCTAAAGGAAATCAGCACACCCTGTAAGCTAGATGTGAAAGATTAAGAGTCATTTCAAGTAATAAGCCGTCATCAATTTTCACCTCTATTCTTGTTTAATACGAATTTGATAAAACCCTGTTCAAACTGCCTACGCCCAATAGACAGATGAGCAAAGTGGATGCCACCCCTTACTCTCCATTTGCTGACAACCCAAGAATCTCTCCAAAGCTTGGTCTGGTAGAACCAGGCTCCCAGTAAGGCTGGTCCCCTGGAATCACAAGGCGTGACACAGTCACCTCTGCCAAACCACAACAGGCACTTCCCAGGCCAGTTCAATTACTTAGAGCACCAAAGAAAATAGAGGCAGCTAAGATGAAAGCATTTACTCCAGAAGAAGATATATGATTACTTGGTAAATATACTATTCAGTAACATGAGGAGAAACAGTTCCAGGCTACCCATGCCACTGCCAGCTCTGCCCCCCAAACATACTGAGCAAATTCATATCTTCTGTGAATGAAGAGGCCTTCAGGAAAATACCAGTCAGAGCAGGTAAAACCAAACACTCCCTGCTCAGCATTCCCTGGAAATCAAAAGTAAAAAATGTGACGTTTAGTTTGAGCTCCAGTTATTGGAGGGCAATCAGTCAAACCAGAGAGCCAGTGTGTGTAGATGCCTTGAGAGGCAGCAGTGCTCATGGCCTCCAAGTTAGCAGAGGATGGGTTCCAGGCATAATGCTGAAGCTTTTGTCAAGTGTCATCCATCGTCTTAAAATGTCCCTGACTGATTTTCCTGAGAAAGAACTCCAGGCTTGACATCTGATAGGTCTAGAAATTAACTATGTGCAATTCCAGATTCTGAACTTTCCAAATCCATTCTCTTGGCTGACAGGCTTGAGGGATTTGATTCCAGTTTGAGAGCTCCTCAGAGAATGTTATCTCCTGCCTGCTGTTATCAGTTACTCCTCAGCAAGCCAGCGGCCCCAGAATAAACACGGAGAACGACACTATCAGGCAAGATGCTGATGGGGGGGCAGTGATGGAAAGATTGTTGAGGGAGAGGGATTTCTGAAGCCACTAAACCAAAATAAATATCACCTTATCAGGCCAATATCAGTCTTTCCGTGAGGCCCAGCAGGCAGGAAGTTCAAATTGTCACTTTTGTTTTTTAAAGCTAAAATGGTAAAGGAAGAGAAAGACAACTAAGCTGGAAAACTGATAGGCGAGACATCTCACAGCCACAGGAAGGAATTTTACTGAGGTGAGAAACCGTGATTTGGAGGTATCCTCCACATTAAGCCCAAACTAAAGGGAAAAAAAAAAAGTCACTCTAATAAAAAGAAAATACAGAAATTTTACTCATAACTTTCTGCCATTTTTAGTCAGGAAATTACATTTAATTAAGTGTCCTAGTTCCCCCCCGCCCCAGTGGCTTCAATACTCCCTTGGTTCTAAAATTCAACAAAATAAAGCCTCAAGCATAAAAATCTAAGTCATACACAGCCAAAAAAAAAAAACCCCAAACCCACTGCTGTCGAGCTGATTCCAACTCATAGCGAACCTACAGAACAGAGGAGAACTGCCCCACAGGGTTTCCAAGGAGCTCCTGGTGGATTCGAACTGCGACCTTTTGGTTAGCAGCCATAGCACTTAACCACTACACCACCAGGGTTTCCCCATACACAGCACTGTCCTTCATATTCAGGAAGGGATCTTATTAAGCACATTAATAAAGTTAGATTATAGAACTGAAAAAAAACTAATGTATAGGGCCAGCAAACCAAAAAGTTTGGATTTATAATTTTTTTGTGTGTGTGTGCAAAATACTTAGAAGAGTACCTGGCACATGGCAAATCCACAATAAATGTTTGGCATTTCTTATGACTTCAGAAAGAGAAATCGATTGATATCTCATTCTAAAACAATATCCAGAGGGGAATGTTAGCCTCCCTGAGATGTTCTATAGGTGGTACTTACGGAGTCTACATGAAGGCACATTTTTAAAAATTATCCTTCAAACAGCAGCTGAGTAATCAGTGGAGCGGGTGTCATTTCTGACTCTCCCACTCAGCAGCAGCTTGAGTTAACATGAAAAAAGAAAATCAAGATCTGTTTTTGTTCTTAAATCTTAAATGGCTGTAGGCGGACGGAGTCATTTCAAGAGTGAACTGCTTCTGAAGGCTCTGAATGGCTTAATTATGCCGACTCACATTTTCGATCTATAATAAGAACCCCAAGACTAAAAGAAAGAACCTAGAAGTTCTGCAGTAGGCAAAACAAAGCCTGTTTTCAACTGAAACTGAGAAAGCAGATTAACATTTAGAAGTCTATAATTTGGTCAACTGTTTTCTAGATGGGTTAGATAGATAGAAAAAAATTTGGGAGGGGTAGGAATTTAATTTAATAGTTCTTGCTCTTTTTTTTTTTCTTCTTTTAATTTGTTTTGTTCCTTAAAAATGTCATTTAAAATGTGTGATCTTTGGTACTTACTCTTCCTTATCTCAGTTTACTTCAAATCCCTTTTCCTCAAAACTTGAAAGCAACTGAGTCAACTCTGCGAGCCAAGCCCTCACGGAGATTCTGGCTCAGAACTCCATTGTGCTTTAAGCATGGAAATCCAAAACAACTCATTTGGAGACACAATCTACCTATTAGACCTGATGAAATACTGGAAATTTTCTGATCAGAGTCTCAATCATCAGTTGCCACACCTAAGACAACTGGTTTCACAATTGGCAGCAGGAGTCTTGTCTGAATGTGACTGGCTATTGTTAACTCTGTTCTTTACTATGATTATTAGAGGAGTAAGGGGTAGCCATCATTTTATAGCAATTAAAGAAAAGTTTCTGCATAGAAGAAATTTGTCATTTCATAGTACACATGAAAGTTGCTTCTGCACACAACAAATATGCATTTGAAACTTAAAATACTGTGCAAAGACTTTCACTGGAGTCTAAATGCAAGGCCTTTAAAATATTTTGTGATTGAAAGATGGTGGGGAAGTATGTGATAAAGCTTCATCATGCTTGGTGCAAAGTCACTGGGCTGGGTCACCTCAAATTGAGTTACTGTTTTAAAAGAAAAAAAAAAAAAATCAAAGACTTTCTCTGACTCCATGAGTGATTAAGCTCTAGGAATGTAAGGAGACCCTTCAGAGGAAGTGGCTTGCTATGCTAAGAAGGTTGGGGGGAATCAGCAGATCCTCCCATGAGATACCCTGCTGGAATATAAATTCCATGAAAATGTGACCGTGCATCTATGTCTTTTACCACCAACTCTTAGCACTGGGGGGCCCTAGCGGCTCAGTGGTTAAGAGCTCAGCTGCTAACCAAAAGGTTGGCAGTTCGAATTCACCAGCCACTCCTCAGAAACCCTATAAGGTAGTTCTACTCTGTTCTATAGGGTCATTATGAGTCACAATTGACTTGATGGCAATGGGTTTGGTTTGTTTTTTATTAGCACTGGGCCTAGCATGTACAGATGGCCAAAATATCTGAGAGGCTCCTGGGGTGCTCCACATGAGAGAGATGACAAACAGACTCTCCAGAGCACTGAAGAGAAATGAAAGAAAAGAACCCCTTTGGTCAGAACTTGATTATACCCATTATGCTCATTTTGGAAGCAGCTTGTTTCTAAGCATTCCAAGATCCTTTCCTGAAGCTCAAGAGTGCACTGTGTGTATGTGTTACCTTATAGGACCGCAAACACAAAAACTCACAGAACCAAACGATGGGATGCTTAAAAGGTGAGCCTACAGGGGAAGTGCTCATGCTTTTATAGTCCCAGATTTTCAGAAAACTGCAAATACACAGTAGCTGGGAGATCAAGTAAGTCTGACAGTGTGGATGAACAACAAAGAGCTGTAGAGCTGGCTTACACGAGACAGGATAAGTTATTGGTTTGTTAATTTGACCCTAAAGTTTAAGTCAAAATTCCAATTTATATTAAAATTTATTTCAAATGCCTCAAAGGTAAAAACGTGAACTAAAACAAAAATTAAAGCATTCAGTTTTAATTTTTAAACCAAAAAGAGCTAATTTTTAAAACTGTTATATTACCAAGAATATACAACCATAGTAACATCAGAGGTTAGGATTTTACGGTAATTCCTAAATCATTCAGAGAGCACTTGAGAATGACTAAAAAAAAGTAGCCATTTGCAGAGGGAGGTCATGACAGTAATTTT
Source organism: Elephas maximus indicus (assembly GCF_024166365.1). Classification (NCBI taxonomy): domain Eukaryota; kingdom Metazoa; phylum Chordata; class Mammalia; order Proboscidea; family Elephantidae; genus Elephas; species Elephas maximus. The sequence goes on along the minus strand of NC_064819.1, from coordinate 171,758,713 downwards.
CACCAAATAAGAAAGTAAAAGCTAAGGAACTGAGAATCTGTTAAGATAAAGTGATAGGCAGCTACTGTAATACTGATTAAGAGATCAGATAATTAGTTTTTACCATAAGGAAGGAAACAAAGATACCAAATCTTTAAGGTTATCCATTTAGAATATTTGAAAAATCATGACCGAGACTTTTTCTAGGAACACTCTCACAGTGTTCCATGTCAGAGTCTAATATGATAACCAAATGCACAGCTCCACAATATTTTAATGCATGTCTTAAGCACCAACAAATTATCACAAATAAAGGGCTATAATTTGCATAGTCAGCACGTTGGAACCAATCCCTATTATATACCCACCCATCCACATTAGAATTGGACATGTATTTCTTTCTGTAACTTTCTGAATTAAACACTCAAAGCAGCTCTCAATTTCTTTTCTAATGGTCACCTTTCATAACACGGGATAGGAACTGAAAAAAAAAAGATTTCCTCTTCCTAGTCACTAGTTTAAGCCACTTACTCTAGCCCAACAGATGATGAAGCTGTATAATTAAACAACATGTTATTAGCTCATATGGACAGAACTGACATTACTGGCATTTTTAAGTTTTTTTTTGTTGTTGTTCTGTAATCCACTTACTGAGATTCATCATTGTCAGCTCTCCGGGATAAGGGTAGTGAAGCCTTTCTGCAAAGTCCCGACAATACCACACAAGAAGTTCCTGGTTGGCAGGGATGGGCTTAACGGTGTAGAAGTAGACGTTCATCCCGTTCTGACACGCAGCCAGGTTTTGCTCCCGGGCAGAGTGCGCAGGATTCACATAGCGCATCCAGTTGCTTTTCTCCTCGTTAAAGCCATCGATGAAGTGGTGAAGCTCGCCCCTGGAATAGATCTGTCCAAAAGAGAAGACAGACGTGTAAAAGGAAGTCAGCCCCAAAGCACTGGAAAGCTCCCCCCAGCACCTCTAAGGGTAAACACAGCAAGTACCATGTGTGATTTCTGATCCCCTATTGCCTTAGTTAGAAAAATAACCCAATCTGTTTAGCCGGAGTAGTCTTGAATCAGCAGAAATAAGGGCGGTTACAGATAAGGCGCACTTTGTCAGTTACCTTTTCCATTTCAGTTTTATCATCTTTTCATGTTCGGGAAAAATAGCAGAAGAATGAAACACAAAATTTCATTTTAAGGAGCTGCCTCCGGCTGATTAAACCACCACAGAGTACTATTTTGCTACGGCGGTGAATGGCAAATGGGCGATGCTACTAACTTCAGTTCCGATTATGCTGATTTTTAATGCTTTGAGTCACCTGGGTAAGACTAAGATGACTGACTACGTCAAACTGAGTCTCTCAGTTTTTCTATGGCCTCTGTACTTGCTGTTTCCTACACCCCCGCCCAAGGCTTAAACTATGCAAACATCCTCCACCCCCAACCCTCCAAGTCCTAAAGTAACACTTGTTTATATGAATACTTGGAACCTTGCCTTTTTTGTGGAAACACTGGGTGGGGCAAAGGTGAACTTCACCTGCCATAACAAAGTGAACACCGGGACAGAAGCCAGAATTTGACAGTCCACTGAGAAGTCACTTTTCCTCTTGATAAACATGTTCAGCCCTGCACTTTTCTTTCAAGCCAAAGGAGAGGAGAGGGAACCCCTCTTATCTGTGAGAAGGCTGGCTAAAACACCACACACAGAGCCACAGCCGTGTGTTTTTGGAAAAAGAACAGGAAGAATGTTGTTCTTTAAAGGCAACGCGTAACGAAAGATTCAGAGCTTGCCCTAAAGACAATGGGTGAAAAGGCCGAGGTAAGAAGTAGAAAAATTAAAATATACGCTCTTACTGAAACTATAAAGACACTTCTTATCCTGCTACAGAAAGTTTCTCTCTCTCTCTCTCTCTTTTTAAGAGGTATCACCTTTTCTTTAGACTTCAGACATTTTCTTATACAATCAATACCTGGTCATCTTCGAATTGTAGTCTCCAAGTAGTAAGGCTACTGTTTAGAGCAGAAATTTTGCTCTAACAGCACCGCAGATTTTTGCTTTGGTTTTATTCACACACCATCTACAACAGTCTACAAATTGTTTCTATATTTCACTCAAACATTATCAAAAATAAAAAGGAACTCTGTCTCTTTAACACAGGCAGTAAACACCAGAATCACTTTCTTTTAAGAGTAACTTCCTGTAAATTGTGAAGGGGGAAATACATGTGGCTTCATCAAAGCAACTTGTGAGAGCTTTTGCGGTGTGTTTTGTTAAGAGAAAATGGAACAAGGCTGGGTGAATTCTGCTATCAAGAGGGGTTTTCAAGTTTGTTTACTCTGATGTGCAAACTTCCAGGAACATGGGGTTCCATCGCTCTTGCACTCTTCGCTGGGGCGGAAGCTGCTTTCTAAAGCTACTGGTATGCTGATTCCAGTCAGCCTTCCACAGATTACAATTTACTGTATCCTCATTTAAAAACAGAAACGTCGATGCCATGAAGTCACGCATATGCACACCCACAAGAAAATAAAATAATGCAAAAGTAAAATGAACGCTGTTCCCTATCACCTCACTACATTTCCATATATTATCTAGAAGATTAAAAACGTGCTGACTCATAGTACAGTTACAAGAAATAATGTCCCTGGTTTCTCAACTTGAACATCCCTTCCCTCCTTTGACTGTGTAATTTGCATGAAACTTTTTCTTTCCACACAACAGATGTTCGTATTCCTGCCAGCAAAATCAGGATGCTTTTAACAACATGTGGGATGATGTTTCCTACAATATTCCTTGCATGTGAAAGGCTGATTCAAATAAACCCTTTCAGTTACTTATCTTGAATCTTTAATGAACCAGGGAGCTGTGACAGGGATGGGAGGGTCTTAGGTATTTCTTGCCTTTTTTTCAAAAAAAGCCCAAAAAACCAAACCCGTGGCCGTGGAGTCGATTCCGACTCATAACGACCCTATAGGACAAAGCAGAACTGCCTCACAGGGTTTCCAAGGAGCGGCTGGTGGATTCGAACTGCCAATCTTTTGGTTAGCAGCTTTAGCTCTTAACCATTATGCCACCAGGGTTTCCTTTTTCAAAATGACCATGCATTAATGAGGCTTATGATGTCTTCAATTTAGACCTTCGACTCCAAGAATTTATACACCTCCCTAGTGGCACAGTGGTTAAGAACTTGGCTGCTAACCAAAATGTCGGTACTTCGAATCCACCAGCCACTCCTTGGAAATCCCATAGAGTAGTTCTACTCTCTCATGTAGGGTCACTATGACTCGGAATCAACTCAACGACAATGGGCTTGGTTTTTTTTTTTTCTTTCTTTCTTTATTGCTCAGTTCTGAGAAGAATTAATTGGCAATAAAGGCAAAAATGCACTCACTGACATTTTCCCCATTAAAAATCATGTAAATATATTTTAAGCATGAGTAATTATTAAATAAAACTTGGGAGCACTCAAATTTTAGTGAATATGCAATGGCTCTCTTTTGCTTGGAAAATAGTAAAATAAATGTCTAAAAACACAAAACTTTCTGGATTTAACAAAAAACAAACAACAACAAAACAACTTATTTCTTAGGAACAGCTACTGAATGATTCCCCAACAGAAGTCTTTTATAATAATGTGACAAAAGATATGTGTTCTAGGCAAAAATACTGGCCAAGGTACATATAATCGAATTCTTGTTATCATGCAGCCATTTCTTAAAAGAATTGAAATAGTGGTTCCCCATTAGTCATGTACATTTTGTGTAAGTATGTATAAAAGTGACTTTTGTTTTTAAATTTAGTAAGCATATCTTTATTTTCTACGTGAACAAAGGGAGCATCCCAGAAAGATATTCTGGGAAGGGGAAAAACAGCCTGACTTCGCTCTGTTCACTCCTAATCCAGGGTCTTTTTTTCAAGGATTTCTTTCATCTCCTCAGTTTACCTCTGGGGTCCTTTGTAACTCTGATATTCCAAAGGAAATTGTATTGGCCAGGTCTGTTAACTGAATGTTATAGGAAAGCTTATCACCTCACATTTGTAAGCGTTTTCCTTGTGCTATGGAGTAATCTACATACTGTCAAATCCAAAAGTTTTCCAGTACAGACTCATTTATATAGGACTAGTCCTGTGGTCCTTTTTCCATTTCCTAAGCCCCATCTTCGCTAAGCTCCATCTTCCCTAAGCCCCGTCTTCCCTAAACCCCATCTTCCACTCATCCTTCTTTAATGGCATTTATTTTCAAGACAATTCATTTATGATAACTCTTGCATTCAATTAAAGTTAACTCAGCAAGAAATCAAGAAGGGGTGAAATCTAAGGCTTGGTGACTCATTACTACTTCCTTGCAGAGAAATGCAAATGAACCTACCCTTGAAGCAAGCAGCAAACTGTTTCCTTTCATCACAAAGCTCTAATGAGTTGCAAAAATTAAGATTCACATAGAGTCCATATCTCCATCATTAACCACCTAGAGGCTATGTTTCTAGAGCCACACATTTAACGAGTTTCTTTACATTGGCTCAGGATTCCCTGTGTCCGTGGGGAGCCTGAATACTTGTGTGTGAGCCCCAGTGTTTCTCAGGACAGGTTGAAGAAGGAACTGACCCAGCTCTTCTAGCTCCATTTTTTCCCCTAACACTGAATGAGTCTGGAAAAATTTTCCTTACTTACCCGCCAAAAGTATTTCCTGTTTGCGTTTTTGGGAACAGTATCATTGGTGTAGATTTCGCCTATTAGTGGTCCAAAACGTGTTCCCTTTGGTATGTATTCTTTACTCACCACTCCAATAACCTAAAGAGAGTAACATATATGAAACAATTATTTTAACTTTAAAATGCTAACCAATCTTTTTTATTTCAACAAACTTGAATTGTTAAGTGGTAATACTATAAGTTAGAATCAACTGACAGCAACGGGTTTGGTTTTTTTGGTTAATACAACCAAAGAACCACAAAACTGTGATACAGACAGCAGACATTAATGGGGCCTACCTAATTAACAACAAGCTTCACTTTAAAGGGAGACCCTCTTTTAAACTCAAGACCATAAGCAAATAACCAAGCATTAATATAGTCTGGAGAATTGTTCTCCAGTAACTAAGGGGCCTTTAATTTTACTTAATTTTTTTTTTTTAATGGTAGAAGAACAGAGTGGATAACCATTCTGTTTTAGAATGTGAATCAGATACTGCGGGATGAATTAGATGATCAAGATAAGTCTATTTCAGCCTGCTCCTAGTTTCCCATTTCTCCTTCTCCCCCAAACCATAAACGCTGTGTGCTTGAGGGAAATAAAATAGTTTTAACCTCAGAAACCAAAATAATGTTCTTTGGTTTTTCCACAAGGCCTAAGGAACCAGAAACCAAACACACTCTTTTTTTTTTTCATTCATAATGAGGTTTTCTTTCATAAGTATAAGATCTCTTTAATAGAAGAAAGTCCAAATAACTTTGTTCTTTCTTCTCTAGTATCTTCTAGTCGGCAGTGGTCAAAAGTCCTTTGAAATAGAATTTGTACTGTGGAGTGTAGTAGGTTCTGAGAGCTGTGGGTTCTAAGATCTGAGGAAATGGCCTTCTCAGACTGTATGTATCACACACTTTGACTTTGTAGTGCCTTGCTAAAGAAACACGTTAAATATGCCAGTTCCTCCTTGATCGTAAATTTCTTTTGGGGGGGGTGGTTAAAAAATCACCAACCACAAATCAGGAAGCAATTCATCACTACTCAAAAGAACTCCTCTGTAAAGCAGTTCTTTACAACATTTTGCAGTTACAGTTTTGTTTTGGTTTATTCACTCACTTTTCCATTTTTATTTTCTTCTCATTCAAATCAGCCTACCAATTACTGAATAACTTGCTAACATGACCTGCGAGTAGAGAAAAGAGTTTTTTCCCCCAGCTTTTTATTATTCCTAGTGGTCTCTATGTATTTGTTTCTTCCTGAGGCGGTAGACTCAAATACGTGAATCAATACATTTTCACAAAGTGCTCATGTTAACATTTTAACTATTAAACACACTGATATCTCATTAAATCTCATCAATAATTTAAATCTCTATTTCAATGCTTATGGAATAAGCACACTGACCTGGTTGTGACAGACTAGTCTTTCTCATGTTAATTTCTTATCAGCCAAGGTTTTTTTTTTTTTTTTAAATAACAATTTAGTATTCAATACAGTATACATTTTACAGTATACAAGTCAACGGAGCATACCCAGACTGGAAAGAGAAAAAAAGAAAAGAAAATTTCCTACACCTAACAGAAGCTGAAACAAGGTTGGTGGGCTAGAGCGTTATTTTTGGTCCTTTATAAATTTCTGGCAGAGAGCTGAAAAAAGCAGATGTTCATTTCATCCTCCTCCTCTGCCTTCATTTACATCTATCTGCCATTTCAATAACAGTCAGTCATTATTGGTATTTGTTGGCAGTATAACTATTGGGAAGAGGAGTTTTTCAGAGCAGTCTTGAGATAAAAATACATATTTAAAGCTTAAGTAGACTCACTTATTCAAAGGCTCAGTGTTTAGATATATTATTATTGAACCAAATTCATTTAGACAATTCATGGAATTGACTTCTATGCCATGCAAATCATTTGGCATTCATATTTGAGTGAGTATTCAATAACATTAAAATGAAAAACAGGAAAAGCAAATAATGCCATTTGTTGGTCAGCCAATAATTAGCAGTTGATATTTTCAATATATCCATTTTAAAGCATTAATTTTAAGAAAGGTACTTAACTGGTTCATCAACTTTGTTTTAAATTATAGTCTCCTGCAGACAGTGTCTTGGGAGTCAGAGCTTGATTACCAACAAGTAGCATTACATTGAGGTCAGGGGTTTTCTTCCGAAGTGCTATTTTTTTTAACCAGAACGGGCCTCTTGGTTTTCAGCTATCAATCTTACACTAAGAAAACACACAACATTTTCTCGTGGCCAAAAAGAAGTCAGCTAGAATCTTGATCCTACAGAGGAATTTGGTGAGGACATGGTCACCCTACAATTGTTTGAGCACAACTACGGGCAAGTTACTGGGGAAGATATAAAGCTGTCCTGGAAGCAGTTCTTGCCATCTACAACCTTACAAATCCAATGCAGCAGGCAAGACATGAGTACAATAAAAAAAAAGGAGGGTCTTGGTAAAAGAAACGTCTATGAAAACCCTAGAACCCCAAACAAATAAAAGAGCCTCAATATTAGATTCTCTTTAGGAGTGGGACAGAACCCTAACATTTATATTTCCATTATATGCAGAGTTATACAGTACAGGATAAAACCACACATACAGATAAATATAAGCACAAAGTCATGGAATTTCAAGGTGGAAAGGAATCTTGTGCCTTATAATGCTATCTATATCCATTCCCACTCCAGCACTCTTAATACACAATAAAATCCTTCATCTCGAATCTAAATCTGGGGCATTATTCAAAGAGGACATAAAAGCTCTAACTCTAAGATGATGGTGCTTGTCAGAGGTTAAATTTGGTGGTGGAATAGGAACCCGGGTTGTTTTTAATGGGGAGAAAAGACCAAGTCAGAGTTCTTCTCCGGCCCTGAAAAGAGCTAGATGAGTTTCTATTTTGGCCAACTTTTCCATCCACTGCTGACAACCCTCTACCACTGGAGCAAGCTAATGTTATAAAGGAACCTGGTGAGTGCCTTGCGTTTCACAGTGCTAAAAAGACTAATTATGAATGTGTTCACCTAACTCTGGAAGGAAACTTCACTGGAACTGACCAGGGTCCTAAAGAATTACTGCTGGGGACAGGCTGCTGTGTGCCTTCTATAAACAGTTCGAGGACACTGGGCTTCAACACTTCCTTGTTTCACCTACCCCCACAGAAGCCCTTCCACGCCATGCTTTATGTGCAGAGCCGACCCTGCCGCCACTTGGGCAGATCTGTCTCTGTCAGTGGCCTCAGTTACAGAGACACCTAGACATCCGCAGCTTCCAGACAAAAACAGGGCTTACTGGGCTCATTTTCATTTTTTACAAAATGAAGTCAATTTTACAGCTTAGGATGGATCGAATGGGGTGCTGAATGAAAGTCCCATAGCAAGGAGAATTTTTTTTTTTTTAATTAAAGTAAATTCTTCCTTTAGGAAGTATGCAAACAAACAAACAACCCCGTAGCAGTGGGTTTTAAGCACAAACATTGTCCAGGCCTAATGTGGTATGAGCATCCTCACCCCAAATTACATCAAGATCATTTTAATTACTAGCTATCTCTCCCCTTCCCCTAACTCCACCCTGTAAAAGTGACTCATTCCATTAAAATTCTGTTTTGAATATAAGGATATTTGCATTGAGATGACTGACACTCTGTAGTGGACCAAGGCCTTCAGCCTGCAATTTGCCCCATTTTTTTTTTTTTAAAGGGGTGGAGTGAACAGAGATTTTTTGCAAGGTTTCCTCCTTAATTATCTTTATATAAAGGAAACGTAGTAATACATCATCTCTCAAATAAAAGGCAGTATGAAGAAGAGAGAATTGCATGTTATGGCGAGATACTTTTTACAGATGGCTCGAGTTAATAATGGGCCTCAATCAAAATGGACATTGAGTGGGTCCCCGTGATCAGTCTGATGTTTATCACCACCCGACATTGGGAGGTCACAGAGTCAGAGCCACAGTGCCTGTTGAATACAAGTGACCTCCACTGACAGCAGAAACTGGTACAGGCTCCTGCTTCTAAAACATTAATGTCTAAATCGATTTTTTCTGCATTCAAGTGTTCATAGAAGATTATTTCAGGAGGACAAGGGGAAAAACCCCATAAAAGAATAACCCATTAGTTTTAAAAAGTTTTGAATAGTATGTCTATCTTTGGTTTGGGTTCTGGAAATAGGAAGTAAGAACAGCTTCATTAAAGGTGCAAAACGATTCTAAACCAAATCTAAAAATGAGGCCGAAGATCAGAAATATAGTTTGTATGTTTTGTTTTTAAGCCAAAAAAAAAAAAAAAAAAAAAAGGTGCTGACACATAGCGCAAATTCATAATGAAAAATGATCTTGTTAAAAAAAAAATCCCCAGTATGTCAGCAGAACGGTACATAATGTAACATCTCCTGCTATTTCAGGGAGGGTAAGATAAATCAGTCAGATAAAAACTACATGTAAAAAGGCTTTTTTTCCTATTTCCACAGCTCGTGGGACTTAAAGGGCTAACTGAATAATGATAATGTAAACATTTCATCAACCCTAAAGGTTTCTGCTCTGGAACTGGTTTGCAGCTATCATACCCTAAGTAGTTCAACCTCACCATCTCTTTCAACCGCTTAAAGGGAGCTGTCCTTTCCCAAAGTTCAAAAAGGAAGGAGGGAGAAACAGAAAAACAGGTACAAATTCCAGAGTAATAAGCTTAAAGCAATATTGCAAACAAGGTTGTTTCCTGGTTGCTTTTATGATTAGAGACTGAAAACATACTGTCTTATTCAAAAGATTCAGTTAAGAAAATATGGGAAAATAGGGTCAGAGAATCCGGAACTCCTAGGTTAATTTTGAAGGATTCCTTCTTTAAGAACATGGGCACTGAATGTTTTTTGGTTGCTTAACATACTGAAATATAGAGTTACAAGTTCAGAGAAAAGTACAAATAAGCTTAATAAAGTATCACTCTGAAATATGTTAAGATGATAAATAAAACCACAGTGACACCAAGAGGGGCCAGTGTAGCATAATCAAAAAGCACTGCCTGAGGAAATCAGACGAACTTTGTGCTCCCAGTCCTGACTCTGGCTCTTAACAATATGCCTTGAACTAAATGATCTAAGAACATTCCTTGACTTAGCTATAATTCTACGTGTAATGATGGAAACTGAAAAACTCTTAAGCTCAGAGCTGAACTGAGAACAAGGATATTACAGAATTAAGAGGCAAAGATGACCCACAGAATGGAGATCTTTATTTCAGTCCCAATGAGCTGGACAGGGCAGCACAGTACAAATTAACCCTGGGAACAAACCAGTATTTGGTCAATTTTGATATGGGAAAAAACACACACCACCTTTTAAAGCCACAGCCAAACCTTAAATACCCAAAAAACAAATCCAACATTGATTCCAGGGGCCATATATTACAAGACTTTCTATTGAGAAGAGCGTGACTTTCAGTAAGAGGTATAATTAAGGCTGACCTCTGGGGTTAAATTTTTGGTAACATTAACGTAAAACTACAATTTAAATTTTGCCCTTTATAAAATCTACCTCCACCCTCCTAGCAGCAAAAAAAAAAAAGGTTAAGCTTTAATGAAACTCAAAGCAGAGTGGCTCTATTTAATTTTAGACAGCTGTGTCTCCCCCTCACCAAAAACACTGAACTCAGACACAAACAGGAAAGAGACAAAGCTTTTCCCAAACAGGCTCTCAACTCCTTCAAATGCTGTTCCTTAGGGAAGGGGGAAAGTGATTTGACGTGGTTGTAATAAATAGTCCCAGTTGCAACCTCTGGATTCCTGCAAAGGGTCCCCTTTTCACTACTTTCTGAATGCAGTGACAGTGATCTGTGGTGGTGGTGGGAAGTCAGTAGAGGGGTCAATTGGTGCAAACTGGTGAGAGCAACTACAGTAGCCGAATTCTCAAAACAAGAAGTGGTTCTGCAAGCTATTTCACAGCTAAACATCACGCCTAGCTATAATCGTTCTATAAAAGCGTAAACACAAAACAGTTGCTCATTCCAAGCTCGGGTTTTCAGCCTCTTTGAAACAACAAAGAGTGTACCCACTTCAGAGGCCACTAAGGAATCGGTTTGCCAGCCCAGCCAGAGCCAAGGAGCTGCCACAGATAAACAGTGGTTAGCTCTTAAGTCATCCTAAGAGAGGACACTTTTTACATGAACCTCTTCTCGGTTTATACCCTCACTCCAATTCATAAACACGTCAAGGTTTTGAGAATAATTTTAGAAACCCAGCTAATAAAGCCAGCTTGTTAAAATAATAAAGCCATCTGATGAGCAAAGGGAGACAAAAGAAATATTAAAAACTCTTTTTCTAAGAAAAAGTTTTCCTCCTCAAAAGCTATTGAACAAGAGAGGTACTCAGGCCAGTGGGTCCAGGGCAGCTAGCTACTTTCCCTGAGCTCACTGACGATTCACCCACCCCATCACCTACTCCATGCTGCAAGTCGACATGTCAACTTGCCAAAAGATTTAACCGTTCACTAATTAGTATGGAAGAGTTGGTGGCTGGCAGAAACAAGACAGAATTAGCTTAGGGAAAGAGAAAGCAATGAGGGAAGTGAATTGAATGATCAATTATTTACTGATACTTAGAGATTCTCACAGATAGACGTCAAGGGTAAGTAGGGAGATTTGGCATCAGGTGACAATCTATACTGGCAAAAAATCAGAGACTTACCTCGTTGCTGTTGGTGGCATATTTGAAAAGCAGATTCCTTGGCAAGGATGCCTCTGCCTGAACTGAAGTCCCTCCGTCGATGCCAGAATCCCAGGAGTGATCGTTCACGATGTATGTACACTTCTCTTCAAACTCAGCCTCTGTCCACAGAGTCATATCCACATCCTCCATGTCCATTTTCATGGTCCCCTCTGCCAACCCTTGAATCCTTACAGCGCTGGAGCTACACTTTGGGGCAGCCTGGAAGAGAAGGGAAAAAGGCCTTTAATCCCCATTGTCCTGCCGTTTCTGTGGCTCCCTCCGAGAGGCTATGACTAATACAGTAGTCTGAAGACTTTAAAAGCAGATGCAGAGTGCTTGGACAGTTGAGTAAGCCAAAATGCCGTATAAAGTAGACTGCCTTGAAGAGGCAAGGTTTTTAAATGCCACTCTTAGTTTTTTTAAAAAAAAAGTGGCAACCTCCTCGGAGGGAAGAAAACCACCTCCAAAGAATCCCTGGCTTTACCTCTCACAGCAGAGAAATGTTATGGGCGCTCAGTCCTGTGTCCAAGAACGCCTGGGGTCATGGCCGCCAGACCCTCAGCGTTGTGGAAACGCTGCCTCAGAAAAGTGTCACAAACAAGGAGAGGAAGAGGAAGGAGCTCTGTCTGCCTCTGAATGAAGCTAAAAATGGAAAGCGCGTGTGATGCAGGAGCGGAACCCAGCCTGCCTTTTCCAAATGGGGAAGACTGAACTTTCCCACCAGCTCCCAACACAAAACAACTTTCAAAACAACCTGCCCCCCCCTTCTGCTGTGCTCTCTCTTTCATCCTCACACATGGAAGGCTGAAAAGGACTGCATCCTGCCAGCATCACTGAGCCACGGCCTTTCAGAAATCTTGGTCCAGAGGAACATTCAGAGGAGAAATGGGTGAAGGGGGGAAACAGCTTGCAGTTTCCATTGGCTTGTGGGTATCTCACACCAAATTGAAAAAGCAAAAACAAAACATAAAACTGTTCAATAGAATTCCTTCGAGAGAATTCCTTGAGGAGCCCTCGGCTACAAATAGCACTTTCCATTTAAATCTGAAAGTATACGAATTCCCAGAAGTCACGGATGTGCTACAGTTTACTGTAACTAAAGTTGTGACAAATCTAGAAGGCTCAGAGGACAAGCTCCACTTCCACTTGAAAACTGATAAGGATATTCCCGCATTTTCTCCCTCGCACTCAGGAAAAGTGCTTTCCAAAGAGAAAAAAGATCACCTTCTGTGATGTTTTCCCATTCATATACATATCTGGTAACAAGTAGGAATACAAGTATCATTTCCAGGTAAGAACATGGACTTGTTAGAATGTAAACATAACACTCTGGAAGTCCTTCAAGGTGGCTTTTATATTCTTCCACCTCTTCCCTACATAGGACACTCTTTAAAAAAATATCAGATGCAAAGTTGTTTTTTCTTCAGTTAAAATTTCAACAAACTTGCCTATTATTATTTATTATTTCCTACGTGTACAGTCATGATCTTAAATAAATGTTTTCTCCTTTAAAAGCAAGATTTAAAAACTAAGCCAACCCAGAATATTTACTTTCTTTGATGGGAGTGGGGGGGGGGGAACCGAAATTTCAATGAATTGACAATTATGCCTAGAACTGAAAGGGTTAATGATTCATAAGGAAAAAGTCTTATAAATGTTGTTGGACAGCACTAAGCGCAGTAAAGCAGAAGCATTTGTTTCTACTGCGACTAGGATAGCCAAAAAAAAAAAAAAAAAAAAAGTTTTCAGATCAATTTCACAATAAAAATAAAATCAAGTTCCTTACCGAGCTCGTACCCACACGTTTTTCCAAGCACAAATCCAACATCGGAGATAAGTCTCGCTCATCTCTACACAGTCCACATTGCTTCCCGCGTCCTGTCGCCGGGCTGAGCAGGTCTGACGCGCACCTCGGCTGTCCCTCCTTTTCTACGGCCGCCCGCCCGCCCGCCCGGGCGCCGGCTCTGGCTCTCGGCGGACAGGTGCCGCGCGCTGCTCTTGCCTCTCCGCAACACTGGAGGGCCGAGTGTCACAGCAGCACTTTCAGCCCGTGTTAACCAGACCGGCGGCTCTTTCCCCTCCCTGCTGCAGATTAGCCACTCGCCGTCTGATTCACTCCTACCAGCTGCCTGAAGTGGGGGCGTGGCCTCACCTGGACTCGGCGGAGCCGCGCGGAGCCGAGCCCAGGGCTTTCCCCCCAGTTGTGAGCCGCTGAGCTTCCTCTCATTATTAATGTGGATTTCAACATTTTCCTGGAATCTTCCTACTTCCCTTTGAAGGCGCTTAACCTCAACGTTTACTTGAGCTGTACTGTATTCTAAATGCACCAGACTGCCCTCCTTCCTGCGGCTTAGTAAGGGGTGCTCATTCTTTAAAGAAAAAAAAAAAATTACCTAAAAATTTTGTAATCCCTCAATTGAAATTCCCAGTTACAGATTATACAAGATCATACTTGGGGAGAACAAATTAAAATATTTTTGCATCTAATTTAATCAAATGTAGCTGTCTAGGGCTCAGGCTATTGTCTATGAAATACATGTTTCCCCAAAACTTGTAAGATTCTATTTCTCCTGCTAACTAAATTCACTCGAATTTGGCGAAACTAACTTCCCTCTTTGAAATATGTAGTAAACAGGGGAATAGGAAAACGCTATAGTCTTACAGATTGAAATTACTTTGCCTTTCCTCTCACAGTCCACAGCCAGACTTCAGAGGCCTGTGTAAGTAAACTGGGTGCAGTAATTATTTCACAGTTAAGGAGAGAATATTGAACTGATCACTACAAGTAGAAGGTGGTCAGAGGCAGTAATTATTGGGCTCTGAGACCCATCAGGCTTTTCCTCCAGCCCAGTCAGTCCTCTGTTGGAAGGAAGGACATCCTGTGATGATGGCATACAATGTCCTGTTTGTTTATTATTAAGAGCATGGACCTTGCATTCCTGCTTCTCATTACAAAACAAACCAGATGCTTTACTTCCTTCAATGGTCTTGTGCCTTCAGCAAGGGATCTTCTAATTCAGAGAAACAATGATGCAAAGGGTCCATTTATAGCCAGCACCCCATTACAATTCCTATTTAGATCACTGAAAACAAGTCTCCAACTTTTCCTGCTTACCTCATATATGCAGTTGTTTTGAAAACCATCTTTCCTTCCACCTTAGGCTGCAATGTCTTTTCTAACATTTTAAATACACGTGTGCATACACACCCACCCCCACACACACCCACCCCCGCATACACACACCCATTCCCAACCTAATGATACCAACTTAGTCATACAATGAAGTGGGCATTTGAGTATTTGGTTACAGGAAGAAACAATGCAAAGCAAAACAAAAACCCCACTCACAATCGTAAAAATATGTTTGCTTATTTTTTAAATTTCTTCTTCCTTTCTTAAGAAACTTTTCTGGATTCTCTCTTTTTTTTTTTTTTGGCAGGAGGGGGAGTAGGAGATAAAAGATTATTTCCAGGAAGTGATATCTGGGTCTAGTCTTACTATAATCTCTGAAGTATAAAAAACAGAGACAATCTCTGAAGTATAGAACAATTCAATTCCCACCAGGGGCCATGAGTAACAACACACACAGCCCGCTAGCTGCCTGGTCCACCTGTTATTGCATGTTATGCCAGAAGGGACGCTAGCACCAAGAGAAAACAAGACTTCAGATGGCATGGGCGCTGGGGGTATAACACTGAATGCATAATCCCTAAAAGTGTTCTCAGAGAGCTCCAAGATGATAATTAAACAAGAGAAATCCAACCTTCTAGAGAGGGTTTATTAGCTGGTGCTGAGTCAGCGCCACAATGGACACAAAAACAACGCAGTCATACTGAAGGCCGGCCTGCTGTTCAAACAGTCTCGCTTGCAGATGTTAAAGAGTATTTCACTTCCCTTTTACAATCCAAATCTGCTCTTAGGCCACGTACACCATGAAAGTGCCAGTGAGTCAACCATGATGGAGTGAGGGAAGAGGCAAAACCGTGATATCTGAAGGGAAGAGGGCTATTTTAGTCAAATATTTATTTTAATGACTGGAAGATGCCAGTGAATCAGCTCACTGTTAATTAATATCAGCCTGCACTCACCTTCAGAGGTGGTGAAATGGGTTTGAGTCTAGGGAGGACGCAAACTTCAAATACCAGTGTGGGGGTTATCCAGGCAACCCTAAAATTAGTTCCAGGTGTTCTGGCTGAGCTGGACAAGGCCATGAGCGGAACTGTAAGGAAAGTAAATTCTGAGACACCAAGTGGGGGAATATAAAATCCTTCAAATGTACGCCTGTCTCAAAATAAGACCAAAAAACTCCAAACCAAACCAGCTTTCTGACTATGATTAAAGAGGTCAGATATAGAAAATAATATAATTTCAAGAGAAAGAAAGGAAAGGAAGCATGCTTCATAATAAGAGAAAACATGTTCCTAACATGTTCCTCTTATAATATTTGGAATTCCCGAGTGGCACAAACTGTTCAGTGCTCGACTACTAACTGAAAGGCAGGCTGATCCTAACCTACCCAGAGGCTCCTTGGAAGAAAGACCTGGAAATCTACTTTTGAAAGGTCACAGCTTTGAAAACCTAATGGAGCACAGTCTTACTCTGCATCGTGTGGGGTCACCATGGGTCGGAATCAACCCGAACCAGCTGGTTTGGTTTTTGGTTTATTATAATGTTTAGATATTGTCCAATAAAAAGAAGGTTAAGGGGTGAAAAGCAGGTGGTGGGGGGAGCCTGACCTTCTGGACTTCACCCCTTCCAGAAGGCCCAAGCCTCGCACACTTAGAACGTTGACTAAAGCGGGGAGACGTTGTTAGTTGTACAGCTGTGCAGAGAGAGCTATCTGAGGCTGCAGCTGTCTGGACTCTTAAGTCTTAAAATGTTTATTTCTTAGTAGTAACTTGGTGCATTGTTGGTCATTATATTCTTAGCCTCCCCGTTAGAACACCAAAAAAACCTCATTTACCTTTATTAATCAGCATTTCTCAGGCAGAGTTCTGTTAATAAGAGTGTTCACAATGGCAGCAAATCATAAATGATCCAAATAGTTCTCAGAAATCCCAAACTATTCGCTCTGATGGTATCACCACAACAGCTCAACAAGCTGTTGTTATTTGGTTTCAGCTACTGGGGTAGCTTTGACGCCCAGTGCTAGGGTGGTTTAGGAAATACAGTGTAGGAAGCCAGATGGCTGTATGGAGAATGGACTATTGTAGAATGAAGAGAAACTGAGGAGACCTGATTCTACTTGGGGAAAAAAATTTTCCCCTAAGGAAAGTAAAAAATGGGATGAAATATGCCCAAGATGAAACATGGTCTCATTTTCTAATTCAACTCCTGCTATACCCAAACAAGGTCAATGACAGACTAACCACATCAAGAGAACACCCCCCACCCTCTTCTCCCCACTCCCAACCCACCCACCCACCCTCACCCCCCACACCCATTTCCCACTTCCTGTAAGTTAGGCATCTTCATGCTGGTAAACATTTGGGGACCAACTGCAAGGCTGAGCTCTGAAAGAGGGGCACCGCACCGTGCCTTTGAAGCCCTCCCACATGTCTCAAAGCCAGGCTGAGAACTAGAGGGCCATTTGGTTTTTAAACTTTAACAGCCTTTTCAACTCAAATCACTGGGCTCGGCTTTCCGGCTGCCTTCCTCTTTTAAAGCTGGACAAGAAGAGCAAGTATGTGTGTATGAGTGAGAGAGAATGTATGTATGACATATGCTGTGTTACAATGCAGCGTGTGTGTCACTGCTATGATATGTGCATAATATATTTCAATGATGTGTTAAATCAATTTAAAAATAGCACAAGCCCTCCTTCTCGTGACACAGCTCACCTCCCTAGCTCTTTGGGCAAATCTACTCAGGGCCTAATCTTTGGGATAGTGATCCTAGTGCCCTGTGGATATTTTAAAATGAGGTCAGTGTTTGGACTTCCTGAATAAAAATAAAAAAAAAAATTAAGGGAAACAAAAATTAAGCACATTGAAGAACAAAAGTATAGCTTCCTCTGCCTCCTTAGGAAAGAAGATATGATAAGCGGCTTGCACAGGACTTCATAAAACACAAAATTTCTGAGGTATTTACAGAATCACACACGTATCTTTTTTAGGCTTCCCTTTGGACAGACAGTTGTGTTCTTATCTAATCATTTATATGTTATATTTTTAAATTATTCATTTAGTTTTGACATCCAGCAACTTAATAAATAACAATAGCAATAACAATCATTCCCATATGACCTCTGTGGAAACCAAGGTGGGTATTCAATGTTTGTTTGTCTTCCTAATGATGTTCTTCTTTCAGACAAGGATTCAGAAATGAGAGCAATTTTTCTCTCTGAAAGGGCTGTGGGGACAGACATGGACAGGAAGAGAATTGCCGAACCCAGAAGACATTTCTTAATCTAACATTCGGTGGAATAAAACTAAACTACTTAAAAACCAAAACTAAGCCGGTGGCCATTGAGTCGATTCCGACTCATAGCAACCCTACAGAGATGGCAAAACATGACTAGAAATAGGGAAGAAACAGGACAGGTGTACGTGCTGAAACTCGGCTTTCTCTTACCTCTTGTCTTCATTTGGGGAAGAGGAAGAGTAGCTTCCACACATGAGAATGGAAGGCTGTGGCCAGATGTTTGCTTCTCTCACCTTTCAGTGAAAGGAGGGGGGACTCATTGAAAGCAGGGAGGATGCAAGGTGGAAATAAAAAGGAAGGCTGTAGATAGGAACGCTTTACTAGATTAAGATTAAAGAGGGGCTGGCTAGTCAGCGTATAAACAAAGGTGTGAGGAGCTCTGAGGGCAGCAGAAAGAGCAAAGGGAAGAGCAGCTCAGAGGCCTGGAGAGTCAGGGTGGGCAAGGGATTCAGGGCGGGCAGGAGAGTCAGAGTGGGCGGGGGAGACAGGGCAGACAGTAGAGTCGGGGGGGGGGCAGGAGTGTCTCAGGGTGGGCAGGAGAGACAGGGCGGGCAGGAGTGTCTCAGGGTGGGCAGGAGAGTCAGAGTGGGCAGGGGAGACAGGGCAGACAGAAGAGTCGGGGGGGGCAGGAGTGTCTCAGGGTGGGCAGGAGAGTCAGAGTGGGCAAGAGCAGCCACCATTGAACAGGAAAAAGGACCCCAAGGGTGTGCCTGCCACATCGTGCTTCCCTGGAACTACAGAGTGTTAAAAAAAGGGATGAAGGGGGGAAAAGTTTTCTTTTTTTTTTAAATTAAAGATGGAATTGAAGATTTCTTCTCATCCTTTCTAAGGGAAGATTCAAGATTGTAGAGGTTTGATTTTTATGCCAGGATGACATAGTAGAGAAGACAGACGGATTATAAAGGTTAATCATGAAGTAATTTCAACTCCCCAACAAAGAAAAAGAAAAAAAAAAAAAAAGGTAAGATTTTACTAATCTCTTTAAAGACAGATAGAACCTCACAGGTCCACGCCAATGGGGATTTCGTGTGGCCGGTGCTGACAACTACAGATCCAGTCCTGGGACCTGAGGATCAGAGGTTAGGAAGTTGAACTTCCTTCGTATACATGCATGTTATGTATGACTTCAAACCTGGGTGAGGCTAACCCAGAAACACACAGCTGCTCAGGGAGAGGGCAAGACTGAACTCGGCTCTCAGGATTTCCAGCTGAGATTCCTGTATTGGATCCCTGAGTATGAGGAAGCAGTAATTGAGCCTAAGATAGGTTCTGGATGGCACAACCTAAAGGTCGGCAGTTCAAACCCACCTAGAAGCACCATGTAAGAAAGGCCTGGCAATGTGCTTCTGTATAAATTACAGCCAAGAAAACCTGATGGGGGCAGTTCTCCTCTAAAACATGTAGGATCACCATTAGTCAGAATTGACTCAATAGTATCAGATTTTTTTGTTTGAGCCCAAGACATAGGTGGAGTAGGAAAGGGGGAGAGAAGGAACCTACCTACTGTAACAAAAAAAAAATTTTTTTTTTTTTGTAGAACCTTTTAAATGCTACACTAGTGGTGACATTAAAAGAAATTATCAAACAATCAACCAGTTGCCATCAAATCCATTCAGACTCATGGTGACCCCATGTGTGTCAGAATAGAACTGAGCTCCATACGGTTTTCAATGGCTGAATTTTTAGAAGTAGATCGCCAGGCCTTTCTGGGTGAGCTAGAACCTCCAACCTTTTGCACCACCCAAGGACTTGTAAAAGAAAGTTAAACCTACCAAATTCGGTGCCTAAGGAGCCATGGCAGTTCAATGGTTAAAGCACTCAGCTGGAACCTAAAGGTCAGTGGGTCGAACCTATCAGCAGCTCTGTGGGAGAAAAGACCTGGGCAAGCTACTCCCGTAAAGATTACAGCCTAGGAAACCCTGTGGGGTAGTTCTACTTCGTCAGCTAGAATCGGCTCAACTACACACAAGAAGAACAATTCTGTGCCTGGGTTTGGAGGAAGGTGAATGGCCCCTTAAAAGCCCCTTATATGTCTCTTTTTTCACTTGGGCAGTTGAGGGGTGATGGAGGGAAAAGGCAGCAATGGTAATACAATGAAAAACCTCATTTAATAGACACCTTATCTTTTGAAAAACTCTCTAATGCATGAAGCAGGAAATCTTTTAACGAGGAGATAGTGTGGAGATTCTGAAGCCCTCAGCCCTAGCTTATCAGGTCTCCATCTAGAGCCCATTGTTTTCTGAAAGTATACAAAGGGGAAGAGGGCAGAGGAGTTAAAGGTCAATAGGCATCTTCCCCTTTAAGGTGCGCCTCTGGAAACAGTAGGGCAACACTTTGATACTCTAGAATGGGGACCAATCACAGAGAAAGCAACTGTTCCCAGCAGCTAGCTCCTTTTAAAAGAACAGGCACCCTCTTTAGGAGAGGTAATCCCACAATGGAGGTCCATTAAAAGTATTAGGATGTAGACTGCCACCATGATCCTGGGGAGGAGAGCTCTGTCCTGACAATAGACAATTAAAGCTGATAAATCCAAGCTACATGTTGCTGTGCTAATTCCTCCTAATTGTATGCTACTTGTCCCTGGCTCCTGCATTCAGTGATGAAGCAGCTACTTTAATCTCCAAAGTACCTGACCTAGTTCCTACAGGATCTTTTCAGCCCAATTTTCTTCCCATCTGGACCCCTTTTCCTCTGCGACTTCTCCCCTCTTTCTTATAGCTTGAGGGGAGGATAAGGAAGGATGCTGGTGGGAGCAGAACAGAAGGCTGTGTTCAAATCAATAACTCTGGGGCCTCAGATGGCTCACTAATCGTGGTAACAGCTAATCACCGGCAGCACACCAGTGATTAAACTGTACTTTGCGTTAGGCTCAACAAGTGGCACGGGACACTTAGATCCAACTGCTAGATCCCTGCTAGCTGCCAAACTTGCATGTGCTTATGTGTGCAGAGTATATGCCTCAGTGATTCTATTTGTAGCTGATGTCTCACTAATTACGCTGTCACCACCAGCTAGAGTAAAGCATTCATTCTCCCTGAACACCCCCCAAAGGATATAATTCTATCTAAACAACTGAGCTTTAAATGCCAGTTTGGGGCCTGTCTACACGCGTGTGCGCTCTTCCCAGGATCCAGGGAAGGAGCAAAATCAGCTTTGCAGTTGGCTCCTGAAGTAAATATTTCTTTTTCTTCTTCTCTCCCCCACCCCCTTTTTTGTATTTTTAATGTGAAAAAATCTTTATAGAGCCATCTTTTCCAACCCTTCTCTCAGTCGTCTAATGAGGGTATAGTAATCTGCCTTTAAGAAATAAAGCTTTGAAATTAACAATTCCAGCAACACAACAATGATGTGCTGTTGGTTGTTTCTAAAAGAAATTCTTGTACTTCAGACATACTTACTGAAATATTCACAGGTAAAATTATATGCTCTCTGGGATTTGCTTCAAAATCAGCAGGGATGGGGTTGGAGAATAGATGAAACAACATAGGTCTTGAATTGCTAATTGCGGAACTGGGTGATGGAGCGCATTATACTATTATCTTTACTTTTGTGTATTTTTAAATGTTTTATAAATAAAAAGTTTTTAAAAAATAAAGCTTTAAATTCCAGAAATCCCACTTGACCCACTCTTGGCTTTCACACTGTTTAACTCAAGTTTGTCACCTTTGCATTAGTGTGAATGAATGTTAAATTTAGAAACATTGATAGAAAATGAAGCAGGCATCTGTTTGTTGTCTTGTCCCTGTCAACAGAGGCAGTCTCTGGGATTGCAACCTTCTTTGAGACAAATTCTTTCAATACTTGGCAAATTTAAGGCACTTTCAATGGTCTTCAGTGTCAGAGGTATGACAACACTAACCAAATACATTTAACTTTGCACTTCTAAAAAAACTGAAAATTGTATCACATTTGATACAATTTTACAGTGCCCCGTAGCCAGGCAATTTTCACAATTGCTACGGGCAACCTACAACAAACAACAGTTTGTCTGGAAACTTTACTGGCTGAAAACACAAGGGCTACGGGAGGCAGAACTGCTCACAGCCATCCGATCTGTCCCTGAGCTCCCTGAGCTCCCTGAGCGAGGAGGTGCTCTCCTTTAGAGGAAGTAGGAACAAAATATCACAGATAACTCACTTTCCTCGAGGTTGTCTGACCAAGCACTGGCAGCACCCAGCAGGGGATCGACTGATAAACTGTGTCAAACTCAAACCATTTGTCAGCTCCAAAGAGAGGAGAACAAGCTGAAAGAGGGACTCAGGAAGTAGATTTATCTGGTGCAACACATTAACTAATATAAATACCAGTGGAAAAAAGTAAACACATTTACCCAGCAAGAAAGGACTAATCGCAAGTACCTCACTGCTTAACTCGATGTTCTCCCCAAAGCTTTTCGCCTCAGCAGAAAAATAACCCCAATTGTCTTGATGCTGTACCCAGAATTTATTTAAACAAAACAAAGATTTATTTCCTTTATTGATCTCTATTTTGTTAACAACTAGTTTACATTAATACTAGTTGACAAGTTCTGTCAAACTTGAAGAAAAGGTTTCCTGGATGATAATGCTCCTCCATTCCTAGAAGAGGCAAAGTTTTCCAAAATATCATTATGCATGAAAAAAACAGGTGCTAAATTATTCTTCAAATTGTTATCCATATTAAACTTCCATGTTCATTCTTATAATTTTGGACACTCTTTGAAACATTTTTAATTTCCAAATTTGAACAGGAAAGCAGCAGCACAGAAGTCAATACATAGTATTGGGTTATTGAGATCCATGCATTGCTAAGGAGTTGCTGGGTGCATCAGTGCTAGGCAAGGACCCAAAACACTTGCCTTCCAGCCCTGGCTGTGCCTCTGATTCTCAGGGGGCCTTGGCTCCATTTTCTCGTTATACCTCTTTCTTGACCATGCTCTACATTGAACCCCTTTCACTAGAGAAGAATCTGTGTCTAGGGTCTTCTCGCCCAGGGCTGTGAGCAGCCACTGGCACCTTTGCAAATGCAGCACTTAGCACACTAAACCTAAAAACCAAACCCAGTGCCGTCGCATCGATTCCGACTCATAGGAACCCTATAGGAGAGAGTAGAACTGCCCCACAGAGTTTCCAAGGAGCACCTGGTGGATTTGAACTGCCGACCCTTTGGTTTGCAGCCATGGCACTTAACCACTACGCCACCAGCACACTACCTGACATATATTAGATGGTTTATCAATGAGTGCTGAATGAATGGATTGCAAATGTTGCTCAGGTCCCGCCTGTGAATAAGGCACTCTGGTAGGCTCTGAAACACTATAGAAAGCATACTGCTCAGCCCTTGTTCACGTAACTTAAAAAAGATTTGAGGACAGAAGCCACAGCCATAAAAATATGTGTGTTTATGGGGGAAGAGAAGAACCTACCTCTGACAGAAGCACTTGGAAATAAGTTCATCCACTAACAACAAACATAATAGATTTTCAAGCAAAAGAGACTTAGAGTTATTATGGTGTCTGCTTTTGGTCCACTGTCCCATATGTGCAAATCCCAGCACTGAATCTTTTCTGAGGATTTTCCCCCTGCCAGTTTTAGGGCCTTCCTCCCCTTCACAGCCGCTCCACCCCACAGTAATTAGGTTTAACAAGAGCAATTAACAAAACAAACTTCTTGCTGCTTAGTGGGCTGATAATTCTGATTGCAAAATTGTTTTAGGATGTGCAAAGCAGTTTAAAACAAAGATAATAAGTTATGCAACCATTTTGCATATAACCCATCTGTGTATGGGAGACATGATTCCATTTTTTAAAAAATGTAGTCTAAAATTACCATTACATTTAACTAATCATTTTGTCTTCCTCAGATATTAATTCCGATCTAACGAATACAATTGGGACTATTTTTCTAGTGTTACAGAGTTCTAAATGATTCAGAGAAAAGTGTGCTTCTTTTTATTTTTCTACTAATAGGTAAAATAACAGCTCTTTGTGTTTTGTTTTTTTTTTTAATGGAAAATTGATGTCAAGATGATCAAACACCATCCATTTTCCTGAATCCTGTACACAAAATATTACTACTTTGTCTACTTTTTCCACAGGCAATACCACTTTTTTTTCTGTACACCAAAAAATTTTGCACAATTCCAATGTTTTGCTTATTATTCAATTTTAGTGCCACCTAAAATTTTAGATACATATTTGTAGCTTTATATACTTTAATTTTATTTAACCTAGGTGATTTTTATGATAGTCTTTTACCGACTCCTTGACTTTTGGAATGAGAACATGGTGATGAAAGGATAAAAAAGCTTTCGGCAGCTCTACCTAAAATGGGAAATTCTACAGTCAATTAAAAGTATGCCTTGTTTTCACTAAAAGTTCTGATGAGCATCAGACACTAATAAAACTCTCAGTGTGTTAAAACTGGGACAAATCTATCAGAAAGCAAACACAATGGCCTCTGAGCTCCAGGGAACAGACTTAAGAAAACCAGAGAAGTTTTATAGTTAATATAAGCCTATGTCAAGCTTTATTACCTTTTGTATTTCCCAAAAAGCCACTGTTGCTGTTATGTTCTTACACAGAAAGACACAGAATCACTGGAAATAAAAATCTAATTGTCACAAAATATATAGAACTGGGAAGAGCTAGAGCTAAAACCATAGCTGGATATGACTTCAATTTCTAGAAATCTAATTTAGTATAGAAAAATTGATAATTTTTGAAAATTGTTTGCTGTAGCTATGAAGCCACTGAAGGAGTTCTTTAAATAGTAAACTGTTCTTGCTTTAAAAATATGGCTCAGTTGACAAAACTTTGGCTTTAGAGAAAATTTCTAAAAGTGAGGTAGATTGATAAATTAATAGGGATTGATAAATACAAATCAAGTTCTGTTATGATGGTCAAAATTACCTTTTTTTTTTTTTCTTCTCCAATTTGGTTGCCAGTCAATAAAGTTGATGCTTTCTTATTCAATGCAACTGGGACCAACAATTTTAAAATTATATGAACAGTTAAATCAGAGACTCATAAAAGAGTAACAAATACTAATTTTAAGCATTGTATTTGAAACTTATAACATGCCAATGAGTGTCAATTTTCCTGTCTTGGGTGCAGGACCAAGGCCTTCTTTTGAGAATGGACCTCTTCCTGCTTGAAGTTTACAATGTCTTTCCTGCTTAAACCCTTCCATAATACATTGCCCTTCATTCCAAGCAACCTGAGCACAGAATCCTCCTAGATTTATATCATCCTCTCAATATTTTATATTGTTCCACCCATACCTATTTCAATTACAGGATTTTTAAACTACTATTCAACTCTTTCCAAAGAGGTTTTAATGGAGACAACTCAATACTTACATTTCATTGGTTTATACAATATTTAATTAAATTACATAATTATTGTTGTTGTTAGGAGCCATGGAGTCACTTCCAACGCATAGTGACCCTATGTAAAACAGATAGAAACACTGCCTGGTCCTGTATCATCTTCACAATCGTTGCTACATTTGAGCCCATTGTTGCAGCCACTATGTCAATCCATCTCATCGAGGGTCTTCCTCTTTTAGCTGACCCTCTACTTTACCAAGCATGACGTCCTTATCAGGGACTGGTCCCTCCTGATAACATGTTCAAAGTACCTAAGACAAAGTCTTGCCATCCTTGCTTCTAAGGAACAGTCTATTCTGGCTGTACATCTTGCACGAAGTTCTTTTTCTAGTAGTCCACCGTATATTCAATATTCTTTGCTAACATAATTCAGAGGTATGAAGGTTGTGTCATCTGCATATAGTAGGTTGTTAATGAGTCTTCCTCCAATCCTGATGCCATGTTCTTCACATAGTCCAGCTTCTCGGATTATTAGATCAGCATACAGATTGAATAAGCATGGTCAAAGGATACCGCCCTGACACACACCTTTCCAGATTTAATCTACACAGTATCTACCTTGTTCTATTCGAATGACTGCCTCTTGGTCTATGTACAGGTTCCTCATGAGCACAATTAAGTGTTCTGGAATTTCTGTCTTTCACAATATTATCCGTAACTTGATCCACACAATTGAATGTCTTTGCATAGTCAATAAAACACAAGTAAACATCTTTTTACTCCTTTCTGTAGGATCGCTATGAGTCGGAATCGACTCGATAGCACACAACGCCACACCAAACATCTTTTTGGTATTCTCTGCTTTCAGCCAAGGTCCATCTGACATCAGCAATGATATTCCATGTCCTCTTCTGAATCCAGCTTGAATTTCTGGCAGGTCCCAGTTGATGTATTGCTGCAACTGTTTTTGAATTATCTTCAGCAAAATTTTACTTGCCTGTGATATTAATGAAATTGTTCGATAATTTCTGCACTCTGATCGCCTTTCTTTGGAATAGGCACAAATATGGATCTCTTTCAGTCAGTTCACCAGGTAGCTGACTTTCAAATTTCTTGGCATAGGTGAGTAAGCACCTCCAGCACTGCATCCCTTTGTTGAAACATCTCAATGCGTATTCCGTCAATTCCTGGAGTCTTATTTTTTGCCAATGCATTCAGTACAGCTTGGACTTCTTCCTTCAGTAATATTGGTTCTTGATTATATGCTACCTCCTGAAATGGCTGAATGTCGACCAATTCTTTTTGGTATAGTGCTCTGTGTATTCTTTCCGTCTTCTTTTGATGCTTCCTGGGTCATTCAATATTTTGCCCATAAAATCCTTCAATACTGCGACATGAGGATCGAATTTTTTCTTCAGTTCTTTCAGTTTGGGAAATACCGAGCATGTTTTTTCCTTTTGGATTTCTAGCTCCAGATCTTTGCACATGTCATTATAATATTTCACTTTGTCTTCTCAAGCTTCCCTTTGAAAATTTTTTACTTCATCATTTCTTCCATTAGCTTTAGCTACTCTATGTTCAAGAGCAAATTTCAGAGTCTCTTCTGACATCCACTTTGATCTTTTCTTTCTTTCCTCTCTTTTAATGGCCTTTTGTTTCTTCATGTATGATGTCCTTGCACAAGTATTCTGGTCTTCGGTCATTAGTGTCCAATGAGTCAAATCCATTCCTGAGATGTTCTTTAAATTCAGATGAGATATATTCATCTGGTCGTAATTTGGCTCTCTTGAACTTGTTTTAATTTTCTTCAGCTTCAACTTGAAATCGAATATGACCAATTAATGGTCAGTTCTGCAGCAGACCCCTGGCCTTGTTCTGTTTGATATGCCCACAATGTCTTGATGATATGCCCATAATATCTTATCTGCAATCCCCAAATCCAAAAAGCTCTGAAAATGAAGTTTCTTCACTTTTTATTCTCACTGCCATAGTTCAGCTTTCGCCACTAAGGCTACTACAGTGGCTTTCTGATTGGTCTCTCCATTTCCAGCTTCACTACTTTGTAATTTTCACTACCTCCATTGCTCCCAGAACGATGGCTCTGAATCAGAATCTTCCCACATTCATCCTTCCCTGCTCTGAAACCTTGGATAGTTCCCTGTAGCTGTTGACTTGAGGCTGGTTGTAGCCTTTGCCTCACTTATAGTAAATCTGTCTTTTTTGCTTTAGGAACACTAATGTTTTGAGTGCAAACACCTCAGTGAGGGTGTATATATAAACACTACCTCTCTAAATTGTGCAAAAATTCTGAAGTCCAAGTCACATTCAGCCCTGAGAGATACAGACTTGGGGAGTAGGGATCTGTGTCAGGGTCAAGCCTAGGGCCATTCTCCTTCCTCAGTTGGTCACTGGGCCTACAATTCCAGTTGAGCAAGTACGGTGACTGATCATGGTCCCCACATTTCATAAATTTACTGAAATCAGTTATGAAGTTTTAATTCTTTCTCTTCTCACAGAAACTAAAAGATCACAAAAAAATTTTTTTTAAACCAATAACAAGATACGTAGCCACATATGTATCTAGGCAAAACAATAAATATAAATAACACTTCCTTAAAACTGTTCTGCTGACTAGATAGGACATGGACAATAAGATGGCTTAAGCCTTTTTTAGAACCTCTATTTTAACTGAAGAAACAATAGAACATACTGTGATACTATAACCGCCTTTAACATCCCTAGACTTTTGTAAGTAAGAGACACTGAAGGTCTAGAATGATATATATGTGCACAGTCCTGCAAATGCATTTACCACTGGGCTTTTAGATGTCTATTTACTGTTGGTTGCCTCATGGTGAAGAGAACAGCTAGCAGCCAGTTCTGACGCCTTCTCCCTTCTAAGGCGGCCACTTCCCTTTCCCTGGCCCACCAGAGTCAAATCTGTACACAACACAGATCCCGCTTCCGGGGAAGCTCAAAGGCCTGCTGGCATAAGGTTCCCTTCAAAGCACCCCTGGAAGTCTGTGGGGGATGAAAAAAAAGATGAGGAGTATTGAAACCATCCCCTTTCCAGGGAAGAGCTAAATCCGCCCCACCATGTTTCTGTTCTCATTTACCCGTGGCTCACGACATAAATGTTTACAAGGTAGCCCCGCAGATCCCCCATGCAGGCAGCGCCACAGACTGCAGGAGAGACTATGCACACATCTGGGCAAAGCCGCCGAATGTGACACGCTCAAATCAGTGATCCGGTGTTGAGTTTTATTAGGCCTGGGTTACAGCGAAAAGGCTAACTGGGTTGTGAGGGGGAGGAAAAAAATGTACGAGGGAATTTGGAAGAAGGGAGTTTCTTTTCTCTGTCTTTCTCTGCTTCCCTTCATCTCTCTGTCTGTCTACTGAACTAATACTCAAGCTCTATAACAAAGAGTAGGAAAGTTGTGCTTCGGGAATTAAAAGGTCTTAGTCTCAGGCAAGGCAAAATGCTTCCTGAATGCCTGTTGCATTTGGGCACCCAGTAGCAGTGAGTTCCTTGCCTTACATAGTCACTCTAGTTACCCTAACTCCCATCCAGATTTCAACTCCTGGTAGTTAAAGAAATGAAAAGTAACCAGTGGTTTTTTTTTTTTTTTTTTTTTAAAGTGTGGAATTTCCCTGATCATTATCTTGGATTATATATACTAAAAAAAAAAAATAATAATAATCATTATCTTGGATTATATATACTATATACATACAATTATACAATATATATAATTATATAGTATATACACTATATATTATATATCTAGTATATGTAATAATAAATATAATAGATATCTTGAATTAACACCCAATTCTGTGCTGTACTTATTTGTAGGTAGGACAAGGAATGTCATAATGCCCAGAACTACCTCATTCATAATCTGGAATTCTGCTTAAGACCCACACATTACTCCCCAAAATATGCCTGCAGAACAATTTCCCAGATTGAATTATTTGCTTAACTTTTTAGAATGTAAACTTACTTCTCACTCCACTCCCCCAAAGAAATAGCTAAGATTTATGGAATATGCCTTTTCCTCACAATAGGTAAAGATGATAAATAGTTGACTTGGCGTGGACATAAATGCAAGGGTGCAGACCAGCATATCAGAAAACTAGAACAAGTCGATAAAAAAACCAAAAACAACAAAAAAACACCAAACCCACTGCTGTCGAGTCGATTCAGACTCACAGCAACCCTATAGGACAGAGTAGAACTGCCCCATAGGATTTCCAAGGAGCTCCTGGTGGATTCGAACTGCTGACTTTTTGGTTAGCAGCTGTAGCCCTTAACCACTACACTACCAGGGTTTCCACAGAAGACATCCATAGCAGGTCATAAAAATACACCCCATGCAAGCCTTCAGCAGTACCCAACTTTTGCTGCGCTCTAGAATGGCCTGGGAGCTTTTAAATATCCAATGCTCAGGTTGCACCTCATGCTAATTAAATCAGGATGCTGATGTGGAACCAGACCCCAGTATTTTTTGAAGACCTTCTACCCTTGTGATTCTGATGTGCACCAAAGTTTGGGAACCACTGCTTTTAAGTAGATTCTATCTACTTAAACTATTGTCTTCCCCAACCTTCCCTGGCAAAGAAAATGATTGTGGAACATTCACAGGATCGGCATAGGAATGCTTGGCTTGGGTTGATCACTCTGTAATAGAATATCGGCCTTTGAGATTAACAAAGACCTTGGGCAATGAAGCCAATGACATGAATTCTGTATCCACAGAGGTCATTTAGGCTGGCTTGGGTCTCTGGCCACAGGTTGTATCCCTAATTCCATTTATGGATGTACATTTTGGCTTGGAAAGGAAGCTACCACCAAGAGTGT
The DNA here is from genome assembly GCF_024166365.1 of Elephas maximus indicus. Lineage (NCBI taxonomy): Eukaryota > Metazoa > Chordata > Mammalia > Proboscidea > Elephantidae > Elephas > Elephas maximus. The sequence continues at coordinate 171,728,755 of NC_064819.1, read as the reverse complement.
GGGTATATAACAATCCAAGACCAAATACCAGAAAATCAAGTCAAAATTCTACATTCTACTGAAAGCCAGTCAGTATTCTCATCCGTGTATATTAATTTAATTTGTTGGCCTTTATTTTACCGTCAAACACTCTGTATCATCAAACACTCTTATCAAATGCAACTCTTTGGGCATGCTGCACACAGTCAGAGCTCCATATATGTTAGTCAAATGAACAAATGACAGAAGCGCTATGTTATAGGATAATTCTGCAAGTATTAACAAAGCCACCAACATTTTCACAGAGAAAAGTATAAAAAGATGAAAATTCTTGAAATTTCAAGTTAAATTTAAATATCTAGATTTTTACAAACTATACTTTTCTAGAAAGAAATTTAGTATATATACCAAGAGCCTTAAAGATTCATAATGTTTGACCAAATAATTATACTTAGTGGGATATATCCACAGGAAAATAATTTGAACAGAGAAAGTGATATGGGCAAATTAATCGCAACGTTATGTATAATCATGACAAACTGGGAACACCCTGAATATTCGAACGTACAGAAACTGCTAAATAGATTATGACAGTATCTAACATAACACCTGAGTAGTATGTAGCCATTAAAAATTCAAAATAAATGTGGTATGAGAGAATGCATATGATATACCCACCACTGGATGAAAAAGGCAAGAGGCAAAACTGTACTACGACACAATTCCACTTGTATTCTTTTTAAAACTACTGAAGTGTTTTTTACATAAAAGAAAGACACTATGAACAATTAGAAGGGGGTATCCGAATGTTGAGTCCCAACTGTGTTCTTATAATTAGTCTTAATGAAGCCAGCAGTTTTGTCATAAACTTCAATGAACTATAATCCCCATCTGACAGAAGCCTGCTGGTCCATATGTTCGGTCCCTCAAATGTAACAGTCTTTGAAAATTGACTTGGCGAAAAAACATGCAATAGACAGAAAATGACAGCCACCTAGGAAATCTGAAAAAAATAATTATTAACAATGAATTGAGGGGGAGGTGGTGGGAGAAGAGAAAGAAGAACTGCATTAAACCTATTTTCTGATTTTTCTCCTTCCTTCAAGCGTCAGGAAATTAATCCCATCACAGCTGATAAAGCACTTAGAGAATTTTTATAAAAGGTGAAAAGGAAAACACACACAGGTCATTGGCTGCCAATTCCTTATTTCCATTCTCCTCACTGAGGCACCCCCTTCCCACTGAAGTCAGGCAGCCAGCTAAGACTCTAGCACATAAGAGTACATTTTTTATCCAGCAGAAATATTTAGCTTGGCTCTCCTCCAGGGAATGCTGGAAGAATGGACTGAATTAGGGGATTTACCTTCCACGTGTTTGGCACGCGTCATTTAGAGTATCTGAGAAGCTTGTCTCTCCTTTCTCCATGGTATCTGAGCAGTAGAGAAGGCTGTCAAACTATAGGAAGAGTAATGTCACTCCCTACTATAGTAAGATATATGATCTGAAGTTACAAATGGACATCTATCTCACTCAGAATCCAGTTTGATTTCTTTCCACGACTGATACAACTATAAAAGGACATTCTAGGTATCTATCACTGTTGGAAGAAAAACCCTGTGTTTTCCCTAAATTTTAAAGATGCTTTCATATTTTTCCTCTTCACACCTCTTTGGAATTGCATAAGACTTTGAACATTTTTAATAACCTTAATTAAAAAGAAAAAAGTCCTGCATCATAAGGCAGTTTTGGCTTTTTGATGTATAGCTTTATGAGGACCTGTTATTTTATTTTAACATAGACATTATTGGGAGTTATATATAATCCAGTCACTCAATTTGTTCCCAGCTTTGTATGATTCAAATTTTTATTGACTTGATGCTGTGCTAAGCTACGAAATACTAAATAGACTCCAATGCCAAAAAGGACCCTAAGGATCATGTCCTCCTTTATTTTCTATGATAGAGGGAAAAGGAGTCCATACAAGCTAAGTGACTTGCCAAAGGTGATGGCTTGAGGTAGAAGTGGTGCCAGGTCTGAAGTCCGGTGTGCTTTCTGCCAGCCTAATGGGCACAAAGATCAGTGAGCGATGGGATCTCATTTGTTGCTGACATGTCTATGCTGACATAACAATTGCCAAAAGGGAAGGACTTATCATGGCCTCCAAATGGAGAAAGCTCATCTAAGTGTGAGTTCCTATAGAAATTGCCTATTTTCATCAGGAAACAAATTTGAGAGGATAACGCTAATTTCTTTATATGGGTAAAGAAAATGTTCGTACTCTTCCTCTTTGCGGGCGATGACATGGGGCTGTTAAGTATCTAGAGCTGGAAAGACCACCCCAAGAGCACACTGTGTTCCCAGGCAACGATGTCCACCTCTTTGTCCAAAAACCCAGTTCAGTGCAGCCTGTGCATTCAATTGTTTGACTGTGAATGGGAACCAAAAACCCATTGCCGTCCAGGTGATTCTGATTCATAGCCACCCTACAGAACAAAGTAGAACTGCCCCATAGGGTTTCCAAGGAGCAGCTGGTGGATTTGAACTGCCGACCTTTTGGTTAGCAGCCAAGCTCGTAACCATTGTGCCACCAAATTTAATCACGCTAAAAAAAAAAAAAAAAGGGCACAGGTTGAAGTGGAGGAGGTTGCTATAAATTGGAAATGAATGCTTTATGAATACTATAATCTGTTAAAATGAAGACGGGAGAATATATATACTATCCACACATGTACATACAATAAGCTATTCAAGAAGCTGGAAAGAGTGGTTACATATGAGGAAGAGAACAGGGTAGTAGCTGGTTGAATTTTGAACTACGTGAATATTTACCTACACAAAAATAAGTTAAATATAATTTAGAGTAATAAATTGCTTTAAATTAAAAAAGATCATCAATGTTGCGGAAGATGTGCTAAATCTCGATGCAGGGCAATTTGGCAAACTTATCATATATTGTTACACAGAAATGACGCTTGTAGAAATTTATTCTAGGATAGTGACTATGAACACACCCAAAGAATCATCCACTAGGTTGTTGCCCACAAGCACTGTTTCTAATATTGAAAAACTGAAGACAGGCCAAATGATCAGCTCTATGGAATTGGTTAAGTGTATTATTTTGAAAGTAAATTCTGTGAGGTCATTCAGGATAATAGTTAAGAGAAGTGGCTCAAGAGTTACTCTGACAGGGCTAAGATCCTGGCTCCACTATTCACATGCTGTCTAACTGCAGGCAAGTTAATTACCTTCTCTACTCGTCCCACATTTTTGTAAAAAAAAAAAAAATTGTAGGTAATAATGTAAGTTTATTGGGAGGTTGTGCAGACTGAATCAGTTAACACACATAGAGCATCTGGGAAAAGGCCTGACACACAGAACAGGCTTAATAAATATCCCGTAGAGCTTGAATACCTTACAATAAACATGTCCTATTTTTATAATAAATAACAGTATTGCAGAAGATAGTAATGATGAGGAAATATTTGGACTCATAGCTGAAATTATGGTCTCTTTTTGGTAGTTATATAGTCCCTGGGTGGTGCAAAAGGTTAAGACCTTGACTAGTAGCCAAAAAGTTGGCAGTTAGAACCCACACAGAGGTGCCTCGGAAGAAAAACCTGGTGATCTGGGGCACAGTTCTACTCTGCATGCATGGGGTTGCCATGAGTCAGAATCAACAGGACGGCAATTAGCGACAACACTTATACGTCTGTGTGTATCCGTAGAAAAAAGACTAGAAATATATACACACAATATTGGTAATTATAACTAGGTGGTAGAAACACTAGTGATAGATTTTTTTTCTTCTGCATTTTTCAACTTTTCAAGAAAAAATATTATTCTTATAATCAGAAAAGGAGTTATGAACTAGATAGAGGAGTAGAAAAATGCTCTTTTTTGAATAACCACCACATTTTCAATTTGAATTCCTAAAATTAAATGCATTTTGTTGTCCTATATTCAGTTATAAGGAGCTCTGGTGAGGCAATGGTTACGCTTTCGGCTGCTAACCAGGTCAGCGGTTCAAACCCACCAACTGCTGAGGAAGAAAGATGTGGCTGTCTGCTTCTGTAAAGAGGAGAGCCTTGGATACCCTGTGGGGTGGTTCTACTCTGTCCTATAGCGTATCTGTGAGTCGAAATCAACTTGATAGCACACAACAAATACTCAGATTTGCTCGATTTTAAAATCAAACCTTGTCTGAAGGAGAATCATGAAGTAGAAAATTCTCCTTCACAAAACTGCCTAATTCATTAAAATCTTATTAAAAATCTTTATTAAAATCTGGTAATCATCTTTGCTGGTAAAGTTCTGAGACTGACTTGATGGAGCTGAGCCCCTCTGCTCAGCTCCCTCCCACCTCTTGAAGTGATCAGCTAGCTCCTGACCCCCAGCGTGATGAATTAAATGTATGGCAGATATGACAGGTGAGGAGTGCCTGGAGGGGCTTAACCAGCAGGGATAAGATAAAGCCCCCATTTAAGAACAAAACCCCCAACAAAGCTTGCCCATTAATGACCACGCACAGAATCTCTTTATTTGTCCCATTTGGTAAGTGCAAGCGGAAACCATAGACAACGTGTTAGAGGACGGCTGTTTCTCCAAGGGCCTCTGAACAACTAATTGAAAATCCGAGGTTTTCTGCTAAACATATCTGAAAGGCTCAGCTTCCGTGGACCTGAACAAGGCTGCCTTTTAATGCTACATTAATACAACAGGCATAAGTTTACAGCTAGGCTAAGTGGAATTACTATATATAAACCATAATATCTATTTTGCCAGGATCTAGCTAAGCCCTACAGAGACAAGTACAGCAGGACAAATCCAAGGAATTTTGGAAGTCAATCCATTAGGATTACAGAGCAGCCCCTGATTTTGGAAGTCATAGGCTCAATCTATGGAAGCAATGAAGTCTCAATCTTCTTTTCTCCAACCTCTTATCTGAAGGCCTATTGACCTAGTTTTTTTTTTGTTATTATTTGAAATAAGCTGATACATTACAGATGAAATTATAATTATGTTCTGTAATATTTACATGAGATGATTGTGCAGGCAGCCTATCAAATACTATCTTTTCTGCCATAATTGGAAACTATCTGTATATCAAAAGTGTAACACATAATTACAATAACCTGAATATTACTAATATTACAAGATACTAATGGTACATATAAGAAAACTGGATGCTTGGTTACAATTTCCTCCTTCAAGACTTTTACCCACTGTCCATTTAAGCTTATTAACACAAGGCATTGTAAAATGAGCTAAATTATGGGAACACTCTCTGAAAATGTACTGTCATCTGGGGTTTAGCTCTTGTGAATTGGTTTGTGTGACGTCACATTTACATGCAGAAGTTTCTCAAGACATACTTGCTGAAAAAGTAAGATCGTTGAAAAGAATTTAAAACCACAGATGCATGAAGACAATCTTGAAGTATCTTGGAAGTCAGAATAGATCCATCGGTGGGAGTCCTTGGCCATTCTGGCTCTCATGCAAGGTCAGTCATACTAAAGACAGCTATGGTTGACTAAGGAGTCTCTGGGTGGTGCAAACAGTTAACAGGCCCAGCTGCTAACCAGACAGTTGGAGGTTCTAGTCTACCCAGAGGTGCCTTGGAAGGAAGGCCTGGTGATCTACTTCCAAAAAATCAGCTATTGAAAACCGTGCAGAACACAGTTCTGCTCTGATCACGTGGGGTCACCATGAGTCATAGTCAACTTGGTGACAACTGGTTTACTGGTTAAGGCTGGCTGAATTGCTATCAAAGACCAAGTAAAGTAACAGTGGGGAGCATCAAATAATCTCTCTTCCACAGATAAGGAAATGGTGATTCAGTTAAGCAACTGTCCCAAGCTTGAAAAGCAATTCAGTAACTGGACTGGGCATCCCACTGTGAGGCTCCAATGACTCTATCCACCACCACTATCTGCTGTCCCTCTAGCATTGTCCGCTGGGAACTGGTTTGTGTACTACTACTCCCAGCAGAAAGTTTCCTGGTCAAGGCTAGCTTTAATTCAGCATCTGTGAGAAACTTTGGCTAAGCATGCATTCTTTCCTTCTCACTAAGGAGAACCAGCACTGGAAACATCTGAAACATAAGGACCCAACTTATGCCTACACTGCCAGGAAAATCAGAGAGAATGTTCCTGCTAATAGAGGTCAAGATAAAAGTGAGGCTGCCTGGATGTTGTCAGAAGCCCAGGGCTCCTTGTGGTGCTTTCTTTCTCCAATTTCACGCACAAGTAGAATTATCCAGATGTTCCTCAAAACATCAGATTCAAGCCATTTGACATATACTCTTCAAGTCCCTGTACCTGGAACCTTCGCTAAAACATTCACCTTTGTTTTTAAACAGCCCCAAGAGTTTCCCTGCTATCTAAGCATCCCACCAAAACCCAGTGAGAGCGATTGCAGTTGCTGCCCTGTGAACAGGCCTGGATTTCGTCTGTCTGCAGCTCAAAACCCAGAAAGGACATTTAGCAGAAGAACCAGATAGACACTGGGGCAAACTGCTTTTGGGCTTTATCTGAATGACAATACTTAACTTTCACCACCTGGGCCGAGGCTTGGAGAGGAAACAGTCACACTCAATTATTGTCTCTTTCTCCTAGACAACTACTGTTTAATCCTACCTCCAGCTGATATTAACTGGTGGAAAACAGAATGCTATTTTTAGACAAGACAGTGATTTTCCCCTTTCATCTAGGAGAAATGTACTTCCTCTTGCAGTCCGGGCCATTCCAGATGCTGGATTTTGGGTAAAATTTAGTACTAGGGCATTATTACCCTGTGCAGAATGAGTGGGCTTTGAACTGTGTGAGACAGTTCTGAAATCACATGGCCTCTGCACCGCGCATTTTCTCCACTGTTGAACTGCTGAGTCACACACGATGTATGCTGCACCCCAACAAGCTACACTCTGACACAATGAGATGGATAATTCACTTTAAATAAGACTAGCATACAAGAGGGAAATTAACCAAAATAACAGTGAAAAAGCTTCTTGACACATTTTTGCTTTCCATCCTCCTTCTCAGGCTGACAAAGAATCTGATCAAGAACCTGATTCAGCATGTAGTAAACCTAAAATGAAATTTCCAGAGTTGGCTAATAAATATTTTTTGGATTGATCATGATGACTTTTTTTTTTTAGTTAGTTATTTGTCAAGGAAAGAGTAATTACTAAAATAATTCCTCATCTTTATACATGAAGGGACACCTTAGAAAAAAATATGTATCACACAGAGTAGGCAAACATACCTGATTCTTAAATACCTGAAAATGAGTAGAAACCCACGCTTACACGCTAACAGTTCATGCTTTGCTTTAAAATCTGAGTGCCCATTTCTCTAGGGGGAGATGAAAAAGACTTCTCCTGGTGCCAAGGTTACCTGCCTGTAGCCAAGATGTGAAAATACTGAGAGCACACATACTTGGTGTACAAGGCAGCACATTTTTGAAACTCAAGCACATTATTTTCCCTGGTACTTTCTGCCATTTGAAGAATGATCTGGTAAGGAGGTGTTGAGTTAGTTTACATTAACCTCTGCCTGACCTGGAGGTAGAGGTTTTAAGAGCTGGGCAGCAGCAGTCACAGTCAGGAAGTACTCAGAATTGTGGCCCCAGGAAAACAGTGGGAGCAAAGGACTGCATTCGCGGGGACCCAAGAGTCACCCCACCATTCTTAATGTAGATGGAGGGCGTCCCCTTCGCCCTTTGGGGGGAAGGGAATCCATCCATCTTCATTTGGGCTTTTTTTGGGGGCAGGGTGGAGGGAGAGAGAGAGCTGCCATTTCCTTTGGCTTTTAAACCAGGCACTAGTCGTGATTATTCATTTCTACCCCCGTTACCCACATCACACCCTCCTAGCAGTACCCAAGGAAGAATCAACATTCTGTGTTTGTTAATCAACTATTGCAAGCTGAGCAGCAGCAAGCCAAAACGGAGTCAAAACCTACAATAATAATAATAAATAGGTACGTGTGTTGTGGGGCAGGGGGTCTATGTTCTAAAAGCCTTAGAGGTTTCTATATAACAGTATCTCCCCTTACAAGCAATTAGACACAAAGGATATTTCACTGTTAGAAATGGTTAGTGCAGCCAATGTTTTTTGCATACATGACACTACAATAGGTTAGATTCTACTTCCTTCATGCTCCCATCAGGAGCTGCGCAGGCAGTGGTAGCCCCAAACTGTGGGAATTCATTTCAAATTGTTTCTTAGTATAAATCAGTGGAAAAGTCAATTTCAGTATACGGAATTCCATGTTTTGAATTATCCTCACAAAGGATTACACGTTTTCCTACCCTATGAGAAGAAAAACTAAGATTTACAATTAACTATTTTTTTTTTATGAGAAGAAAAACTAAGATTTACAATTAACTCAGCTTTCTATAGGAAATAGAAAATTATCCTTTGCTACACTTTTACTTAGACCTTAAAGGAGAATGAATAAAAATACTGCAAATTACAGAGATGTGTTACAATTCATGGAGCAAAAAATGTACTTTTAAGATTCTATTTTTTTTATAAAAAAAAAATTTTTTTTTTTTTGTAGTTTCAAATTTGAAGTGATGAAGAACCTCTCTGTAAGTATCAGCGAGTTATAAAAACAAGATATGTAGACCTTGGAGGCTAAAAGAATCTTTTCTGTCATAAAAAGTGATTATAAAGGCACTCTTCTCCCCACTAACCATTCTCCCAGAGGTAACCATTGTTACTTCCATATTTTCTCCTTACATATTTACATAGGTGTATCACTCTAATTTTACACAGGCTGTTTGGCAACTCATTTGATTAAGGATATATCTGGATAGTTTTCTTTTTGATGGTAGCAAACCATTCCATTGTAAGAATGCACCCCAATATTATTTCCCTCTTGGTGGTCATTTAGGTTTTTTTTTTTTTCCTATTTCAAACAATATTACATTGAACATCCTTGTATATATACTTTACATATATATACAAGGTATCTGTAGGATGTCAGGTTAAAGAGTAGGTTTATTTTTTATTTTGATATGTCCCACTTGCTCTCCATCCCTGATGAATGTATTTACAACTTCATGAATAGCGGGTTTTCCCCCATTCTTGCTATACTTGGCATTTTCTAGCTATTTTCATCTTCATCCATCTGGTAAGCAAAATGGTATGGGATCATTAGTTCTACATCAGGATAGATCACCTCCTGAATATATCTTGTGACTGTACTTGAAAGCCTGTCTACTTCACTCCCAGGCCTTCTGGACAGGTCTGAATTCTAAGTCCATTCTCCAAAGTAGAAACTAATCACGGATGGGCCAGAGCTCAGTTTGCCTGTTGGTTATCATTAAAATCTTCCAGTGCCCCTGAAATGCATGAAGACCTCTGGCCCTAATTAGCTGGAAGCTTTGAGCCCATCACTCAATGTCTCTGAGCCTCAATTTCCTTATTAAGACCTTGGACTCAGACAAGAAGTAGCATGTCTACATACCACAGTACTTGCTGCTGGGGATAGTTGAAATGAAGTAGAGGCACTCAGGATCTAATTGCGTACTTAAAGATATATTTGAAATAATAGCGAACTATGATAGGAGCCCTGGTGGTGCAGTGAATAAGACCTTAGCTGCTAACCGAAAGGTCAGTGGTTCAAACCCACCAGCGGCTCCATGGAGAAAAGATGCGATTATCTGCTTCAATAGAAATTATAGCCTAGTAACCCCACAGGGGCAGTTCTACTCTGTCCTATAGAGTCACTATGAGTCAGAGTCTACTCAATGGCACACAACAACAACAACATGGGATATGACAGTCATGCCACATGCAGATGAATTCAGTCAGAAGGCAAGCCAGGGACAACCTAGCTGGGGTGGTATCCTGATCCAGGTGTTTAGGGAAGAGGCTTATTTGAGTTGCCGGAAGGCATTGAGAATAGATTAGTGGGACCATTTAACTGATCTGGCTTAGCATTGGGGGGTGGAGTCTTCCTGTTTCTCCTGACTGCTTCCAGATATTTCTCTTGACCCCCCAAACCCCAGTTCATTTGAAGCACATGACTTCAGGCACTTGTTGCACCTTTGCTGCACCTCTGCTTGTTGCCATCATCCACAGATCTCCTGGTGTCTACACCCCTTTACTGGCTTTGATGCCTGACTGTCTTCCTTCTTCACTGTTACTTGTTACCTCTAACACATCACCAGGCCTCAATAGCCAACCAATTTTTTCTCCCCTATCTTCCCCTTCCTGCCCCCTCATAACACCATGAAACAACATGAAGCGTACTTCCTCCAAAACTTCATTCTCTAACCTCTGCCTTTTCAGTTTTCCCAGTCATTGGCTTTAATACCCTGACACCAAAAATTCCTCAGATCACATTAGATCTTCCAATCCAATGACCAATTGCCCAACTTTTTCACAGTCCAATATATACCTTTTGTCCTCACTTCCCTTAATACCCAACTTCCAGTCCATGGTCCATCCTCCCTTGCATATAATATTCAATTACATGGCCCCTCTTCTGTTGTACTTACCCCAACCCCCAGTACTCGAGAGTATTATCTGTGTCTACAGGTTCCACTTCCTCTCATCCCAATCTCTCCCCAAACTACAATCAAGCCTTAATTCCCACAATTTCACTGAAATCACTCCACATGTTCATGAATTTGCCAAATGAATGGGTAACTCCTTGTTCTCATCTTGTTTATCTCTGAGCAGGACTTGACACAATCACTGCCTCCTTGAGAAAATTCTTCATTTGACTTGTAAGCACTACACTCTCCTCTTTTCCTCCTACCTCACTGGTCTGTACTTCTAGTCTCCTTCACTGGCTCCTTATTTTCCCCTCTGAATAGTAGAGTGACCTCTGCTCAGCTACAGCATCTAATGCTTGGATTTAAATAGCCGCCTATATGCTGACAATTCCCAACTTTAATCTCTAGTCTGGAATACTCTGCTGAGCACCAGATTATTATAACCAGCTCCTCATTTGCTATCTTTATTTGGACATTTTATTGCTGAATCTCAAACTTAACAGTCCAAAACAGAACTGACTCTCTCCTCCTAAAACTGCTCTTCTCCCTGTCTTCCAATCACAGTGAATGGCACCTGCATTTATCAAGATCGAACTTAGGAATCATCATTCATTTGTCATTTCCCCCTTTCTCTCTATCCCCATTTCCCACATCTAATCCATCAGCAAGCCCTACCAGCTCTACCTTCCAAATATATCTCAAATCCTCCAACCATCTCTACCACTACTATCCAAGCCCAAGACACTATCATCTCTTGCCTGGATTGTTGGAAGAAAAAAAAAAAACAAAAAACCTACTAACTGGTATTCCTCTTCCACTCTTGTCCCTTACTATCTGTTCTTCACTCAATGCTCAGAGAGATCCTGTTAGAGCACAAATCAGATCATACCACTCCAATGACAAAACCTGCCCAGGGCTTTCCATCATCCTCAGAATAAAATTAAAACTTCTGTCTTATTATGGCATACAAAGACCTTCCATGTTCTACCTTCCTGTCTGATCTCATCCCCTTCCACTCTCCCACTTGCTCCTCGGCTCCAGCCACACTGGACTTTTTGTTGTTTCTCTAACAAACAAGCTTATTCCCACCTTTGATTCTGTACCATTCTTCTACCAGACCATACATGGATCACTTACTCATTTTATTACAGTCACCTCTTCAGGGATCTTCTTTGCTCACCTTTACCTAAAACAGCACCCTAGTCAGTAATTCTCTGTTCCCTTACCCTGCTTTAATTCTACTTATCATTATCTGCAATTGTATTAATTAATTTGTTTATTGATTTATATGTCTCTCCTACTAAAATGTAATTCCCACTGGGGTTAGAGGGTGTCTTTTTTGTTTACGCTATATACTCGGCACCTGGTACAAGTAAGTGCTCAAGAAATACTTGTTGAATGAAAAATGATTGAATGATTGGATGGAGAATTTGAATGCTATAAATTTAAATTTAGTTCATTTAATGATTATTGAAGGAGCTTGAATGGTGCAAGTGGTTTGTGATTGACTGCTAACCTAAAGGCCATTCGTTTGAACCCACCCAGTGGGTCTGAAGAAGAAAGGCCTGGTGAAATGCTTTCACAAAGATTACAGCTAAGAAAACCCTATGGAGCAATTTTACTCTCTAACACATGGGGTCACCATGAGTTGAGGCCAACTCGAGAGCAGGAAACAACAACAAAGTGATTATTCAGCACAATGATTTCTTAAACAGGAATTTGACATTATGAAGATGGGGCTAGAGAAACATGCTAGTTACTTGTGTGGGAATGCTAAGGTGGAAGCAAATGGAGACCAGAATCACCTGCTCTGAGGTTGTTCCAAGAATCGCCTGAGAAGTAAAAAGAACTTTTGCCAAATATTATTGCAGGGTTGTATATATTGTGAAGGGGGCCAAAGAGAGGAAGAGTAGCAAAGCATTTCAAGAATATAAACCTATAGAACCAAGAGATACTCCTTGCCCAAATGGGAAAGTTAGAGGAGAAATTGGCAAGGGGTGAGGGGCAGAAGAGAAAGACTACAAAAATTTGTGTTTTGTTCTATCAATTTTCAACAGCAAAAGTTGAGCTATGATTTTTAGAATATACTTCTTATTATCTGTCTCATCTATATTTCTATATTTTAAAGGATAATGAATTAACTAAGAGCTAAGGCATTTTCTAAAGGAGTCCTGGTGGTGCAATGGTTAAGTGCTCCGCTGGTAACTGAAAAAGGTCAGCGATTGGAACCCACCAACTGCTCTATGGAAGAAAAGACCTGGTAATCTGCTCCCATAAAGATTACAGCCTAGGAAACCCAATGGGGCAGCTCTGCTCCACCATAAACCAAAACCAAACCCACTGCCATCGAGTGATTCCGACTCATAGAGACCCTACAGGTATCTATTTACAGCACACAGCAACAAGAGATTTTCTTAGCGTAGGAGGGGTATGAGAATGAAAGCTGAGTTTTATATAAAGCAACGATCTAATGCTTATTACAACCATTGTCATTTTATAAGTTGATTCTTGGTTCTGCTAGGAATCCTGTGACTCCAAATGATTTAAAATGGTTTTTTGACATGTTTTCCTTTGAAATACAGTGAATTTGGCATTATCTGCACAGATACATGTGAAGTTAATTTACTGAAAAGAAAAATAAATATTGTGCAATAAACCAGTAAATTACCCTAAAAATTAAGGGATATATATATATATATATATATATATATATATATATACACACACACACACACCAAGCCTATTGCCATCGAGTCGATTCCAACTCATAACTACCCTACAGAACAGAGTAGAGCTGCCCCATAGGGTTTCCAAGGAGTGCCTGGTGGATTCGAACTGCCGACCTTTTTTGGTTAGCAGCCATAGCTCTTAACCACTAGGCAACTAGCGTTTCCGATATGCATACATATAGTCATGTGTCACTTAATGCCCATGATACGTTCTGTGAAACAGGACATAATGGGATTCGGACGTTGTGTGAACATGCCTAAACTGTGAGCAACAGCATTCACTGATTTTCCACCTTCGCGTTGTTTAAACACCTTGGTTTCACTTCCAAACTGATACTTCTCCTTTGCCTCTTGCTGCTGCTATCACTAGCACAGGTTTTGTTGCATTTGGGAGCCACGATGCACCTCACAGTAATATTTTCGAAAGAAATTAAACAGAGATAATGCCACAATACTCAAGAGACAAGCGATACACGAAATTGGATGCCGCTGCCTACGAGTTTACGCATACACTGTTATACAGCAAGCTTTTTATTTGTAAGTAGGGAAAGGTCACATTAAAATAATGGAAGTGCAGTAGAGTACATACGTAAGCCAGTAACATAGGCATTTATTATCGCTACCAAGACACATGTATTATAGGTTTTATATGTACGGTACCGTTATATGCTTGGCAGTGTAATCGCTTTGTATAAAAGAGACAAGAGATACACTCGTTGCACTTGCTATGTCCAGTTCTCCGACTGGGATTTCTTAACTCTGTTATAATTTTACGGGATTATAGACTTATGTGCAGTCGGACACAGCCCGAAGAGATGTTATGCAATGCATGGCTGTGTGTATACACACACACAGGCATATATATATTCCTACACTCGATCCAGTATGCATCCCAAACCAACAATTGTGGTCAAAAATTAAGGACCATTGCCTCTCAAGGTCTGTAAGAAAAAAAATTGCATCTATCTGAAAATACTTGGGAAGTATATGAGGCAAAAGGCATCTTTTCACCTTTCTATACAAATATAACATTAACAACAGTGCTTGAACATGCTTTTCTCTAAACTGCTCATAAAAATTCTTGAGGTTCTTAACCTTACTGGAAAAGAAAACCTCAGATGACTAGAAAGTAAATACACAGCATATCCCCAATATCATGGCCATCTTCAAGCAATTTCTCACACTTATAATGCATTTATTTTTATATAAAGCATGTGTGTCTTTGGGGCAAACCAGGCCTTTTATTCTTATGTTGTGAAAGTCCCTTCTAATTAAAACAGGAAATACAAATTTCCTTGTCTAGCTCTAAGGAGAAATCCCACTTAGCACAAGCAGCTGTCTGCAATTTCTGATGACCCCTTTTCTGGCTGTACTAAACGTGCGCTGCTGAATTCATATTTCTTGAGCGCTCTTGAATCCACAGTCAAAATACAAAGGCCACACCCTGTGTACCTGCATTCCCAACTGCCAGGGCTTTGCATACTTTGGGCACCTTCACAAGATAAATAACAGACACATGCAGTGCCGTAGCTTCTAAAACTTACTCATACTGAAGAAGGCTGAAAATGCTCTGAAGGAGGGGGTCAAGTAAAACAAAAAGTCTTTTCAGAAAAAGCTGTTGGTCTTGCTGGCTGCTGTGTAGTAGTCCATTTCAACTCGGGCCCTAATAAAGGAGAGAAGGTGAATAAATTTCTTTTAAAAAGCCATTCTTCTTTAAATGCTTTGCATTATAACCCAAATTGCAAGCAAGAAGAATCTTGTCCCATCCTTCTAATTAAAAAGCATAAGTAGTTCCTTTACTGACCACAGCAAAGAACAAAAAGACTCAAACCCACTTCCTCTTGCTGCTTCTGAGAGAGTCCTGTGGCTATTGGGTCTGAGGCAATGAAGGCTCAAGCAAGTTTGTACACATCAGAGTGGATTAGACATGGTATCTAGTGAGTGGGACAGTTTTTCCACACTTGTCAAGCCTAGATTAATATTCCTACTAATTGCATTTTAGGGACGGCCAATTAGTTCAAGTCAAATCACTTAAGGAGGGGAGGAAGGAAGGAAGGTGGGAAGGCCAAAAGCTGCCCCTATTCCCTTAGGGATCTGTGGGTCTGAGTCCAAACTCCCTGTGCTTCCTCCATTTCGCGAAGGGGGGCTCACTCGCTGGACATCAGAGTTGTTAGTTGCTGTTGAGTGGGTTCCGACCCAGTGAGATCCCATATGTGCAAAGTAGAATTGCTCCGTGGGGTTTTCAAGGCTGTGACTTTTTGGAAACAGATCTTCCAAGTCACCTGTGGGTGGGTGCGGACTGCCAACCTTTCAGCTAGTAGTCAAGTACTTAACAGTTTGCTCCACCCAGGGACTCCTGGACATCAGAGTAGGAAGGCCATACCCTAACTCCTGCTGGGCTCTAACAACAAAGAGTTGATGATGGAAGTTTGCACTTAAAAAATGAAATAAAACTGCTTTGTAGCTTCATCGGTAAAGAATTATGATATGAAATTCTTAATTTGAAAAGGGCTTCTTTTTATTTTAAATACTTCAATTTTTACCTTTATATCAGAAACAAGGTGTTTTTTTTTTTTCCCTTGAGTGAAAAGTTTGATTGTTCTTTAGAATGAACCTACCAGCCCCCTTCAACTAAGACCCAAACTCATTACCCATTGCCATCGAGTCAATTCAGGCTCATAGGGACCCTGTAGGACAGAGTAGAACTTCCCCACAGGGTTTCCAAGGCTTTAAATCTTTATAGAAGCAAACTGCCACATCTTTCTCACATAGAGCAGCTAGTGGGTTTGAACCCATGGCCTTTTGTTTAGTAGCCAAGCACTTAACCACTGCATCCCCAGGGCTCCTGCCAAACTATATATATACCAATTTAATTTCATTTGGCCTCTCAAGAGGAAACCCTGGTGGCTTAGTGATTAAGTGCTACGGCTGCTAACCAAAAGGTCGGCAGTTCAAATCCACCAGGCACTCCTTGGAAACTCTATGGGGCAGATCTACTCTGTCCTATAGGGTCACTATGAGTTGGAATCGACTTGAGGGCAATGGGTTTTGTCTGTCAAAAAGAGTCTAATTACTTATTCCAAATATGCAAATTGAGCAAAGCAATGGTTGTGCCTTACAGTAACAGCAGGCACATTGGAAACTAAAGTGTAACAATATCTGTGAATCCTTTAACATTCTACAGTCAAGGGCCAAGAATTGTTCTCATGAGTCTCCATAAACATGGCAAGAAAGTTAGTTAATAAACACCAACTAACCTGTTTCAACTGCAGCAATAAATTGTTCGATTGGCGAAATGTCCACAAGTTCTGCTCAAAACACCTTGTGAATTGTTTAATCAGCAAACTCTTGCAACACTCAACAAATAGATATTGGCAAGTTAGGGAGACACAAGGTCCCTTAAGTATTAACTATGTTGATAATCTAATCTGCAGGCTTTTCAAGGGGACACATATTCCATTCTTTTTTTTTTTTTTTAAGTTTTAGACACTCAAATGACAAACATATTCCATTAAAAATGTTCTAACAAGTAAATAAGCACAAGAGATGTATAGATGACTAGTTATGATAGTGAACCAGGATGCTAATCACACACTAGGCCCCAATCAGATTAATAATATATCTCATGTACACAATAATGAAGGTCATGTATACACGCTTCTAACTTAATGACAGCATTTTGTTCACACAAATATGACTAAATCAAAGAAAAAAATTCTTCCAAAAGCCAAGTCTTTATGGTTCACCAAACCGCAAGCTATGATATTATCAGATATATATTTAAGCCTTCCCTCTCACCCCCCACCCCAACCCCTGTCCCCTACCAGGCAAAGTACTAGGAACATTCAACTAGCAGCGATTTTTAACTGTTGAAAAATCTTGGGTAAAAACTCTATGATGCGTTTTGAACCAGAAGTGGTGGGTGCGAAGTAGTCATCCTTCACAACGACCACTTCTGCAGAGGTGCCGACACTTAGTGAAGAGCAGTTTAGGTGTGGTGAACCAAGACCTAACTCATTAATTGCTGAGAAACTCAAGGTAGAGTCATGCTTTCTGTGAATGGTTTCCTTCCTTGGCTAAGACGATCCAGGAAGACCACACTGAGAGATGCCAGTAAGCTGATGAAACCCAGGTCACAGGTTCATAGCATTGAGGATCTTTTCAGTATATTTTGTTCCAAGGTTATAAACCAAATGCCAGCATTCATGGTAGTGATATTTTGAGTAAGCTGGTGTGCATGGAACATCAAAGCCCTATTCTCGATACTAACTCAAAATATGTGTCCTTTTTCTCAAAGAGGGGAGCCCTAGTGGTGCAGTGGTTAAGAACGCAGGCTGCTAACCAAAAGGTTGGCAGTTTGAATCCACCAGCTGCCTCTTGGAAGTCCTATGGGGCAGTTACACTCTGTCCTATAGGGTAGCTATATTCAGAATTGACTCAACAACAACTTTTTTTTTTGGTCAAAGAATCACTGGTATGTTTTTGCTCATGAAAGAACACATATACACTATCCCATAAAGATAAAAGAAATTTACACTTTTGTTGGTGTGCGAAAGTTTGAAAATCATTCAATTAAGATTCTCTCCTTTATTTTTCAAAAGTCTAGCTCTGGTTCATTATAAATATACTCACCATAAAATAATTGATTAAGCTGCATGTAGCTATTTTTAGTTCTACCTGAAGTAAAACACCCAGGGCCCTTATCTTCTTAAAGCTTATACATTAACCGACAGTGATCTCCCTCGACTAAAATATCTGCTTTTCCTGTATATATTTGGTAAAGCACAAAAGACAACACATAGAATTTATTGTTTTAGTTGAGGAGCTATACTTTTTACCCACGTAATGGTCTTTTAAACACGTCATATATTCTTGAAAGAAAACTGAAAACTACTAAAGACAGTCTTCGCACAATAATTCAGAATTAAAGTAAGACACAGACAGAAAGGAACTCGCAGCAATTTGATTTTCAATTTTAAGCAGAAATATGACCAGGCGTACACACAAAAGATTTTTTTTTTTAACTTTGAAGAATTAAGAGGCAAATCATTCATTTCATATCAAAAAATGTTTTAAAATCTTTTCCGTACAATAGCTGAACTTCAGTTTTCTTTATGCACAACTGCTGAGGTAAATAAAATTTAGATTATCTTATTCTGTATTTGCCTGCTACAATCAAATAATGACAACTACCTCAAGACCCCATCAGTCTTTTGGGCAACCCCTAACCAAGCAGTAGACAGACTGATGCTGCAAGCAGATGACCTATGATCCAGGAATTTAGTCTTCATGAAAAAGGAGAGACCAACACAAAGATCATGCTCTGCAAAGACGCCCCAGAAGGGCTTTTATTCTGTAACTTTTTACAAGTAGTTCATAACCTTTGTACTCTAGACACTCATTCAAACTACCTCACTCTCTGTAAACCAGGAGCTAAGGATGCTTTAAGGCATGAACTTTCTACCCAAACAGAGTACTGTAAACATTCAGGGGAGGCATGGTGCTACTGCTAAAATAAACCATAAAAAAGGACATTAGCCAAGACACTTTTATTCAGGAAGCCTCTCTCCATTCAGGGAACCCGACCTCGACTTTGAATCTTCCACACAAGAGCCAGGTCCCAGTGAGAATAAGTAAGCCTTCTCAGACTTTTTTTTTTCTCAGACTACCGACCTTTCAAAGCTTGGAAGGGTTCTTAGGTGCTAATAAAAATAATATTTACAAGAATTACCAACAATTAGGATGCAATTCAATAGTGTATTTATGTATTCATAGCCTGGGCCTCCACAGTGTTTTCTCCATTTTAAATTGTAAATGAAATACTCATAGGAAAACAAAAACACACACACAGGGGGAGGATCTTATTCAAAGGAGATTATTACTTATCATTTCTACTTCATACCAGTTTGGTTATTTTAATTTTTGGCTGAGTGAGTCTTCATTAAGAGATCTGCTGTCAAGTACAAAGATGTTTTGACTACAAATTCAAATGAAATTATTTGATCCTAGATTGCAAAAAGGCTTTTCTTTTGGCGGGAGGGGGTGGCAAGAAGGGAAGAAAGGAGTCACCAGTGCAAACAGCTTTCTGGCTGTGCTCCTAAACCTGGTGAAAATGAAATCCTCAGGTGAAGCTGAAATAGGGTTCAATTTGCCTAAAATGACTAAAATAACAAACTTTAGTCTAAAGTAATTAGAATAAAATTCTAATTACTCTAAAAATGACTCTGAGATTACAAAGTAAATTTGGGGAAAATAGTTATATCTTATAATCTTGAGGTTTAATAACTTCTGGATGGTGACTACAGATTTTTTTAAGTTATATAATTTTACGCACTTAGCTGAGAAATATTGGGTCGTTAATCTGCCCCCCTATCAAATGCATCAGGTGTTAACCACCAGGATATAGTAGTCTATCTTCCACCAAAGGATCTGAAATAGTTGTTGAATTAAATATGCTAGATATTTCAGTATGCCACAATGTAATTAGGTTTATATTGTTGACATCAAGTTGATAATTAGAATTGTTAGTAAAATGTATAGTACATAAAGCATAAAAGACATAGTTAACTAGAAAAAGAAGATCATACCTTTAATACACAGAATATGGAAAACCTTTCTCGACTCGACAGCACTGGGTTTTGGGTTCATTAAAAAAATGCTGTCTAAATGTATAGAAAACTTGAAGAAAAAAAAAACTTGTTATATCTTAATCACAGTAAGCTCCTGGTCATTTGGTCATGTTCTTAGAGGTTTCCCTTGGTATACCTTATAGCTATATTTTTTAATAAAGTATGTCTTTGAACAAAAAAAACTGATTTTTTATTTAAATCCTAATTGCCCAAATTTATATACGGAAAAAGAAAGGTAACTAACTGGTTACGAGAAAATATACTGGCTACCCCATTCCCAAGATACAATATAACCATTATATGCCACCCACTCACCTTTTTCTCAAAGAATTTTTGCCTTCTATAAAGAAAATTCCAGTTTCAGCATCATCTCCCCCCCCGCCCCCCCCCCAATGCAGGGCCTCAGACTTCAGAGTCTTCCTAGACAAACCATATTGTGGTCTACTTCTTGCCTCTCTTTCTTCCAGGGGGAAAAGAAAGCTATGCCAGTTATCCTAAGCAACCCTTTGCTGCACCACACACCTGTTGAGACAACGGGTGGGTTAAACAAGCAAAATAACAGCTGAGAAAGTCAGGTCAGCTACCCTGTGATCTTGAAGACATTTACAGAAACAGTCCCCCTTCTCTCCCTTCTTTATTTGAAAATAGCAGTTTAAGTAACATGACTCCTTCCCTTCCTGTTTGAAGAGACAGTGAAAGCCCTCCCGCTGTGAGTCCACTCTCTTAGTCTGGGAAGAGGCTTGCCTGCATCCCCAAATTTAGGATTTAAGCCTGGGTCTACAGGAGCAAGAAGACCCATCCCACTGTGGTTATGTTTGTTCAAGGAGCCAGCACTAACTCAGAAAGTTAACCATTAACAAGAACCATATTACATGTCACATACTCTTGTTACCATGATTCTTACTCCTAGGTATAATTAAGGAAACTTCTTGGTTTTCTGATCTTCCCTAAATTCCTCTTCAGTTGGGCCCAGTGAAAAAACAAACAAACCACAAACTGAATGGAGACAGCATGGACTTATGACAAGTGAAATCCAACTTTTCTAGAAAGAATTATTTTTGAAAAACAGATGCAATTTTACGCAGCAAAACTTGCCAACCAGGCATGAAGATTTTATGGTCCATTTCTTCCAAATACATTTCTATAGAACTTTTTCCAAGTACAACTGATCACTAGTGCAAAGAATATGTGCCTCTTTAAGGACATGACTTTTAAATTAAAAAAAAAAAAAAGTTTTTCTGTACTTGTAACTTCTGGATAGTGTTCCTCTTAATGATCTTAGGCATGTATTAAAGTTGCTTTATTTTACCTCATAGAAGAAAAGAGAAAGAATGAATGGCCAAAATTCCCCTAAGTATTGATTCGTAAAGTATGTTTCCAAATGCGTAAATCTGTACGACATCTAGCCCACAAAACCAGCCCGTCCATTACAGCCTTCTGTGGAGAGGGAAGTTTTGTCTTGGTAGGTGAAATGGATAAAGGGAGACAACCTAACATGCCAGGAAAACTGAGTGCTCAAGAATATACATTCTTTTGAAATATTCTTACTTGTTAACTTAAAAGAACTTTTAAAGAAGGTAAAATAAACCCACAACAATTCATACCTTAAAGTACCACAAATAACTCTGAGGGTAAAGACGAAAAAAAGGGGGGGGCATAAATTCTTATACGTAATAGTTCTTCTGTTTTAGGCTTTCATAAAATCACACAATTTTAGAATTCCGTGTGGATCCTTAGGGATAATGTAGTAACATAGTGACACTACAGAGCAGAGTCGAACTGCCCCCCACAGGGTTTCCAAGGCTGTGAATCTTCATGGAAGCCGACTGCCACATCTTTCTCGCATAGAACCACTGACTTTTTGGTTAACAGCTGAGTGCTTAACCACTGTGCCAGCAGGGCTCCTAGTATAACAGTACACATTTTAATTTAGTAGTGGAACCATCACTGATCACCTTGTCTTCTTCCAGTAAGGCTACTGAAATCTCATAGTAACCCTAAGAAATGGAACAGATAAACGCAGAAATCTGGTTGGGGAGACCACCTAAGGATCCGAGGCCCATGTTTGAAAACCACTGTCAGTCAGTCGGGTTCCTCTATTGGGAACAGAGGCCTAATAAGGTCAGGTGACTTCTCAAAATTCACCTAGCATCAGAGATGGAACTCACGCACTCTCCTTACTCACACTAAGGAAAAACCAAATCGCTGCTGTCGGAGTCAACTCCCCACCAGATCTTAATAGTTTGGAATCCAAAATAGCATATTATTTTGCCCTTTTAGGATAAGATGTGGCAAATAGATTAGTGTGTATGTATTGGGAGGAGAGTGGGTGCCCGAAATTCTTGATCCTCTGATTCCAGTTTTCAGGGCCAAAAAAGACAAGAGGTAAAGAGAACAGAGACTCAAGAAAACATAGGACCAATTAAATTTAAGAGTTAAAGCAGCCATTCATCATTTTTTCCTATATGAATTTGTGTGTGTGTAGGAGTGTACAATACTGGGTAGGACGTAACGGATGCCACAAAAGTGGCAAAGAGAGGTGGAGCGGAAGGGAGGAGGGAGCAAGCAAGGCAGGGTCACGGAGAAGGTGTCATCTGAGCTCAACCTGGAAGAGACGGTGTGTTGATGGCACCAGGGATGGCATCACAGCAGCCACAGCTAGCCAAGCACAGGTGGAAAGAGTGCAGACCTTTCTCCCACCCACACTAGCTAAATTGAATGACTTAGGGAATTGTGAGAAGTACGACTGGAAAAGTTACTTTGGTCAGCAATTTGAAGCTAGGGTGGGAGTGGTGAGAAGAGGTAACCTGGAGTCAAAGCAAAGACAAAGGCTTCTGGTTGTAGAAAAGGACTGGGGAATGAAGGGAAGTGTTCACTTACTAAAAAACATGTCCATCTAGAAATAAGATCTATAACATTAGGTCAGCCACCTAAGGGGGCTGATGGTAAAAGAAACACATAGATTTCAACATTCATTGTCAAGCTCCTCTACATAGAGATAGTAAAGCATTGTCGACTCCAACTCATGGACGGAGACTTTATGCGCGTCAGAGCAGAACTGTGCTCCATAGAGCTTTCAATAGTTGATTTTTCAGAAGCAGATGACCAGGTTTCTTCCAAGGTGCCTCCAACTTAAACCTCCAACCCTTTTTTTTTTTTTTTTAGCAATAGAACCTATTGACCATTTGCACCACCGAGGGACTCCACAGAAATAGGACAGGTAACAATCATCTTTGGAGGCTGCAACTAGCTTGTTTTTCCAGTGTCGGTGTTTCTAACCTCCCCTTACCATATTATATCCTGCTGCCTCCAAAAGTGTTGAAACAAAGTTGAGAAGGATATCTCTCACATTTAGAGAAAAGAAGCTCCAAAATACTAAGGAGCTGAAAAGCTTAAATCTGATGTAAAGCAAAAGTAACAATAAGGAAAAAAGACAAGCCTCCTCTTTCCTTCCTGCCTTCAGTATTCCATTAAATGCATTTCTCTCCTGATAAGGCCCTGTGCTGACCAGACAGCCACACTCAGCTGCAGGGTTCACTAACTGAACTAAGCTGTCTTTTTTTCAAGGCTATCAATGAAACCCGAAGAGCCATAAAATTGTGAAATTGCGAGAAAAGGGGGCTAAGTCAAATGCAGACTTAGTGTAGCCTGATTCCTATAGGCATGGAGGGAACCCAGCTGCTGACCTTATGATAATGCAGTGTGGTCACTTCTAAGGGCTCGAGCTCTGCCCACGTCCACACATACACACATTGCTTCGTCAAGAGATGCTGCTTTTTAGAGACACTAGGCCCTTGTCCTCAGAAGTCTGGAAAAGGGAGAATAATTTTTTCCAGCTTCTAATCACTCATACCAAATAAAATCCAAAAGCATAACACTCACTTCCTAGTTACTACTACATTTTAAAATTTCTGGCATAAGCTGTTTAAAGAAGTGCCACAATTGAAGTTTTGCAGCCAAAAAATGACTATCCTTCTCCTTGGATTTTGTTCATTACAATGTCTGAGACTTTTAGAACAAGTGCAGTTCTAGCCCAGCCCATGGGAAAAGGAGGGCCAGAGAGGTATGGGATTTGCTGTCACTCAGCTAGTCAACAGCAAAAATGAGGTCAGGCAGAGTTCTCAACTCCCGGCTCTTACTCTCTCAGTTGCCATAAATAGTATTCTTACCAGTCTTAACAATTTTAGTGGAAGTCCATATGATTCTTATCCTTCTGGCACAACCATTACCAGGGACTGTTGCAAAATGTGACTTTGGAGATAAGGATGACAGACGACGTTGCAGTGGTGATCCTAATACACATTTCCCCTTGGAAGTGTCCACTGACATCCCAAAGTCAAGATTTAACCTCTTTTTATCCAACTCTTCAGAAGCCCTGGTGGCACCGTGGTTAAGCAGTTCGTTGCTAACTGAAACGGTGGGGTTTAGAACCCACCAGCTGCTCCACAGCAATGGGACCCTACTCTTGAGTGATTACTAAGCCCATGCAAAATGAAAAGAAGGTATGCAATCCTCAGTGATCTTTTGACAAATTATTCAAGTGCCTGTTTGTCTCTCTACAGGCATTATCACCAAAGACTCACCTCACTTCTAAAGATAATGTTTAAAATGTATTATGCTAAGAAAATGCAAATTATTTCTCCCATAGCCCTCAAATCTAAAGAAATTGCATAAACTTAAATTGCCAAGCTATGGATAAAAACGAGAGGTGCATTGTACGTAGTATTTAGAATTAAAGGAACTAGCTGAAATTCCAAATTCTTCCCTCACCTATACTAGTTATTCTTTTTTTCCTTTTCTAATATCTCTAATAAAGGTCTTAGCATAGAAATCAAAACATCTACAATGTGCCCAAACCATTACAAATACTCAAGACACTTCGTCCTGTGTATTTATTAGCTTCATATAGTTATTACCGAATGTCTTAAGTGACTCTATAAAAATTCTTAATCAGTAAAGAAGTGACAGATACCTGCGATGATCTTACTTGAAACTTCAGAATAATTTGTATTAGAAATAAAGTAATTTTCCCCCTGTAGGAAAGATACTATTCTCAGGACACAATCAGAAGTTCAGAGAATTCCTAAGCCCCAAAATGGCTTGTTCATCATTTTTCTTTACTTTTTTTCCAGAACAAGACTTTCTCCCAAGACTGTGGATGAAATACTCACTTTTCCGCTCAAGCACCCTGGAATTCGCCTCAGGACCTCTGAAGGGGTTGCCCCAGGCAGAGCTTTCCCTCTTGCCTGTGCAGAGACTGGCTGGCCGGGCAGAGGCCACTGGCTGCTCTCCCACCCTAGAATGTGGATCTGCAAAAGAGGCCTGTGTCAACAGCCCTATCGGGAAGATCACATGACATGGCCTTTGTCTCCTTCCTGCCAGTGTCTCAGTGGTCATGGCCAAAGGCTGCCACAGGAGATTGTCAAGGGATGACAAATGTATCAACTGTATTCTAGCTGTCAAAGAAGAAGGGAAGCCACCTTTTCCACTGCCTTCCATTCCAGCCCAGAAGGGACCTGCTTCCCATACCTGAGTGATTCAGTAGGTGGGAGCAACTAGAGACACAGGAAACTAGATCTCTGGCTGGGAGCCCACTGTCCTTATTCCACGGAAATGAAAGATAAGTTGCTTTGATCACCTTGGAGACCAACCACTGCTTTCCTCTGAAAGCAAACCCCACCTTAGCAGCAGCTGCCTCCCCTCCCCCAGGAGTCCCAGTCCCTCTACCCCAGCTTGAGTACCAGGCTAATCAGTTTGATCTGACAGATTTTAATTACATTAATTAGGGCTTTTCTGAATCAGCCCGATTAGCATCCTACCAAGAGCTTTTTTTTTCCCTTCCTTTCTCTGAAGCTACTCTGCTAGAATCAGGACTAATACTTTAACAACGGTGACGTTATTATCTTGCTCAAGGTAAATAATCAGACATGCGATGGCACTGTGTGTAAGAGTGTATTTTATAACAAAGTCACATTGGGAATCTGGACTAGGTTCTGCATCTATCTCATGAGAGACGTCATTTCAGCCTTGGTGAGGAAGAACAGATTATTATTTAGAACATTTTTCTAGTGCACAGACATTGGTTTTGTTTAGCCTTTGTCTAGTAAACACTCTACATTTAGTTTGAGTTTTAAATATCCAACTTCTTCCAAATCCTACCCATATCCCCATCAGATTAAAGTACAAAGAAATAAATTTTTACCTCTCTGTATTATTTTGTCCATCACATTTTAGAGAGAACCAATGATAGCCACATAAAAGCCAACAGAGAGTTAGCCTTTGTCCCTCCATTGTTTCTCAGGATAAAAATACCTTGAATGTCAGCAAGGTTTTTACTGAAAATATCTCTTAACTACTCTAGACCACTAATACCAGATAATGACATTGATTTTTCAGAACACTGTACAAAGATTAGCATGGCGCATATATTTGACCTCATTGGTCATCTATATACCATGAGTACAACTTTCATACTGTCTTAAGCCATAATAAGTGAGGGCACAGTTCCAGACACACCAGGAAGAAAAATTTACCAAATAGGTCGGTTTGCTGTTCTAAACAAGTCTAATATGAAACTAATCTTTTTTTTTTTTTTTTTTTTACTACATATCTTAAAGAAAGCAGTAAAAGTGTGGACTTGCAACTCTTAATTCAAGTTTTGCCTCCTACTGACACCATATCTCCCGCTGCCACTTGTGCAATAGTCATTTTTCTGGGGATTAACGAGGTTATTACCACTCACTTGAGCAATGTCATAATAATGATGGCGTTTTACTGGGATGGTCCCTGAATAGGTTGGAACCTTGGCAAGATGACCAAGAAATTACATTTTCTGGCCCTGGTGGCTTACCAGAAAGATAAAAGGAAAAGTAAAGAAAAACACTCACTTTGAACATCTAGCTTCATGTTTTCCATTTACACTGTATCCAAGAGACTTCTCTTTAAGGGTTAACTTGGATTTAACATTTTCTAGTCTCTTTAAAGGGAAAGTGAAGTTTTCAAAGGTATCTATGTTTTCCACATTTTTTTCCATTTTGAGGAAAAAAAATCCTCAGTGAAAATGATGTTTACTGCCTTTTTGTTATCACCTAATTCTCACTTAGAATCAGAGAGATCCTTTGCTCTTTTGCCTCCTCTTATCTATGGGGATAGGATGTCCTTTTAGAAGGAACCTGATTTAATTCTGTCTCTGATGACTATCATTGCTTAGACCAGAGTTTAACTGTCACAAGAATGGTAATGATCCATTCACCTGCGTGGAGAGTAGCAGAAATCCAACTTTTTAACTCTTTGTCTTTGATCTATTTGGGATCAAACAATTTATTTCTGGAAGGTATTGGCCAAAGACTGAAGGAATTGAAGGCCAGAAACAGGAAATATGATTTGATGTCAGATATTCAACAGCACTTCTATTCTCACACCCAAATTTTCACCCTGGATTTAAAAAAAAAAAATTGCTGATGAGCCGAATCCAACTCATAGCAACCCTATAGGACAGAGTAGAACTGTCCCATAGGGTTTCCAAGGAGCTGCTGGTGGATTTGAACTGCCAGCCTCTTGGTTAGCAGCTGAGCTCTTAACCACTGCACCACCAGGGCTCCTTCCCCCTGGATAGTGTCTATTGTATACTTTACAGTGATGAATGACTTCTGGCTTCCCTTGGCAAAAAATATTACTTTTTATTACACACACAACAAATACAAAATCAGCAAACTGATATGCAATACCCAATTGCCAAATTTTACCTGGTATTCAACTTAATTACTTAGTTATAACTTTCAAATCTTCTAAACAGCTCAAGGTAAGAGAAATGGAGTTAGAATTTTGTCAGCCAAGTTCCTAGTGTAAGTAGGAGAATCTGGTGGGGAAAAGAATAGGAAAAAAGACAACAAAAAGGGGGAATGTGATTGGTGCATGAAAAAATAATTTAAAGCTTTTCCTTTCCAAAGAAATTGAGAACTCTAAAACCAGTAGCAACATTTATATATGTATATATGGAAGCAGCAGTCAAGAAATCAAAAGACGCATTGCATTGGGCAAATCTGCTGCAAAGGACCTCTTTAAAGTGTTGAAGAGCAAATATGTCACCCTGAAGACTAAGGTGCCCCTGACCCAAGCCATGGTATTTTCAATCACATCATATGCATATGAAAGCTGGACAGTGAATAAGGAAGACCGAAGAAGAGTTGAAGCCTTTGAATTGTGGTGTTGGTGAAGAATATTGAATATACCATGGACTGCCAAAAGAATGAACAAGTCTGTCTTGGAAGAAGTGCGGCCAGAATGCTCCTTAGAAGCAAGGATGGCGAGACTGCGTCTTACATACTTTGGACATGTTGTCAGGAGGGATGAGTCCCTGGAGAAGGACATCATGCTTGGCAGAGTACAGGGTCAGCGGAAAAGAGGAAGACCCTCAGTGAGGTGGATTGACACAGTGGTTGCAACAATGAGCTCAAGCATAACAATGATTGTGAGGATGGTGCAGGACCGGGCAGTGTTTCATTCTGTTGTGCATGGGGTCGCTATGAGTCGGAACCGACTCAACAGTACAGTATAATAAATAATAATTCACTAAAGCAATGGCTTTTTTCTTAATTATTATTTGAGCTAGAAAGGTCAGATATTTTTGGATTTTAGAGCCTTCCTCAACTAACTCATTCTGCTCCTGTTCAGAAATATTAACCTTTGAACAACGTGAAAAATATAGTTATTAGGGGCGGAGGCAGGGGGAGGCTATATTTTATCTAGAAGATCCTATCAGAGGACAGATGACAACAAAAAGTGACATTCATAACATTACTAGTAATGCCAGCTTAAAAGACCTGAGAGAAGAGACAGACTTCAACACAAGAGATACTCCTTTATACACATGATCCCTGTACATACACAAGCAGTCCTTGGCCTTCCATGAAATTATAAGAACTTGCTACCACAACTTTATAGCTATAGAGGTTTATTCTGATTCAATTTTCCAATGCTATAAATAGATTCAGAAACCCTGGTGGCTAAGTGTTTAAGTGCTATGGCTGCTAACCAAAGGGTTGGCAGTTCAAATCCGCCAGGCGCTCCTTGGAAACTCTATGGGGCAGTTCTACTCTATCCTATAGGGTCGCTATGAGTCAGAATCGTCTCGATGGCACTGGGTTTGGTTTTTATAAAAAGATTCAAGAGACATTTTCACTTTGAATTTATTAAGCAGAAAAATATATTCCTATAAAGGTGAGATAGTTTGCTTCTAGACAGGATTTTGGAAAACTGATGGATTTCAGTGTTCTGGCTGTCCTTCCTTCCCAAATCTACTTAGGGAGTAGCTGCTGGGGCTGTGCAGGTCTGGAAGGTGGGAGGGAGGCTTCGAGCTCTGTTTGATGGCAACATTTGGGTGGAGACGCCTGGGGAAATCCGGATGGACTGCTTACCTCACCCCAAACACACACAACTCCCCAGACACAAAGGAAGGCTGGGGAAAGGCGGAGAGCCCTGAGACTTGAAATAGGATCCTTGGACAGTCCCTTCCCGGCCGCCCAGGGAGAACACAGCCTCAAAGTCTTCCTTGACCCCTTCTTCCAAACAGGGAGCTGGACGGATGACTGGAGTTCTCTTGGCCCCTAAGGCTGGGCAAGTGCTGGACTTGGCTGCAGAAGAGACCTGGGAGGTAGATGCTTTTATTATCTCTGATTTGAAGAAGAAATTGAGACAGAGAGTGATTGAGGAAATTGCCAGAGATCACAAAGTTGACAAGTGGTATTATAAGGTTTTAACCCAGGCAGTCCAACTTCAGAATCCATCTTACTATTCCCTCTCCTAGGCTGTTGTTTTGTTTACAGTGGCAAAAAAAAAAAAAAGGAAACTAAATGAATGCCCAAGGACAGGGAATGGCTGAATAAACTGTGGTACAGCCATACCATTGAGTAAACCAAAACTGAGTCTGTGCCGCAGAGTCAATTCCAATTTATAGCAACCCTATAGGACAGAGTAGAAATGCCCCGTATGATTTCCAAGGAGTAGCTGGTGGATTCAAACTGTAGACCTTTTGGTTAGCAGCCATAGCTCTTAACCACTGCACCACAAGGGCAGTATTGAATATCTTGCACAAATTAAATAAAGTAAGATAGATCTGTAACAGTAGCTTTAGAAAAATTTCCATCATCCATTCATTTAGAAAAGCAGAATATATAGTATGACCCAATTTTTCAAAACCAATGATAGAAAACACCATATATCTTCACATCCCTATATAATTATATGAGCATGGAAAAAGGTAAGAAAGGACAGAAGACCATGTTGTTAATACTGAAAATGGAGTTTTTATTCTTAATTCGTAAACTGAAAATTAATGACAATTCTTCTAACTATAAAAAAAAAAGTAAGAAATACACAAGCTCCTGATCTACTCAGTTGGGTATGTAATCAGACAACACCTGAGCCCATGGGATACAGGTTTGAACTGGAAAGTCTGCTTTACACTGAGAAACTGCAGGCTGCTGCTGTGTTCTTAACCCATTGCCATGGAGTTGATTCCGACTCCTAGTGACCCTATTCTTAGCCACTAAGAAAGTAGAACAGAAACTAGGAGTATATCTCTTAAGCAGACTATCTGCAAACTCCTTAAATCTGTTTCTTAGAGGCTAAATCCACCCCAGCGTGGGTGTGGACCGAGGTGGTGTGCTTGTATTTGTTTGTGTGAGCAGGAGTACACCTTTGTGTTTATTCTAACAATGCCACACTCTCCGTTGCTCTAGTCTAGCTGGAAAGGTTCTGGAAGGAGGGGACAAATAAATCAATTCAACAGGTCACTCTCAGCCACCTTAGGAAATCAGCTGGCTGCTCTGATTTCTTCATTAATGTCAAGAAAGGGAGAACAATGGTTCCCAGCCAATAAAAGCCCCACACAGTTCAAGATAAGAAAGAGTTAAGCAGATGATAATCGGTGCATTTAGCAGGCTTTCAAACATTTGGCTGCTTAATCATTTCTTTCTCACTGTGCACTGCTCAAACACACAGGGAATGTTTGGGGTGCCTTGGTCTTAGTAATGGGGGAAAGAAGGTGGTTTCTAGAAGCGGGTAGAAAGTGAAGGGGGAGGGATGGAGACAGAATTTACAAAGGTGGACAAGCCAGAGAGATTTCTCTGGCAAACCTTTCCTAGGAAATGAAAACATTTCTTAATTGCCATTAAGGAAATAGGTTAAACACAGTCTCACTAAGCCGATATAGACTAGCTGACAGATTAAGGCAGGGATGTCAGCAAGAATCATTTATTTCTAATATTATATGACAATAGATTTGTGGCCAACCCATTTAGTACTATTGTTTTGCAAGATAGCTGACTTTAACATTTTAAGTAACATTTTAATCATGGGTCACCGAACACAAAGGCTGAAATTATATACACTTGAACTTAATGATAAAGGGAGAGAGAACAAAGCTAATTTCAGATGTCTTATATTTCAATCCTTAGAAAAGAAAACAATAAATAAAAAGAGAAAAATACCTGTGGTGTTTCCTGAAACGGGTGAGTTTAGGAACTCAGGCTTGTATAAGTTGGTTTCAGAAACAGTTATGAGTAACCAAAATAATAACTATGGAGGATAATCCATACCCCTCTACTCAATGTGTTGGATCACAGAGAAACTTACAAGAATATAACAGGAATTGATTCACTTCTCTTTGATAAAAGAAAAATTTAATACAGACTTCTATGAATATGCAGACCGTGCTGTCTAAAAATTCTTGGTTTAATAAAAACCCATACCCAATAAGTTTCCCTTGTTGTTGCTGTTAAGTTGTGGTTGAATTGATTCCAACTCATGGCGACTCCATGCACGCAGAGTAGAACTGCTTCATAAGGTTTTAAGTCTGTGACCTTTCAGAAGCAGATTGCCAGGCCTGTCTTCTGAGGCACCTCTGGGTGGGTCTGAACCACAAACCTTTCAAGTGCTTAACCAGTCAAACTACCCAGTGACTCTGGAGATAGCCTTTAAAGAAAAAACCAAACCAAACCCGTTGCCATGGAGTCAATTCCAACTCACAGCAACCCTATAGCCTAAGATAAAAGCATGGTTTTCACCTCAACAGGGTTCTTTCTCATCGTTGCCTGACTATCATTCCATGTTTTCCTCCTCAGTCATTTTCCTTCTCACTCATTTTCCACAATATCACTTTCAAATCTCTATTCTCAAATTCCGGCTCTTCAATCTCAGAATATAACCTTATACACTATTTTACAGAGAAAATATAAACCACTAGATTACCCTCAGGTTTCTACCACCAAAATTTAAATTCAATGACGTCCTTACTTCTTCCTTGTGGCCTCAATGGAAGGAGTATCTAAAGGTGGCCACAGACTGGAGGACACTTATTCCCTTTTCTCCCTAAGACTGGGCAGATCCCTCTGCCAGGTGCTTCCTGAAGATCCTGGGATTTCTATCCTCATGGCACTTATCACAAAGCCACCTATTTACTTTTTTGCATATCTCAGTCTGTAAATTCCATGATGGCAGGAATTATTTCTGGCTTGTTTACATTTGTATTCTCTATGTAATGCCTTGCTCATAGAACTTGTTCAGTGCATTTTCTCAGAATGAAAGAATAAATAAATAAATTGTTCCAACGAAGTTAAACATAACATCCAAAAGTCTTGGCACTACCTGAACTTTGCTTTTACATTCTTTCTGAAATAAAGTTTCTTTCATATTTTTCTTATTATAAAAGCAATGTAATCTTATTGTGGAGAAAAAAAAAAAACAGGAAAAAATAAGGACAATGCTGGGGCCCTAATATATGGCATAAACAGAATACTAAACATAAGTAAAAAGCACACACAGCAGAAGATAAACTAGATAAATGGGATCTCTTGAAAATTAAACACTTATGCTCAACAAAAGACTTCTCCAAAAGAATAAAATGAGAATCTACAGTTGGAAAAAAAAACTTTGGCTACGACATATCCGAAGATGGTCTAAATTGCAAAAATTTATAGAAAACTTCAACACCTCAACGATAAAAAGATGAACAATCCAATTAAAAAATGGGCAAACGCTTCACCAGAGAAGACATTCAGACAGCTAACAAACATATGAAGAAATGCTTGTGATCATTAGCAATTAGAGATGCAAATCAAAACTACACTGAGATACCATCTCACCCCGACATTACTGGCACTAATCAAAAAAAAACAGAAAATAACAAATGTTGGTGAGGTTGTGGGGAGATTGGAAATTTTATACACTGCTGGTGGGAATGTAAAATGGTGCAACCACCATGGAAAACACTATGGTGCGTCCTCAAAAAGCTAAAGATAGTAATACCATAGCATTCAGCAACCCACTCCCAGGAATATACCCTAAAGAAATAAGACCAGTGACATGAATAGATATATGCACACCCATGTTCGCTGCAACATTATTCACAATAGCAAAGAGATGGAAACAACCTAAGTGAATGGATTAACACACTGTGGCACATACACACAACGGAATACTACGAGACGATAATAATGACAAATCCATGAAACATCTCACAACATGGAGGAATTTGGAGGACATTATGCTGAGTGAAATACGTCATCAGAAAAGGACAAATATTGTAGGAGATTACTATTATAAAGCAACAACAAAAGGTTTATACATAGAAAAAAATTCTTTGATGGTTTCCAGGGATGGGAGGGGAATGGAGGGGAAATTACCAAATAGATAGAAGACACATGTTAATACTGGTGAAGGGAAAAGCAATATGGGAGAAGTCAGCACAACATGACCAAGGCAAGAGAGGACACTGAGAGGAAAGCAAGAATAAAGGGCAAATATGGTAACTTTTTTTTTTATGGTAACTACCATAGCATAGACAATCCTGCAACAATAGTACTAGTAAATAACTTGTGAATGGATACATAGGTAGGTAGACACTCCAAGAGGTGTGGGAGGGTGTAAGGGAGCACACCTACTGGCAGATACAGGTTTGGTGGTGGATATTTCTACATACATGACTGTTGATTCTCCTCATATATTAATATAGACAATACTGCACACAAGGGACACAGTCAGAGAAACCTCTGAGACATAACCAGACGCCTCAGGATGAAGTTCCTAGGCTCGAAGACAAAGGACCATAGACTTGGGGGACATCTACATCAATTGGTACAACATAGTTCATAAAGGCAATGTTCTGTATCCTATTTTGGTAAGCAGTGTCTGGGGTCTTAAAAGCTTGCAAATGGCCATTTAAGAAACAACTAGTGGTCTCTTCCCGTCTGAAGGAAAGGAAAGGTAAGAAAACTAAAGACTCAAAGGAGCAATTAGTCCAGAGGCCTAATGGACCGCATGAACCACAGCCTATACCACCCTGAAGCCAGAAGAATTAGTTGGTGCCCTGCTACCACTACCAACTTCTCTGACTAGGACCACAACAGAAAGTCTCAGGCAGAGAGGGAGAAAAATGTAGGAGAAAAAAATCAAATTCACAGAAAAGACCAGGCTTACTGGTCTTACAGAGACTGGAGGAAGCCCCGAGACTATGGTCCTAAGACACCCTTCTGACCTGGAACTGAAGCCACTCCCGGAGACCACTTTCCAGCCAAATAACAGACAAGCACATAAAATAAACAACACCTGAGAGGAATGTGCTCCTAAGAACAATTAATAATACTAGATCAAAAGGGCAATACTTGCCCAAGAGCAAAGATGAAAAGCCAGGAAGGAGTAGAAAATCAGGACGAAAGGAAAAGGGAGCCCAGGGCAGAAATGGGGAGAGTGCTGGCACACTGGGAAATGAAACCAAGGCCATGAAATACTTTATGTACAAACTATCAAATGGCAATCTAACTTGCTCTGTAAACTTTTACCTAATGCACAATTAAAAAAAAAAAGCAACAGGGCAAGCCACAATCTGGGAGAAAATAGTCACAACACATATATCAAAAAAAAGACTTGTAACCAAGAACTTGTAACAAAGAACTCTCAAAACTCAGCAAGAAAACATACAAGTCAATTTAAAAGTGGGCAAAGGATCTAAGCAGACATTTGACCAAAGAAAATATAAATGGCCAATATATATATATGAAGTGCAACATCTTTAGTCATTAAGGAAATGCAAATTCAAACCATCACAATGAGACAGATACCACTATAAACACATGAGAATGGCTATAATTAAAAAAAAAAAAAAGCTGACTATACCAGGTGTTGTCAAGAATGTAAAGCAGCTGGAACTTTCATACCCTGTTGATCGAAGCATAACAGGGTACTACCACCACTTTGGAAAACAGTTTCACAATTCCTTAAAAAGTTAAATATAAACCTACCACACAATCTAGTCATTCCATGGTAGGTATTTACCAAAGAGAAATAAAAATATATATCCACAAAAAGACTTGGACATGAATGCTTGTAGTAGCTTTATTTCTAATAGCTAAAAATTGGAAATAACCCAAGGTGCCCATCAACAGGTGACTGGGTTGTGGTATATTCATATAATTAAATACAACTCAACAACATGAAGGAATAAACTCTTGATACAACAACATGGATGAATCTCAAAATCATCAGGCTCAGTGAAAAAAAAAAGACAAAAAACAGTATAGGCTACATGACTCCCTTTATATAAAATTCTAGAAAATGCTATTTATAGTGACAGAAAGCAGGTCAATGTTTACCTGGTGACAAAGGTGGCAGAAGGGATGGATTCATGGATTACAATGAGATTAATTTGGAGTACAAGTAAATTTAGGGGGGGATAGAAACATTTGTTATCTTGATTGAGGTAATGGTTTCACAGATTATACATATGTCAAAAATCATTAAATTATACAATTGAAATATGTGCAGATTTGTACACTTCAATCACACCTCAAAAAAGTTGAAAAGCAAAAGTGGGATAACAACATACCTACTATGTTTTAAGTGAATATTGTAAACAAGTTCTATATAATACCTAATTTCTGTACCATGTTTTAGTGTTCCATTACATGAATGTACTCTGATTTATTTAACCAAACCCTTGTTATTGAACATTCAAGGTGCTCTCAACTGTTCGCTATTACAAACCGTAGACAACAGTATTTTCAGGGAGAGATCACTTATAATTTTCAGTTACATTAATTTAGTTGTTTAGAATACCACACTTCTGAAGAAAAGGTCCAAAGTTAAAATTTAGCTCCATAGCTATGAACTTGGATTTAACCTTAGTCTTGGGTTGCTGCTCTAAAAATATATGCAGCTGAACCAAAAGGCACCAGACCAGCTCAAGATGAGGATAAATTAGCAAAAACCAGCCCCAGCAGAAGAGGAAGAAGCGTATGCTAAATTCCCAGCCCACACACATCTTCTCTGAATGTAAATAACAATACATGTAAACAGATTTCAAAGATCCATGAAAGAAAAAATATTTATTGCAGATATTCAATATGTATTTCGGGGTGGAAGGGTGACAAACGTGACAGAGGGTTGGATTAATGGATTACAAAGAGATTAATATGGAGTACAAGTAAATTTAGGAGGGGGGGCTAATGAATATTTTTATTAGAGCTCTCCAAGGAGCCTAAGATCTCAACTCTATCATTGCTGAAAGCTGATCTTGCACTGAGCAAAGTGCATTAAGTACCTGAGTTCCCTCTTTGCAAACCCACACCTGGAAATCATGCTGACTGCCACTTGTCAGAATGGCCTAAAACCCATGGGTTCGAGAGGGCAACTGGTCAACAGAGCAGCCAAAGGACATTTCACAAGGGTAAGGAAGTAAGAATATATGCAATACTTCCCTTCTGCCAGAAAAAAAAAAAAAAAAAAAATTTTAGGGATGTATTTATTGTTCAGTTGGAAGATATTCCCAGAATGATGCAAGCAAAACCACTAGATAGAAGCATAAACATTATTTAATGCTTATCTGGCACTCTTAAGAAAAAAATCATCAACTGTTCTCTCATTCTCCACCCCGCCACCAACTCCTTCCTGGTCCCCCACCAGTCTGTACTTTACTTTCCACGCAGTCTGTACTTTACAACTCTTTCTCTCCCTGCCTGCTGGAGCAGACCTCTTCCTTCATGCCAAAACTGCCCTTTGAAGTCCGCCCTCCCATTAGGGCTTTGGTGTAGGTATTCAGACTGATCACACGAGCCCAGCAGAATTCCTGGACCATCCACGTTCTGTCGTATACAGTTGTTTCATGTGGCCTGTGATTTACAATCTTAATTAATGCTCAAAAGAAGACGAGCACATCTTTGGTGGAGTTTTTCCCCCCTTCTTTCTACAAAACAGGACTCTTGGGGTTTCCGTGGACATTGTGCAGGATGGTTTTGCCAAACGGAATGAAGCACACTTAATACTTTTCCTTTATAACCTTTGCCATAAATCAGCTGGCACTCCGTTTGCACAAGTGCAGCGATTAATGTCCTGCCCCTCCCCCAGCACTTCCCGAATTTTAAACAGAGTAGAAATAAACTGAGGGTGAGCAGAGCCAGCGGGCCCAGTAAATCAGTTTGATGAGATCTGAATAGATCACATAGGACTTATTGTGGAGAAATAAGGTGGATGGTGGGGGATCTGACTTTCAGCAGCATGGAAGGAGGGGGAGCCCAGGGCTGTTAACGCTGTGGAGAGAAAGGATGGAAGTTGCTGTGGGTGATGCTCAAACTCTGACACATGTCTTGGGTAAAAACACCACATCTTGCATTCTCTTTCCCATTTGCAGAAACTTAACTGCTGTGACTCGTTTAGAGTTAGCACTGTTTCCTGTCTGTGGTTTTGCTGTTCCATGTTTTCCCACAAATGGGGATCTTTCTGTTTGCCTCTTCTCGTCCATGACTGTCTTGGTCTGCATTCATTCTTATTCCATCACCTCCCTTCTACAACTATACATCAAGTAGTTCTCTCTATATGATAGGAAAAATAAATACCCACATCTCTAAGGGATGGACTAAGTAAAAAAACTAATCATCAAGTTATACCCATTGGGTGCTCGGACAGTCAGCCGCTGCTCAGGTCACCCTTCACCATCACTAACAAGCAAGAAATTTACACCCCTCCCTCCCCTCCACTGCATTAGAGGAAAAAATACTGTTAGTTTTTTTGGTTCTTGAATCAAATACAAAAATAGGATTCTTCCTGCACCAAAAACTACAATTACAATAATAATAATAATAATAAAAACTCTCAAATTGTCTGATTATATATTTCCTCAAGGTCATTAACAAAGAAAAGGATACCATTATAGGTGCCTCTGATAGTAGGGCTCTTAGGCATTTTAGAATTTGAAGGAAGATTGTGAAAGGAAATAAATGAAGACGCTGAAAGAAAATAAAAGAATGCCTTTGTAATGTTTCACTTAATTTACGAAATGTATGAGGTCTGTTTCAGAACTTCTGAGTCCCCTCTCTAAGATTACCAACTTTTAGTCATGTTTATTATTCTTATTACTCTCTCTGATGAAACACCAGAAGGAACATTAGGTTAGTATGTTATAAGGCCAGCTGACTTTCTGGGAAAATTCTGCCTAAGAATCCTATTAACTCCCCAAGCAGTACCTATCTGATAGTAAGAAGATGTACAATAGTGCCATGTTATTATACCATTGAGTCTTTGGTTATGGAAGGATAACAGATAATCCTTTTCTCTTAAAAGAGAAATGAAAATTACTCTCTTACTTATATCTTTTCTGTCAATTGAGCCTGAACATGCTAAGCAGCCACTTAGTTTCATACTGAAATATTTCTTCTAAGAAGCAGATTTAAGGCTTAGATATTCCAAATCTCAGCTTCAACTGAAAAACAATTCAAAAAAGATGCACAGTTCCAAGCTTGCATCACGATGAGTACTAAATACTAAGTAAATATTTTTAAGTTGAAAAAATTGCCAGATAATTAAACGTGAGGAATGTCAGTGACATTCCTTCTATGATAAATAATTCAGACCTCTTGTGCTTCTGAATTATTTTGTACTATGGACTGTGTTAAGCAGATGGTGTAAAAGTTCATGAATTCAATCACACAAAGGAACACAGATGTGGGAGGGTCTAAACTACACAATAACAATTTTGCATTTTAACATTTAAGCCTTTACCACTTTTTCAAACTTAACATAAGGTCTCCATCTCCACTGTTCCTCCCCTTCTTTTCTTCTTTTAAATGTAAAGAAGTTGATTGATAACATATTTCAGCTGTACCAGATAGCTCAGAAATGGTGTGCTTATTTAAAAAGTCTCGAGTATATACAACACTGTTGTTGTGGGGTGCCATAGAATTGATTTCAGCTCATAGCAACCCCATGTGACAGAGTACAACTCCCTCACGGGTAATTTTTGGCTGTAATCTTTACAAAAGCAGATTGCCAGGTCTTTCTCTCATGGGGCTGCTGAATAGGTGCAAACTGCTGACCTTTAGGTTAGCAGCCCAGTGCTCAACCACTGTGCCACCGTGGCTCCTTATATACAGCATTCCTTACTTTAAAATCATCTTTTTTTTTTTGCAGAAGTTGAAGATGCTCTGCCTTGCAGAGATAAGAAATGGAATATGCAGCAGACAGGAAAATGTGAGATTCATTCCCAAGAGCTAGATCTCAAGCAACCACCATGCTTTGCACATAATCATTTCTTTGCAACATTAAATATACATATATATTTGTGTGTGTGCATATATATGTATATATGTACACACATACGTACATTTTTTTTAACCAGCATGGATATATTACTGCAATTACATATCCTAATTGCAGATCTGATGCTAAGAAGAAAGAGGAATTTCACTACCTCTACTTCTAGAACATGGCAAATAAGCGGCTGAATAGCTGAGCTAAATACTGTCATACATTTGTGTGTTCGCTCCCTTCCTCCTTTCATGGGAAAACCAGTGCTTTTATTTGTACTCTAACCCATTGCCGTTGAGTCGATTCCGATTCACAGCGACCCTACAGGACAGAGTAGAACTGCCCCATAGGGTTTCCAAGGAGCAGCTGGTGGATTCAAACTGCTGACCTTTTGGTTAACAGCAAAGCTCTTAACCACTGCACCACCAGGGCTCCATTTGTACTCTACTGGATAGAAAAAGAGAGACTCAGATTTGCTGAAATGTGAAAAGCTCCATACCTTCCGGGGCTTCTTTCACTGGACAGATTACTAAGAATGAAGAAAATAGTCGTTTGAACTTATAGCATAATGACATTTTCAAATGTCACATGTCTGTCTTATAAGAAAATCATTTCCTTCTATGGAAGATCAGTTTAAAATTTCGACTACGATCTGTCATTATTATCATACCAAGCAAATAGAATCAGATGTCTTGAGTATTTTTAATCCTTTGAATAAAAAGGATTAATACTAATTAGGTGGGGGAAAAGGTTATCTGTTGTGTAAAACAAATAATAAAAAAAATTTTTTTTATACAATCATGTAAATCAATTTTTTGAAGGCCAAATGTCCTTGAATATTTGAAGAAAGCTACAGCCACAGCGGAAACCCTGGTGGCATAGTGGTTAAGAGCTACAGCTGCTAACCAAAGGGTTGGCAGTTCGAATCTGCCAGGCGCTCCCTGGAAACTCTATGGGGCAGTTCTACTCTGTCCTATAGGGTCAGTATGAGTCGGAAACGACTGGATGGCACTGGGTTTGGTTTTCGGTTTTTTATGGCCATAGCCATTGGTACGCACTCTTGAATTTAATTTCAGGAGTTCATCGACACAGAGCATCCTTCACACCGAGAGACCCACACTAGGCACAAAAGGGATCAAACGGGCTTCAGGAACACTTAGGAAACAAACATTTGTGTCCCAGATTGATTTTTCTGAATCTTCTATCAGTAAAAAAGTCTATTCTTATGGACTGAAGCTTCAGCTGAGATGAGTTGGAGTCAGATACCAGCAGATTCCACCAGTTTGAGTCTTGACCTGCCATAGGCAATGTGGCCTATGCAAGTCACTTAAACCAGCCTTCGTTTCCTTGTTTGTAACATGGGGACAGCAGTAGATTCCTTAATAGGTGAGACTAAAAGATACTTTATAGAAAAATAAAAGGATAAGGATTAAAATAAATAATTTCAATAAAAGTGCCTTTTATACTAGCAAATATCATATAGATACAAGGTATTGTTATTACTGGTTCGTGAACTTTACAAAACTTGTTTTCCATGTAGATGCCTTCTTCTCATAGAATTCACATCTGTAATAGTCACTGTATCACATACTCTTATAAAAGGGCCTGAGAAGCACAGGAGACAATGTGGTATCACGAGGGATGGAAACTTTTTTACAACTTGCCCTGATACTAGAATTTATAATCCGTAACTAATCTATCGATTAGTTAGTAAATGAAATTCCTATTTTGACTATGCAAAGGGTATCCAGCCCTGTTCTAAAGGACAGGCTTTTTTAAGGCAAGATGTGTGGTTCCTACCATAAGAGCCTAGAGTCCAGTCTACTCGACAAAGATGATGAGATGAGGAATTTAGCAAAATTCCTGTTAAATGAAGAAAAAGTAACGACCTCTGTAGGCTTAAGTTAAGGAACACTTGCTTTTAAGAGGAGTAAGGGCTGATCAGAATTTACTTCAAATCGCTAAAATGTAAACCACTGTTATGCACTACAGGTAGTCTTACTAAGGTGCCAGCATCATACAAATGCTATAGAAAATACACCGTAGTAGAGGAAAAGAGAGAAAAGAAAAATAATGTCCAGGGCACATAATAGAGCAAACATACCAACAGAGGGGTAACAAAGGCCAAGTACTCAAATCACAATGCCCCACTCCTGGTCAATTTATTTTTATATCAAAGACAATGCTAATGAATCAATTACAAGATTTCCAAATGCCAGATACCAAACAGATGCTAAAGCAGAAAATCAAAAAAGATGAAGGAAATGACATTAATATCACCAAGAGGGAGGCATCTGACAGTCTGTCAGTAAGACAGGAATGGGAAAATGAAATATACAATTAAGAA
The DNA here is from genome assembly GCF_024166365.1 of Elephas maximus indicus. Classification (NCBI taxonomy): domain Eukaryota; kingdom Metazoa; phylum Chordata; class Mammalia; order Proboscidea; family Elephantidae; genus Elephas; species Elephas maximus. Next base: position 171,686,990 of record NC_064819.1, on the reverse strand, counting down.
CTCAAGAATCACAGCAGTCTGAAGCTACCGAAAGGCAAAAACCCTGAGCAGTTCTGTAACAGGTATTTGTGGCAATGGCCTTGAATTTTTAAGAAAAAGTAAAATAATGTCCAATATTCTGTTTAGTGCTTAAGGGTGGTGGCTGTTGTTGGCTGCTGTCAAATTGATTCCCAACTCCTGGCGGCCCCATGCACAATGGAATGGAATGCTTCCTGTTGCCAAGGCCTTTCTCCCTAGTGCATCTTAGTCTGAAAGCTCCATTGAGACCTGTTCAGCACCACAGCAATATGAAAGCCTCCACTAACAGATGGGCAGTGGCTGTGCACGAGGTGCTTTGGCCAGGAATCGAACCTGGGTCTCCCTCATGGAAGGCACGATGCCATCAATGCTCCCCCTCAGTGCTTAAGGGTGCATACCTCAATTATCTGGAAGATTTACACAGAATTTCATTTTCCCAACTCTGCCAGAGAAATTTGTTCCTTCAACAGCAATACTATATCTTTCTGCAGTGCCTTTACTTCTAAAAAACTCTCTCACCTTATTTTATCCTTAGACCAATATTGGGGATGGGGAGGCAGATAGCACTGTAACCCTCATTTTAGATTCGTGGAAACTGAAATATTGAGGCATAAGATGTCTTTCTCAGAACCATAAATCTATTTAGTGACAGTCTCATGGTTGTTGATGCACACCTGAAGAAGTAAACATCCCAGTTTTAATGGAGGAAATGTTTCTTTTGCCTCTTAATTAATTGCATGACCATCTGTTACCTTTTTCTGAGATAGCACTCAAGAAAGCTCCCTTTTTGCCTCGGAGTAGAGGAGTAAGAGCACTGAGGTAAACTCAGAAAAAGCCAACTCTATCTGGCTTAGTCCAGCCAAAGTCCACTCCTAGTTATTGGGGCAAATTTCAACAGAACGGGGACTGTGAGGATCATCTGCATTGCCAAAGAACCCAGCACTCACACCGTCTTTGTTTTCCCCCATGTTTTCTGCATCTTTTATTGAAATTGGAATGGGAGCAGGAAAGAAGGTAGCGAAGGGAAACTACCTAAACATAGGAAACTGTAAGCACTTAAAAAGAGAAAAAAAAAAATTATCAAAGAATCTGATGTCAGTAAGCCTGAAGACTGTTCAGTTTACGCTTGGCATCAGGTTACACATTCTTGCCAACTTGATTTAGTGTGCACACTTGTGTTTTTCTTCGATTACCAAAAAAAAAAAAAACTATAATGAGTTATTGTTATGAATGGTCTACATTTTACTCTACATATTAATGCTAGCCTTTTAAAACCAAAAAACAAACCCATTGCCATCGAGTAGATTCCCACTCATAGCGACCTAGCCTTTTATAAGAGCCCAAATCCACACCAACAGAATGAAAAGTCTTCAGAGACTGTGAAGCTAGAAAAGAATGGAAAAGGATTGACATAGAAGACACAGGATAGAGTGTGGTACAATTGCTGGGAAAGAGCTCAGATTGCTGGGAAAGAGCTCAGGGATGACCTACTCAAAGTTCCTTTTTAACCCATCTAGAAACAGAGATTCGTGTGTGAAGGGACTCACTCAGTTAACAAAGAGCCAGCAATGGATTTGCTCAAATACCTAATAGCCAACAATCAGTTTTTAAGTTGTATAAGCTATAGAAAAGCGGTCTTCTGTGGAATGCCAAGAAATTGCTTTGGAATGTTCTGTGAGTCAAGGCAAACTTTCCTTTCCCTTTCCCCTTTATCACATTCACCTTGAAGGATAGGAACAAAAGATTGGGGGAGGAAGAAGCATAATGGAGAACAAACAGCCCTCTCTCAGGCTCTGAGATTTTATAGACCTGGTCTGGATCCAGATTAGTACATATCAATTTTAGGTAAACAGCTTAATTTCTCCAAGTCTCAGCTTCCTCCTCTGTAAAATGGGGAAACTTCAACTCCCCACCCCGCATCAGCTCTTGGAGTTTTTATCAGATAATATAAATGCGAACTTCCTGGCATGCCAAAAGTACTCATTAAATACTGGTTATCTCTCTTCTTAACTTTAATCAAGTAAAATTTTTTTAAAAAGAAAAAAAATGAAGCAAGTCAATAATGAACATGTTGTATTAGTTGCCATCAAGTGCATTCTTACTTATGGCGACCCCACATGTGCAGAACAGAACCACTCCAGAGGGTTTTCAAAACATCATTTACTATTTAGGGGCTTAATAATAAGTAAAATATTCATGCCTATTTCTCCAACCACTCCAATCCACTTTTAGCTAGTTTTTTCCTGCCACAGATGAATGAAAATGCAAACCAAATATTCAGTTCTAATTAAAGAAAAAAAATGTAGGAGAAAGAAAAAAATGAAAAGCTGCAGACTAACTCAGTATTTGTGATTTACCTAGATTTTTATTATTGGTGTATTTTATGATGCCACCTGGGTAGATTGACATGAGTAAACAATATACAAAAAATTAAGCCTTTCCTAGAATATAAAACCCCATCAACACCAAATAATTCATATAGGTACTACTTCGCCCTCAAGGAGGTGGAGCCAAACTCCCCACTCCTTAAATGTGGGCTGCACAGTGACTTCCTTCTTGAGAGTACACTAGAGAGTACCGTATGGAACCGTGTGGGGAGGAGGAACTTTAGTGCAGACACCTAACACTACCTCAGTCAGGTGATCAACGTTTTTAATGTCAACAGTGCTGTCATGTTGATAGTCCCAGACCCACCCAGTGCCATCGAGTCGATTCCGGCTTATAGTGACCCTAGAGGACAGAGTAGAACTGCCCCATAGAGTTTCTAAGGAGCGCCTGGTGGATTCAAACTTTAGGTACCCTTAATAGGATGTGATGAGAATGGGACTTCACTTCTGTGGTCTTCCTCTCAAAACCCATAACCCAGTCTAAATATTACAAAAACATAAGACAAGCCCAAATTGAAAGACATCCTACAAAATATGTGACCAGTACTCCTCAAAACTATCACAGCCAACAGGTACCAAAGGAGACATAAGGACTAAATATAATGTGGTCTCCTGGATGGGACCCTGGAACAGAAAAAGGACATTAGGTAAAAACTAAGGAACTCTGAATTATGTACTTTAGTCGATAATAATGTATAATACTGGTTGATTAATTATAACAAATGTGTAATACTAATGCAAGATATTAATAATAGGAGAAACGGGGTGTGGGTCATATGGGAATTCTCTACCATTACAGCCCTGGTGGTGCAGTGGTTATGTGCTCAGCTGCTAACCAAAAGGTTGGCAATTTGAACCCGCCAGCCAGCTCTGCAGGAGAAAGCTGTGGTAGTCTGCTGCTGGAAAGATTATGGCCTTGGAAACCTTATGGGGCAGTTCTACTCTGTCCTGCAGTGTTGCTATGAGTCAAAAACAGCTTGACCACATGGATTTTTTTTTTTTCTCTCTCTACTATTGTCTCAATTTTTCTGTAAACCTAAATCTGTTCTAAAAAATATATATATATATTTAAAAACACTATAAATCATTAAATCAATGAAATTACTTTGATAACTTTAAGTCCCAATTACTAGCAAACTTATTTTTCCAGAGTCAAGTGTCCATTGGTTCCAGCTTTGTTATTAAAAAAAAAAAAAAAAAAAACGGTATTCTATTGAGGGAATAGCTGTCATTGGAAAACCAAGTTGTTTCCTAAAGCCTGAGCAGTTCAGATAAAAATGTCTTGGTATCCATCCCCAAATCCCCAAAGCCAACTCTTTAGACAAAGATTAGGCTGGACTATGAGACATAAAATGATACTCGTGAAGAGTGTGCTTCTAAGCTCAAGTAGCTATGTGAGACTAAATGGGCAGCTGCTGTCTGGAGGCGAGATGTGAAGGCAAAAAGGGACAGGAGCTGGTTGAATGGACACAAGAAATACATTGTGGAAAGGAGGAGTGCGCTGTTATATTATACGGAGAGCAACTGGGGTCACAGAACAATGTATGTATAAATTTATGTATGAGAAACTAACTTGAACTGTAAACTCACACACAATAATAAAAAAAAAAGTCTTGGTATCTGCCCAACTCTCCTCCTACAAGTATGGCTACATGCAAATCTCCTAAGCAATCTCACCTGTTAATTTCCTCACCAATAAATCCAAGACAGACAATGGACTAATCCATACAACTCTTTAGAGGTGTATAGTTCCACCATATTCAATATCATTTCTCCAAAAGTCAGAGGCACACATTCAAAATAACAGAGAGTTTAACACACACCCTATCTCAGCCCATCCAAACCAAACCAATTGCCAGGTTGATCCCGACTCATAGCGGCCTTGTAGGACAGAGTAGAACTGCCCATAGGGTTTCCAAGGCTGTAAATCTTTACGGAAGCAGACTGCCACATTTTTCTCCCATGGGGTGATCGGTGGGTTCAAACCACTGACCTTTCGGTTAGCAACCAAGCACTTTTAACCACTACACCATCAGGGCTCCTCTCAGCCCACCACAGGATTTATTTCTCATTCCAAAAGTGGGTCCAGCCTTTAATCTGTCCCTGCTTTCACCTTATCATGATGACTGACAGAGTCAACCGTGAGGGTATGCCACTAAATCAATATCCCTTCAGAGTCCCTTTCTAAAATGGAAAAAAACAAAATCTGGCCGCTGGCCTTGGAACCAGACTCATTCAGCATGGTCAAGCTGCAGCATCATCCATCACTGGGAGATGAGGAGACATTTGCCCAGGGTCAGCCTGGCCAAGCAACTGCGTGAACTTATCCCAAACCCATCACTGCTTCCCTTTGCCTGTTTCTAAACTTAGTTGCTTTATTCTTAATATGGTGCCCTCAAGCAAGGGTAGGGTGGAGGTACACAAAGAGGGTCACCCACCCTCTGTGGCCAGTTCACAGTGGAGTCAATACCCAGACTCAGACACACACAGAGCAGGAGTGTTTCCTATTAGCCTGCATTCATTAATATTGCCTTTTGTTTGCCATGTTCTATTTGGAAAGTGGCTAGATTTCTGCAGCTACTTCCTATCATCTAAATGTGCTGTGTCTTAAAACTAATTCCAAATAAACAAGATCACTGCTTGAAAGCTGACAGAGCTGAACAAATACCTCTGGATTCTCTTTTGTCCTTTATAAAGTAAACTCAAAACTAATTTTCAACCACTGTTTGAAAGACAGACATTTGACAGACAGACATTTGTTAAGTACCAACTATAAACCTGCTTATTGCTCTACCAGATGCTGGGGATACAAAGACGCATGAGACACATAAGACATGGCTCTTAGTCTCAAAAGAAGTTCCCAATCTAGAAAGAGAAAGATAGTCACACACCATAAGTATACACCTGCATTAAAGAAGCACTAAAAGAATAGGTGCCAAAAATCAAAATAAGGTAAGTTAAAATCTCAGAAAATATTTACTTATATTTTACATTTTGGGATAGGTAACACATTACATGATTCAAAAGTCAGAATGATATAAAAAGATACACAGGGCAATATCTCATGCCTGGTCCTCTCTCTAACCATTCCCTCCCCATGGGCCCTTTACATTCCCACCTGCCCATCAGAGATCTTTGTTATTGGTTTCTTCTGTATTCTTCCAGGGTTTCTTTATGCAAACTGAAACAAATACAAACAGATTCTTATCTTCTCCTTCTCACACAAAAGGTGGCATATATATTCATTGTTTAGCACCATGCCTTTTTTCCGTCTCCAGGAGTTGGAAAATTTTTAATGCATACTCAACACTGGTGATTTTGCACATTTGTAGAGGAAAAAGGACAGGACGCATTTTCTTTACCCAAGGAGCATGCTTTTTAACAAGTGCAGGAAAGTTCACTTTCTACTTCATTAAGAAAAGTAAAGGAAAAAAAAAAGAGAGAAAGAAGAGAAATTTTAACTTCAAGAAGCATTACTGGGGCTGACTTGCCGTGGGGGAAAAGTTTACAATGTGTAAAGCTCCTCTTTCAAAGCAGCCTTATTTCCATAGGCAGCTAAGAGATTACCACCTTGTAAAAGAAAGGAAGAAACCCAACCTCCCCACCTTTGAGTTATCCTTCCCAGAAAAGGGAACACTTGGGGCAGGGGGGAGGGTGGCCTTTAGATGACCACTACTCAAGACTATAAGGGCAAAGATCTGCTCTCTTAAATTAAGGAAACTCACTGAGCATCCCTGGGGACTGTATCTTAAACTCTAGGAAAGTATTATGTCCCTGTGTCTCCTCTTTTCAACCCCATCTCAAAAAAAAGACAAACAAAACAAACACCCAAGACTTCATCCTCCCAAACTATTTTGGTCACAATAATTTATAGCTTCGGCTATTAAAAGGGGGGGGGGGGTGCTTGGGAGAGAGACACCTGTCACCAGAAAACCAACTGGTGTCTTTTAAGGTTCTATTTAAAAACATTTTTTACCTTCCCAGTCTAAACCCCAAATTTGGAAATGTGGCGATGGCAGCAATTGCACAGTAAAGGTAGATAACCTAAAATAACCTGGCATCAATTAAAAAAAAAAAAATCCAAACCACTTCAGCATTTGCAATCATTCAATAGTTTTTATTCAAGTTTTTTTTGTGCCCCCTTTATTTTTTTATGTGCCGGGAACTGTTCTAGATGCTGGGGATGCAACAGTGAGCAAGGCAGACAAATCTTTTGTCCTGGTGGAGTTAGCCTTCTGGCTGGGAGAGACACAACAAAGAAGCAGAGAGACATATAGTATGCGTTTAGACAGGGACAAGAGCTACGAAATCACATAACACAGGATAAGGAGATGAGGAAGGAGGAAGTTCTTTTAGATAGAGCCAGCAGGGAAGGCATCTGTGGGATGTCCAAACCTAATAGAGGTGACCAGCCCCTGGGCAATTGCTGTTCGGTGCCCTTGAGTCAATTTCAACTTGTAGTGACTTCATTCAGTTTCCTGGGCTGTAATATTTATGGGAGCAGATCGCCAGGTCCTTCTCCCACAAAGCTGATGGGTGGGTTCGAACCACCAACTTTTGAGTTAGCATCCAAGCACTTACCTGTTGCATCACCAGGACTCCTTCTTGGGCAATTACCCAAACCAAAAAACTCATTGCTGTCAAGTTAAGTGACCTTATAAAACAGAATAGAACTGCCCGTAGGGTTTCCGAGGAGTAGCTGGTGGATTTGACTTTTTGATTAGCTGCCGTAGCTCTTAATCACTTAGCACCAGGGGAAGAGAATTCCATGCAGAAGAAACTGCAAGTGAAGAGCCCAAGGAGGCAACAGCAGAGGATAGTGTGGTTGGGCTCTGGAGAGACAGAGGAGAGGGTTGGGGCTTCAGACAAGCAGGGATTCAAACATGGCCTCTTGTGCCAAATCTGGCCAGCTGCCTGTTTTTGTATGGCTGGTGAGCTGAGACTGATTTTTACAGTTTTAAATGGTTGAAAAAAAAAATCAAAAGAATACTGATATTTCATGACACGTGCCAAATGAAATTCAAATTTCCGTGTCCCTGCCCGTTTATTTACTCATTGTCTCTGGTTACTTTCATGCTACAGTGGCAGAGTTGAGTAGTTGTGACAAAGAGTGTATGGTCTACAAAGCCTAAAATAATACTATCTATTTGGCTCTTTACTGAAAAAGCTTGCCAATCCCTATCCTAAATGAAATGAGAAATGGTTGGAGAGTTCAGATCAGGTTAAAGTGACAAATTTGATATTTGCTGTTCGAACCATTCAGAGTGGTTTTGACATTAGATCTGAAGGTAACTTCACGTTATTCTGAGGTGGGAATCTGAGTTATTCACTTCATTTCGACAGTGGGCTGTTTGCTTGGTTGAGGGCTTGGTGTCCAAGAACCACTTGGCAGCCAAGTCCAGTGGCCATTTCACTGGTACATGTGGACTTTTCAGAAACTCCTGATAGCACTAATGATGTGATTGAAAACATTTTTTTTTTTTTTTAACGGTCCTCAAATGAAAGACAGAACTTTAAGGAAAGGTCAAAAGGCAATTTACATGCAGTGTAAAGACAAGCCAAGCTTGGGCAGATGTCTAAAATATTTCTGTGCTTGAAGGACGTAGGAAGGATACACATAGTCTTAAAAATATCAAAGATCTATTGCTTAAGCATAGAGTCCCTGGGTGGGGCAAATGGTTAATGTGCTCAGTTGATAGCCAAAAAGTTGGAGGTTCAAGTCCACCAGAGGCACTTGGGAAGAAAGGCCTGGTGATCTACTTCTGAAAAAAAAACAAAACCAGCCACTGAAAACCCTGTGGCGCACAGTTCTACTCTCATACAAATGGGGTTGCCACGAGTTAGAATCAACTTGACAGCAACTGGTGTGGCTTACAAGTTGTAAGGGAAAAGAAAAAAAGGGGATGTGGCAGATTTTAAAAATCTAACTGCATAATTATTCAGCCATCTAACAAATAAAAAACTTAAAAAAAAAAAACGAACAGAAATAAACTTGAAAACTTACAAAAATCTGTATTTGCAAACATACAGAGGAACAATTAACTTTTCCCTAGAACATTTCGCTCAGGTTTGGCTCTGCAGATTTATGGAAATTTCCAAAGCCGCTCTAGAAAACCATTTGCCTGAGTACATCTTGGGTGTGTGCTTAAGTAGGGAGACTTGTAAGCTACAAAGCAAGCATAACCATGGGCTCTTTGTTTTCTGGTGTGGAATCCTGTGTAGGAGGCTGACTGAGAGTAGGGGACTTTGGCCACCAACCACACTGTTTTCATTTAAATTGAATGTTGACATGTGCTAGGGCCACTCCCAAACCACCCTCCTTGGCAATGTCACTGTCAGTGAGTATCAGAATATCATTTGGTGCAAGTGATTAAATTAAGGCCTCTGATTCCAATTCTCATTCTTCTTTCACCGCATTCATTAAGCTGCTTTCCGGTATGGAGTGCAAAGGCGGGGGAAGTGAGGCATTTCCTGGACTTGTGTCCTTGGGCTCTGCTGATCAGGGAGAGCAAACAGTGTGGGTACTCTATTCCTCACACCTACAAGGCTTCCTCCTCTCTCACACATCATCCCCCATCTACCCCAAGAGGCAGGAAGACCAAAACGAGCCCTAGCATTCTCTCAGTCCAAAGACAGACGGAACTGAGAATTCAGGTCTTACCAAAAAAAGGACCAAAGTGGCTTTTTTAGGTTTAAGATAACTGCAGTTGACATCAAGAAATCCCAGTTGGTGGGTAAGCTGCTAGTTCAAGTCCCAAGTACTGAAGGTCAGATGAACAGGAGCTAGCTGCAGTATCCAGAGCAAGCAAAAAAAAAAAAGCCAGCAAGCTTTGCCAGAAAAGTCCACATATATTGAATGCAGGCCACACCCCCAAGGAAACTTCCTTTCAACTGATTGGCTCCTCATAGCAGATCTCATCGTGAAGGTAATTACATTTGATCAGATCTCATCATGGACGTGATTACGTCTTTATATAGCTGCCAAACTACACAACTGCCAAACCACTGAGAATCACTGCACAGAGAAGTTGACACACAATCTTAACCATCATACTCTTCAACATTTGTTATATTCTGTTCTTGTTTTTTTTTTTTTTGGTAGTGCCAGCCAGTATTGTCAGGGTGAGACAGTATTTCAGTGTAGTTTTTATTTCCATTTCTGTAATGGTTAACAATAGCAAGCATTTCTTTGTGTGTCTGTTAGCCCCCTGAATATCTGCTTTGGTGAGGTGTCCATATCCTCTGACCCCTTTGAGTATTTTTTAAGTGGATTATTTGTCTATTTGTTGTTGAGATATTGAAATATTTTGTAGATTTTTAGATATTAGACCCTTGTCAGATACGTCATAGCGAAAAAGATAAAATGAGAGAGGACAATACAGATGAAAATTTATACTCTACTGAGATCAATGGAATCCCCAGTTGGTACAGTTAACACGCTCCACTGCCAAAAGAAAGGTCGGTGTCTGGGAAGAAAGATCTGATAATCTACTACCTAGAAATCAACCATTGAAAACCCTATGGAGCGCAGTTTTACTCTGACACAAATGAGGTGGCCTTGAGTCAGAATTCACCTGACAGCAATTGGTACTGAGATTTTTAGTGCTGGATGTACAAGAGCAATGAAGAGCAATGGTCTGTCAACTGTGTTCTGCGGGCCATTTCTGCTGTTTGTGGCAACAGATGAAATCTTCATACATCCATTATTGGTTACAAGGGCACTTGCTTTACATTGGTCTTTTTTAATGTTGTCCTGAGCAAGTCCATACTTAAAAGCTATCTGAGTGGATCTCCAGAACCCACAGGCTGAGTTCAATGAGATCCCAAGAGAGGCTAGAGGCATGGTCCCATGCAGACTCTCTGGCAAGAGTGAGTTGTGCAACAACAAACAAAAGAACCCCTGATACAGCATGTTGGGATAGAATAGGTCCAAGTTGTCATGCTGGAGATAGTTCCAGTTTTAGCACTTGTTGAAGATTTGGATGGCCCCCCCGAGAATCCTTTTAACTCAGTACTGAAGTCACTCCTTAGGTCTATAGCGCAAACAATAATACAAATGAGGGCTGTGCTTCATAGTTCAATCATGTATGTGAGACTAATGGGTGCACCAGCCCAAAAAGCAAAGACAAGAAGGCAGGAAGGGACAGGAAAACTGTACGAATGAAACCAGGGAACCTGGAGTGGAGGAGAGTGTTAACATGTTGCAGGGTTGGCAACCAATGTCACAAAACAATCCATGTATTGACTGTTTACTGAGAAACTAATTTGCTATGTAAACTTTCGCCCGGGCTGATATAGCCTGTAACTACCATTCAAAACCATAAATTTCATATTTGGGATTCAACAAGAGTTGAATGGATCCACCTCATAATAAATAAATGCTTTAAATTTGAATGCATATATTTATACTATTACGCATTTCATTTGTAGTATTAAGCTACCTCTTGTAGGCATTTTATATATTGAGATTGTGAGAAAGCTTTTCCTTGAAAAAGCGTTTCTATTGCAGTGTGTGTAGGGGTGGGGGAAGGAATAGATTGGAAACCCCTGGAGCTGATAGTCAACTCTGCTCCCCACAGCAGGTTGTCTTGAAGGCGATCTGAGTGACTCATTTCTTTAGCTACTCTCCTGTAGGAGAGTGCCCTGCCAGACTCTTGGTGTCTCAAGCTGTGAGGCTTAATTATACAAGCTCAATTAGTTTGTGAAGGATCTAAACCCAGCCTTATCATACTCCATGGAAAGGGGGATGGGGCACATCCTGGGATCCTACAGCTTTTGGAGTGGAGCCTTGGGACTTCTATCGACTCTGACCTGCGATGGCAGTTGAGTCAACATTCAGGAGGGAGAAGACAATCACATCACCTTCATGCCAGACTCTCAGCCACTTTCTCTGGCCTCTGTTCCCTTCAGTTAGATCCTTCTTTAGTTTCAGTGTTTTCTCTCCTACTTGTACTCCTAATTCATTAGTTTATTTTCACTCTTCACCTTGATATAGTCATTTCTCTCCTCTACCTGTAGATGTATTTTCCTGCACCCTCTTCCTCTTTTACTATAGCTCTAAATATGTGTGAATTTTTGAAATGAGCAGGAAAATCAAAACATAACCATGGGGAAATGGTTTGCCTAAAGAACAATTATTAGCCACCCAAACTGATGTTGTTTGTTGCCATCAAGTGGATTCCAATTCATAGCGACTCCATGTGACAGAGTAGAACAGCTCCATAGGGTTTTCTTGGCTGTAATCTTTACGGAAGCAGATCACCAGGTCTTTTCTCTTGGGGAGCCAGGGAGCTGCTGGGTGGGTTCAAACTTTCAATCTTACAGTTAGCAGACAATCTCTTAACCCTTGTGCCACCAGGACTCCTTTAAATACACTGATAGACTTTATAAAAATTTTCCTCAGCAAGTGTGATCCCATAGCTCCAGGTCACTAGACCAGAAAAAAGAGAAAGTGATCCTAAAACTTCATGTTAATATTTGCTACACTATAAATTGGAACTGAATCAAATCCACTTTGAAACATATGAATAGCATTTGAAAACCTGATTGCCACATATATAATTCAAATGTAGTTCATTCATTTGGACTTGTCAAATTTCCTTCTTCAAGTGTCTTTTGTCAAGGTTAATTTACTTTATAAGGAGCCCTGGAGTTGCAATGGTTAAGCGCTACTAAACAAAATATTGGCAGTGGCTCCACGGACGAAAGACTTGGCGATCGCATCTGTAAAGATTATAACCAAGAAAACCCTATGGGGCAGTTCTGTGCCATCACATGGGGTCACTATGAGTCAAAAATCCACTTGAGGGCACCTAACAACAATTCCCTTTATGCTGAGAAGCAAAAACAATGCACACAACAGCCTCGTAAGTGTTCTAGAGGAGACAATAGTGATTAAGACTGGAGAAGCTAGCATGACTGTGGGGAAGACATGGGTACAGTAGTTCAAAACACCAGGGCAGAATGTGAGGATCACAGCCACAAGGGAATTATGGGTCGTCTCTGGGGCCTTCAGGAAGGAAAGATAATGTCTAGCCACACACCTGCAATCCAGCAGAAGCAAGAGGGGAAAGATAAAGAAAACTACAGAGGATTGCCAGCAATCAAACACCTATTATAAGCAAAGTACCAAGCTTAGCCTTGGAGAAACAGAGATGCATAAAGAGCCAGTCTGCCCTTCAGGGAAGAGGCAAGAGGAAACATCACCAGCTCCATTCTCACACCTAGAAGCTATCTGACTGGGCTTCCTCTTCTTTCCTGCCAATCAAGGGAGGGAGGGAAAAATCCTAGAACACAGAAATTACTGGGCTTATCCTGTTTTCTCCCCTGTACCTGGCACTGAGTATATATTCAGTTAAGGGTTCACTGACGTTATTAAAGGAGAGTCTAGGGGCAAATGAGTGAGTGAGATTTGGAAAGGATGGGGATCCAGCCACAGTTACAGTGAGGCCTTAAGGGAGGGCACCCCAAGCTCTACAAAAAAGGAAGGCGGGTGTGCCCTGAAGAGGATTCTCACAAAGTGTAAGCAATGTGAGAAACCTTGGGGCCATTTCCTAAAAGTCTTTGCAAAGAACGTAAAGGAAGGCGGGTGTGCCCTGAAGAGGATTCTCACAAAGTGTAAGCAATGTGAGAAACCTTGGGGCCATTTCCTAAAAGTCTTTGCAAAGAACGTGAGATTAAGGAGTTTGGCATTTACTTTGTGTGTAATGCAAAGCCATTAGAGGTTTCGGAGATAAAAAGAGATTTAATCAGAACGGTACATTTTTCAGGAATGAGCCAAGGGGTGCAATGGTGAAAAGGGCAGACTTGGTCCCTGCCCTCGTGGGGTGCACCATCTAACGCATTAGGACCCTTAAGCTGACACTATTGTGGAGGATGGATTGGCACTGGGCAAGCCTGGAGCTGGAGAGAGGAATTCAGTAGTTGAGGTTGACCAGTGTGATGTAAAAGGAATCAAGCAAGCCTCGATTTGCTAACCCTCAGGTAAAAATTAGCAGTAGGGGAAAGACCTTAGTAGTAAAGAAGTAAAGTGCAGGTAATGTGGGTAATTTTTAAACAACTACTTTGTTTAAAAATGTAAATAAAATTAAAAAGATTGAAAGTACCAAGAAAATTAATTTTGAATTGTTGTTGTTGTCGCTATGTACAACAGAATTATACACTGCCTGGTCCTGTGCCATCCTCAAAATTGTTGCTAAGTTTGAGCCCACTGTTGCAGCCACTGTGTCAATCCATCTCCTTGAGCGTCTTCCTCTTTTTTGCTGACCCTCTACTTTACCAAGCATGATGTCCTTCTCCAGGGGCTGGCCCCTCCTGATAGCATGTCCATAATATGTAAGACAAAGTCTCGCCATTCTCATTTTTAAGGAGCATTCTGGCTGTACTACCAAGACAGATTTATTTGTTTGTTCTTCTTGCAGTCCATGGTATAGTCGATATTCTTCCCAACATCGTAATTCAAATGTATCAATTCTTCTTCGGTCTTCTGTTTTCATTGTCCAGCTTTTGCATCCATATGATGTGATTGGAAATAATCATGGCTTGGGTCAGGCACACATTAGTCCTCACAGTGACAAATTTCCATCCCCACTTTTAAATCTGTTGTCATCGAGTCAATTACAGCTCATAGCTACCCTGTAGAGAACAGAGTAGAACTGCCCCATAGGGTTTCCCTGGCTATAATCTTTAGGGAAGCAGATTTCCACATCTTTCTCCCACAGAGCAGCTGGTGGGGTTGAACCACAGAACTTTTGGTTAGTAGCCAAGTGCTTAACCACTGCGCCACCAGCGCTCCTCACCCCCGCCATTCAAACCAAAACCAAACCCAGTGCCGTGGAGTTGATTCTGACTCATAGCGACCCTATAGGACAGAGTAGAACTGCCCCATGGAGTTTCCAAGGAGCGCCTGGCGGATTCGAACTGCTGACCCTTTGGTTAGCAGCCGTGGCACTTAACCACTATGCCACCAGGGTTCCCCCCCCACCAATAAAAACATATAATTTGAAAGGAGCACTGGTTGATAATTATACATTAATGGTCTGTTCAAATAGCATTGCAATAAAAACAACATTCTTTGTCTCAAATAAATTTTGATCAACTAACTCCTAAAGAACATGTAAAATGATGATGAAGCAAACTTTGCAAAAATGAGAGAAAAATCACTCTGAAAGAAGAGATAACGGACCAGATCTAACTGTGACTAAACCTCAATGAAATACACTGAGGACACTGCAAATAATAAGCATTAATTTGATCACAGTGTCTTATCTGCTAGTATACTTTCCAAATTATATCCAGCTGGCATAAGCTGCCTTGAACATGGGAGTTAAAAGAAACCTTGTTGTTATGTCGTTTTTAACGGCTGTCGAGTCAACCCCTGACTCATGGCGACCCTCGAGTGATGATGACCCCACATACAATGGAACAAAATGCTGCCTAGCTCTGTGCCATTCCCATGGATTGCCTGTAGATCAGACTGTTGGGATCCATTGGGTTTTCATTGGCAGATTTTCAAAAGTAGACTGCCAGACCTTTTTCGCTATCTGTCTTAGTTCGATTGAAACCTGTTGGGCATCATAACAACACACAAGCTTCCAACAACAGACACGTGGTGGCTACCCATGAGATGCATTGGCCAGGAATCAAACCCAGGTCTCCTGCATGGAAGGAGAGAATTCTACCACTGAACCACCCATGCCTTTTAGGCTTACCATGATACACTCAGGCCCAGGGAACCAGATGACTTTGCTCTGCTGTCAAAGCAAAGAAGCCATGAGAAGTGTTCCTGCCTTCTAGTTTAATACTCTTTTTTTCCCACTCCCACGCAGTGCCCCAAGGAGGAAGCTGGGACAGGCAGCCTCTGCAGGAGAGCTGAGGGTATCTGGCACTAGGGCATGGCCTTCAGCTCACAGAACTGGAAAGAAAGGAGTAATTTTTCTATCATGTATACCAACCAACCCTTGAGAATACTTTAGTTCTTTACTGATATCTGGTAATGGCCTTATTTGCTTTCCTTTTTTTTTTTTTTATTTCGTTTCGTTTTTGGGTAAGGATTAGAATGGGAATAACCAACCAGTGGGAGCACAGAGGTGAAATGGAAGCTGTTTTCTAGGTACAAACATGGATTGTAAAAGGATTATTAGCAACTAAATGATGTTTTAAGAGAATCTCAAGCTTCAGTTTTACCAAAAAGAATTTGGATTCACTCCACAAGGCAAGTTTATTAAATTCTCATAATTGCAAAGCTCACCAGGCAGTGGCCCTTTGAGGAAGCAAAGCCAATTCTGCTTTCCCCTGACATGTTTTTCCCCTTCCAACAAAAGTAATTATTATGCCAGAAGTCACTAATCTATTACTCAATTACTGTCTAGGGAAGTCATCCCTGCCATCCATACAGTGGCCCGTACAGAGGACAAAAAAGAAAAAGAAGCAGACACCTGTCCATCTTGACTGAGTCTGCTAGAACACACCCATAAAGAGAGGCCTAAGTGTTTATACCTCGCACGTTTGCTCAATCTAAACAAGGATCTGATCTCCCCAGAGTATGGCACTTTCCATGCTTGGGGGAGTCAGACATCTTCACGAGAAGGGAAGTGGAACCTGGAAGGAAGTAATAAGCAGTTTGGATGAGGACTGTTTTGTTTTGAACTTAAGAGACTTGAAGTGGCTCAGCCGAGGTCACAAAACCAGTCTCTGACTTACTTCAGACTTCAGGAGTCTTTAGAAGCCAGAGAGATAACCTTTCTGGAATTCCAGAAGTATATACTTCCAAAGAATCTCAACCCCAAGACTTCTAAAACTGAAGTTTGCTATATTGTAGAGGAATATAAGGGAACATTCAGCATAATCATCAAGATTTAAATCCATAAACTGCCTATATTTGAGGCAGGAGAATCGTGTGTATTTTCTTACAGTGCAATTTTTCTTCTCCCTCATTTAACTCACCTAAAAAAATGGGGCAGAGAATTCCTAAATTGTATACTTACATTTCTAGCCAAGTTTGAACTAAATGTTTTAATAAAAATTCTAGTGCAGTGTGTGAAATATTGAATCTAAGGGTTCAAACTTTTACTCTTCAAGTTTGGAACTGAAAGTTGCTTTTTTTTTTTCATTCTAGTTTAAAGTATTTTCCATATTGACTTTATTCAAAACCAAATACTCAAGGACTGCCTGTGAACAAAAACAAAATCTAAACTTCATTGATTTTGCAAGTTCCTGGAAGATTTGCAAAATATAAGTTCTCTTGAAATTAAACACTTGGTTTGACAGCTTCACTAATTACAGTCCTCTCCACAGAGGAAGGCCAAGGCCTGTGGCCAAGCAGACAGATTAGCCAGTTACTCAATAAGACAGCTATTTAGTAGGAGACAAACCCTAGGAGAGAAACCTAAGAAGTCATGTGCATATCCAAACAGGCTGCCAGAGTGTAAAGAAATCCCCTTAAGTCACTTTCGGCTTCATTAGCACATGAAAATGGGGTAATTGAACATTCTTCAGCCTTCCATCAAGTGCCAAAATCAATCATTCATGGAAATTAAGTTTTGATAAGAGGTGTTTAAACACTGTCAAAGACTTCTTCAATGTGTCATCTTTCAGCCTGAAGAAGATTCCACCTAGTACTTTAACTGTACAAAGGGATTTGAGAATTAAAGATATCAGTCCTGTGGAACGAAAACTTAATACATTAGAACAATGATAAATCAGAAGAGGAAAACATTCATTTGGGGTGGGGGTTGTTGCCCTTTTTAAAAGCATAACACTTCTAACGGCTGTTTTGATAAACTCACAAGGAATCGTTTTTAACTAAACATCTATTCTAAGAATAGGTAGTTTCATGCTGACAATATTTTTTTTAATAAGAATGCCAAAATGTATACAAGTGGGTGTGTTAGTTACCTAGTGCTGCTATAACAGAAATACCACAAGTGGGTGGTTTTAACAGACAGAAATTAATCTTGTCACAGTTAGGAGGCTAGAAGTCCGAATTCAGGGCGCTAGCTGTTGGGGAAGGCTTTCTCTCTCTTTTGGCTCTGGGGGAAGGTCCTTGAAGTCTGTTCAGCTTCTCTTTCTTGGCTCCATAGTGATCTTTTGTGACATGGCATCTATCTTCCCCATCTCTGCTTTTCTCCTTCGTTTGTTTAATTTCTTTTATATCTCAAAAGAGATTGACTTAAGACATGCTATACAATAATACTGCCTCAATAACATAGCAAAGAAAACTCATTCCCAAATGGGATTATAACCACAGATATAGGGGTTAGGATTTACAATATATATTTTGGGGGGACACAGTTCAATCCGTAACAGTGGATATGACTTTTGATGACTAATATTCTTAAATGCTATGATACATTCACAACAGCACAATCTGTCATACTACTACCACCAGGAGCAGCCCCCCTCAAAAAATTCATCCAGACTTTGGGTTTTCAAAAACTTAAAAACAAAAAAGCAAATTATAATTGTAAGAGCCCTTAAAGGAAAGAATGAGATTTAAAGTAATGGATTACACTCCCACTAGCAAAACCTTTCCTTTTTTTCAGATAAGTTATCTTCTGAATTGCAGAAAAACCAGAATGTAAACCACTACAAGATCACTTGGCTCTTTTGTCAAACTATATTCTTTCAACCTGTAAATATTTGCAAAGGGTCAAGAAGTCACTCAGGTTACACTTACCTTTGTTGCCACAAATATCAGCCTTTTAAAAACAATATTGGTCGGTAGGTGCACTATTGTTGAACAAATGGACCTAAACCAGTGGGCTCCAATGAACAATTTGTTTCAATTTTTAGGTTAGCATGTATGTTATTGCATTTTTTTCCCTCCCTCCAATAGCTCAAATTTAGCACATCCACGTACAGGTACACACATTCGATCTCAGAAGCACCTGGGAAGGGCATACTCATGGGCTTTCTCTCTAGTTGCCTATCAAAAATGGTTTCCATGACAGAGTGGAGAAGTCAGGCTGCAGAGCGCCACCAAGAGCCCGTGGCCCCCTTCCCTTTTCAGGTAGTTTAGCCCCTTGGGAACCTTTGATCTGATTATTAGCAAACATACACCCCCCTATTTTGTACTCTTAGGTATGGGGAAACAAAAGCAAATGACTCTCCCCCAAACATCCCACTACATCCCACCATGCTGCCCACCCCCCACATTGAAAGGTAGCCCCTTCATCTGTCATCCCTCCAACTCACCACTCACTCTCCCTGTGGAGAAAACAGCAAACTGCGATTAAAGACACAATGCCGGAATACAGGCACACAAAGCTGTTCTGCTTTGAGAACCGTGTGAACTCATGACCAAAAATTACTAAGATCTGGATCTGAGCTGCAAGTCTGTGCTTCTTTCAGATCCTTTATAATCCATAAAAACCACGTACAAAACCCACGGCTTGAGCGACTGGACAGGAATAAAAAGCACATGCGCTATTAGGGACCTTCTTCCCAAGGGGTCAAGGAAAAAACTGACTTTACCTAGAAAATGAAAACCTAATTAATCTAACTATAAAATTAGAAGAACAGTGGCCACAACTGGGGACAGAAGCATGTTACCGGCTCAAAATAAAATACAGACGCTCAAAATTTTTTTCTAGAAATGTCTAGGGATAATAAGGAAGCTAGGTAGAGACACAACTTGCACCAAAGCAGGACCAAGTAGACTATGTCAATTAAAGGAAACTAGCAGATTATAGCCAGGGCACACTTAGCACCCAATAAACCTGCAGTCTCTGGGTGTTTGTTTTATATTAATAGGTGCAGTGCCTATACAAAAGCCTCCCCCTTCATTCTAATCAACTCTTTCCCTTCCTTTTCCATCCTTTGAGATTTAACTAGATTATTAAAAACTTCCTGATGGTAGGAAGCATGACACACAGTAGCCAGTGCCTGGAGACCTGGATTTAGTCTGTTATCCTGGTGTAATTGTTCCTCATGCCCCCTCTTTCACTCTCAAAAGTGTCCTGTTACGGACAAAAAATTATAAGGTCACTCTGTTTATTCGTAATATGCATACTCAGTAAACATGGGATGAGTGAATGAATTAATGAACAACTATCTTAAATTTCAACCAGATATCCCTGTGCGTATCCGTGAAGTAATTATCTGCCTAGGCTTATCTTGTTTTTTGCTAACTTGGAACTACAAATAAAAAAAAAAAGAACAGAAGATAACTGCGAACTAATACCACTACATTATAATGAAGTAAAAATTCCAAAACATCATAATATGTAATCCTGCTGGATGCTGTCTTGGCCACACACAGCTGAGGAGCCTGGCCAAGTAAAGTTCAGAACAGAAAATGGATAAGAAGCTAAGGAAAATTAGGCCCGGGAGCCAGTGACTGCCTTCTCTATAGGATACACACAGAAGCATCCAGACCCAACCCGTAATAATTCATATAATGGAATGAACTGAATGCCTGAAGTATCATTTGTTCTTTCAGGGGGCAAATGTAAGGGGCTAAATAGAATTAAAAAAAAAAACAACTCCAAATATTTATAAAAATAACTACGATGCAAATATTCAACGAGGATAATCCAAAGTGTTTTCTAAGTTTATACAAACCAGAATACATTAAAAAAAAATCAAAGTTCTAGAAGCCTACCTTTGAACATTAAAATTCATTTCAAATACTAGATACTTTAAGGATGAAAGAATTCAAAGTAAATTTCTAAATAAATAAAACTATGACAATCACCTTATGTTCTATCACTCCCCAAAATAAACATGCTATCAAATCCCTTATAGCCACCAATAGTTACCATTATCTTACCATTTCCTTGCAATTGTAGCATCAAAAAGGTGAATGTTTCTAAGCAATTCTTTCAGAAGTTAAACATTAAATTAAAAAAAATAAAACACCACTAAGAACCTTGTGATGACCTGGAGGCATTTTAAGAGCCAAAAGGCTAGAAAGGCAGCGCTCAAATAACACCCATTGTTCTCTCTGTGCTTAATGACAATAGGACAAAATAAAGCGATTACCTGGCCTTACCTCTACATCTCAATTCAAATGCTACTTAAGAAAACAAAAACACTCTTTTCAGCTTAGTCAAACTCTAATTTTTTTTTAACAAAATTAACTTTCCCAACTCTGATCATGCACCAAAACTGAGGACAAATTCAACAGATTTGAAGTCAGTTTAGTATCAACCACATAATGTATTTCAATGAAGATCCAAAAGTTGAATATGGAAAACTTTAAATGAATAGTTTCAGCTTGAAATTCCATGAAAAGTTACTTGTGTATATTAACATCCAAAAAAAAATTTTTTTTGTTTTCCATTTTGTAAAAAGTATATCTACTAACCCTAAAATCCATATGGAAGAGCAAAAGGCCAAGACTAACCAAGATAATTTTGAAAAACATGGTTGGGGAACTCTCTCCATCACATGTCAAGACTTAAAAAAGTAATTTACTCCACTACAGTGGTGGCAAGGATGGACAATAAACCAATGAAAAGAGATACACACACACACACACGCACACAGATGTATGAATCTCATAAATGAGAAAAAGTCATTTAAAATGTGTAAGGGAAGGATGGGCTACATAATAAATAGTACTTGGACTATTAGATGTCCATTTGGGAGAAAAAATAGATTTCTACTTCATACCAAACACAAAAAAAATTTAGGAAGATGAAAGGCAAAAATTTATGAAACTTTTTTAAAAAAATATGGGAAAAGATTTCTATGACTCAGGATAACGAATTTCTTAAACAAGAAACAAAAGCACAAACTCTAAAGGAAAAGACTAATATAAGTCACTACTTTAAAAATAAAATTTTTGGACTAAGGTATATATAAGCTTATATGTGACAGACTGACTTGATTTGTAAACTTTCACTTAAAGCTCAATAAAAATTATTAAAAAATAAAACAAAATAAAATTTTTGCATTTTTAAAGACAATAAACAATGCACAACTAAGCCACAGATTAGGAAAATATTTCTGTAGCAAATATAATGAATAAAGAATTAGAATCCACAATAGAAAAAGTGATAGATAAATAAATAAGAAAAACAAACCATCTAAAATTAAAAAAAAAGCACAAAGGATATAAAGAAGCAATTCACAGCAGTAGAAAGCCCAAAACAAAACAAAACAAAAAAACAAACCCTTTGCCAACGACTCACAGTGACCCTACGGGACAGAGTAGAACTGTCCCACAGAGTTTCCAAGGCTGTAAATCTTCACGGAAGCAGACTGCCACATCTTTCTCCCAGGAGGAGCAGGAGGCTGGGGTTTGAACAACGGAAACTTTTGGTTAGCAGCTGAGTGCTTAACCACTGTGCCACCAGGACTCCAAGCTGAAAGCCCAATGGTCAACAAACAATGAAAAGGTATTGTCTCAATACTAGTCAGGGAAACATCATTTAAAATAATGAGTAACCATTTCACCCATTTGAAGTGAGAAAATACTTGAAAGAATGACCTTGTTAAAAGTGTTGGTGACAAAGTAGTTGCCACAGGAACTCTCACATATAGCCAGGGGCAGGGCAAATTGGTAAATTAGTACAGCCACTTTGGAAAGGAATT
Organism: Elephas maximus indicus; assembly: GCF_024166365.1. Classification (NCBI taxonomy): domain Eukaryota; kingdom Metazoa; phylum Chordata; class Mammalia; order Proboscidea; family Elephantidae; genus Elephas; species Elephas maximus. The sequence continues at coordinate 171,665,046 of NC_064819.1, read as the reverse complement.
TAGTGGTATTTACCTAAGTTGAAAATATGCAAGCAGAGGGCCAACCAAATGAGGGAAATCCTCAGTGAGATGGATTGACACAGTATCTGCAACAACACACTCAAATATACCCACGATCACAAAGATGCCACAGGACTGGGTAACATTTTCGTTCTGTTATACATAAGGCTGCCATGCGTCAGAACTAACTAGACGGCAACTAACAACAGCAACAACAATGGTCCCACAATTCCGTTACCGAGGTAGTACCCTGGAGACAATTATACTTGTGCGCATGGAGACATGTATGGTAAAATTCACAGCAGCACCATTTGAAATGGCAAAAATTATAGATTAATGGTGGTATGTCCATTAATGAAATACTACCACACTGATATGGAGTGAACCATAACTACATAAATTACCATGGAATAGTCTCAAAAAAATGTTTAATTAAAAAGAACACCAGCATATAGTATGCTATTTATATTAGATTTTTAAATAAGCAAAATAATACTACGAATACATTCAATCTATTGAAAGTATTAAAAAGTATAGTTTCCTTAGATTGTATGTACATATTGTATGTACATACAAAAAGGTATGTATTTTAAAAATCTGAAGCAATGATATCTTTGATATATCTTGGAGACAGGCACATAGAGATAAATACACTGGTGGCAGGTGTTAGTTATATTATTCTCATGTTCTTTTGTATAGTTGAAATACTTCCTAGAAAATTATTTATACAAATTAAAGGAAAGTTGAGTCCCTGGGTGGTGCTAATGGTTAACTTGCTTGGCTGAAGGTAGGAAATTCAAGTCCACCGAGACGTGCCTCAGAAGAAAGAACTGGTGATCTACTTCCAAAAAATCAGCAAAAGAAAACCTTGTTGTACAGTTTACTCTGACACACAAGGGATCCCCAGGAGTTGAAGTTGACTTGATGGCAATTGGTTTGGTTTAAAAATGATAAAAAAAAAAAAAAAACTCTGAAACTCTTGAATTTTAGTGGATTTTTTCCCCCAAATATCATTTACTCTCATATTTAACAGAGAAACTGAGGCACTGCAGTTAAGTAACTCCAGAGGTTACATAAGGTTGTTGCAAATAACTGGTCTGTCTGCTTCCACTCTACTTAAGGCCCCACGCCAGTGCCACACTACTTAAGGGAGAGGAATGGAGGAAGGCCCGCTTTGGTGCATCAAGCCCATCACTTAATGATCCTCAAGTCCGAGAAGGCTGAGTAAGTATAAGGCGAACAAGTAAGAAGTGCCAACACATAATGCTAAGTCTACAGGAGTACTGCCACTGGCTGAACAAAAGGTTTCCTAGGACATGAAGTCTACGTTGGACCTTCAGGAACAGACAGTACTTTCATGAGCAGAGCTGGGAAGAGAGACCAGGAGGAGGGCTTCCAATGCAGAGCACTTGGAAGAGCACATCCTTACTTGGGGCACCAGATTTTCTGGTTCCTACATGGAGTTCCACCTTACCACTAACGAGAAACTTTCAGGAAGCTGATGCTCTGGCTCTAGTTGACCGCAAACAAAACAATTATGTGTCACTTTTGTACACAAATTTTGTTCTAAAAGATGACAATATGTTTTCTTAATTTGCAAACACATTTGTATTATCTTCCTAAAATTCCAATGCAAAACTACAGCCAGGTTAAATGTAATAACCCATTGAGGGGAGATGGAGGTTTACCAGCCTAGCAGAGCAAGACAGACCATAAATGATAAAAAGAGTTTCCTCTCAACGAAAGTTAACTAACAGTTTTTGGACTGACAGAGAAAAGATGTAAAAAGAAGAAATAAAGTACTTAGAACTGAGAATTCATGTCATTTTATTTTAATTTATGTGGACTGGCTTTCCTGGGTCTGATTCAGGAAGAGATTTGAAATCAACAATCCTAGAAGACGTAGAAATCTAAATAAAATAAAATTAACTGTCGGAGGTACTGAAGGAAAACCACTTAGTGTATCCATTTGCTTCATGGTTTTATTTATCGTCTAAACTTCCTATCAAACAGACTGTTTCAACTTTCAGATTAATTTGCACTAGGCTCAGAAAATATTATCAAATACAGAGTATTCTAAAGAGATATTTTTCGAGCATGTCTCTTCTCTTACATTTAAATTATTCTTTTTTTAAAAATGAAAAAGGTTAATATTCAGACACCAACTTTCAGTTTGATGAAATCTAAATATAATACACAGATATTTCAAGGGTGAAATGCTGTGAGAAGCAATGTTAATCTATAATTTAAAAAAAATTTAGAAAGCTAAAAGTAGAGACAAATTAAGTTTGTAAAAAAAACACTTAACAGATTAATGTATTCAAACGCCTTGCACATTACAATTATATATATATATATATATAATTTAAAGAAAGCGTACATAGTTTCTAATAGGATATTTCTAAACTTTTAACAACCAGTTTCCTTTTTAAATCTGGCTGAGCATACAGTAACATTTTACTAAGTGAATTAGTTATGAAACATTGACTCTCATTTGTCAGATGTGAATAAGTGTTACATGTAGTGATATTTTAAATTAATGATCTGTACCATTACTAAAGTTTAATGTATTTCAATCAAAAGAAATAAAATTTTTTTTACTACAATGGTAATGCTAAACACACATGCTTTTGTTCATATATTATTCACAGATTGTATTAGAATTCACAGAATCATATTTAAAGTTTCATTAGGGAAAACCCCACATATTTTACTCAGGCAACTGTTGAAAGACATTCTGCTCTTTATACAAAGCTTCCACAGATTACATAAGCAACTTTGTTTACAGAATGTTTTAAAAGTTACACGTAAATGTGGCTAAAATCTTAAAAATCTCCTTCAAAGCAAGGTATGTTTTTGAAGGGCAAGAAACCAACATATTTAACTGCTGAACAAAAAAATATTACTGAAATAGAAGGTACAGTCCTCTTTTTCAAAATACACTCCTGGAAGCTGTTCTCCAAATGCCCGTGACAATGCCCAAAGATCTCTCCTTTTATTTGTTTTCCAGTAATTTTAGTAGTTTGTAATGCCACCAATGGCTTTTACAATTTCCAGTAGGTAACAAAAAACTTCAAAATCCCTTTTACAAATACAGACAATATAAACTTTCTAAGGACAACCTCTCCAGCTTACTTCCATTTTAAGGAGACTTGTAAATCGGTTGATCCCAATACTTAAGAACCTTTAGTTATAAACGCAGTACCATCACTTCTAACCAGTTAAAGAGACAGGGCTGGACTGTTTTCCAAACTACAAGACTCTCAATCACTAAGCACAATCGAGAAATGTCATTAAACTTTAAAGAAGAACAAATAATTTTGTTTAGAAAGAGCTAACATTGTACTATTAATTAAGCAAATATCCTAGCATTACAAAAAGAGGGAAAACACTGAAAGAAATCTTTTTTTTTTTTCAATCATTATCCTGGCCTAGTCTTCCATGCTTTCCAAGATGTGTGAAGCAGCTCAAGAAAATTTCTATAACTAGGGGAAGTTACTTAGTACAAAATTAATAATAATGTTATTAAAAAAAAATTTTGGCAGAAGTCACATGATCCATCTCAGTGCCTTACATTTATCTATGAGGCATTTTTGTGAACACTGACTACCACCTTGTTTCTACTTTTTACCCCACCCCTTATAGTAGGTGCTCAATACACATTTGTCATTTAAATAAGATTGCCCATATCAAGAAGACTTTTGCTACTCAGAACTCTGCTGCAGCCTGTTAAGTTTGTAGTCCTGGGCAGGTATGTGAAGGAATCATACACTCATAAAAGAAGCAGAGAAATAAGCAGTAGCTTTTGCAAGGCCACTATTTGTTTTCTTATTTACTAAGTGTGGCAAACCAAAATCATGGTGACCTGACTCTAATTCAGGTGACAGTCTATTTGGCAGAAACAAGTTAATCTGTGTCATTAACAAGATTCTAGTCCCCCCTCTACCGTAAGATGATAATGTCAGCCCTATCTACCCTTCAGAGATGTTATCATGATAAAATGAAAAGCACTTAAATGGTTACGGACTCCCAAGAAGATATAGACCTTTCACTTTGTAAAAAATATTCTCTCTTGGCATTTACTTTTTAAAAACTTTTATTTAAAATAGCCATAAAGATCTACTGAAGGATGATAGTTTATTTCAGCACAGAGGCTGCAGTTTGTTCAAAACCAAAAACACTGCAGAAGATGGCATACATTAAAATGCAGTTCACACCACAAGGTTTTGTGGTGAGAGGGGCTGAATGCTGCAGAAAACATGCTAACTTTCTGCCTCTGTCCAATACTTAGGATGTGGCACATCTTTAGTATACCACATAGGAAATTTAAAAGATACGATACCGTAAGAGTTAAGAACTAGTCCTATTATGGCAACCTGCTTCATAATTTGTCTTCATATTGTATATTTAATTTCAAAATGATCAGTCATTAATTAATTTTAAGCACAATCGGTGATTGTCACATTCATCTGACAATTATTCTAAAGAGAATCTGATCTTTCAGGGTGCTAGAAGTTTGGAAATACTCATTCAGATTAAGTTTTGTGCATTTTAGATGTTAAAAAATCATATTTAGATGAAGAGCTGCTTAAGCATACTCTTGTAAGTCTTAGGATATGAGAAAAATAGAGCTGTGTGATCTGGTCAGGACTATGTTGTATTTTAAGGATCCTACTCTTTTTTTTTTTTTTACTCTTTTTTTTTTAGTTTTTTTACTCTATCGTGCTGATTTCTAAAATCAGTGAATATTTGTAAGTAGAATTTCCTACCATGTTTTCTGATCAGAAAGAAATTGTGAAAAATCAAGTTTAAAGAAAGATGTACTGGAGAGAGGAGAGGAAGACTTTTAAATCCAGAGGGGGAAATGGTGCCATTACAAGACACTGGAATAAATATGTTTCCCTGTGTTTACAAACATATTTTTAATTTTAGGACTTATAAACTAAACAGAAGGATCCCCGGTGGTGCAGTGGTTAAAGCGCTGGGCTGCTAACCTAAAGGTCAGGGGTTTGAACCCACAGCTGCTCAGTCTGCTTCCCTAAAGATTTACAGCCTTGGAAACCCTATGGGGCCGTTCTACTCTGTCTTAAAGGTCGCTATAAGTTCGAATGGATTCGACTGGCAGTGAGTTTGGTTTTGGTTTTGAAACTAAAGATAACCACTAAAATTATTATATTATTTTGGATCAGAGCTTGTAATATGTAGGCGACTACATCTGTTAGAATGTGCTTTTAACTTCCTAATTAGAACGAAGTCTGTTTGACTGATGGGGAGGGCGGTAATTCAAAGGAAGATGTAATACTGTGTAAATAACCAAATAATTTTTCTCTACAAATTTCTGCCTTGGAGAAGGAGGCTTTCAATGGGAGCAGAGTTTCTCAAACCGTCTGTATCATGTACTCTGCATTTTCTTGTCTTCCCACTTATTTTGTCTCTCCCACTACATTAAAGTAAAATAAAAATTGTTTTACTCAAATCAATTCTAAACCTCTTTCTTTGTCCTGCTGAGTGGTCTCAGCAATGACTGCTAAGCAAAAAAAACAAAACAAAAAAACCTCCAAGTCAGATCTTTTCCTTTTGTTCCCCTCTTCCGTTTTGAAATTTTGTTATCCGTTTCCATATATGTCAAAATATTTAAAACTGTAAAAAATAGTTCCCTTGAAGGCTCCGTTAGGAGAAGTAAAGAAAACCCTACGGGAATATCCCCCGGCCGAGAGTGACGTGCTGAGACGGGTGAGTTAAAATGCCAGCCCCGTTATCAAGGGGAGAGGCACTGGGAGGTTCAGTGACCCCAAATGGAAAGTGACAACGCCGGGGTAGGTGCCTAAGCTGGCACCTGTCCAGACCCTCTTCCGTCCAAGTCTAATCCATACACTAGCCTCGAAATGAGGGCCTAAAAGGGGGCGGGGTGTGGTGGGGGAGAAAGATGAGGCTGGGCGAGGCGCTCAGATTCTCTTTCCAAAGGATCTGAGGGTGACTCATTTCTTTCAAAACAATGAAAAGAGAAGTGCGCGGCTGCTGTGGAGTTATGCGGAGTGCGTGCATGGCGGGAGAAAATGCGCGCTCCACTCCTCTCAGCAAGGGGCTCTCCTCTCTCCTGGCCCAAAAATCAAGCCATCAGCAAGTCGGAATGCTGCGAAGTCCTGTGACTTGCCACTTGCCATCCGGCCGGGGTGGACGGCGCGACCCCAGAGTCTCTGGGACGCGCCCCCAGCCGGTCCTGCCCCACGCGGGGGTCGGCGGCGGGGAGCGCCTCCCTAACGCAGCTGCAGCCTGGCGCGCTGACAAGTTATCTTACAGTTTATAAACCCAGCCACCCGTGCCGTGAAATGTGTTCCAAGACCACTACCCTTAGGAAGCGATGGGCAGGATTGATGGTTGGGACGGTAAAGGGATTCAGGCAAGGATTTCTCTTTAAAGTTTTGCCTCACAACTCGGTTCTTCCGGAGCCCTGCGCAAGTTGCTACAAAACGACTTACTCTAAACCTATTTTGAGAGTCCTTCGGACCTGATATCAGGACGCTTATCCTTTTCTTTTCATCTCGTCCAAATGAACACAACATTTTGGCAATTCTCACCCCCCTCCCCCATTTTTGGGAGAGACTTTAAAGAAAAGGGCTTGAGCTCACAGAAAAAGATGCGTAATAGAGAAGCTATATCCGCATTTACGCTGGGTCACATATCCCGGCTCCTCTCGAAACGGAAACGTCGCCTGCAATTTTTTTTTTTTTTAATTACGCAACTCAGTCTAATGTAGTCCAATCGAGAGCCGCTAGTTTAATCCACACTGAGCTCAGTAGAATTCATTGTGGAATTTGCTTTTTCAACAATCACTCTGGGCGGAGAGATGGTCCAGAGCCCGACCTCCTTAGCGGCGTCCCCCTTAGCGGCGTCTTACCTCGAGCCCTCGCCTCTCATGGCGTCTTCAGTGGGTGATCAACTTCTAAGGGCGCCCAGAACAAGACCCTGAGAACCCCATCTTCAGAGCTGCTCCCCGCTCATCGCCTCCCCCTCGCCACTGTCCCAGCACTTAAAACTTTGAGCGCAGCTTTTACGTGACCGACGAGTAGTAAATGCCCCTGCCCTTGTTCAACTAACAGACATCCTTGCTCGCCTTCACGTTTTATATATACGGAAGAAACATAAAGGTTAAAAACATTAGAAAAATATGGTTTCTGATTCTGCATTTCATTTACCGTTACAAGTCGGTGACACGGGATTCCATTCTTCAAACACACCGCATTGATCAACCCTAACTTCCCCGTTTACTCCGTTTTAAAATACTGAATAATTATACTCTTTCACCAGAGGGGAGATAATCTATCAATACTGTCAGTGTTTACAGACTTGAGAAGAACAAATTTCCACATCACCACTCTTCTACTACCCCTAATACTGGATGGGATTCATATCACTGAACTTCTAGCCTATATGTGTGTGTGTGTGTACATATATATATAAATCAACTGTAGTCATCTATTTGAAAATCTATTTCCTAAAACAGCAAACCTCCCGCACCGCAGTTATAACCCGCACACCTGCGCAGCTCAGCCCGCTCCAGAAGACGTCGAGCAGGAAACACAGCTATCTTCCAAGTGGCATCTTCCCTGCTGTCCCAGATAATTTTAGAAAACTAGCAATTTAAGTGTATGTAAACTAAGCTATCCCAGGGAGCAACTGCAATGCGGTTACAATCTGTCTCTGATTACACAGACATACCTAGGGGCAGGTTGGAGTGTGAAGGAAGGCTTTGGGGGAGGGGGTTGCCCTCAGAGAGGTGGCTTAAACCAGTTCTCCTATTGTTACCGAGTTTGGGAAAGTTAGCTTTTGTTTTGTAGTGGTTACTGGGGCGAAGACCGAGGTGCCACAGTTAAGGCTCCCTGACGCCTTTGAAAGAGAAAAACCTTACCTAAGTTATGATTTCACTTCTTTTAAATTGCTAAAAGCTTAAACATAGCTAAAGACTCCAGTGGAGAAGCGATCCAGAGTCAACTGAAATATTTTAAGTGGTCTTCAAAAAGAAGGGCTGGCGTCTGCATCTATCTGCTGCGTTTCTGGATCTCACTTCCAATCATTGGTCCTATCTGGCAACCTGGGAAAGGTAGCGGCGAGCCGCCCCAGGTTGCATCTTGGGGCCCAAAGGCTTCGGACTCCTTCTAACCACCTACGTTGGAGGAGGGAGACGCACAGCACCCATCTTCCTCCCCAGCAAACAAACAGCAAACAAACGAGAGGCTCCTATCCTTCCTGGGCCCCCTGGCGACATATACCTCAAAGGAAAAGCTCTTTCCCGCCCAGCGGCTGATGGAAATGCTAGGGCACAGTGCCCAGGAGCTCCCGGGTTAGGGATGCCTGACTCTCGGTGTCTGCGGCCAGGACCCAAGGTGGGGGTGGGGGAAGGTGCAAAGCCCTCTTTACGTTGTGTTTGGGCAGTAACAGCCTAAAAAACAACTTTTATTGACCAAGAAGAGCTTCCCAGGTCCTGGTCGCGGTGCGAGGTGTGGCGCGGCGCCGGCCGGATTGGGTGGCGGCGCGTCACGAGGCCGGCGCGCGGCGTCCTCGCGTCCCGCCCCCACCCCGGCGTGCCCGGCCCGGCAGCAGCCTTGCCTCGCCCCCACTTTCACTTTCTGGACCGTGTTTTAAACCTGCACGTAAAAGGGAGGGAGTTGAAAAGGATTTTGAGGTGGCCAGTAAAAAGGGAGGCATGCTAAAGAAGTAAGATGTCCCACGAATTTATACAGTGAGGGACGAGGAGCTGGGGAGACCGAGTAGGGGTGGGCTGATCCCGGGTCTGTTCTCCTCCGGGAAGGGCAGGGGCTGGGAAATGGGTGTTTTCAGCGTTACAAGCGTAAAACTTAGTTTGCAGTTCCACAAAAACTTTTGCGAAGTTACAAGAGCCGCCAGGATTGGAATCAAAAGTAGAAGGCAGTTGGCGCTTCAATCTCCGCGCCTTGCTTTTTGAGGAGGAACGTCCTTCAAGTAGTTTCTTGGGTTAGCGTAAGTAAAGGGCCACCAAAGCTAGCTAGTTATCCAACCTAGGAAACAGCTCTGGTTTACAAAACAAACCTACGATAGTTTCCAGCTCTAACCCGTGGGTAACTTGACTGACACTAATACAGCAAAATCGCAGGCAGGGAGTGCTGTGCGCTAGCTCTGCGCGGAGGACCCCCAAGGCAGTGAAACCCAGGCCCAGGTAACAATCCAATGTGTGTGCTTGGGCGTTTACCTTTTATTGTCGTTTGTTATCTATTACCACAGCTAATTACTGTCTGTTGAGTTAAAAACATTTTTCCTTAGCGTATTTATATAATAAGTTCAGGTTTAGAAATAAAATCAGAATACAGAAAATAGTTATTACTAACGCTTGTGGAAAGAGTTCTCAGATCACGAACGAATACTAACATGGGCTTAGCCCGTTCAGTTATTCTTTTCTCTATATGACAGAGTTAATATACACATTACACATTTTTGAGTTTTTTTAATCTGCTAGGTTCTGAGGTATAGCGGCAATCTGCGAGCGAACCAGTCAGACCCTCTCATATACAGCCCTTACGAAGCCCGTGTGTAACAGGTCAAGGCAAGTTGCTACAAACAGTTGGATCTTGGAAAGAAGAACAAAAAATTGTTTTCTCTAAAAAGATGTATCTGTAGCTTGATACTAAAGTGACCTTTAGCAAGTTGCTTAACTGCCTAAGTCCTGTTTTTTTTTTTTTTTTAAATCATCTGTGTAATGGAAATAACACCTATTTGGAAGAGTAAGTGGACAATTGGCTAGTACCATGCCTAGTACCGAGTAAGTGCTCAATAAATTATTGTTATTATTATTGAAGGGAAACAATTTTATACTTCCTTCTACTCGTTAGTTTAAATGTCAATATAATGTTTTCCCTTTTTCCATGGGTTGTATTTATTAGGGAAAGGAGAAAGCTCATAAAGCAATTTGCTTCAATAGAATGTTGTGATAGTAATTTCCTCTAATTACATCTCATTTTGAAAGTATATCCTCAAATTTGCTCTGAATATATAATACTGCCTTTGAATTTCTTTAACGGTCACCTTATACTTTTACAAAATGAGAAGGCATGTTCTTTATACCAGTGGATATTTCACAACCAAATATGGTAGCTTTTTGGGAGAAGAGAATATTGTTTTCCCTGGGCAGTTAACTGAAAATCTCCTACCAAAAAGTGAAGTCTGGAACCGTGGTATATATAGCTACCACTTAACTTTTTGTACCTCTGGGGTTCATTGGGAAGCTCTTGTCCCACTGACACTGTGTGTGACAGGCAGGCAGGGCCTTGTATAATGGTTTGAAATGGAAAAAAACAGGCGTGTGCTGCGAATTACTGTTTTTACAGGTTATTGTATGAGGTGGCACTGAATCATTGAATTTTTGTAGGAAAAACATGAATTTTGAAACTTTTTATTTGGTACACATATGTACCTCTGGACTCTGGGGGTAGAATTTGTATTTACAAGGGGTACACATATGTACCTCTAGACTCTGAGGGTATGATTTGTGGAATGAAGCATAAAACAAAGTCATATCACCTACCAAAAATTCTGACACACTCAATGATTCAGCATGCCCTCCATTATGAAAACACATAACATCAACAAAAAATTAAAAGGAAAAAATAGTTGGGTCACGAAAGGGTTAAATAATGAAAAAAATCACTGTTTGCTATCTGGGGGAAAAACATAGTGCAGATATATAAAATCTTTTCATAATAAAAACATAGCTATGCTTTAACCATTACTTTCGGAAGTAAATTTGGATTTTTGAAATGAAAGTTTGTTTTCCCTTTGAAATCAGCATACTAATCACTAGGTAGAAAGAATATCTCTGGTTTAAACCTCTTCGCTGAACTCCAGATTTCCTCTTCTACAAATGATGCTGGAGTTGAACTCATCACTTCCCCTGACCTCCTCCTCCCCATCCACATTCTAGACCTCACTCGCTTCAACCTCCCAGTTACCCATAGTGCAAGCCTGGGAGTCATCTGTGAGTCTTCCCTTTCTCTCTCTCTCCACTTTAAGACAGTGATCAATTCCTCCTAATTTTCCCCCAGATATGTCCCCTCCTCCCCTTGCTTATTCCCACTGCTCTAGGTTAGGTCTTCATTGTCTTGCTCACTAGCTCACTTGCTGCAGCAGCCCCTATACTGTGCCATTATTACTCTCTTCAAGTCCTTTCTCTGAGTGACTTATCCAAGAAGCAGATCTGAACATGCCACTCACCTTTAATGGCTTCCCATTACTTACCAGATAAAAATCTAAACTCTGCCACAGCATTCAAAGCTTCTCCCATCTCTCTAGCTTCACCTCCCTCCACTTCCTGCCCTAACTTCACATTCCAGCCACACTTCATTCGCTCATTCTACTCTACTATATGGCAGCCATTGTCGTAGGCACTTGGGATACATCCATGAACAGAACAAAGATCTTTGTCCTCCTGGAGCTTATTGGCATATGTGAGTGTGTAAACAATAAACATAATAAATAAGCACATTTTATAAGATCCAGAGGGAGTGTAATTTTAAATACACTGGTCAAGTTTGACTTTATTGAAATGGTGACATTTGAGCAAAGATATGAAAGGAGGAGAGACAGTGAGCTATGTGGATAAAAAGGAAGACCATCTAGACAGAGGGAACAGCCAGTGTAAAGCCCTGAGGTAGGGCTGTGCTTAGCACATCGAGGAGGCCCTGTAGAACTAAAGGGGAGAAAGCAGGGGATAGCAGGAAATGAGGCTGGAGAAGAAACAAGTGTGCCTTTGGATGGCTTTCCCTAGCCATTGTAATAATTTGGGCGTTTACTTTGCATTACAGCATCCATGGGTGGTACAGAGAGTAAACTTGTTAGGTTGCTATCCAAAAGGGTGGAGGTTTGAGTCCACCCACTTCCAAAAAATCAACCATTGAAAACCCTATCCAACACAGCTCTACTCTAACACACATGGGGTTGCCATGAGTCAGAATTGACTGGATGGCAGTTGGTACGATTTGGTCTACTTTGACTTTACATTATAATGGGGAAGCCTACCATTTATGGTTACACTTTCCTCTACAAGCCCTAGCGTTCAAACCTCTGTGTCTTTAGTCATGTGTTCCCCACTATTTGAATTGTAGCTCTCCTTCCAGCTCAGTTGGTGCTCCAGTAATTCCCTGCGAAGATCTCTGTCACTACATTTGCCATATTCCTTATGAGACTTTGAGATCTTGAGAAAGGGTTTTGGTTAATTTATCTTTGTGTCCCCAGTGCCCATACAAGAGACTCAGATGTTCAATGCATGCATGATAATAATGCTCACTTATAGAGGGCCTGCATATGTCTTGTATTTTATAGGTTTATTTTTAATTCTTAAAACAACCCTACAAGATGGGCTTTATTGTCTCTATTTTACAGGAGAAGAAACGAAGTTCAGAGAGGTTAAGTAAATTATTCGAAGTCACACAATTGGTAAGTATCTGATAGAGACCAGTTGCTACACTGTAGTCTTCACTCATGATGCTTCCTTACTAGATTGAATGGAAGAGTTGGAGGGAATTTGCCTCTGCTTTTTGCTTCTTGTACTTTGCTTCTCTGGACTTAAAACAAAAGCAAAAACAAAACACTTAAAAATTCTACTGCCTGTTTATTAATTCATCAGATATTTAACAAGTGCCTATGATGTGCCAGGCACTTGGAACAAAATAGATGTAGTCCCTTCTCTTGTAGTTTACACTTTATCAGAAAAAACTCACAATTTTATAATCAAAGGCAATATGTAACGTGCATCAATTACTCTGATGGGGGAAGTTCAGGTGCCATTGAGGAAACTGTAGCAGGAGTTTCTAACCCAGCTTGGAGAAAGCCATAGGGTAACAGTGGATTTCCTGGAAGAAGATAATTCTAGGTAGAATGTACCATTGGCCCAAGGGACACTAAAATTCAGAAAGTGGAGGTATATGTCTGCTGTCAAGGAAAGAATCCCTTTAAATTTGTATAAGATACTAGACATTATATAAAAATCTGAAGAATCTTGTTATAGCTTTGCTTTATCTTTTCTTTTTTTGCAACTTTGGTTAATGTTAATGCCCTCTTCCAAACTTGATTATCTTCTTTATGTATAAATTCTAATGCATGAACTTTTTAACCTTTATTTTTAATTTTTTTGTTGATAAATTATTTGACCCATTCATTTGCAAAGATGTAATGCAATATGTCTGTTTTAAATAGTTAATAAATTCCCAAATTATGAAATCTGAGGGTTTATTCAAATTATTTTGTTCCACTGGAATTTGGTGGCATATTGCATCATTGTCTGGAGTTTGATAAGTTGTTACAGAATGCAAATTTTGTAATTATGTTGATGGGAATGAAATTTAATGTTTGCTCACTTTTAATTACTGTGAAGTGGAAGAAATTGCCGAGGAAACCATGAAAGTTGGTGTAACTGAGACAGGAAGAAGTCAGGCTGGAAAACCAGGAGACCCATATTCAGAAAGTAGCATTTTAGTGCTTTCTAGATGGTAGAAAATTAATAGGTTGTTCTCTACAGATTTCTCCTGTTTTTCAAGTGGGAATATTGTATTTGCCATAATGGCTCTAATACATGACTTGATTTTCAAAATTAAAAATTTAAGGATGAAAATAGTTACTCAGACAACTTGAAACTGGTGGTGGTGGCAACAGAGCAGTTGTTTTTAATAAGAAAATGATGGGGAAGATCAAAGAGGAGCAGGGATCAGGATGTGGGAGTGAGTTCTCTTTATTGTAAACTGCTTTGGAGGGAGGTGAGAGATGGAGATTAGAGATGATGAAGACCTTGCCTTTTGGCTTCTCTGATTCAGCCATGGGTGAAGAGAATCCCTCTGGACAAGCGTCAAAGAAAAGACATGGTTAATAAAGAAAAATCAATGGCCCATAAATACTAAGTGTTTTAAGTTTAAAAATTTCCTTGGGGTAGGGGGAAGTTTAGCTATTGCAGTTAATGTCTCCGGCTTGTAAAACACAAGTTTTCCTAGTGGAGCAAGTCCAGCAGGTCCTGGTTATAGAAAGAGATAGGAATATTGTGAGAATCCAAAGATTCTTGGCAAATACATGCTTTGAGGCTTTAAAAAGTGCCCCAGAGGAGGAGAAATATGCAGAAAAAAATAGTCATAAAGTTCTTTTTTATGTTAAGAACAAAAAAAACAGGACTTTTTTTTCAAGTGTTGCATTTTCTCCATCTGGTGAAATAAAGTAAGACAGATATGTTATCCTCCACCATTAGATGGTTGGGGGCCATTGTCCTCTGAGCAACATTCTTGCCCCACCCAAAAACAAAACACACAACAGTACACGTGCTGCTTCTCTGAGGCCAACAGTGATTTTTGATGTATAGAAATTTCTTGGTTAATGTAATAACAAAGTTATAGAACTGTCACCATTACATTTAAGGAAGCCTTCCCCATTTGCTAACTTCCTTCCAAAACACGTCTGCCCTAATTACATTTTTGTCAGTGGTTTGGAGAGGCTTGGACAACCCAAGGGAATGATTCCATTCTAAATGCGTCTTTCCTTTCCCAGGAGGTCTGTGTCCTTTCATATCCACCAGACTCACTCCATCACTTGATTAACTATTGTCCACTTGTTACTGAGAAGAAAAAACAACCATCCCAACAAGCCCTATGAAATGAACTCCATGCTTTTGTTTAGTTTTTTTGCCTACAGAGATCACAGAGCTGTTCATAGTTTCTGTAAAAGGGGAGGGATGTGCTCTTATCCAGGGCTCCCAGTCTGGTAGAGAAGGTGTGTGTGTGTTTATGGGGGAGAGTATTCCTGCAATATCAGTCATGCATCCTGAAATGTTGTAGGTTTCATGGTGAGGGTCCATAGCTTGAATAGATTGATGACCCCAAAAAGGTAAAGAACCACTGCCCAGGGAGGGAGGGGGAAAGGAGAGTTGCTGTTTAGGAAGCAGTGAGTTTCTATATATGATGATGGAAAATTTGGTGACTAACATGATTAATGTAATTGATACCACTGTATTGTACACCTGAAAAGTGTCGAACCGGCAAATGTTGCAATACATGTATTTACAACAATTAAAAAACAAAAACTCAGTGCCCATAGCATGATCCAAGTTAGTAATTCCTCCATTGTTGCCAGGGGTAGGGCTCTTGCTAGGCCAGAACTGCTGGAATGTATTGAAAAGATGCCTTGTAAATTCAATTTAATGAATATCCACAATAATCTATGGGATTCCCAGCAACTGCCCTGAAAGATTTCACTCACAGGCATGGGAAATTTGGTCCAAATGCTTGTGTTCTTGCCAGGATATACCCAGGTCCCTGGCTGCCCAGGCGCAGCTACGTCAGTCCCCCGGCAAGCAAAAGTATGATTTGTGTCCCGCGGGGCACATGGGCTGTTTCTGCCCGAACAACCCTCTCCAGATCAAAGTGGACTGTATACAATCTTCCTCTGATGACCTGTCTATAGGAAATTTGCGTTCTCACTTCCCTCAGAAATTCAAGGGAAAAAGGAATCCTTCCTTGAGAAAAATAATACAAGAACGGTGCCTTTCCTGGGTGCGTTCACCCCAGCAGGGCAGCAGTGGTGGGTGTGCGGGAGAGACCCGCACGTACAGAGTCAGGCAGGTGGCCCCTCTTCGTCCCCACACCCGAGTCCCCTGTGGCTGCTGCGTGCTGTCTTGTCTGCGTCCAGGCAATAGCATGGTCACAGAGCGACATCCCGGAGCCTCTCTGAGCTTGTCCGGGAGAAACCGTGGCCGGTACAACTCTGCTCCCGGCGAAGAGGAACAGCCCTGGGCCGAGGCGGCGGGTAAGGGCTGGGCGCCTCCCCGCCTGGCCTTGCTCCAGGGTTGCATTTAGGAGAAGGAGTATGGGAGTAAGGCGGGGTGGGAGAGGAGAGGGAGGCGCGAGTCGGAGGACTGGGCGCTCTTTCCAGCTTAGAGGCGAAGAAACAGTACAGCTGCTCTCCAAGTGGCTGGGGTGCGCGGGATTCCTCCCTTAAAGGCGAGATGAGTTCTCAGCTCAGTTCTGTATTGGAATCCCATTCCTGGTCTTTGGCTTAATTCATCCTTTCTTTGAACACTTATTTTGTACCAGCATGGCGCTGGGGATGTGAGGCATAAGTGAAGGATAGTACAATGTGTGGAGGTTGTTGTTAGGTGCCCAGGAGTCCATTTTGATTCATAGGGACCCCATGTGACACAGTAGAACTGCCTCATAGGGGGGTTTAGGGTGTGATCTTTACAAAAGCAGATTGCCAGGTCTTTCTCCTGCAGAACCTCTGGGTGAGTTCAGCCTCCAACCTTTTGGTTAGCAGCCCAGCCCTTAACCACGGAGACACCAGGCCTCCTTCGTGAAGGTAAAAAAACTAAATGTGAGGAAAGCCGTAAGCAGCAGGAAGGCACAAAAGGGCTGGTTTTACCGGCACCTTTGGAGTAGTGGTTAAGAGCTACCATGCTAACCAAAAGGCCAGCATTGGAATTCACCAGGTGCTCCTTGGAAGCTCAGTGGGGCAGTTCTGCTCTGTCCTATAGGATCGCTATGAGGCAGATTCAACTCAACAGCAACAGGTTTGGTTTATCTCACTGAACCCAGATTACTACCCAGTAAGGTGGTATCGGAAACCCTGGTGGTGCAGTGGTTAAGAGCTCAGTTGCTAACCAAAAGTTTGGAAGTTCAAATCCACCAGCTCCTCTTCGGAAACCCTATTGGGCAGTTCTACTCTGTCTTGTAGGGTTGCTATAAGTCGGAATCCACTTGATGGCAACAGGTTTGAGTTTAGCTGCCTCTGGTGAAGAGAATTCACTCTGTCCAAGAGAGTGGATAGAGGCTTAACAGTGGAAGCAACTATTAATCTGAATGCCAGGTCTGGGCTCTTTTCCCTCACTCTTCAGGCCTGGTGAAGCAGGAAAGGTCAGAGCACATGTAGTTCTCTGACTGATTCACTCAAATCTACACTCACCCCTTACTGATCTCTTGTAGTCACAAACACCTACAGCCAGACAATCCTCAAATTTACTTACATCTTCAGCCTGGGCTTCTCTAAAGCCTCCAGTTTTGTTTATTCAGTTGCCTACTTGATAGCTATTGCCTCTCGAATGTCTGAAAGACCCTCAAATTTAACTTGTTTGAAGTCTTGGCCCAAAACCTGCTCTATCCACAGTGTTCCCCTTTTGGTTAGTATCAACACCCATTTTTTCAGAAGCTGCTCAGGCCAAAAACCTTGGAGCCATCTTTGACTCTTCTCTTTTATACTCTAAATCAAGCCTATTGACAAATTCTGTGCCTCTGTTTTCCATGTATAATTTAGAGGCTGATCATTTCTCATGACCTCTGCTGCTATGACCACTTGGGCCTACAGCATCATCATCTCTCACCTAGGTTATCATGACAGCCACCTAATTGGTCCCTGTATTTATACCGTGCCCCTTTAATAGTGCATTCTCAGCACAGCAGCCAAGGTGATCCTGATACACTAGGGAGCTGAGAACCCCACTGACTCTCCACCTCGCTCAGCGTAAAAGCCTGCGTCCTTCATAGTCTACAATCCCTGAGCAGCACTTCACCTCTGACTCCTTCTCGTCTTCTTGCCCAAGCCCACTCCCTTCAGCTACACTCACCTTCCTGTTAGTCCTCCCTCAGAGTTTTGCACTCGCTCTTCTGTCTTCCCGAGTACTTTCCCCCCAGATTAAGCATAGCTTGCTTCAACTCTTTGCTCAAATGTCACCTTCTCAGAGAAGCTTTCCCTGAGCACTTAGGTATTTGACTTAGCAGTCTCATCCCTTTTTCCCCTTTCCCTGTTTTATTTTTCTTCATGGTACTTACCTTCTAGAACACTAAATTTACCCCCCAGCCCCTCTTTAATGCTTCTGTCCCTTCAGAAGAATGTCAGTAATATAAATTAGGGCCGGGACTTTTTTTTTTTTTTAACCTGCTTTATCTCCAGTGTCTAAAATAGCCTCTGACGTATATACCCAAAAACCAAAGCTGTTGCCATTGAATCAATTCCAACTGATAGCTACCCCATAGGACAGAGTAGAACTGGCCCATAGGGTTTCCAAGGAGCGGCTGGTGGATTTGAACTGCTGACCTTTTGGTTAGCAGCCTGAGCTCTTAACCACTGTGCCATCAGGGCTCCCCCAGCACATAAAAGGCACATATTTTTTAATGAATAAATTCAAACAAAGTGACTCCACTACTTATTAGCAGTATGACCTTGGACAAGTTATTTAACCACCTTAAGCCTCAGTTTTTTCATATGAAAAATGATGAAGGACCCTACCTATTACAGATTGAATTGTGTTCCCCCAAAATATGTATTGAAATTCTATTCCCTATACTTGTGTATAAGGATCCCTGGTGATGCAACGGTTAAAGTGCTTGGCTGCTAACTGAAAGGTCAGCAAGTGGGGCTCACCAGAAGCTCCAAGGGAGAAAAGACCTGGAGATCTGCTCCTGTAAAGATTACAGGCTAGAAAATCCTGTGGGGCAGTTCTGCTGTGTCCTTTAGGGTTGCTAAGAGTCAGCATCAACTCGACAACATACTTGTATATATAATTCTGTTTGAAAATAGGGATTTCTTTGTTATGTTAATTAGATCATAACTCTAGTAGGGTGGGTCCTAAATCTAATCACTTCTGAGTTATGAAAATAGCAGAATAGACACAAAAACACACAGAGTGGGGAGACAGACACCAAGAAACACAGAACACTGAGGATTGCCAAGCACCACTGGCAGAAACTAAGAGAGGTTTGCAGAAGGAATTGACACCGCTCATACCTTGATTTGGACTTTTAACCTCGAGAACTGTAAAAAAATAAATGCCTGTTCTCTAAAGCTACTCACTTGTATTTAATACTCATCAGTGAGTATTAAGTAAACACACATAAAACACTAAGAACGTAAGAAAAGCACAAGTGGTAGTGGTTTTTACTGCTCTGAAATACTGACAGTGAATATGCTGTCTAGACTTGTAACTGTGTGTATCTTGCAAGTTACCTAGTTATTTAAATACCTTACCTACCTATCTAAAAAGCAGTAATTTCTCTCCTATTTGTACCTGTACAATGTAATTAAGAATTTGGCATCCAGCTCAAATTGCTTCTTTGCTAATGGATACTACTTTGTATAGTGCCTTGGAAGTGTGTGGTTACTATTATTGTTGAGAGCTGAGGGCAAAATTCTTTCAGAAGGTCTGAAAACCACTTTTTGCTTGGTTTGTGTCAGCATCATCACCTACCCTGCTCGTCATTTTCCATGGAAAGGAGGAAGGGGAAGTTAGATTCCCTGAAAGAATGTGAGTTATCCCCCTTTATGACTCTGTCAGGGAAATTCTTTTGAAGACCCAAAGAATGGGGCTCCAAGGTGTGTGAGGTGGAATGAGGAAGAGGAACGTGACTTAGAACACCAGAAGATGGAGTGGTGCTGGGAATGGGTTTCCCGTCAGCTATCTGTTCCCTTAAACAGATCTCCCTAGGGCAGACTCTCGCGGTGATAGGTGTTGGGGGGAGGTGGGAGGAATGAGGGTGATGGGGCTCAGTAAGGGAAATTGGAAAGTGCTGTTCCCTCTGCCCTGACCAGCTTTTCCCAGAGATGTTCTTGGCTGTTTCCCTCACCTCCTTCAGAGCTTTGTCCACCCTATTTAAAATCTCAACTACTCCACATTGCCTACTCCTGTCTCACCACCTGACCGCTGTATGTTTATTGTGTAACTCTCTTACACCCACTCAGGAACGCTCCAGGAGGACAGCGAGCTTTGTCTATTTTGTCCTCTGCTTTCCTAGTTCCTAGGCTAGGGCCAGGCACACCAGGGGCTCTGTCAGTGTATTATTTTGGATGAATGAATTCTCATACTGAGCTTATTTAATTCCACCACGCAGTCCCTGATTTTAATTGAACAATTCCCTGTGTGGGAACCCTTTTTAAATGCATTGTTTCATAATATTCTCACAATAGTCCTCTGAGGTAGGTGTTAATTATAATCCCATTTTACAAATAGAGAAACTGAACACCAGCGAGGTTAGGTAAAATGGCCAGGGCCACATAGCAACTGGTAAATTGGGGAGAGAAGGGTAGAATCCAGACAGTCTGGGTTAAGAGCCTGGGTTCCAACGTTCTTTTGAAAGAAAGTTAAAAAAATAAGTAAATAAAAACCACCAATCACAGCAGCAGGGGCAGAAGGCCTGGGCCGCCGAAAGGTCTCAAGGTTGAGAGGACGTGAGAGGCCGCGATCGAAGCATCCCTATAGCTGAGCTGCCCCCTTTAAGTCACCTGGCATGCGACCATCCGTCTGCCTAGGAGGTTAAGCAACAGGGAAGCCTCTTCTCAAACGCCCTCCCCGCAAAGTCTCTGCTGGTGCCCAAACAACTCGCATTTTCTGGGTAGAAATCAGCAGCGGCCAGTGGGGCGAAAGCGAGCCACCAAAGGCCCTGTGGACCGACCTCGGCGCGGGTTTTCCCAGCCCGGGGATCCGGACGGTCCAGATCCCCGTGGAAGACCCCGAGGGAGAAATTACGTCGATAAGGAAACTAGAAACTGGGAACTAAGACGCTGGGAACCGAGAACCGACTGCAGCTGGCCGCAGGCGCGCGGCGTGCGCCCAGGCACGCGGGTTTGCGTAAGGTGGGAAAGCAAGCACCCGGGGTAACCTGGGCGCGATGCTCCCGGGCCGGCCCGCTCCTCGGCTGGAAGGTATGGGCACTGGCGCCCCGAGAGCGCTGGCCGGGCACAGGGGCGCAGGGGCCGCAGCGCGGGAGTGCGGCTGAGGCGTTGGCGTCTCCTCGTTCTGATCATTTTTTTTAGAGTTAGAAGAAAAAAAAAAATCAGAAAACGATTTGGAGTTGGGGTGGTTCCGTCTGTGAGCCGGTTTTTCTAATCCCTGCTTAGATTGAGCAAATGTAGTATCCAATCTCCCCCACCAATTGCGCTGTGCGGGGGTTCGAAGTCCCTGCTTTGCGGCCGCCAGCGTCAGTTCGGGAATCAGTCTACCCACGACGCCTCTCCCTGCGCTACAGTTTTTAAAATGTTATAGGACATAATAAATACAAATTCATCGCTAAGTGTCACTGTATTCATGGAGCTTTTGGCCATTTTGTCGTTATATATTTTATTTTCAATTGCTCATTATGCGGATTTATGGGAAAATTTAGAGATTAAATTATCTGAAAATTCGGGTAACCCCTACTCTTTGGTGAGTCATTTGAAGAGTCTGTTTACCCATCACTTCAGGTAGAATCATGTGACAGTCAATGAAGAAATAGGCTCAACTCTGCAGTTCGATTTTGGAATTAGAGATCACATTAACTGCCCTAAAATGTAGAGATTTGTGTTCTGGACAACTTTGTTTTTGAACCAATATTTGCTTCTGTTTTCCCTAGACATGTTGCTCACTGAAAAATGCAACCGTTAAATGGAACCATTAAAAACAACAAAACCACCACCAACAACAAAAAACCCAACTGATTTGTGTTTCCCTGTTTTAGTTATTAAATCATATACTCTTGACTAATTTTTTTTTAAAGGGATTATTTTAACATGGATTTCGGAGTTAAATATACTTGAGATATTTAACAACCTCATGGTACAATAAATACAGTGCCCTGAAGTTAAAGACTAGAATTTAGTTCCATCTCTGGCTCCATTACTCACTCACTTGATGTGGCCCCTGACAAGTCCCTTCATCGTCCTGGGCCTCAGGCTCTCTCTCCATCACCTTTGCCATCTATCTGCCTCAAGGGAGTGTTGTAAGCGCTTAATGAGATATATGGTGAGTGCTTTGATTCTGGGTGAATGAGCCTGAGCAAATAAAACATGATTACATCTCAGATTCATCTTTGAGTCATCTGAATAAATGGCCCTTCCATTTATTAACTCTACCTGTTAATTTTTAAATATTGAGTTATTTGCTTTTCAGATTTTATGTTGGGGCTTAACACTGTCTAAAAATCCTTGGGAAGTTAGATTACTGAGGGAGAATTTCTGTTTCTTCACAGCAACTAAATAAGTTACCTTTCTCATTATGTTATTCAATAAATTTATTCAACAAATGTTTATTGAAAATATACCCTCTTGGGGATTGCAAGGGGTTTAGGGAGTACCTACAAAGGTAGTTTGTGTGTCTACTGCTTTCAGACACTGTGTTCAGCACTGTAGGTATTATCTCATTGAATCCTTGCAACAACTCACTCAGATGTAAGTCCCGTTATTACCCTGCTTATTGGATACTACCAGAAGAGTTTTGATGTAATTCAGTAAGCATGAAGACTTTTGAGTCAGGGTAGTGACCTCACTAGATCAGCCTAGTCCTTGCAGCAGTAAGGGGGTACTTTTTTGAAACCTCTGATGGAAATTTATGGTCACTTTTTCTTTCTTCCTTTTTTTTTTTAAATAGAGAAAGCTTTGCCAATTCAGCTGTCTGTAGTGTCTTGGTTACCTAGTGGTGCTGTAACAGAAATACCACAAGTGCGTGCCTTTAAAGAACAGAAATCCATTTTTTCACAGTTCCAGAGGTTAAAAGTCCAAATCAGGATCGAGGCAGTGGACTTTCCTTGGACCCTTGGCATTCCTTGGTTTGTAGATGATCCTCACATGGCATCTGTCTTCCCCCTTGTGTCTCTGTGTCTATTCTTCTCTTTTTATAACACGGAAGTAATCAGGTTTAGGAACCACATCACACTGGTATGACCTTCTTAACATAACAAAGAAAAACCTTATTTCCAAACAGGATCGCATCCACAGGTACAAGGACCAGGATTTCAACACCTATTTTTGGTGGGCACAATTCAATCCATAGAGTACAGTATCTAGCATCCTTAGACTAGGTTATCCTAGAGTTGAGAGAGGATAGATTAGATAAAATTTATATGTAAGCAAATCTACATATAAACAAAATATAATTATTCAGCTGGAGTTGGCCAAACAAAAGCACCAAACCAAAAAAATAAAAAAAGAGAGAAAGGAAAAGAAAAAAACCCACAGAATCTTTCAAGTGGTCATACCTGGCTTTTAGAAGTTATCTAAAAGACAAAATCTTAAGAAGCATACCAAAGGCATTGATCTGAACTTGTCTCACGTATTAAGGTGACATCTAATCACTTCTACATATCATTGCCATGCAAAGACTACCTTTTTATATGGCGTATCTGAATTTATGATCTTGCAGGTTTTAGACAAGATTATCAAAGAAAAGGTAATGCAAGAGTCTAGCCAGTAGATTTTTAGTTTCTGGGCAACATCTGAAAATTGGAGAAGTTTATATTCCTCTAACATGGAAGAGGGGAAACCCTGATGGCATAGTGGTTAGGAGTTTGGCTGCTAACCAAAAAGTCGGCAGTTCAGATCCACCAGGCACTCCTTGGAAACCCTACGGGGGAGTTCTACTCTGTCCTATAGGGTTGCTATGAGTCGGAATTGACTCAACAGCAACGGGTTTGGTTTTTTTGGTTTAACATGGAAGAGGGGCAAACACCCTTACCTAGTAAGGGAAAAGAGAAACCTTATAGATTAGGCCTATTCTGCATGAAATATAAAGAAAGAATCCCATTTCTGGCTCATTCACAGCTTTAGGTCAGCTGGGTCCACCTCTCTCTTTTTCTCATGGCTACTAGTCTCTACTTCCTTTTGTGTGTTGTTGGCCTCATTTTCTCCTGCTATTTCTATGATCTAGGCATGACAGGATCCAAAAAAAGAAGAGTGATACTTATTCTCTTGGGTTTCATCTAGTAAATATCAGGGAGGAAATTTTTTTTTTTTTTTTTTTTGGGCCCATGCCTGGGTTAACATTAAAGATCTAGCCATTGGTCTAATATTATATCAGGGGACTGAAGTGCCTTAATTGCTGAAACCGTAATTGTCTACCCCTGCCGTAGGTTGGCAGGCCTACAAGAACCTCCTGGGAACACTAGGTGATAGGGGTTTATGTTTTACAATAGAAAGAAAACCTCTGGGTAGACAAAAACAAGGTGACTGTCTTATAAAATCCAGTATTTTGGAACTTGTTCTTGCATTATTTTCTCGACAAGAAAATTATGTGGTCTTTAGCTATTTGAGGATATTTAGGGAGCATGGTACCTGGAAAAAGGTGTCACATTCGCATTTAGAACAAGGTCTGACTACCAGCATAAATGTTTCGGATAATGTTAGTTCTTGCTAGCAGTATTTTCACTAGACTTCCCAATGGGCAAAGTATTAAAGAAGAAAAAATGGAAACTGATAATTTTGAACCTGATAGCAAGTATTTTATGCTCATATTGAAGTAGAACCCAACACTGGCTTAGCACCAGCATAGCATGCATGATCAGTAGCTCACCCAGAGCCTTGACTTTGCTCCCATGTCTGCTCATGGGACTTAGATAAACCCTGGCTTGTCTAAGTCAATCATGGAGGACCCATTTTCTTACTAGTCAATGGTTTAGGATTGGCCTATGATCCTAGTTCTCAATAAAGAGTGGAAAAGAGTTTCTGAAGAAGGCTTCTTAGCTCTTAAAACGAGATACAAACCTCTGGACATTGGTGTTTGAGGTTGTGATGCTGTGACTGTTTTGTGCTTATGAGGAGATTTGGCTGACACCCTGATGATGGAGTGGGAAGATGGAAAGACCAGAGACAGATTACCTAATAAGCAAGGTGTCTTAAGCTGGATTCTCTAGAGAAGCAAGACCAGTAAAGCCTATAATTGTATATGCATATGTAGAGAGATTTATATCAAGGAAATAGCTCAGTGATTGTAGAAACCAGAATGTCACAAGTCTGTGGATCAGGCTGGTGGCTTCTCCTGATTCACATAGCCACAAGGCTGATGAACCCAAGATTGGCAGGTCAGAGAGCAGGGTTGTTGCTCACAGGCTGTGAAGATCGACAGATCCCAACACTGCCAGGCAAGACTACAGGTGGGCTGCTAGCTCAAGTCCCAAGAACTGAAGGTCAGACAAACAGGCACCAGCTGTAGGATCCAGAGTTAGCAGAAGCCGCAAGCCTTGCCAGAATGTCCACTTATATTCGATGTAGGCCACACGCCCAAGGAAACCCCCTTTCAACTGATTGGCTACTCATAGCAGATCCCATCATGCCAAACCACTGAGAATCATGGCCCAGCCAAGTTGGCACACAATCTTAACCATCACAAAAAGTAAGCATGTGCTTAGGACATCAAGAAAACAGGGGCACTGGTTGTCTGAATACCTCACATCCAATATAATTTTTATAATCCAATTCATCTCATTCTGCTAAAATGGCATATGCTTTTGCATTCAATTGCCAATATTACAGTTGTATTTACAAAGAAATTACATCATGGATAGCAAACACACACACATGTACACAGACACACACATATGCATACACATACACCCACTCCTTGCGTATTGACATAGTTAGGTTCCAAAGACCAGGCTGTTATGTGAAAATTGGCATTATACAAAAATGGAGGATGACTACATCATTACATAACTGCCAAACCACTGAGAATCATGGCTCAGCCAAGTTGACACATAACCATAAGCACCACAGCCATTGTTACTCTTGCCTTGTACCTTGGTGTTCATGACTGCCAGATATACACTGCTAATGCTTGAAATAGTCAGAAAGATTTTTTACAATTGTTGTAAATGCAAAATGTCAGATAACAACATATTTGATAAGTGAGGAGTAGGTGCATGTATGTATGTATGTATATATATATATATATATACACATATATATAAAACTCACATATCCCATTCAAATGTGTGAGTAAGCAGAGGAGGGAGAAACGACAGATTACCAGTGGATAGAGCCCTCACATGCTTTAATCAGGCCCTGGAAAGACCCTGGGTCCTTAACCATGTTGCTTAGCCACTGAATTAATCAATTCTGAAACTGTTGTTCCTCTGGACATTTATTGTGTAAGAAAATAAATTCCCTTAGAGTTTAGGTCATCTTGAGTTGGGTCTTCAATACTCACTGCTGAAGGCATTCTAATAGAAACGAAGAGTTACTTTAAGTTACCTAGAGTCTCTTTTTCACTTGAGGTTTGAGTCTTTAATGAGAGATGAATTCAGGTACTACCATACTTACACTCATCCCTCACTATGACCCCAAAAGTAGACTCATATAGACACGTAACAATATATTCTTTATTGTGACATGTGGGGAACCATGTTAGGAACGCAGATAGCAGGTTGGGTCTTACGTACAATAATAACTCTGAATACCTATCTGTTCTACTACTTAGTTTGCCAAAAATATCTTGTCCTAACTTGTACAATTTTTTTTTAAAATTGTTTCACGTGTCTGTTTTGTAACCCCAATTTGATAATTTGATAACTAGCTGCATAGGAGCAAAACATTCAACTTATTCAGAGACTTTCTCTCTCTGTCCTTCCCTCCCTCCCTCTTTTTAAGAGGAAGGGCAATGAAGGATGAATAGTTCTGCCCCCCACCCCCACCCCAAATCCTTGTCAATCCTAAAATTGAGGGGAAAGTGTTAGTCTTGGCAGGATGAAGTAACCTGACTAGAAAAAAAAAGTGAGAGAGTTGATATGTTTTAGCCTATCTTATTGTTGTGCTTTCGTTCTCTTCAAGTACCCAGCTTTCAGCTCCTCATAGTTTTGAAGAGGAGTATGATTCCCTTATTTATAAGACTGAGCTGTCATAATCACATACTCTCTTCACCACTGTCTGTGTCGATGTTAATGGGCTCTGGCTGTTGGCATCCAGAGAAAAGTTTCATTTAACCTGGCCATGTAATAGCATCTTAGAATGTAGGAGAGTCTGCTATATCCCCAGTTCTCCTTGGATAAGCAAATGTGTCAAATTTTTACTCATGGCAGTAGCCCGTTTCAGCTACACCCTTCAGCTTTAAAAACTAAATAAAAAATTCCACCCCTTTTCTCAAGCCTCCTCCGTTTCATTATTGATGAAATCCTAATAAAGGGAGAGCCCCTGGAGAAGTGTTACGCTGACTTATTGTTTTCAAATGACATATGTTACATATTTAACATCAAGAAAGTGAATTCCTTTTAATTCAAAAATAAGGCAGTTACCTTCTTTGTGGGGCTTTGGCAAAAAGGGATTTAATGCTCCACTGAGCCTTTAAACTTTTGAACAAGGAGTAGACAGTGTCCTCAAAAGGGAGGAAGGAAGGTTAACAGAGAAGGTAGAAGGCAATCTTATACTGTTAAGAACAACTTACTTTCCTCGGCTTAAGGCGGTGGCTCTCCATCTAAGTCTCTAAAGGAAGAAGGTGGGAGTGAGGTGGCTGGAGTAGAGAGCAATGTAGGGTTCATTTTCCTGATTCTTAAAATATGCTTCCGGTGTACAAGGAAAGGTTGGATTAAGAGAAGCTGGACCATTAGTTATGTTATAGTATAAGGGCTTTACTGTAAGGATTTGGTTGCAACAGTTTGTGCATGAAACAGTTTATGTATGTCTGGTGCTGGAGCCTGAAGTCAGCAGGCCAGGCACTTGGAAGGGAATGATGGACGTGAAATGGGGAAGAACAAGGCCAAGCTGGAGTGTGCAAGGATAAGGTGGAACTCACGAGGGTGGACCCACCCTCATCACCTCCAAGCCTCCAACTCTGATGAGAAGGATCTGCAGGAAGAGCTGGTACCCTTTGTCACAGAGCTTACCATGCACCCACCCCAGGAGTCAGAGAAGGTGAAGGAGAAGATCATCGGGAGCTGGAGGGGCCACTGGCCGACTGTCTCTTCACATGTGTTTTCTAACTCTTGTGTAAAGTAATTCATCAGAGGATATGTTGTATCCTATTCTTTGCAGAAAGGTGAAGAATAGACGGGAGCAGAGGCAGGCACATATTTGGAAGTAGGGAAGGGATGGAGTATTTCCCCTCCCTTCATCAGAAAGGCTCCTAGTTTATACAGAGGAGCCAGGAGTTAATGCCAAAAACTGTATTATCATCACTGATATTAAGTATTAGATCATTACAGTCAAGAGTGTCAGTTTGCTTTGTTATATTATTTATTTTTTTCAGGTGTGGTGCTAGGCTGAATGAAAACAGTTCCCTTGTGTGAATAAAGGAAAGCATAGGGAATGAAAGGGGAATTTGTCCCACAAGTCACTATTTTGCTTCTATTGATTGTCATTAATTTGCAAACATGTCTAGAAATTGTGTGTGGATATTTTTTTGTGCGCTGTTGTGTTTATCTTAGGGATGTCCCGAAGGAGATAAGTTAGGATTTCTTTCTTCAGTCAACTAGCAGGCACACAGTGTGGAAAGCAAAGAACTTGTTGTCAGGTAAAATCTCTTTGTAAAATCCAAGTGAGGGGACATTTTTAGGTTCAAGAAAACTGATAGTTTCCTTTTACATGCTTTCCCTGGTCACCTCGGCCAGAAGTCACTTTTCTTTTTTTCTCAACTCTTAGGGGTGTGTAGCTATCTCTTGTGTCACTTACTATTTCGATTATAGTTCTTTGTATACGTGTCACTTCTATAAGATTAAAATTTCCTGCACCTGGAATATTTCATTTATCATTGCTTTATGCATAGCACACTAAGGTTGTGAGCCCCCTCAAAAAATCTCATTGCTGTTGGGTTGATCCCAACTCATAGCGACCCTATAGGACAGAGTAGAACTGCACCATAGGGTTTCCAAGGAGCGCCTGGTGGATTCCACTTGCCAACCTTTCGGTGAACATCCCAATACTTAACCACTGCGCCACCAGGGTTGTGAGCACTTGTGTTTAATACATACCTAGTAAAAATACTTGTACAAAGAATGAAAGCAAAACTCTGGAAATTGATTTGTGTTCTTCAAAAAGAATGCTTTCAGCAGATTTTTTTTTACTCTGTGCAAGTGAAGGAAAGAATTCCGAGAAACCAAACCCATTGCTGTTGAGTCGATTCTGACTCATAGAGATTCTAGAAGACAGAGTAGAAGTGCCCCATGGGGTTTCCAAGGCTATAAATAAGGAAAAGAACTAAAAGGCAACACATTTAGAATGATGAACACTTGGTATGAGTGTGTGCCAGGGATTCAGATTCATGAAGATATTTCTTAATGTTACCAACAAGCTCATTCACATTAAAATTAAGTAAATCCGTGCCTTTTTAGAACTGAGGGTATTTACAAATTATTTTCTTTACAATAATAATACTGTTCTGTAAAACTGCGTCATGGCCTTCCCATCTCTCTAACTATGTTTGTTTTACTTCAGTTCCTATTTCCTCACTCCCTGAAATGCTAGAATAAAGATAGTCATCATTTTTATTCCTGGGGGTTTGTTTGCTCACAAAAAGGATATAGGTGTCCCTTCTCTCTTCTGCATTTCACTGCCACATGTTTTCATTCCAGGCAATGGGATCTTTATTATTTTTCTATGCTTGTTCTGGTTTTTTGACCAGAACAATAAGCCACAATGAATTCTTACTCACGATTTTGCCTCCTGACAGCATACTGCTTTAAGAGGCTGGCTTCAGGAAAATATCACTGTGCACTACAAAGTGAAATCTGTGATCCTTCTTGTTTCCTTTTCTTTTGCTTGTTTTGTTATTTGTTGTCTGTTACTCAGGTTCTCTGCCTCTTGCATCATGTCCTCTTTCTAGACCGTCCTGCCCACCACCATCAGATCCATCCTTCTGAAACAGTTTTCCTTATGCCATTTGCCTGAAAAAAAGAAAAAATCCTGTCATTGTAAATATTTCCAAAAGCCACGGCCCACAAGACAAAACTTCTTCCATAGCCTATCACTCAACTTCCTTCATCTTGCCAGCCACGCCTGTCAATTCCAAACCGATCAAGTTCAGATTGGTTTAAAGTACAGCGCTCAACTATGTGTGAAGTTCTGTGCTAGTCAAATGAAAAAAAATGAATATGAGCATGTCCATGCCTTCAAAGTGCAAATAGTTATCCCTCTAAATATAGCTTGAATGGTTGTCTAAGACTAGAAAATTTTATGTAGAAATTTAGGCCAGAACAATCGTTTTTTAAAAAAAATTTCTGCTCTTGTACACCCTAAAGAGAATAAGTCAAAATAAAAACTCTGTAAATTTTAGACTTGCCATCTGGAATTTGTTGTCATAGTTTAAATCATTGAGAAGATATGATTTTATGGATTGTAAATATTTATATTTTAAAACAGAACTGTTACAATAGTCTCTTAAATGTATTCAGTGGAATCTAAATTTCACAGTGGCCTGATGTCTACCATCCATTTTTAAATATATGAGAACAAGCTTTTCTTTAATAGTGGGAATAGTACATTGTTTCTCTTATTCCTTGAACTTGTATTTCCATTCCCCTTCCTCCACAGAACTTTAGCCTAAAAAAAGCTGTTGCCGTCCAGTAGATTCCGACTCATAGCGACCCTACAGGACAGAGTAGAACTGCCCCATAGAGTTTCCAAGGAGCACCTGGTGGATTTGAACTAACAACCTTTTGGTTTGGAGCCATAGCTCTTGACCACTATGCCACCAGGGTTTCCCTTTAGCCTAATGTAATGTGTTTTTACACTTGAATCCCTGGTGGCGCAGTGGTTAAGAGCTTGGCTACTAACCAAAAGATCAGCAGTTCAAACCCACCAGCCACTCCTTGGAAATCCCATGGGGCAATTCTACTCTGCCCTGTAGGGTCTCTATGAGCCAGAATTGACTCCATAGCAGTGGCTCTGTTTTTTTTTTTTCAATCATATTTCTTGGCAACACATGATATATATTTATACACAATTACACTTGGAGCCCTGGTGGTACAATGGTTATGCTCTCTGCTAACTGAAAGGTCAGTGGTTTGAGCCCAGTCCCATTGGTCCTCCGCAGGAGAAAAGACCTGGCGACCTGCTCCCATAAAGATTGAAACTCATTGTGGTTGTCCAACTCATAGTGACCTTATAGGACATGGTAGAACTGTGCCATAGTTTCCAAGGCTGTAATCTTTATGGGAGCAGATTGCCTTATCTTTTTTCCATGGAGCTGCTGGTGGATTCCAACTGCCGACCTTTTGGTTAGCAGCTGAGAGTTAACCACTGTGCTACCAGGGCTCCTTTAGAACCCTATAGTGCGGTCCTACTCTGTTCTATCAGGTCTCTATGAGTTGGAATCGACTCGAAGGCACAAAACAACAACATACACAATTACATTAAATTATAAATTGTAATTAAATATATAATAAATATGTAAGCTATGTATATGTGTGTGTATAAAGTTTTTCTTTTTTTCTTTCTGGTACGGCCATTTCTTTTTTTTCCTCTTCTAAACTGAGTTATCATTAACAATTACTATTAGGGCACATTTGGGCAATGGTTACCGTATTACAACTTCTGATAAATTACTGATCCTAAAAGTAACTTTTATTGTAAATGGGGTTGGCTTATAAATTTAATTCATGTATCCCCGAATGAATATTACTTGCTACTAGAATAAGAAAAGGTCGATCAATTCCACTCCTATGTTTTGTCTTTATTGATGTAAGTGCTGAGAGATCTTGTTCACATAAATAAGTAGATGAGACTGAAAGGCAGTGTTAGAACAAAGGAACTCTATTCTTTGAACTCCTTCCTAGTTAAATGCCCCAGATCCCAAGATAATCTATCATAAAATTATTTTTTAATAATCTAGTTGACAACAATCCTCCTCCATTTTTGTTGAAAGCCACGAAGAGCTGGAAATCACCAGACTAGCACTGGAGTCAATGACTTTCTGAACACCTTCATCAATATCGTATTTCACTTGTGCCTGTTTTTTGGCCTGGAGGATGCGTAGAATGCACCGCCATAAAACTCCATACGGGTGAGAGGCCTGTCTTTCTTTTGTAAAGTGGGAATAGGTCAGTTGCGAAGGAAGATGCCACAGATCAGTATCAAGAAAATGTACATATGGAAGCTGAGGATCTGGAGACAGTTGCTCACAGATTCCTTGGAAAGTCTTTATACACCTCCAGGGACTCGTCTACCCCAGTTTAAAGACTACTGGGCAGGGAATGTTGAGTAGGAGCAGAGAGTGGCCATGCTTAGGGGCATAGACAGGCAGTGTCAAAGGAGAACAAAGAGTGAGCTGGGAACCTGGAGAAGAAAAAGCAGGAGCGGGTAGGGATTCTGGTTGCCAGGTGAAGATGGAATAGAAGCAGCAGCCAAGCCACGGTGTGCAGCTTCCACTAGGCTTCTTCCGGGAGGAATAGTGTGCCAGTGGACACAAGCCAGGGAGACTCTGACCAGGTGGGACTGCCCTCACTTGTGTTGGAAGAGTGTGCTTCTTCTGAGTCAGAATTGACAGCTATAAAATTTTCTTCCATCTGGAGTTCCTTGAACTTGTTTGCTCAAAATAATGCTTTGCTCTCAGGGTCAGTTGGAAATGGGAAAGAATCCTAGACTTAGGGATTTCTAGGGGTCCTCACTGACCTCAGTGTCATCAACTGCAGTTTGAGAATAATGATACTTCAGAGCATTGTGAAGATTAAATGAAATAACACACATAAAATGCTCCGCACTTTGCCTGGTGCCCAGTAGGCACTAAATTCTAAGAGCTGCCAGGTCCCCTGTACCTTGCATTGTCTCTCCTATTCTGGTATCACCATGGCCTCTTATCCACTGTAATAGGTTTCTATCTAGTTGTCCACCACCAATTGCTCTTCAATTTATCTCCCATGATGAAAACGTTCCACCTTTCCCATAACATGTAGACTCTTTAATGATGGGGTTTGATTTTCCGTAATCTGGCTCCAAGCTCCCATTTCTTGTTTCATCCCCTACCTTATTACCCCCTCTCACCCTGGCTCTGGCTAACTAGGGTAGCCTTTATTCATAGATACAGGCACAACACATTCATTCAACAAAATGCTGTTGAATTCCAATTATGCACCAGGTTTGGTACTACCTGCTGTGAATATTACCATGACTATCACACTCCCCACATTTTTAGGGGTTAGCTTACTAGGTGGGGAGAGACATTTGTAAGGAAATAACTATGATGCATGTGATAGGTGCCATGGAGGCATCTGCAACCTCCAATGGGAAAGTTGGAGAGGGGGATCAGTTCTCTCTGGGTGGTGTTGCGGCTGAGGAAGGTCATCAAAGAGAAGTCATCCTAACATTTGAGCTATGCTCTGCATTGACCATGTTCTGTCAGATTCCATTTCTCTGCTCATTCTGTTCTTTAACTTGAAATTTTCTTTTCCCTTTCTCTTTTTTCATGTTATAAATCTTACTCAGTCTTAAGACCGAACTCACTTAATACTCCCCTGTGAAAAATGCCTTGTAGTGTCTGCTGCTGATATAGGTCCCTCTGTTCATCTTTGGAGTGATAATAATACTGTTGTAAGCTCTTTGAGGGCAGGAACTATACATCTTAGTAGGTGCTTTGCCCACAGTAGGCTCTTCATGATTTTTGGAGTGAGTAGTAGACATCTCTTACCGTCTAACTCCTACATGTCCAGTACAGTTTTTCTAAGATAGATGTTAAGAGAAAAATCAACTCAGCTATTTGTTGTATAACCTGACTGTCTTGGAGGGAGATATTGGTGCAGTCACTACTGACTCTCATTTAGGGCTAAGGGAGAGCGGGAGGAGTGTGCTCTCCCAGGCAACTGCCTCAGACTGAGGAGCTGCCTTTTGGGGTATTCATCCTTTCTCTACAAGGCCATTTCTCTTTCATCTGGAATGTTGTTGAAAGTTTCAAGTACGTTTGTATATAGACAACATCTGTGTCTTTAAGATACAATCAGAGAGTACCTTAAAAAATATGTATGTATTTCCTATTTCCCGTGAAGCATTGCAGTGGGCAAATTTCCTGCAAAAGATCTCTTTTAAGTGTTAAAAAGCAAAGATGTCACTTTAAGGACTAAGATGCGCCTGACTCAAGCCATGGTGTTTTTGATCGTCTCATATGCATGTGAATGCTGGACAATGAATAAGGAAGACCTAAGAAGAATTGATGCCTTTGAATTGTGTTGGCAAAGAATATTGAATATACCATGGACTGGCAAAAAATGACCAAACAAATCTGTCTTGGAAGAAGTACAGCCAGATTGTGCATTAGAAGTGAAGACGACAAGACTTCATCTCACATATTTTGGACATGTTATCAGGAGGGATCAGTCCCTGGAGAAGAACATCATGCTTGGTAAAGTACAGGGCCAATGGAAAAGAGGAAAACCCTAATGAGATAGATTGACACAGTAGCTGCAACAGCGG
Source organism: Elephas maximus indicus (assembly GCF_024166365.1). Lineage (NCBI taxonomy): Eukaryota > Metazoa > Chordata > Mammalia > Proboscidea > Elephantidae > Elephas > Elephas maximus. Next base: position 171,630,930 of record NC_064819.1, on the reverse strand, counting down.
GCTCAAGCATAACAACGGTTGTGAGTATGGCGCAGGATTGGGCAGTGTTTCATTCTGTTGTGCATGGGTAGGTATGAGTTGGAACCAACTTGAGGGCACCTAACAACAACAACATGAAAAAAACAAACAAATAAAGAAAACTAATTGTTTCATTAGCTACAATTATGTCTCTTGAATTTTGGAGTTAACTTATTCGCCAAGGTATAGAAAAGGGTTCAACTTATTATTCTATCTCCCTTGCATTACATGGTGTTTATCCATCCATCATAAAAGAAAGAAATGTATTTTTATCTACTTCTGTGATTTTCTAGTACTTTGAGGATTGGGAGGCGTTAGGAATATGAATCCATTGAGTTATTTATTCACAGCTACACCAGTCGTATTTTCCAAGGTGAATTTGGCTCACTTGGTTTTAAGTTTGCAGTGTGGAGAAGGGATGAGCTATTTGCAATCGGGACACACGGCAGGTCTCCTCATGGAGGCCTCTGTCTCCTGCTGTGCTGTGTCACACTTCTCTCCAGGTATGTCACGTCTCCGCTCATGGCACTGGCATCTCTCCAGTGTAGTCCCCTAGGAGGTGGCTTAGGTTACCTCTTGCCCCTTCCTCTACCCATGCTGCCATCAATCAACAATTCCTTTTGATCTTCCTCATGTTCTCTCTCTCTGCTTTCTGGTCCCATTGCCACAGTCTTTGCTCAGATCCTTCTCATTTGTGGCTGGGTTTCTGCAATAGCTTCTGAGTCCTGCCCCTCTGTCTCCTGACTATCCCCCTCTTCCAATTCATCACTGTTCTACTGCTGGAGTGCTTTTCCTAAAAAGCAAATCAGATAATGTTCTTTGTCACTTATAATCTTTCAGTAACTCTTGCTTCTTATCAGGAAAAAGATCTTTTTTGTCTGACCCGTGTTTGTTTCTCCAGATAGTGTCATTGTCCACCTTTCCCTTAAAAGCACCTTTGTTCCTGTCATACTGGCCAACTTTTACTTCCCCAGATGTGCTTTCTCATATTTCTATGCCCTTGTGCATACTTCCCTGCTCATTTGCCTGGCTAAGTCCTGCTCTTTCTTCACGACCAACTCCAAGGGTTACCGCCTCCTTTTGGAATCCCTTTTAAACTGTCCATTTTCTTTAACTCAGCCTAACTACTGATGCCTTACCTCAGTTAATTTAGGTGGCATTTAGGGCTTCTGTGGTATGTGGTATGTATACCTCAATCATATTGAAGTAAATTTTTTGGTTGGCACATCTGTCCCACTCATTGGTCAATAAGCTTTTTAAGGGTGAGGGTAGTATTATGTTAATCTCCATATCTTTAACGCCCAGCTAATTGGCAGGTTCTTTAGGTATTTCTAAAGCAGACTGTATAAGGCATTGGTGGTTCAGTGGTAAAATTCTTGCCTCCCGTGCGGGAGGCCCAGGTTCAATTCCTGGCCAATGCACGTCATGTGCAGCTACCATCCATTTGTCAGTGGAAGCTTGTGAGATGCTGAAGAGATTTCAGCAGAGTTTCCAGATTAAGACAGACTAGTAAGAAAGTCCTGGTGATCTGCTTCCAAAAATCAGCCAATGAAAACTCTATGGATCACAAGGGTCTGATCTGCAACCCGTCATGAAGATGGTGCAGGACCGGGCAGTTTTTTGTTTTGTTGTGCTTGAGGTCACCATGAGCTGGGGGCTGACAGGACGGCGGCTAACAACAACAACAAAAGCAGACTATGGAATGAACGAGTGAACACTGATGTTAAACGAGACAGTTAGTACGTGAATGAATTATCCATGCCCAGACCCTGTATTCATCTTTCTCCTGCTACTTATATAGTGAAATATCAAGAAGTTCCCTCTACATTCCAAAATTTCCCCACATCTTCACAGTATGAAAAAAAAGGGTGTATAGTAGAGTTGCAAATAACCAAAACCTCTAATTTGACCAATTTATAAGATTAGTAATTCATTATTTCATATTACAGAAATTTCAGGAAGAGGGCAGTTCCAGGGATGGTTATTTCAACGAGTCTATAGTGTCACCAAGCTAACCAAGAGGTCGGCAGTTTGAATCCGCCAGGCGCTCCTTGGAAACTCTATGAGGCAGTTCTACTCTGTCCTATAGGGTCGCTGTGAGTCGGAATAGACTCGACAGCAGTGTTTTTTTGTTTTTTTTTTTTGATAGTGTCACCAGAAAGCCAGGTTCTGTGATTCTGTTCAACTATCTTCAGCAAGCTGGCCTAGCTCCCCTTTTGTAGTAAGATGGCTACCATAGTTTCACACTTTCTTGGAGAGACAACAATAAGCAGGGGCAGAAATGGGATCTTACTGACCAGACCTGGGTTGGTGCCCCTTCCTATCTCACCATTCATTACTAAGAAGGTTGCCTTCTTGGAGCTGGAGCCTCCCTTTCTCCTGGCCTTAGGAACAGCGTAGACACCTGCACAAAATCAGGGTTTCATCAGCAAGCAAGAAAGAGTGATGGCAATCTGGAGGGCTTTCCAATATTGGTTTTTATTTTTATCTTTTCCATACTTATCAGAAAACACTGACTTCCACTTGAGAGCCTGGGAGAACAACTGCCTTCACTAAGCATATTGTTTTCAGCTTGTACCTCTTAGCAGTGAAAAACTCTCAAGAGGAAACTGATATCAATGGTGAATGTGCCAGGAGAAAAACAAATGCTGTTCCCTGGAAGGAAAGGTTTTGATCTTACAAACCTAGCTGCTTTTATTCTTTTAGTTTCCAAGTCCATAAAAATGCTTCTAAGGAAAATTAACTTCCAAGTCCATAAAAATGTGATTTACCATTTACAACATGACATTTATAGTATCCTTTCTTTGGCCCTGGAAAGGGGCAACTGAGAGAAAGGTGTGAAGACATCCCAGTCTTTGAAGATGACTAATGATGTAGTGTATTGTTACTTATATCCCTGAAATCAAAGTATGCAGTTGGATTCACTTAAATCTAATTAGCAAAGGAAATTAAATCCAATTTAACTTATAATTAAAATAATAAAAATATTTTTAAAATGCTGCCTTTTGCAATTAAATAAAACAGACGTTATCAAATGGAACCAATGTTTGAATTTTCCTGTAAAATTGAATCTCGATGGTGCCTAGACTGTACCATAGTAGGTGTCATTATGTGTGTGAGTGTGTGTAAGTATGTGGGTGTGTTTTACATTTCTGTATATCACCTTTAATACTCTTTTGAAATAAGGTTATTATAAATAGATATAACACTATATGCTGTTCTATTTCCAAATCCATGTGCATATACACGTTCAACAATTGTGAAAGATTTTTTATTGAAACCTAATACGGCTGCACACTGTTTTACACAGTGAAAAGAATTTTAATTAAAAACAAAACAAATGTTAATGTTTATTAGAAAGCCTATTAGTCTCCAAACCAAGAAACCAAAACCCATTGCCATCAAGTCAATTCTGACTCAGCGACCCTATAGGACGAGTAGAACTGCCCCGTAGGGTTTCTGTGGAGCAGCTGGTGCATTCGAACTGCCCACCTTTTGATTAGCGGCAGTGCTCCTAACCACGGTACCACCAGGGCTCCAATTTGTCTCCAATCTATAAAAATTAAGATGCTTTCTTCTTCACTTTGTGTCCTGCAAAAAAGAAAGAGGTCAAATTTGAAAATGAGCGAATAACTTAACAGCATGATTTATTATGTTTTGGGACAATATTATATACACAATAAGTTGATATCCTGGCTCATATTGAGAAAACTTGGTTGTATGTCTTACAAACGTCTGTGCTGTCTTTGGCTACTTTAAACAGAATACTCCTATGAAGGGCTAGGTACCTAGTGACTACATGTGGATTCACGTTGGAAGCATCAGAACAGATTTTGCAGGTTTTGCTGTGGGAGAAAAATGAAAGTAGGAGGGGCAAAAGAGAGGAGAATGGCTTGTTTTTGCTTTAATCAGCTAAGTAATTACCTCAGCTCTCAATTTTGCATTATCTGTATTGATACAGACTTTATCTACTGATGACAGAGTAAAAGCCAATCAATGGATCAATCAACAAAGAAATGTTTAAGTGTTCAAGGTTGTGTTAGGTGCTCAGAATCATGGAAGGGGCTCAGTGTGGTGGTAAGCGCCAGATATTTTGCCGAGTGCTCGGGAATAGAGAAAAAGTATAATATTCCCTCAAGTGGCTTATATGGAGCAAATAAGTGTGTTTCGTATTTGCCAGGAAATAGAGTACAACGTAAGACAGCATGGAATCTCATGTAGTGGTGCACGTAAGTCCCATGGCCCAAGCTAGGGCAGTAGCTTAAGAATAGGGAGGAGTAGCCAGGATTGAAAAGCTTTGTGGATCTAGGCCCACCAGCGCTTTGATTTCTGTGGCCTAATGTACAATGGGAGCCCTGGTGGCGCATTGGTTAAAAGCTTGGCTGCTAACCGAAAGGTCGGCAGTTTGACCCACCAGCCACTCCTTGGAAACACTATGGAGCAGCTCCACTCTGCCCTGTAGGGTCACTGTGAGTTGGAATCGACCAACAGCAACTGAAGGTACAATGCAATGGACTACCATAACCCAAGGGTGTTTGAAATCGCCTACATAAGGAGATATTTTCTAATTCAGTGAAGGAGTAGTTCATTCGTTTTATCAGCAAAAAGAACGTGCCTGGGAGGAGATGGTGTGATACTAAATTCAGCAGTGCCCTATTTATGGTGTGTGCTAGGTAGAGCATATGTTATGTTATATTATATATTATGTATATATGTTGTTAGTTGCAATCAAGTTGTTTCTGAGTCATGGTGACCTTACGTATGACAGAATGACACTTTGCCCAGTTCCACGGCATTTTCATCATTGTTGGTATGTTTGAGTCCATTGTTGTGGCTGTTGTGTCAATCCATCTCATTGAGGGTTTCCCTTGTTTCCATTGGCCCTCTACTTTACCAAGCCTGATATCCTTTTCTAGTGATTGGTCTTACCTGATGACGTATCTGTATCAGGCAGTATTCTGTTGTGATCCATAAGATTTTCACTGGCTAATTTTTGAAAATAGATTGCCAGGCGTTTCTTCCTAGTCTGTCTTAGTCTGGCAGTTCTGCTGAAACATGTTCACTATGGGTGATCCTGCTGGTATTTGAAATACTGATGGCATAGCTTCTAGTACCATAGCAACATACAAGCCACCAGAGTATGACAAACTGACAGATGGGTGGTGGATATATATATAATATATATGTAGTTAAAGCCCATTGCTGTCGAGTTGATTCCGACTCATAGCGACCCTATGGGAAAGAGTAGAACTGCCCCATAGGGTTTCCAAAGAGCTCCTGGTGGGTTCGAACTGCCGACCTTTTGGTTAGCAGCTGTAGCTCTTAACCACTACGCCACCAGGGTTTCCAATATATATATATAGTTAGGAACAGAAAAATGTGAAGAGGGAGACTGTAGCTCTTAACCAGTACGCCACCAGGGTTTCCAAAATATATATAGTTAGGAACAGAAAAATGTGAAGAGGGAGACTGTAGCTCTTAACCACTACGCCACCAGGGTTTCCAAAATATGTATATAGTTAGGAACAGAAAAATGTGAAGAGGGAGAGAAGTAAATTTATATACTTTAGCAAAGCATTGAACAAGGTAGGTAGTCAGAAAAAGTAGGATAGTTTGGTAGATTACAAAAAATGCAAATAAACTGTGAACGCTTGTTGGCCATGAGATCAGAAAAATACTTTGAAAAGCTATGTTGTATTCAGCCTTTCCTAGGGAAGCCTACAGAACCTAAGATATCAGGAGGAAGGAGACATTTTACAGTTTCTCTGTTGTACCCACAAAACAGATCAATAGAGGGAAGGCAAAGGAAAACGTTCACCCCTTTTCAGGATGAAAAGCTGCTGAGAGACAACAAGAAAAGGGCATTGCCATGGTATATAGACACATTCCTCAGAAAAACATAATCTAGTAGGAAGAGAAACCAAAAAGAAGGAAACTGCCTTTTGAAAAATTAAATAAATCTATCTTGATTATATTCGAGCCCTCTAAAAGAACTAGCACGTTTAGTACCACTGATTATTTTTAAGAAGTTGTATCTAAAGGTATCTAAAATTTACAAAAAGCATGACTCTTAAAAGTATGCTATTAGGGGAAAAAAGTCGTTTTGGATTTAATCTGTTAAGAGTTTGAAGACTATAGAAGTCCTGGGTAGTGACAGCCTGGTCTTAAATTTAATCAGGCTAAAATTTCTTACTGTGATAGGGTAAAAGGATTGTTAGGGTAACTGGAAATGACAGATTTTATTTATATGGATTTTAGCTAGAATTTTTGTTTTGTTTTTCCCCAATAAAATTGAAAAGTGCAGTTTGACTCTCCAACTTTTTGTGCCCAGGGGTTAATAGTGAGGACAAAAGATCTAAGGGACTGTCTGCCATTTACAATCATTAACAACTGCTTAAAAAAAAAATCTCAATGTATGCAGAGTTGGAGTTGCAAAGAGAGATATTATTGTTTTTAAAAACCTAGTTTCTGCCCTCCAGGCAGAATTTAAAGGCTGAGAGGCAGACAATAACCAGTATCAATGCAAAGTGACAGGTATTAAGCTTCATTTGTGTGATTTAATAGTAAAAGCACCTTGAAGAAAAAACTGTCTTTAAGGGATTAAAATAGAGACTATTATCTTTTGACACCTCTAAAAAAAGACCTATATTTATTGGTTTTTGAAAATAGAGTGCTGCAATTATGCTAGAAACATGATTATAAAAAAAATTAACAGCACACTAGCTCAGAGACCAAAACGCCAGACACTTGGAAGATATCGGGAGTGGTGGCTGCGCTCTTTAGTTTCTCCTCGTACAGAGCAGTGCTGCTCAGGCTTTGAAATGCGATGAATCACCTGGGACCTTGTTCAAAGGCACATTCTGATTCAGCAGTTGTGGTGGGGCTGAGAATCCATGTTTGTTTGCACACTTTGAGTAGTGGCGAGGAACCAGACCATCCTGGGTTTAGAAACACAAGACACAAATTATTGAGCTAACCCATTACAGAAGTTCATTTTGGTTAGAACTTTGAGTCCTTAGGCCAAAGGACACAGCAGAAACTGAGCCAGAGACACAACTGCAAGGAAATTAAACTCGCAAGGAAGGATAAAAGAAATCAGTATTATGTAGGATAAAACATGGGAACTGTAAGGTGCTTTAAAAAAAAGCCAATCAAATATTAAATAGCCCTGGTGGCACAGTGGTTAAACGCTCTGATGCCAACCTAGAGGTGGGCGGTTCGAACCCACCAAACCCACCAGGCACCCTGCAGAGGAAAGATATAGCAGTCTGCTTCGGAAACCCTATGGGGCAGTTCTGCTCTGTCCTACAGGGTCGCTATGAATCGGAATTCACGTGACGGCAATGGAGGAATGGGGTCAAATCTACAGACTGTTGTTACACAGGGAGTTTGATAGCTCTAAGTCTGTATATGATGGACATATATTTTGGCAGGATGGAATTAGATACAGAATAAAATTATCTTTCAGTAAGGATAAAACAGTTGCTGTCCAGTTGATTTCAACTCAGAGTTACCCCACATTTGTCAGAGTAGAACTGTTCTCCATAGGGCTTTTGGAAGTAGATCACCAGGCCTTTCTTGTGAAGCACTCTGGCTGAACCTCCAATCTCTTGGTTAACAGCTGAGCCTTTTAATCATTTACACTGCCCAGGGACTCCCCAGGTAGGATGTTGTTTTTGTTCTTGTTAGGTGTCGTGGAATCGATTCTGACTCATAATGACCCCAGGTGACACAGTAGAACTGCCCCATAGGGTTTTCTGGGCTGTAATCTTTTTTTCTTTTTTAATTGTGCTTTAAGTGAAGGTTTACAAATCAAGTCAGTCTCTCATACAAGAACAATACACACCCTGCGATGTACTCCTAGCTGCTCTCCCCCTAATGAGACAGCACGCTCCTTCTCTCCATCCTGTATTCCCCATGACCATTCAACCAGCTCCTGTCCCCCTCTGCCTTCTCATCTCGCCTCCAGACAGGAGCTGCCCACATAGTCTCATGTGTCTACTTGAGCCAAGAAGCTCACTCCTTACCAGTATCATTTTCTGTCTTACAGTCCAGTCCAATCCCTGTCTGAAGAGTTGGCTTTGGGAATGATTCCAGTCTTGGGCTAACAGAGGGTCTGGGGACATGATCTCCAGGGTCCCTCTAATCTCAGTCAGACTATTAAGTTTGGTCTTTTTACAAGAATTTGAGGACTGGATTCCACTGTTCTCCTGCTCCATCAGGGATTCTCTGTTGTGTTCCCTGTCAGGGCAGTCATTGGTGGTAGCTGGGCACCATGTAGTTCCTCTGGTCTCAGGCTGATGGAGTCTCTGATATATGTGGCCCTTTATGTCTTTTGAGCTCATATTTACCTTGTGTCTTTGGTGTTCTTCATTCACCTTTGCTCCAGGTGGGTTGAGACCAATTGACGCATCTTAGATGGCCGCTTGCTAGCATTTAAGACCCCAGACACCACTAACCAAAGTGGGATGCAGAACGTCTTTTTAATACATTTTGCTTTGCCAGTTGACCTGGATGTCCCCTGAAACCGTGGTCCCCAGACCTCCATCCCTGCTACTCTGGCCTTTGAAGCATTTGGCTGCATTCAGGACACTTTTTAGCTTTTGGTTTAGTCCAGTCGTGCTGACCTCCCTGTATTGTTTGTTGTCTTTCCCTTCACGTAAAATAGTTTTTGTCTGCTATCTAATTAGTGAATACCCCTCTCTCTCCCTCCCTACACTCGTAACCATCAGAGAATATTTTCTTCTGTGCTTAAACTTTTCTTCAGTTCTTATAATAGTGGTCTCACACAATATTTGTCCTTTTGCAGCTGACTAATTTCACTCAGCATAATTCTAGGCTGTGATCTTTAACGCGAGCAGATTGTCAAGGCTGTCTCCCACAGAGCTGCTGGGTGGATTCAAACTGTTACAGGCTACTAAATGGGCATCTGAATTTCCTTTTTTCCTAGAGGACTTGAAAATAAGATTGTCATCCAGAGAGGTTGACTTAAATGAGATCTTCTCTAAATGTTGAGAGATGATCTCCATGTTCCTTCTAAGGCACTATAAGCAGCACTGAGCCTGATTCAGTGAACTTGATAGTACCTGCTTAGGGTTCAGCTGTTCACTGGGGATCAACGATGGGAATGATTACACGGATTGTCTTCATTGTAAATCATTGCGTTAAAACTTCATGCTGTTTGTCTTTTTTTGAATCCGTATCTTATCTGTATGTAGACTATTAATTCTACCAATTCTTATTTCTTTAAAAGAAATGATTTGAATGTCTCTCCTTGCCTCTTAAATGCCATGTCTAAATGATTTCAGATATATAGAGTTGTGAGTACAGAAGACCTGGGTGTTTTAGTGAAAGAGATTTTTTTCTCCTTTACTCCTGTTTGTTCCAGTGACAGAATCCTTCAGTTGGGTTAGGAAATTATGCATAATGATAGTTTTTTTTCTCCCACTGTCTGATTAATATTTGGCTTTTATAGAGTTAAAGCTGATATTAAACAGGATTCAGCAAAGTATTATCAGCCGACCAGATGCCCATGTTTTTTTCACAAACTTCAAAATAGTTCACAATCTTCTAGGCTATTTGTTAGGAACCTTTTTATCATTTTGCTTTTGTCCATTTCTTTTGATATTAAAATATTTATTGAATTCAGATAAAAAATCAGCTAGAAGCCATAATTTATAATTTTAATTATGGAGGATCTTGTTCTAAAGAACTGTATGCATTATATATATATACACATACACATATATAAAAATATATATAATCATACATTGTTTCAAAGTTCCTGTCCTCATGGCACTTACATCCTAGCTGGGGGAAGACTGATAAATAAACAGGCAAACCTGTACATATGTTAGATGGTACAAAGGGCTTTTGTACCGCAAAAAAAAATCTTAAATCGGGTGCTTGGGGAGGGCCTCTCTAATTAGGTGACATTTGACCCAGAAGGGAGAGTACTATTTGGATATCTGGGGACAGAGTGTTCCAGGCCTATGAAAGAGCAAGTTTGTATTTGGACATCTCTTGTGCACCACTTTCCTCTCTTCCCACCACTTATTCCAGCCATTGCTGCAGCAACCAGTCCTCAGGCTTTACCAGCACTTCCATTGGGTCCTGCGTCACATACATTTACATACTTTTGATTCCTGACCTGGGACTTCTCTATTGCTACAACGTGTCAGTGTGACCCACTCAACACTTATGCGTGCACGACTCAGAAATACCGGGGAGTTCATGCCTATGAGGCCACCCTGACCTATAGAAACTGGGGCCTGTAGATAAATTCTTTCCACTTTTTTCCTCCTGGTGGACAGTTGATTAATCTCATAGGATCTTCATGAGGATGGTCCCATGGGATCAAGTACCTGTCTCCACAAAGGCTGATCAAGTCAATTATGTATTTTCATATCTGCTTTCCTTCATTTTCTGTGTCATTCCTTCTATCCCTCTTGCTTTCTGAAATCATGTTCAACACAAACAACTCCAGGCAAGCTTTGTCTCAGACCTTGCTTTTGGAGGAATGCAGGCTAAGGGAAATAACAAAGACCCTGAGAAGGGAACGTGCTTGGCATGTTCAGGAGCAGCAAGGAAGGAGGGCAACAGTAACTGGCAGTGATGGAACAGGTTGTATAGAGGCCTTATGGGCCATGTTGAAGTGGGAGCCTTTGGAACAAAGAAGTGACATGATCTGATTTCCATTTTAACAGGATCACTCTGCCTTCTGTGTAGAGAATAGACTGAAGAGATGGGCAAGATGAAAACATGGAGCCTAGTTAGGAAGCATTTAAAATAGTCCTTGTGAGAGACGATGGTGCTTAGAACAAGGTGGTAGAGGTAGAGTTGGTGACAAGTGATCAAACTGTTATAGTGTTTTGGGCAAAACAGCAGAATGTGATGATAATATTGAATGTAGAGTGTCTCCAACCAAAAGGTTGGCAGTTTGAATCCACCAGCAGATCCTTGGAAATCCCATGGGACAGTTCTACTCTGTCCTACAAGGTTGCTGTGAGTCAGAATAGACCTGACTGCAACAGGTTTGGTTTTAGGTTAGGGTTGGGCTCCACAATTTGCATTTTTTACGAAATCCCAGGTGATGCTGACCCTGCTTGTCTAAGCACCTCATTTTTGAGAAGCACTGTTCTACAAATTCCTGGAGTTTAATGGCATTGTAACTTTTGACTTCTGCTTAAGATTTAAAAAATCCCTAACTCCGTGACCTAGTATTCCTTTTTATTTACAGTGAAACCTGTGAGAGCTGGAACTCGATAGGACTGCCTTGTTTTTCTAGGTCTCACAAGTTTTCTGCCTTTGACAGGGTGCAATCGTCCACTTTTCTATCACTTGTTTAATTGGAAATATTTGAGTTTTCCTTCTCTGACAGGTTTCCACCTTTACATGGGTCCTGGCTTTCTCAGGTTTTAGTGTACTATCATGGAAAATAATCAAAACCTGTAGGGGATTGCCTCTAAGGCTTTCTAAATGAGACAATGAAGATTCTCAGAGAGAGAAACATTTCCCATTCTCCTTTTAAGAAGAGGTGATGTATCTTCTGGACTCAAAAGAATATTCACTTTGTAAGAATTGTAGATTTTGTAGTTAATAACTCACTCCTCACTAAGCGACATGGTTAGGTTCCAAAGGCCAGATTGTTGTGTGAAAATTGGCATTATGCAAAAATGGAGGATGACCACATCAGACCACAAAATGGGGGATGACTACATCATTACGTAACTGCCAAATTACATATTACATAACTGCCAAACCACTGAGAATCGTGGCCCAGCCAAATTGACACATAAACTTAACCATAACAGCCAGCGTTACACTTGCCTTGCACATTGGCATTTGAGACTGCCAGACATATGTCATTAGTGTGCAAAATAGTCAGATAGTAGGTTTTTTACTACAGTCATAAATGCAAAATGGCAGATAATGAGATAGTTGTTAAGTGAGGAGTAGGTGTAATGATAAAGGCATAGAGGGAAGATGGCCATATGAAGATGAGGCAGAGATTGGAGTTATGCTGCCACAATCTAAAGAATGTCTGAGGCTACCAGAAGCTAAAACCCAAACCCCATTACCATCAAGTCAATTTTGATTCATAGCGACCATATAGGACAGAGTAGAGCTGCTCCATAGGGTTTCCAAGGCTGTAAATCGACGGGTTTGTTTAAATCTTTATGGAAGCAATTGCCACATCTTTCTCCCATGGAATGGCTGATAGGTTCAAACCCCCAACCTTTGGGTTAGCAGCTGAGTGCTTAACAACTGTGCCACCAAGGCTCCTTACCAGAAGCTAAAGGGGCAAGGAAAGATTTTCCTCTACAGCCTTCAGAGGCAGGATGGCCCGGCTGACACCCTGAATTCACACTTGTAGTCTCCAGAACTGTGAGAGAATAAATATTTATTTATTTATTGTTTAGCACCACCCACTTTGTGGTAATTTGTTTCAACATCCCTAAGAAACTGATACATCCTTTATTCTATTTCTTGTCCCAAATTATGTCAAGGTACTTCTATCCAATATAGAGGTTCTCCGATAAGATTAAATGCCTGCACAAGAATATTTCAATAATAAAGTGTTACTAACATAGAGATGGCCCAAGTTTGAATAGAAATCACTGTTAATATCAACCCATAAGGAAGAAGTTCAAGTCCAAAGACTAAATTATCTTATAAATCAGAGTTTCACTGGGTTAAAGAACAAAGGAATCAAATCTAAAATTTATCTTCCCTAGTTTCTTATTCTGCTTAGCCTCAACCCAAGTGTTTCTCTCCTTCAGAAAACAAAACCCTCATGGCCTCAGAGCTTGTTTTAATACACCACCAAGGCTCTCATATACCCCCTTATCCCCTTTTTAAAATATTTTGTTGTGTTAGGTGCAAGTTTACAGAGCAAATTAGTTTCCCATTTAACAATTGTACCCAAAGTGTTCCATGACATTGGCTGCAATGCCCATGTTGTGTCAATAATCTCTCCATTTCCACCCTGGGTTCCCCATTTCCTTTTGTGTGACTTTTCTACCCTTTTCTGCCTTCTCTTCTTTACTCTTGGGCAAATGTTGCCCTTTTGGTCTTGTATAACTGTTCCACTGAGCATGTTCTTTTAGTTTGTTATTAATATAGGCCTGTCTGTTGCTTGGCTGGAAGGTGGTTTCCAGGAATGGCTGTAGCTCCAAATCAGAGGGGTGTCCCCCCACTTTTGGAGTCCAAAGAACTAAGACATATAAGAATATCACAGCAATAGTCAACACCCACAAAATTTATAAAACAAGCAGATCCTCAGCACTAGGACATTTATTTTAAGCAAAATGATATTTTCAGAACTCAGTTACTAGTTTTGCCAAAGGCCATGACAGAGAGTCAGTGGAAAAAATTGTTCTTGTTTTCAGTTTTGCTGGGATTCACAGCCTGCTGCCAGCAATTATTTCATGACCCATGAGATAAATTTGATTGGAAGAAATCTTTTGTCCGTAGGTAAACTGATTGATTTTCACATGTTGAACCAACTTTGCTTTCTTGGATAAGCCCCATTTGGTCATGGTGTATAATCATTTTTATATGTTGCTAGATTTTTTTGCTAGTGTTTTGTTGAGGATTTTTGCATCTATGTTCACAAGTGATTTTTCTTTTCTTGTGTTGTCATTGTCTAATTTTAGTATCAGGTAATGCTGGCCTGATGGAATGATTTGAAAAGTGTTCCTTCCTCTTCTATTTTTGGGGAGAATTTGTGAAGGATTGGTATTAATTCTTCTTTAAACATTTAGTAGAATTAACCAGTGAAACCACCTGGTTCTGGGCTTTTCTTTATGGGAAGTTTTTGATTACCAACTCAATTAAGTAATATACCATATTACTAGAATTAAAGATGAAAACCACACGATTATCTCAGTAGATACAGAAAAAGCATTTGACAAAATTCAGCACCCTTTCACAATAGAAACATTCAACAAACTAGGTATAGAAGAAAACTTCCTCAAACTGATGAAAGGTGTCTACAAAAAACCTATAGTGAACATTATAGTTAATGGTGACAGACTGAAAGCTTTCCTCCTAAGATCAGGAGCAAGACAAGGATGTCTTCTTTCACCACTTCTATTTAAACTTTGCACTGGAGGTTCTAGCCAGGGCAATTAAGCAAGAAAAAGAAATAAAAGGCATCTGTATTTTAAAGGAGGAAGTAAAACTGTATCTATTTGCAGGTGACAAACCCTAAGGACCCTAAGCAATGCACAAAAACTATCAGAGCTAATAAACAAGTTCAGCAAGGTTGCAACATACAACCTCAATTTACAAAAATCAATTGTATTTCTAGGACCTCCAGTACAGTGTTAAGTAGAAGTCTCATTACCAGTTTCAGGGGGAAATTTTTTAACATTTCACCATTAGTGGAAATTTGCTGTAGAATTTTTATAGATAATGTTTTTATCAGGTAAAGGACATTCCTTTTTATTCCTAATGTTCTGGGTTTTTATTTTATTTTTTAAAAAATTTGCATGGGTATTGAATTTCATCTATTGAGATAATATTTTTTTTTCCTTTGTTTTACTAATTTGGTGAATTACATTGATTTTTGAGTATTTAAAACAGCCTTACATTCCTGGAATACATCTCACTTCATTGTTCCTTAATCTACTGCCGGATTCAGTTCGGTAGTGTTTTGTTTAGGCCCTTTGCCTTTATGTTTATGGGAGATTTGACTGTGGTTTTTTTTTTCCCCCTTGAAATGTGTTGTCACATTTTGTACCAAGGTTATGCTATCCTCAGAAAATTGGTTGGAAAGTATTCTCTCCCTTCCTATTCTTTGGGAGATTTTATGAAAGAATTACCATTTCCTCCTTAAATGCTTGGAAGAGTATATGAAGGCAGAAGATTGTAGATTACAGGTTCAACTCCTTTAGTAAAAGGATTGCTTGGTTTTCTACTTCGTCTTGTGCCAGTCTTAGTAAGTTGTTTTTCTCTAGAAAGTTAATTCATTAAGAATTTCAAGTTGATTAGACCTTTGTGGTAGTAGGGTGCAATGTTCTGTAAATGTATCTTAGGACAGGTTTCTTAATCATGATATTCAAATCCATATGTCTACTGACTGTCTTTTTTGTCTACTTGTACATTTACTTACTAAGTTTTGTTAAAGCCTCCCTTTATGATTATGATTTACCTATTTTTCCTTTTAGTTATGTCTTTTTTTTTTTTTTTACATTTTGTGCCTTTATTATTGTTGTTGTTATTAGGTGCCATTGAATTGGTTCCAACTCATAGCAACCCTGTGTACAACAGAATGAAATACTGCCTGGCCCTGTTCCACCCTCACACTCGTTACTATGCTTGAGGCCATCCTTGGAGCCGCTGTGGCAATCCATCTCGTTGAGGGCCTTCCTCTTTTTCTCTGACCCTCTACTTTAGTAAG
This sequence comes from Elephas maximus indicus, assembly GCF_024166365.1. Taxonomy (NCBI): domain Eukaryota; kingdom Metazoa; phylum Chordata; class Mammalia; order Proboscidea; family Elephantidae; genus Elephas; species Elephas maximus. The sequence continues at coordinate 171,615,506 of NC_064819.1, read as the reverse complement.
CATGATGTCCTTTTCCAGGGACTGATCCTTCCTGATAACATGTGTGAAGAACGTGAGACCAAGTCTTGCCATCCTCGCTTCTAAGGAGCATCCTGGCTGTACTTGTTCCGAAACAAATTTGTTCATTCTTCTGGCAGTCCACGCTATATTTGATGTTCTTTGCCAACACCATAATTTGAAGGCGCCAGTTCTTCTTTGATCTTCCTTATTCACTTATCCAGCTTTCACATGCATATGAGGCAATTGAAAATACCATGGCTTGGGTCAGGTGCACCTTAATCCTCAAGGTGACATCTTTGCTTTTTAGCACTTTAAGGGGGCATACAAATTTGGAATTGTATCTTCTTGGGATTGACTCTTTTATCATATTCTTCTTATTTCTAGAAATGGTATTTGTCTTAAAAGCTACTTTCCTTGATACTATTGTAGTCATACCAGCTTTCTGTATTGGTTGGCATTTTCATAGTATATCTTTTCTTTTCCCTTTATTTTAAAATTTGCCTTATCCTTATATTTAAGGTGTATTTCTTGTAAGCAGCATATAATTAATTTTTAAAATCTTGTCTAACCAACTTTGTCCTTTAATAGCAGTATTTAATTTGTTTTTATTTAAGGTAATTACTAGTTATTGTAATTACTGGTATATTTAGGCTTCAGTTTGCCAACTTATTATGTTTTTTTATTTGTTGCCCCTATTTATTTTCTCATCTCTCTTTTCTTTGCTTCTTTTGTACTATTTATTTTTATTATTCTATTTCCCCTCAATATTAGCTTGTCAATTATATACTCTTTTAGTGGTTACTCCAGAGTTCACAAATACATCTATAAATTATTATAACATAATAAATAAATAAACAAATAAATAGTTTTTCCACTTCTAAGACAATGCAAAGAACTTCCAAAAAAAGAAAATAAAAAACCAAACCAATTGCCATTGAATCTATTCTGACTCATAGTGACCCTACAGGACAGAGTATAACTGCCCATAGTGTTTCCAAGGAGTAGCTGATGGATTTGAACTGTTGACCTTTTGGTTAGCAGCCAAGTTCTTAACCACTGCACCACCAGGACCCACAAAGAATTTACCAAACTTTAATTCATCCCTCCCAAATATTATGCTATTGTTTTCATATATTTTAAATTTTACCTATGTTTAAACCCTGCAGGATATTATTAACATACCTGCCAGTTTGTCATACCGTGGTGGCTTGCATGTTGCTGTGATGCTGGAAGCTATGCCACTGGTATTTCAAATACCAGCATGGTCACCCACGATGACCAGGTTTCAGTGGAGCTACCAGACTAAGACAGATTAGGGAGAAGGACCTGCCGATCTACTTATGAAAAAATTGACTAGTGAACACCTTATGAATAGCAGTGGAACATTGTATGATATAGTGCCGGAAGATGACCCCTCAGGTTAGAAGGCACAAAATATGAGTGGGGAACAGCTGCCTTCTCAAAGTAGAGTTGAACTTAATAATGTGGATGGATCTTCATTAGCTGATGTGGCACAACTCAAAACAAGAAGACACAGCTGTAAATATCCATTAATAATCAGATCATGGAAAGTACAATGTATGAATCTAGGAAATTTGGAAATTGTCAAAAATGAAATAGAATACTTAAAGATGGATATCCTAGGCATTCGTGAGCTGAAATGGACTGGTATTGACCACTCTGAATCAGACAATCATATGGTCTACAGTGCCCAGAATGACAAATTGAAGAGGAATGGCATTGTGTTCATCATCAAAAAGAACATTTCAAGATCTATCCTGAAGTATAACGCTGTCAGTGATAGGATAATATTCATATGCCTACAAGGAAGACCAACTAGTATGACTATTATTCAAATTTATGCACCAACCACTAATGCCAAAGATGAGGAAATTGAAGATTTTTACCAACTTCTGCAGTCTGAAATTGATCAAGCATGCAATCAAGACGTGCTGATAATTACTGGTGATTGGAATGTGAAAGTTGGAAAAAAAAAGGGATTGGTAGTTAGAAAATATGATCTTAGTGAAATGACACCAGCGATTGAATGACAGAATTTTGCAAGACCGATGACTTATTCATTGCAAATACCTTTTTTCAACAACGTAAATAATGACTATGTACGTGAACCTCACCAGAATCAAATCAACTACATCGGTGGAAAGAGATAATGGAAAATCTCAATATCATCAGTCAGAACAAGGCCAGAGGTCAACTGTGGAACAGACCATCAATTTCTCCTATGCAAGTTCAAGTTGAAGCTGAAGAAAATTAATACAAGCCGGTGAGAGCCAAAATACAACCTTGAGTATATCCCACCTGAATTTGGAGATCACCTGAAGAACAGATTTGATGTATTGAACTCTAGTAGATGAAGAGCAGATGAGTTGTGGAATGACATCAAGGACATCATACATCAAGAAAGTAAAAGGTAATTAAGAAGACAGGAAAGAAAGAAAAGGCCAAAATGGATGTGAGAAAAGACTCTGAAACTTGGTCTTGAACTTAGAGTAGCTAAAGTGAACACAAGAAATGATGAAGTAAAAGAGCTGAACAGAATATTTGAAGGGGTGGCTGAAGAAGACAAAATAAAGTATTATAATGACATGTGCAAAGACCTGGAGTTAGAAAACCAAAAGGGAATAGCACACTTGCCATTTCTCATGCTGAAAGAACTAAAGAAAAAATTCAAGCCTCGGGTTGCAATATTGAAGGATTCTATGGGCAAAAGAAGATGGAAGGAATATACAGAGTCACTGTACCAAGAAGAATTGGCTGATGTTCAACCATTTCAGGAGGCAACATCTGATCAAGAGCTGATGGTATCGAAGGAAGAAGTCCAAGATGCACTGAAAGCATTGGTGAAAAACAAGGCTCTGGAAATGGAAGGAATACTAACTGAGATGTTTCAACATACAGTGCTGCATGTGCTCACTTGTCTATGCCAAGAAATTTGGAAGACAGCTACTTGGCCAACTGACTGGAAGATATCCATATCTGTGCCCATTCCAAAGAAAGGTGATTCAACAGAATGTGGAAATTATTGAACAATATCGTTAATATCACATGGAAGAAAATTTTGCTGAAGATAATTTAAAAACAATTGAAGCAGTACATTGACAAGAAACTGCCCAAAATTCAAGCCAGATTCAGAAGAGGGCATGGAATGAGGGATATCATTGCTGATGCAGATGGATCTTGGCTGAAAGCATGGAATACCTGAAAGATGTTTACCTGCGCTTTATCGACTACTAAAAGACATTCAACTGTGTGGATCATAACAAATTATGAATAACACTGGGAACAATGGGAATTCCAGAACACTTAATTGTGCTCATGAGGAACCTGTACATAGACCAAAAGGCAGTTGTTCAAACAGAACAAGGGGATTCCATGTGGTTGAAAATCAGGAAAGGTGTGCGTCAGAGTTGTATTCTTTCACCATACTTATTCAATCTGTATGCTGAGCAAATAATCTGAGAAGCTGGACTATATGAAGAAGAAGGTGGTATCAAGTTTAGAGGAAGACTTATTAACAGCCTGTGATATGCAGATTACACAACCTTGCTAGCTGAAAACTAAGAGCACTTGAAACACGTACTGATGATGATCAAAGACTACACCCTTTAGTATGGATTATGCCTCAACATAAAGAAAACAAAAATCCTCACAACTGGACCAATAAGTAACATCATGATAAATGGAGAAATGATTAAAGTTGTCAAGGATTTCATTTTATTTGAATACACAATCAATGTCCACGGAAAGAGCAGTCAAGAAATCAACGACATATTCTTTTGGGCAAATCTGCTGTAAAAGGCCAGTTTAATGTGTTGAAAAGCAAAGATATCACTTTGAGGACTAAGGTGTCCCTGACGCAAATGATGATATTTTCTTTTTGGCTTTAAAAACATAAATTTATTTTCTCACAATTTTGGAGGCTAAGAGTCCAGATTAGGGTCTTGGCATGTCGATTCCTCCTCCATAGATAGTTCTGGGAATTCCTTGATTCTTTGCCTTGTAGAAAATTCTCACATGGCATCTGTCTTCCCTCATGCATGCCTGTCTTTCTGTCCACTGTTTTTTTTTTTTTTTATAACTCGAAGTGATTATGTTTAGGATCCATCCTACACTGCGTGACTGATTGCTGTTATGATCGATTACATCACATTAGATTGCATTGTGGAAGATGATTACATAACATTATATCCACAGGTATAGGGGTTTAAGATTCCAAAACAAATTTTGGAGTTGCAGGGGGAGGGACAAAATTCAATCCATAGTAACAGTAAAGTACACAAATCTTGAGTACAGATGTAGGAATTTTGCATATGTATACCATCCTTTTTTTTTTTTTTTTTATTATACCATCCAGATCTAGATATAGACTATATCCATCACTCCACAACATTCTGAAATGGCCCGTCCCAGTCATACAAACCCTACTTCCACCACTGAACTATTTACCGTTGTGATCTCTATCACCACAGGCCAATTTTACATGAACTTCCTATAACAGAATCAAACAATGATTTTGTTTTTGGCATTTTCATCCCTGCTGTTTTTTTTCATTGCTGTGTTGTACTCCATTATGCAATTAGCATTCTTGTATAGCTCTTTTTTATTAAACTTTCTTTATTACTGCAGTTTTATAGTATTTTTTAAAATTGTACTTTAGATGAGGGTTCACAGAATGAAATAGCTTCTCATTAAACAATTAGTACACATGCTGTGTCTGACATTGGTAGCCAACTCCATGTTATGTTAACACTCTCTCCTTCTCGACCTTGGGTTCCCTATTACCAGCTTTCCTGTCTCCACCTGCCTTCTAGTCTTTGCCCCTGGGCTAGTGTGCCACTTTAGTCTGCTTTTGTTTTATGGGCCTGTCTAATCTTTGGCTGAGGGGTTAACCTCAGCAGTGACTTCCTTACTGAGGTAAAAGGGCATATGGGGGCCATATTCTCGGGGTTTCTCCAGCCTATGTCAGACCAGTAAGTCTGGTCTTTTTTTTTTTTTTTTTTTTGTGAGTTAGAACTTTATTCTACATTTTTCTCCAGCTCTGTCCAGGACCCTCTATTGTGATCCCTGTCAGAGCAGTGGGTGGTGATAGCTGGGCACCATCTAGTTGTGCTGGACTCAGTCTGGTGGTCCAAGCCATGATATTTTCAATTGCTTCATATGCGTGTGGAATCTGGGTAGTGAATAAGGAAGTCCAAAGAAGAATTGATGGATTTGAATTATGTGTGGGCAAAGAATATTGAATATACCATGGACTGCCAGAAGAATGCACAAGACTGTCTTCGAGGAAGCACAGTCAGAGTGCTCCTTGGAAGCGAGGATGGCAAGATTTCATGTCAGATGCTTTGGACGTGTTATCACTGGGACCAGTACCTGGAGAAGTGCATCATGCTGGGTAAGGTGGAGGGTCAGTGAAGAAGAGGAAGACCCTCAATGAGATGAACTGGCACAATGGCTTCAATAGTCGGCTCAAACATAGCAATGGTTGTGAAGATGATGCAAGACCGGGCAGTGTTTCATTCTATTGCACACAGAGTGGATCTGCGCAGAACTGTCTTGAAGGCACCTGACAATAACAACAAGAAGAAGACATTATTATTATTGTTGAAGACAGAATAATTTAATTTAGATTTACTTGTGTAAATCTGTTGCTTTTTGTTTATCCCTTCATTTCTTTCTCCCCTTTGGTGTCATGTTCCTCCTGTTCTAAGAATTCTTTTTAGTATTTTCATTATTGCAGACCTATGGGTGATGTATTCTCTCTGGTTTTGGCTAAAAATGCATTTATTTCATCTTTATTTTTTAAGGATTTTTCACTGGGTATAGAATTCTAGGTTAGTAATTATTTTTTGCTTTATAAAGATGTCATTCCATTGCCTTTTGAATGTCTTCCTTTGTGTTGGGAAGTTAGTCATTAATCTTACAGTTTCTCCTTTGAGGGTAATGTGTCTTGTTGGCTGGCTGAGTTTTTGATAACTCTATCTTAATTTTCAGCTGTTTTACTATGATGCACCTATGTTTTGTTTTCTTCATATTTATTCTGCTTAGAACTTCTAGTACTTCTTGAATCTATTGCTTAATGCATTTTGGATCATTCTTGGCTATTAAATCTTCTGATTTTTACTGTTGCCCCATTATCTATTTCTAAGAATACTTTACATTCTGAAAATTCATTTACATGTATGTTAGATGTTTTAACAATGTTCCATATATCTTAAACTCCTTTCTTTACTTCCCTGCCTTTTCTATTTTTTTTTTTCTTCTTTGTGCTTCAGTCTCAATATTTTCTAGTGACCTATCTTCCAATTCACTAATCCTCTCTTTACCTGGGCCTAATCAGCTATTAAAGCCGTCTATTGACTTCCTAATTTTAGTTATTTTATTTTCTATTCTTAGAATTTCCATTTAATTATTTCAAAAAATAGATTAGATTTATCTTTTGAAAATTGTTTTTTTGAACATATTAACTACATTTATGTTAAACTCAAAGGAGCCCTCATGGTACAGTGGGTAAGTGCTCAGCTGCTAACTGAAAGGTTGCAAGTTCAAACTCACTAACCTCTCCACAGGAGAAAGATGTGGCAGTCTGTTTCTATAAAGATTTGCAGCTTTGGAAACTGTGTGGGGCAGCTCTTCTCTGTCCTATAGTGTTTCTGTGAGTCAGAATTGATTCAGTGGCAGCTGGTTTGGTTTTTTGTTTTTTATGTTAAAGTCCATGACAGATAACTTCAATATCTGGATCTAGGTTAAATTCAACTTTATACATATAAATTTCTTATCGATTCCGATTATTGTTGTTGGGATAGATGTCAGAGGTTATGGGTTCCAGTTTCAAATGCGCCTCTAATTAGCTGTGTGATCTTAAGAAAATCAGCTCAACATTTTGGGTCTCCAGTTTCTCAGAAGAGGTATCAAAAGAACTTTTAAGTAGATACTTTACCACACAAGGGATAGTGTGGGATAGTTTTCCACAATATCTCTGTGGTCTCAATCCTTGTTTCATGCTAGCAAGACCAGTTTAGGAGGTGAGACCTTATTTTCAGTAAGCAGATTGCTCTTAGGACCAATCTGGATGACTAGTTAGCAGCTCCCCACTGAGGGGAAGTGGTAAAAAGGAAAAAAAAAGCCCCAAATATTCCCTTAACAATTTTAAGAAGAAAATACTGGAAGGGAGAAATGCATGATTACATATGTTTCTGCATACTCCATGATGGTAATATGGCTTTCACCCTCGCTCTCCCTTTTCTCACTACCATTACACATGATTTGATAATCTGTGTTGGAAATGAGAACATACTTCTCTTGGTGGAGCTTATAGGATCAGTTCCTGTGGTATAGGAATGATATCATCCATTTTTTGTGGTTTGGTGGAAAACAAATGAAATATCTCACCTAAAATTTCAGAAAGCAAAAGGCATTATTCCCAAGAAGAACTTGTCATTTCCTTGGAGTGATTATGAAACTTGTTTGTGGTTATGGAGAAATTTTCTTCTGTAGGGTAAATTCATGAAAACTCAAAATTTTACAGATTTGAATATTCATCATAGATGAATAAAAAACTCTGAGCATCTCAGCCTATTGGTTCAGTTTTTTGTATGTGATTCAAATTTTGTTCATATACCAGTACTGGTGGTGGGGGGTGGGTGGGAACAGAAACAAACTCAGAACAGCATTTCGAATAAAAGATGGATTGTATTAATACACCCACACATGTCTGTTGCTGAGGGTAGGGGCAGAAATGTAGAGGATTAAAAACCCTGTTTATTTGAGGTTTTCTAAGTACTTTTTAGTGATTAGAAATTGAGTGCTTTATTTTAGTGATTGCAGTAGTCTGTAAATGAAAACCTTAAGAAAATGTACTAGTAAAGAAGCCTTCATTGAATGCATAGGCAAGATAGTGGAATTATTTTAGTGATTATAGTAGTCTATGGGTGAAAACCTTAAGAAAATGTACTAGGAAAGACGCCTTCATTGAATGCATAGGTAGGATAATGAAATTCTTTCAGCTATCCCTGGGTTTAAGAAGCCTCACATTTCAGCTGTAGGGCAGCTGGGAATACAGGGAGAGCAACGTGATGAACGCTATTTGTGTGAATAGTGGCTCCTTTTTACACACCAGTCAATTTTCAGGCATGGCTTTTCATGCTGTCAGGAGATAAAAAAGCCTTTTTGAAAATGTCCTGGAGGTGACTTGATGGCAGCAGTAGGTCCCAGATTAGTCAAAGCAACTGTTTGTTTATATTGGTCAGTTATTTTGAAAACTGTTAACCTATTGTTTCCAAGATAACAAGTGGATTCTAAGGTCACTTAGCATCAAATGTTAATCTTCCTGATGTCAGTGCTAGGGCACTTTGGGAAAGCAAGAGAATCCCCTCCTTCAAACCCTTCTCCCTCATTTTGTTATTCCCTAAGTTGTATTTGAAGAAGTGTGCTCTCTTATCTGTGAGTGGTTTTACTCTTGATGCCTCGTTTAGATGGGGCAGGGGAAATCCTTTGTATTGCTTTCCAATCTCCTTGGCCTGGACTGTTGCTTTTTTTAGAGACTAGTGCAATAATCTTTCTGGCAGCTCATGTGCAAATTAACCTTAAATATGGTTTAAAGTAATTTTAACCTTTGAAAATGTTCTTCACTTAGGTTAAAATGTTTGTTTTTTTTTGTCTGTGTATGTGTGTGTGTGTCTCTTCCTTTCATGTCAACCAGTGATCTATGCCTGTATCTGAGGACAGAACTAGAAGGGAGCCAGTGCTGAAAATATTAAAATTAAAAAAACAAAACAAAAACTCAGTTATTGAGTGACTAAAACTGTTTATTGAGTAAAGGCTTTGGAAAGTAGGACTGTGAACTAGGGTGGCTGGCTTAGGAGGGGCTTCTATAAGTCCTGCTAGAACAACCCTGTTCTCAAACACCTCTAGATCTAGTGGTGAGCCTGAGTGTCCAGTCTACACTTCGCCTTCCTCATGGTGAGTTCCGCTTTGGGGGCCAATTGAGACCATAACAATCCACCAGACAAATACTAATAATATTGAACCTCAAAAGGGAAAGTGTTGGAGTCTGTGTCCCTTTTTCTCAGGAGATTCCTCGGCATTTATGCCTGTGTACGTTCCTCTCATCATCAAGTTATAAGCTTTCAAAAGATTACAAGTACAGTGGAAACTGTGAGAGCTGGAACTCGACAGAACTGCTTTGTTTTTCCAGCTCTCAGAAGCTTTCTGCCTTTGACAGGGTGTAGTCTTACAACTTTTCCATCACATGTTTCAGTGGAAAATATTTGAGTTTTTCTTCTCTGACAGATTTCAGCCTTACATGGGCTTTGGATTTTGCAGGGTTGCCTGTATGATGGTCTTGAGGTTCCTCTATCTGATTCCGCTTCTTCCTCCTTTTATGTTGCACAGATATCATCCCCAAATAAGCCATTTGCACTCTTAACTCCAGCTTCGCTTCCTGGGAGAACTAACTTAGACACACACTAGTTTACTGTAGCCTCCCAATAACTTGGACGTTTATTGATAGGCATTATCTCTACTTGAAATCTGAGGAAGCTGAGGTACAAAGGAATCAGCCATTTGGCTTACCTTCATTTAGAGACCCAGTCCAGTGAATCCAGTCCAGTGCCCTTCCCACAATATTAGTCAGACTGCTTCACCAGCAAGCTGCAGAAATGACTCTGGCTTCCTTAAACAGAAAGGGGATTAATAAGAGTTCACAAAATTTAGGGAAAGTTGAAAAGCCAGGCTCAGAAAAGAGAGGTACTAAGATATTTCTGGAATCAGGAAATAAGCTCTGGTTTTGTGAGGGTGACACTAATGGAAGGAATGGATGCTTCAAGTTTTTTTCCCCCACTCTGTGTCACTCTGTTAAGATTCAAGTCACTAGAGAAAGTCTGATTGGCTCTGTTTCCATCACATGCCTCCCCTTCTTTCAGTGTGGAGGGCTGGTGACCTTGAGCGAGAGTTTCACCAAAACTACATATAAGGGAGGATAGAAGAAAAAGGATCCCTCAAAAGGAAATTGAAGTGCTATGACCAAAAGAAAGAAGTGGATGTTGGCAAACGACAAACGTCCCCCACAGTCTCTAAAACCACTCTTCTCTGAGTCTCAACAATGTCCCAGGTCCCGCTTGAAGGAAGGGGGTGGAGTATATGTCCTTTCAGGGTGCTTTCCAATCTTTAACTTTTGATTTGGTTGCCTTTTCATTGTATTCTTTGAAGGTAAAAACCAGTGAATTCTTAGATGGTGGCTTCCCCGTAGCAGGCATTTAGCAGATAGTTGCTGAGTGAGCTTTGTTAAAGGAACCCAGAAAGCTCAGGCATGAGAATTGAAGATCCTCCAGATTGAGATGAACTAGGAAGAAAGGCTTGGCTATCTATTTCTGAAAACCAGCCAATGAAAACCTATGGAACACAACAGTCTGATCTGCAGCCTATCCTGGGGATGGTGCAGGACTGGACATTGTTTTCTTCCATTGTGCATGAGGTTGCCACAAGCTGAGGGCCAACTTGAGAGCAGCCAACAACAATAACAACAGTTTGAGCCTGGTTTGGCTATATGTGCAGAGCTGCTTACTTTCTTCTCCTCCCTCACCTCCCTACAGTGCAGGACACTCACTTCTCAAGGAAGGCCTGTTCTACTCTGGTGGAGACCTGCTGTTTATAAAGATAAATGAACAAAATGGCAGGAGCACTTTATTTTGTTTCCCTGTTTATCATCGCACGTGACAAGGAGCCTAAAGGTAGAGTGAACTGAGAAATATCTGCAGCCTATTTATTCCTTCACTTTTCCCCCAAATGTTTATTAAGAGTCTACCGTGGAGCAGGCGCTGGGGAGATGGCAGTGAATAAGGCAGATCAGAACCCTGCCCTCATGTAACTTAAACCCCTGCACAAGAGGCCAACAATAAAGAAATGAGACCTTTTCAGATTGTTTTAAGTGCCACAAAGAAAATGCAACTTGGTAATGGGATGGAGAATGACTGGGATGGTTTGGGAGGTCAAGGAAGCCCTCTCTGAGGAGGTGACATTTGTGCTGAGAGCTGAATGACTTGCAGAGATTTGAGGAAGAGCATTCCAATGCCAGGGCTTAGGCTCTGGGATGGGACTATGCCAGGTGTGTTAAAGGGCAGGCTGGAATGGCATGAATGGAGGGCAGAACAGTGGGGAATGTGGCCGGAGAGGTAGCAGGGGTCTAAAGATAGATGTCTACATCACTGAGCAGGACTGACTTGTCCACTAGGCACAGCAGGCACAGGGCCTAGAACCCACAATGCTATTCTGGCCCATAAAAATGTTTTCATTTCTTTTAAAATCATACACACACACAAAATAATACAAATATATTGTACTGAAGCCCACATGAATTATATTTATCTTTATGCCAGCATAGTCATAATACATAATTTATACCCTGGCAGCCATAGCATACATATTTCTTTCTAACAAAGACTTTTCAGGACCAGAACACAGCGAAGAACTAGGGGCGTATGTAGCAACCACTCCTATAAACATTAAAAAAACATTAGCTCCTGTTAAACCAGAGGACATCCCGTACTTTGCCTTGTTGCTGAACAGGAATGTGGAATGCTGCCTGTGATTTATCTGTTATTATTATTTTTTTATTAAGACTGTTAACAACTTTATCTTCAGATATAAATAGTTTACATAAAAAACAATCCTTATGGTATTCACATGAGGGTAGTCAAGGTAGGTATCATTATGATCATATCTCTTTCACAAATGAGGAAACTGAGGTGAGAAACTCACAGAGCTAGAAATTGGTGGAACTGGGACTTGAGTTGAGATCTTCTGACTCCAAAATGTATACTCTTAACATTATAAAGCCAGTACTGACAAGTTGATTCCGACTCATGGCATCTGGATGTGTGTCAGAGTAGAACTGTGCTCTGTAGGTTTTCACTGGCTGATTTTTCCAAAGTAGATCACCAGGCCTTCACCAGGCATTTCTGGGTAGAGTCAAGCCTCCAACCTTTCAGTTAGCAGCTGAGCATGTTAAGGAGCCAGGGAATCCTTACCTTGATAGGCATTAGCATTATTAATGGGGCAAAGGATGTCTGGCTCCTACTAGAAAATTCATAAAGTTAATAGAACAGTAGCCTTAGAAAAAATAATTTCCAGGGTTGTGCCAATGGAAATAGGAGGGAAAGGTAGTGAGATGGAAAGCATTCACCAGCGCTTATCTGACTTGCTTTGGGCTTTCTATTAGCTGGTAGCTGCATATCTAGTTTTCATATGTAAAAGACTAAGGCAAGAGACATTTATGTGGCGGAACACAGGTCTATGGAATATTTGTAAATTCTTAAGATTAAAGTTAATGTCTTCTTTTTTCTTTGATTTTTATTCCCTTACTAAACTGTTTTTAATTAGAGCTTGGTGGGAAAAAAAAAAATGCTTAGGAAGAATGCATTAGACAATGAGGAGGTTGAGAATGTCTGTGAACTTTTTTTGGTTATTTCACTGAACTGAAATCACTAAAATTAAGTCAACTCAGCAAGAAGAGCTTATGGATTATATATGACTATGTTCCTAGTCTTGTGGGGCAAAGATTAGAAATAAACTGTAGGATGTGAGCTTCTTGAGGTCTGTAGAATGTGAGGCTTTGAGATCTAATTTGCCTTTGTGTTCACAGATCTTGGCATAGTTTGGGGCATGGTAAATATTCTCTGCATACTTGTTGAATGTATCTTCAGTATAAATAAGCTCTTAAAACCTGGTTTATAAGTCTAGGTTTTAGACATTCAAAACAAAAGTTTGCAGGATATGCTCCTCCATTCGCTGTCCCTTAAATTACTATCAACTTCCTTTGGGTGCTTGTTTGCCTCTGTTGAACCCAGCCCTTTATGATTTGTCTCCTATTCTGGGACCAGGGGTCACTTTTTCATCATTGGTAGTGAATAGACATGTGTCTGCAAAGAAGCAGGATTGTTTTTGTAAAGATGAGAGAAAGAACAGGTTTGGGCAGAGCACAACTTGTTTCAAAAGGAGTGAATAGAACTGAACCAATACCAAATGTGGCAAATTAGTCTTAATGTTTCACTGCTATAGATCAAACAGAGATAATGACATCCTAGACAATGCCTTCTGAGAAAAGGCCACCTTGGCACTATGATCACATCCGTGAGTCAGTTCCTCAGTTTTTAAGTTTTGAAATAGTTTCATCTCTGAAGGTTTTCTGGGGCCTACTTCACTTAATCAAACTCATAAGAGACTGATGTATAAGGCAGAATGTTAATTTATCAAGTAAGGTTGGTGAACATTCTTTTCTGGTGCCCAAGGTACTCTGCCCATGCATCAGGGGCCCAGGGAAGCAGAATTACTAAGATAATTTCTGTGAAAAAAAATGAAATCAAAGCAAAGGAAGATGAATGGTCTCTGGGACATGTCATGTTGGCTGCCGTAAATCCCATGGACCATCCCTGCCCAACAGCAGATGGACCTTTTCAATGAGCCAAAAAGTATGTGCTCAACAATCTAGTGTTTTTCTCTTCTCTGCAGTACTAGAAACACCAGGATATACTCTGATGTTTGCCCTAGTTTTCTCATCCATAAATGTGATGAATTAAAAAAAATTTTTTTTTACCATAGAATTGAGTTAAATTTATGGTGACCCCATGTGTGTCAGAGTAGAACTGTGCTCTATAGGGTTTCCAAGGCTATAATCTTTAGAGCAATGCGTTTGGTTTCGGTAATCTTTATGGAATCAGACTGCCACGTCTTTCTTCCACGGAGCGGCTTGTGGGTTTGAAACAGTGATCTTTTGGCTAGCAGCCGAGTGATTTAACCAATGTGCCACCAGGGCTCCTCACCAGGGATTAGATTAGTGAGTTAATATATGTTTAAGTGCTTAGTAAACACTCAGATGGTTAGATATTATTATTGTTGTTATTAGTTTTCTAACTCTACACAGACAATTTCCCTTCTGCTGTGGTAATCTTTCTGGAGACTTTCTCAATATACGTGTTTAAGATTCAGCTCTCTTAACTGTAATCTCACCTGGACATGCCTCTCTGAGCCCTCACCCTTGTCACCTTGATTGATTTGGGTGTCTCAAAATACCTTAAAAAAAAAAAAAAACCCAAAACAAAAAAAATCAAACCTGTTGTCGTCAAGTTGATTCTGACTCACAGAGACTCTACAGGGCAAAGTAGAACTGCCCCACAGGGTTTCCAAGTGGATATGAACTGCTGATGTTTTGGTTAGCAGAACTCTTTACCACCATGCCACCAGGTCCTGGCTCCCCTTTTATCTCCTGCTCATCCCACAGGTAAAGATGTTTACCTGTGTTTTATTGACTATACAAAGGCATTCGACTGTGTGGAACATACCAAATTATGGATAACATGGCAAAGACTGGGAATTCCAGAACACTTAATTGTGTTCATGAGGAACCTGTACATAGATCAAGAGGCAGTTGTTCTGACAGAACAAAGGGATATTGTGTGGTTTAAAGTCAGGAAAGGTGTATGTCATCGTTGTATCCTTTCACCATACCTATTCAACCTGTACTCTAAACAGATAATCTGAGAAGCTGGACTCTGTGAAGAAGGATGGGGCATCATGACTGGAGGAAGACTCATTAATAACCTGCATCATGCAGATGACACAACCTAGCTCACTGAAAGTGAAGAGGACTTGAAGCACTTACTGATGAAGATCAAAGACCACAGTCTTCAGTATGGATTACACCTCAACATAAAGAAAACAAAAATCCTCACAAATGGACCAATAAGCAACATCATGATAAATAGAGAAAAGATTGTCAAGGATGCCATTTTAATTAGATCCACAATCAACACCCATGGAAGCAGCAGTCAAGAAGTCAGAAGATGCATTGCATTAGGCAAATCTGCTGCAAAAGCCCTCTTTAAAGTTTTGAAAAGCAAGATGTCACCTTGAAGACTAAGGTGTGCCTGACCCAAGCCATGGTGCTTTTAATTGCCTCATATACATGTGAAAGCTGGATGATGAATAAGGAAGACTGAAGAAGAATTGATGCCTTGAATTGTGGTGTTGACAAAGAATATTGAATATATGGTGGACCACCAAAAGAATGAACAAACTTGTCTTGGAAGAGGTACAACCAGAATGCTCCTTAGAAGCAAGAATGGCGAGACTACGTCTCACATACTTTGGACATACTATCAGGAGGGATCAGTCCCTGGAGAAGGACATCATGCTTGGTAAAGTAGAGGATCAACGAAACAGAGGCAGACCCTCAATGAGATGGATTGATGCAGTGTCAATCAAAGCATACTGTTTTAGTCATCTAGTGCTGCTGAAACAGAAATACCACAAGTGGATGGCTTTAACAAAGAGAAATTTGTTCTTTTACCATCTAGTAGGCTACAAGTCCAAATTCAGGACGTCAGCTACAGGGGAAGGCTTTCTCCCTCTGTTGGCTCTGGAGGAAGGTCCTTGTCATCAGCCTTCTCTTGGTCTGGGAGCATCTCAGTGCAGGAACCGTAGGTCCAAAGGATGCACTCTGCTCTCAGTGCTGCTTTCTTGGTGGTATGAGGTCCCCATCTCTCTCTGCTCACTTCTCTCTTTTATATCTCAGAAGAGATTGAATGAAGATAGTATCTAATCTTGTAGATCTCATCAATATAACTGCTGCTAATCCATTTTATTACATCATAGTGATAGGATTTACAACACATGGGGAAATCACATCAGATGAAAAACGGTAGACAGTCATACGAGGGAATCATGACCTAGCCAAGTTGACAAATATTTTTGGGGAATAAATTCAATCCATGACACAAAAAAACATACCAACAATTGTGAGAATGGCGCAGGACTGGGCAGTGTTTCGTTCTGTTGTACGTAGGGTTGCTATGAGTTGGAACCTACTCTACAGCACCTAACAACAACAACAACATCCCACGGTCACCCAACTTGCCCTAGCTCTTCCTCTGGCTTGTTCTTCCCCTTCATGTACCTGAACACATGTAGTGTGTGTTGTATGTGGCACTCTTTGTAGAGCCAATAGCATTTCCCTCTTAATGGACTCTTTGGTGGCATGTAAACTAGAAAGGGAAAACGGGAAAAATGATCTGGGAAGGGTAAATGAAGCACTTTAGGATTTATCAGCATACTGATACTTCAGTTTCGAGGTGTTTTTCAGGTTCCTAATGTATAGATGTAGCAATGATCAAGAGTCAGGACAATTAGGAGGTAGAAATAATTCCATCAAGGATGACTAATAATTTACATATGTTAATGGTATACAAATGAACACTCACTGTGATATTGTGTTACAGAATTTCCTCTTTCAGAAATAGTCTATTATTTCAACAGAACCTACAAAACCTGCTGGCTAGTCTGATTTCACAGCAAATTATATCTATCAATAAATGATTTAAAAAATTTTTTTAAATCAATAAATGATTAAGTATGCTTATCACTTCTAAAGGTAGCACTGTACTCCTTTAATTTAATATGAGTGCTTTGTGTGAAAAGAGTTTGTTAGTTTTTTAAGTTACAAAAGTCATTCTTGCTTATGATGGAAATTTCAATAGTATAGAAAGATAAAACAGTAAAGTTTGTCTCTCTCCCTTTCACCATCAATTTATATTCCCATTCCTCAAAGGTAACCACAGCTGATATCCTTTTAGAAATTTGTTATATATCGAGTACATATATTAACGTAGGCCTGTCAGTTTGTTGTACTGTGGGGGCTTGCGTCTTCCTCTGATGCTGGAAGCTATGCCACCAGTATTCAGATACCAGCAGGGTCACCCATGGAGGACAGGTTTCAGCTGAGCTTCCAGACTAAGACAGCATAGGAAGAAGGACCCGGCAGTCTACTTCTGAAAAGTATTAGCCGGTGAAAACCTTATGAATAGCAACGGAACAATGTCTGATATAGTGCTGGAAGATGAGCCCCCCAGGTTGGAAGGCACTCAAAAGATGACTGGGGAAGAGTTGCCTCCTCAAGGTAGAGTCGACCTTAATGACGTGGTTGGAGTAAAGCTTCCGGGACCTTCATTTGCTGATGTGGCATGACTCAAAATGAGAAGAAACAGCTACAAACATCCATTAATAATCAGAACCTGGAATGTACCAAGTATGAATCTAGGAAAATTAGAAATCATCAAAAATGAAATGGAATGCCTAAACATCGATATCCTAGGCATTAGTGAACTGAAATGGACTGGTATTGGCCATTTTGAATGGGACAATCATATAGTCTACTACGCTGGGAATGACAACTTGAAGAGGAATGGTGTTGCATTCATCGTCAAAAAGAACATTTCAAGATCTATCCTAAAGTACAATGCTGTCGG
Organism: Elephas maximus indicus; assembly: GCF_024166365.1. NCBI lineage: Eukaryota > Metazoa > Chordata > Mammalia > Proboscidea > Elephantidae > Elephas > Elephas maximus. The sequence continues at coordinate 171,598,191 of NC_064819.1, read as the reverse complement.
TGATAGGATAATATCCATATGCCTACAAGGAAGGCCAGTTAATATGACTGTTATTCAAATTTACACACCAACCACTGGGGCTAAAGATGAAGAAATAGAAGATTTTTATCAGCTGCTGCAGTCTGAAATTGATCGAACGTGCAGTCAAGATGCATTGATAATTACTGGCGATTTTAATGTGAAAGTTGGAAACGAAGAAGGATCAGTAGTTGGAAAATATGGCCTTAGTGATAGAAACAATGCCGGAGATAGAATGATAGAATTTTGCAAGACCAACGACTTCTTCATTGCAAATACCTTCTTTCACCAACATAAATGACGACTATATACATGGACCTCGCCAGATGGAACACACAGAAATCAAATTGACTACGTCTGTGGAAAGAGACGATGGAAAGCTCAATATCATCAGTCAGAACAAGGCCAGGGGCCAACTGTGGAACAGACCATCAGTTGTTCATATGCAAGTTCAAGCTGAAACTGAAGAAAATCAGAACAAGTCCACGAGAGCCAAAATATGAACTTGAGTATATCCCAGCTGAATTTAGAGACTATCTGAAGAATAGATTTGACGCATTGAACACTGGTGACCGAAGACCAGATGAGTTGTGGAATGACACCAAGGACATCATACGTGAAGAAAGCAAGAGGTCATTGAAAAGTCAGGAAAGAAAGAAAAGACCAAAATGGATGTCAGAGGAGACTCTGAAACTTGCTCTCGAATGTCGAGCAGCTAAAGCAAAAGGAAGAATTGATGAAGTAAAAGAAAAGAACAGAAGATTTCAAAGGGCGGCTCGAGAAGACAAAGTAAAGTATTATAATGACACGTGCAAAGAGCTGGAAATGGAAAACCAAAAGGGAAGAACACACTCAGCGTTTCTCAAGCTGAAAGAACTGAAGAAAAAATTCAAGCCTCGAGTTGCAATAGTGAAGGATTCTATGGGGAAAATATTAAATGACGCAGGAAGCATCAAAAGAAGATGGAAGGAATACATAGATTCATCATACCAAAAAGAATTAGTCAATGTTCAACCATTTCAAGAGGTAGCATATGATCAGGAACTGACGGTACTGAAGGAAGAAGTCCAAGCTGCTCTGAAGGCATTGGCGAAAAACAAGGCTCCAGGAATTGATGGAATATCAGTTGAGATGTTTCAACAAACGGATGCATCGCTGGAGGTGCTCACTCGTCTGTGCCAAGAAATATGGAAGACAGCTTCCTGGCCAACTGACTGGAAGATCCATATTTATGCCTATTCCCAAGAAAGGTGATCCAACCAAATGTGGTAATTATAGAACAATATCATTAATATCACACACAAGCAAAATTTTGCTGAAGATCATCCAAAAACGGCTGCAGCAGTATATCGACAGGGAACTGCCAGAAATTCAGGCTGGTTTCAGAAGAGGATGTGGAACCAGGGATATCATTGCTGACGTCAGATGGATCCTGGCTGAAAGCAGAGAATACCAGAAGGATGTTTACCTGTGTTTTATTGACTATGCAAAGGCATTGGACTCTGTAGATCATAACAAATTATGGATAACATTGCGAAGAATGGGAATTCCAAAACACTTAATTGTGCTCATGAAGAACCTTTACATAGATAAAGAGGCAGTTGTTCGGACAGAACAAGGGGATACTGATTGGTTTAAAGTCAGGAAAGGTGCAAGGCAGGGTTGTATTCTTTCACCATACCTATTTAATCTGTATGCTGAGCAAATAATCCGAGAAGCTGGACTATATGAAGAAGAACGGGGCATCAAGGATTGGAGGAAGACTCAGTAATAACCTGCATTATGCAGATGACACAGCCTTGCTTGCTGAAAGTGAAGAGGACTTGAAGCACTTACTAGTGAAGATCAAAGACCACAGCCTTCTAAAGAAAACAAAAATCCTCACAACCGGACCAATGAGCAACATCATGATAAATGGAGAAAAGATTGAAGTTGTCCAGGATTTCATTTTATTTGGATCCACAATCAACAGCCTTGGAAGCAGCAGTCAAGAAATCAAAAGACGCATTGTATTGGGTAAATCTGCTGCAAAGGACCTCTTTAAAGTGTTGAAGAGCAAAGATGTCACCTTGAAGACTAAGGTGTGCCTGACCCAAGCCATCGTATTTTCAATCACATCATATACTTGTGCAAGTTGGATAATGAATAAGGAAGACCAAAGTAGAATTGATGCCTTTGAGTTGTGGTGTTGGCGAAGAATATTGAATATACCATGGACTGTCAGAAGAACGAACAAATCTGTCATGGAAGAAGTACAACCAGAATGCTCCTTAGAGGCAAGGATGGCGAGACTGCATCTTACATACTTTAGACATGTTGTCAGGAGGGACCTGCCTCTGGAGAAGGATATCATGCTTGGCAAAGTACAGGGTCAATGGAAAAGAGGAGGACCCTCAATGAGGTGGATTGACACAGCGGCCACAACAATGGGCTCAAGCATAACAACAATTGTAAGGATGGCACAGGACCGGGCAGTGTTTCATTCTGTTGTGCTTAGGTTCGCTATGAGTCGGAACTGACTCGACGACACCTAACAACAAGAACAAGAATATTAACATAGGACCCTGAGTGGTGCAAATGGTTAATGTGCTTGGCTTCTAACTGAAAGGTTGGAGGCTTGAGTCCACACAGAGGCATCTCAGAAGAAAGGCCTGGTGATCTACTTCTAAAAAATCAGCCTTCGAAAACCCTATGGAGGACAGTTCTACTCTGATACACGTGGAGTCACCATGAATCACAACTGAGTTGGTAGTAACTGGTTATTATTTTATGTCAGCGTTTAAAAACAACACTTACTTTCAGTCTTTGACAGTATTACTTAAGAATACATCTTGAATATATGTATTTTTGTCATATCAACACCTATAAACCAAACCAAACCAAACCCATTGCCATGGAGTTGATTCTGAGTCATAGTGGCCTTGTAGGACAGAGTAGAACTGCCCCATAGAGCTTCCAAAGAGCACCTGGTGGATTCGAACTGCCCTTTTGGTTAGCAGCTGTAGCACTTAACCACTGTACCACCAGGGTTTCCATCAGCACCTGTAAACACCTATAAAAAAAAAAAAAGAGCCTCTTCATTTAAAAAAAAAAACTGCATGGTATTTCTCCTACTGATGAATGTTTAACCCAGTGCTGTCGTTTAGCTTCCTTTAAAACTGACACAATTGTCTCTCAGTTAAAATAGATATCCTTTGTTCTTTTTTCTGATGTCTGACTTCCTTATCTGTCTGCAGCGTTGTTTCTTGTATCCATTCATTCTAATAGGATCTGATGGATTCCAGTGTGGGTTATATTATGCCCTGGACATTCCTAAGCAGATTCTTGTCCTGCCATGCCATAAGGAGCCATCCTTCATCTTGTTAACTACCTCATACCCTCACTGTGGGCTCACCGACTCTGAGCATGCAAGGTAGATGTTAAATTAGGAAGAAAAAAACAACCCAAGTGTCTTAGTTATCTCGTGCTGCTGTAACAGAGATACCACAAGTGGATGGCTTTAACAAAGAGAAGTTAGGGCGTCAGCTCCAGGGGAAGGCTTTCTCTCTCTGTTAGCCTTCTCATCAATCTTCCCCCAGACTAGGAGCTTGTGCACGCAGGGTCCCTGGGTCCAAAGGAAGCGCTCTGCTTCTGGCACTGGTTTCTTGGTGGTACGAGGTCCCCTGTCTCTCTGCTCGCTTCTCTCTTTTCTGTCTCCAGAGATTGCCTCAAGACACAATCTAGCCTTGTAGGTTGAGTCCTGCCTCACTAATACAACTGCCACCCATCCTCCCTCATTAACATCATAGAGGCCGGATTTACAACATATAGGAAAATCACTCAATACCTGGAATCATGGCCCAGCCCAGTTCATACACGCATTTTCTGGGGAACATAATTCAATCAATGACACCAAGGCTGGCTGGTTGTTTACAAACTTGGCCATTAACGTGATTTAAAGTACTTTGCACACTGGCAGCTCTGCACCCCAGAAGCTACTGCCCTCTAACCTTAATTGGATCACCTGAGCAAGCAGTTACAATACCCCTCTCCCTGTACCTCTCCCATTCTGAATGCTTTTATTCCAATTCTTTCTTTTTCTGCCCCCACCTGAGGCTGCTGAGTTCCTCCTTCTCACTACTTGCAAGAAGTTCTCACCCATTGGCCCATAGACCCCCCTCTTCTGCCCTTCACGCATTTTCTTGGAGAGTTGAAGTGAGTAGGCGGTACAGCAACACTTCTGCTACAGATATCTGTGTGCTAGCGGTGCCTATTGGCCCTGTGAAGGGGGACTCCTGGTAACCACCTACTGACCGTGGCTGCGCTTTCCCATAGACAACACATGTGCATTGATTGTATTCTAGGATACCATTAGCTTTGCAGTTCACCTGCATATGGGTTATACAGGCTCTCTTGGGGGTGCCTACAAACCAAACCACCCTTTGTCATATTGTTTCTTTGGGAAAATGTGTTCCAAGTTCCCAGCAATTGACTTGTCAGTGAACTTTTGGAATAGAGCCCATTTGTAAGTTGAAAACAGCTTGTTCTTTTTCTAAAACATATATTACCTTCCTCTCTCTCTGTCTCTTTTTTTTTTCTCTCACAAAAGTCTGTGAAATAAGTAGCTTGGGTGATATAACTCATTTTATTGATGAGGAGCCTGAGGCATTGATACTAACTGACTTCTTTCTGTAAGGTTACCTAAACTAGTTAGTGGTAGAATCGCTTTTAAATTGCTAGCCAACTAGTTAAACATGGACAATACATAGATAAAGACACTGTTTTCAACTTGTGTGCACACTGAGCTCCATTTTGGCCAACTTTTGTAATATGCATTTTGTAGTGGTTGGGATTGGAGGGGATGAGGAATCGGATAGGACAGTGATAAATTGTTTCATGTGTTAGTAGAATCTCTCTCTCTCTCTCTCTGTTTCTTTTTTAAGCAAGAAATAGTACTCAAGGAGACATGTTATGAAATAAAGGTCATTTGACATTGCTGGTTTGTGGTGAATACATTACCGTTTCCTTGTTCTTTCCAAGTATACCTGCCCACATGGACATCGTCCAAAGCCATGGGAAAGCTAAATATAGGAAGGGAAACCCAACTGGGAAATTCACCCTGGAGAATATATAAAAAGAAGACCACAACAATAAATGTTCTAAAGAGTAAAAACAATAATTAAAAACAAAAACAAAACAAAAAACACAGAGGCAGGCACCGAGACTCACAAAGGTAGAATTAAGATGACCAGATAGGTGTTTCTAAGGATTAGACCCTAAGGCTCCATCAGGTGGTCTGACTTTATAGTCTAAGCTTTTTTAATAAGGAACCTGGTGGCACAGTGGTTAAGAGCTTGACTGTCAGCTGAAAGGTCGGTAGTTCGAACACACCAGCGGCCCCATGGGAGAAAAGTGTGGCAGTCTGTGTCTGTAAAGATTACAACCTTGGAAACCCTATGGGGCAATTCTGCTCTGTTTAATATTGTCACTATGAGCTGGAATCAACTCAATGACAATGAATTTTAATGGATTTCCCACCCTCCCCAACTTGTTTTCTTTTTGAAAACAAAACAAAATAATTTAAAAAAGGCTTCAGTCAGTACATTTTGGAGTGGGCGTAACTACAGTTTTTGAAATGTCAAGGGCCTTATGTATCAGAAACAGATGTGTTATTTTGATTTTTCTGCTCTAAGTATCAATAGGTTGATATGAAAACGACAGTATATTGACTGTAGCTCAAACACTAATAATAGTTCAACCTTTTGGGGAAATTGAGATGAAAATAAGAGATCTGGTGGTACAGTGCTTGGCTGCTAACCCAAAAGTCAGTCAGTGGTTCGAACCCACCAGCTCCTCCTCAGGAGAAAAGATAGGGAAGCCTGCTTCCATGAAGATTATAGTCTTAGAAATCCTATGAGGCAGTTCTACTCTGTCCTGGAGGGTCACAATGAGTTGGAATTGACTCATCCACAATGGGTCGGGGAGAAATAAAACAGGACACTCAGCCTCTTAGAGAGTTAAAATATAATGAATGGGAATAGATGTAGTAATGTTCCTAGAAACCCAAAAGTCTAAGGTTGCTAGTTCCAATTAATTTATAATCTTAAACCAAAAATTGGCCACTAAATGTAGTGGCTGATGGCCATTACTTGAGGTTCTAGTTTGATATACCAGTGTTATAAAGGCCGGGAAAGGCCTAGATGAAATAATTGAGTTCATTCTCAGCTCAATTTGAAATTTGAGTTTTACCAAGTACGCTCATGTGAAATGGACCATTTCCTTCTACATCCGTGGGAAGACGTTTATTATTAGAACATCCTAGGGGAACTTCTGCTATTAATTGTTGCATACCTGAAATATCACAAAAGAGAGTGAAGCTGTAGGTTAAAAAAAAAAAATCCTTGAAATCATTGTTTTTGTCTTTGTCAATTATAAGGAACTACAGGTTTTTTACAGGAATGAATGCTTTATGGCCTTGAGCACTACAAAGCCTTTATCAAGCTAAGACAATACAGGCGTCTGGAAGTGCATGAACTTGAGAACCCTGCAGATTGCGGGGGGCGGGGAGCAAAGCAAGAGGCCAAGAAGACGTTCCGTCCAGAGCATAATAAAAGTAATATATAGAACAATACTCCATCCAACTCCCATCTCCAGGTGGATAACCTTGAAGATTTAAAAGGGAAGAGGGAATATTTTACATGAGAACTTAAATTTATTTCTTCTTCTTTAAAACTGTATTCTCAAACATCAGATATTCTAATCCCCAAACTCTCTTGACCCCTGCTTGGATTCCAGTGCAGTTTTTAGAAGCCAGGCTTCTAGAAGCAGACTGCCTGCATTTGAATCCCAGCTTGTTACTACCTGTGTGAGCTTGGACCAGGAATGTAACCTGTAAGCCTCAGTATCATCCTCTATAAAATGGGAATACTAATATAGTGCAGAGTCCCTGAGTGGTACAAATGGTTTCTGTGCTCTGCTGCTAACTGAAAGGTTGGCTGGTATTTGGAAACCAATCAGAGGCACCCTAGAAGAAAGACCTGGTGGTCTGGTGGTGGTCTACTTCTGAAAAATCAGCCACTGAAAACCTCACGGAGCACAGTTCTACTTTGACACACATGGGATTGCCCTGAGCTGGAGTCAACTCCACAGCAACTGGTTATGATCAATTTTAAGCCTCCAACATGAAGAACTGATGCATTTAAATTGTGGTGTTGGTGAAGAATATCGGATATACCGTATGTCGGAAGAATGAACGATTCTGTCTTGGAGGAAGTACAACCAGATGCTCCTTAGAAGTAAGAATGGTGAGACTTCATCTTGCTTTCGCTGGACACTTGATCAGAGGAACCAGTCACTGGAGAAAGGCATCATGCTTGGTACAGGGTCAGTGAAAAAGAGTTGTTGTCATTGTTAGGTGCCATCAAGTTGGGTCTGACTCATAGCGACCCTGTGTACAACAGAAAGAAACACTGCCTGGTCCTGTGCCATCCTCACAATTGTTGCTGTGTTTGAGCCCATTGTTGTAGACACTGTGTCAGTCATTTTCGTTGAGGGTCTTCTGCTTTTTCCCTCACCCTCTACTAAGAATGGTGTCCTTCTCTGGGGACTGGCCACTCCTGATAACATGTCCAACGTACATGAATTAAAGTCTCACCATCCTTGCTTCTAAGGAGCATTCTGGTTATACTTCTTCCAAGACAGATTTGTTTGTTCTTCTGGCAGTCCCTGGTATATTCAATATTCTTCACCAATACGATAATTCAAAGACATCAACTCTCCTTTTGTCTTCCTTATTCATTGTCCAGCTTTCATATGCATATGAGGCGATTGAAAATACCATCGCTTGGGTCAGATGCACCTTAGTCCTCGAGGTGACATCTTTGCTTTTCAACACTTGAAAGAGGTCTTTTGCAGCAGATTTTTCCAATGCAATGTGTGATTTGATTTCTTGACTGGTGCTTCCATGGGCATTGATTGTGGGTCCAAGTAAAATGGAAATCCTTGACAACTTCAATATTTTTTTTTTGTTTGTTTATCATGATGTTGGAGCCCTGGTAGTGCAGTGGTTAAGAGTTTGGCTGCTAACCAAAAGGTTGGCAGTTCGAATCTACCAGCTGTTCCTTAGAAACCCTGGGGGGTAGTTCTATTCTGTCTTATAGGGTTACTGTGAGTCTGAATTGACTCGATGGCAATGGGTTTGGTTATTTTGTTTTTGTATCATTTTGTTGCTTATTGGTCCAGTTGTGAGGATTTTCATTTTCTTTATGTTAAGTTGTAATCTATACTGAAGGCTGTAGCCTTTGATCTTCATCAGTGAATGCTTCGAGTCCTTGAGAGGGAGACCCTCAATGAGATGAACTGATATAGTGGCTCCAACAATGGGCTCAAACAGCAATGATTGTGAGAATGGTACAGGACCGGGCAACATTTTGTTCTGTTATGCATAAGACCACTGTGAGTCGGAGCGGACTCGAAGGGACCTAACAACAAGAACATGACATCACTGAGCATGGAGTTGGAAAGATGTATACAATAGGCTCTTAAGAGCTGGTAGGAGCTGACTCCAGCATACGACTGTGGATGTGTGCCATTTCCCATGTAGAAGTAGAACTTGAAGACTCTGATCATTCATAACATTCTAGGCCTTGGGAATGGCTTCAGAGTCATTTATTCTGCAGTTGAGGAGCCCTGGTAACATAATTGTTAAGCATTAGGCTGCTAACTGAAAGGTCAGCACTTCAAACCCACCCAGTAGTTCTGTGGAAGAAAGACCTGGTGATCTGCTCCCATGAAGATTACAGCCCAGGAAACCCTATGAGGCAGTTCTACTCTGTCACACGGGGTTGCTAGGAGTTGGAATCGACTCAATGGCATACAGTAACGACATTCCGCAATTGGGCATGGGACACGCTATATCGTTTTTTGTTTGGATCTCTGCTATTTACAAGAGAACCAAAAGCCAGAAACCAAACCCATTGCCATCAAGTCGATTCCAACTCATAGTGACCTTATAAGACAGAGTAGAACTGCTCCATAGAGTTTCCAAGGAGTACCTGGTGGATTCGAACTGCCAGCCTTTTGGTTAGCAGCCGTGGCTTTTAACCACTACACCACCAGGGTTTCCACAAGAGAAGTCCAGTTAAATCCTTAACCGCTTACGGAGACAGTCATAGATGTCAGCTCACTCTTATTCATAGGTGAGCATGTTACATTGTTCCTCCTTGTCTCCCTCCTTTCCTTTCTTTCTTTTTTATTTTTACCATTTGCTGCTTTGATAAGGAGCCCTGGTGGCGCAATGGTTAAGCACTTGGCTGCTAACCAAAAGGTTTTTGGGTCCAAGCCCATCCGGCGGCTCAGCAGGAGGAAGACCTGGGGATCTGCTTCTGTAAAGATTACAGCCAAGAAAACCCTAGGGGGCTATTCTACTCTGTCACATGGGTCCCTCAGAGTTGAAAATGGACTCGACAGCACCTAACAACCAACAAAGCCACTTTGATGACTTGAGGAATCACCGTAGAAGTATCTAGAAGATGATTTTTATTTGTTTCTTGAAAATTTTACCCTTTACCCTTTCCATTATCAAGAATGAAACATTTCATTTTCATTTAAAAATAACTGAAGTTAACTTGTGTAAATGTAGAAAATCATTTTAAACCTTTCTCTATAAAAAACAAGAGCGGAATATACATTTCTTTCTTAAGAGCATCTGACATGTGGATATTTATATCTTCCTATATAGTTCCTGTTTTAAATACATTTCATATTTCGTTATGTGATACAGTATAAGTTTCCATGTGTATAATAAATATCAAACATGAGTATAATATTAAATTAGAATAAGATTACAATAAAGTTAATACTAAAATAAGCAACAGATATCCCATTTGTTTTTAATCTTACCCAATTTTAAGGTTGTTCAACATTATATACTAAAATGTGAAGAAAAGTTATAGCCATGTTGAAAATGGATCTGGACAGCTTTCTGTGTAAGTAGCTATCCACCAGTTACTTCCATTTTCTTTTATCCAAATAAGTACACTCATGTGCTATTTATTTTCAGTATAATATCCAATTTATTTACAACAGATACTCCACATCATTAAATATATGGTTATGATGATATAGTTTTATTATGTTTTTATAAGGCACATCTGGGCCATCTGTAATTGGAAAGAATTTAGCTAATTTCATAACTGGCTTTCTTGTCTATTTATTTTTTGAGCAGCATAGATTTTAGCTAAAGTTAGGCCTTGACTATAAATAATTAGGTTAAGAAAGTTGTCGAGTCTGGGTTTCTCCTTTTTGAAAATGTGTTAAGTTCAAGCATACTTGTACACATTTATTATTAAATAGTAGTGACAGGCCAAAGAAAATAAAGCTGAACAAATAATTTACTTGTAAAATATATCTAAAAACTACCTAACAATGTTGTTAATTAGTTAACCAATTAGCATCCTCGTTAATAAATTTGCTAGTTGTTTCCTATTTCACAATGCTCATGTGGATATCTCGTTGTATGCTATAGGATCCTGTGCAAACTACCAGTATTTTCAAGGTTAGGAAGAAATGAATTCCGTATCTTCCTATCTCATTAGAGTATAAACGTTCAAAGTGCTTAAAGGGAAAGAACACATACTAGCTTCTCCATTTGAACTAGTTTTATCCATCCATCTTCCCATCCAGTAGATACTTATGTAAGCCTTAAAGTCCTCCTCCACCCCGATATTGTCCTAACACCAAGGGTGCTAAAATGAAAACAAGAACAACAGCAACAACAACATGGTTTTGGCTCTAAATTGCTTTCAGGGGGTAATTAATTCAGTGGAGCTGAGAGCACTTAGTAAATAACACAGCAGCTTCCTTCCCAACTGGGTGTTTGATTAGTATGGGCTCAAGTTAGTATGGGAGTTCAGTGGCACCTAGAGTGAGCATGGCCGTATACCAGCTCTCCTGTGTGCATCAGCCTTTCCTCTTTGACTCTATAGAGGTCAGGTGTATCTGATGAGTCTGGATGTGGTGTTAGCCTTCTACCTTTTATAATCTTTAATGGGTTCTTTTTAAACTTGTACTCTGATAACATGAATCTTCTCCCTTTTGTAAACTTCTAATCCAAACCAAAACCAAACCCACTGCCATCAATTCAATTCTGACTGATAGCGACCTTATAGGACAGAGTAGAGCTGCCCCATAGGATGTCCAAGGAGCATCTGGGGGATTCCAGCTGCTGGCCTTTTGGTTAGCAGCAGTAGCTCTTAACCACTACACCACCAGGGTTTCCAAACTTCTGATCTGACTGGCATAAATCCACATCATCATTTTCACTCTTTATGAAAGATTAATTTTTTGTTAAAGCATTAGTATAATCTCTTCGGGAATTTTTTAATTTACTGTCAGTGACCTCTAGGATACCTCCCACTGTCGATATTCTACAGCTACTATTTTTTCTAAACTGTCAATCATCCTTCTAATCCACGCTGTCCTTGAAGTCTGTGGTGGGTTCAAATATGTCCACAAATTATATACTTCCCTTAAAAAGGTGAAGCCTAATTCCCCTCCTCTTGAGAGCGTGATAGACATAGTAACTCCTTTCTAGCAAGTAGAATATAGTGGAAATGACGGAGTGTCACTTCTGAGACTACGTCATAAGGACATTACGGCATCCGTTTTGGTTGCTGTCTTGGATCACTCAATCTGGGGGGAAGCCTGCTGCCATGTCATGAGGAAAGGTACGTGTGGCAAGGAACTGAGGCCTCCAGCCAACAATCAGATGAGTGAGCCATCTTAGAAGCAGATCCTCCAGCTCCAGTCAAACCTTTAGATGACTGCAGCTCAGGCTGACATCTTGACGGCAACTTCATGAGAGATCCTGCACCAGAATCACTGGGCTAAGCTGTTTTCAGGCTCCTGAACCTCATCAAATGTGTGAGACAGTAAATATTTGTTATTTTATACTACTAAGTTTTGGGGTAATTAGTAATACCGCAAGGCATAATTTATAAAAAGATTTGCCTCCTTTTAAAGAAGGTTCTGAGGCTTTTGGAAGGAGACTCAGTTCTAGATGAACTATATTCTTTCACTTTTCCTTCACAGTATTTATGTAGCAGAGTTCTCTGAATTTTCTGACACCCCTCTCCTTAACACCTCAGATAAAGAATGTTTCTCATTTTATCTGCTTATACTTCAGACCCCATTTTTAGGCATCACCTCTAAGATCTTGTCTCAAATTTACATCTTTAATCTCTACTCTCCTTGGCTTCAACAAGCCCTAGTCTCTCCTATCATCAAAACAAAACCTTCCATCGATTCTCCTGCTGTTTAGAACTTCCTACTTACCCTTTTCTTCTCAGTCCTTGACTGCTGGTTTCTGCCCTTAAGCATGGCATTTTTACTTTGAGATTAGTTACCATGGCCCTTTTCTTTTCCTTCTTGATCTCTGAAGTCTTCATACCTCACAGAATCTCAGAGATCCTGAGAGGTGGGGTAGACCTCAGAGATCACTCACAGATGATGAAACAGAGGCCTAAAGAAGTTCAGACACTTGCCCCAGGTCACAAGCCTGGCTGGTGGCAGGCCCCGGGCTCAGGTCCAACTTCCTTGACTCTCACGCCTGATTTGTTCTCATTATACCACAAACAACTCCTTGAAACTTTCTCCACCGAAGTCATGGAACTGCATTTTCTTAGTTCTTCTTCTCCTTTTTTGACTTTTTCTTCTCAGTCCCCTTTGCCGGTTCCCTTTCCTAGTGCATCTAAAGCTCTTCTCTCTGTCCTCAGCCTTTCTTTCTTGGTGACCTCACTAACTTGTCTGCCATTAGCCCACACCAGTCCCAGTTCTGTCCTGGACCATACCTTCATATTGCTGATAGCCCGCAGGACAAATCCAAGTGGAGGTCCCACCAACTTGGCCAGATGCTAAGTTTCTCCAACTTGTGATTGATGCCTCTCCTTTCCTCATCCTTTGGGTATACTTAGTGCCATTCTATCAGCTACCTAGCCTGTCACTTTTTTTTTTTTAGTAAAAAAAAAAACTGTTGTGAATTGTTGTGCCAGGAAAATGCAAGGCACTGAGGAGATGAAGTCTACTGAGTCTTTTTTCTGGTCCTTACTTGATTTTTCTGTGGCCACAGCTCTAGAAAAGGCGCTCATCACCTAAGTTCAGACTACTCTGACAGTAGATTTAGTTTGCCTCTCTGCCTTTCTCTCTCTCCTATCCATCTGTGCAGCTTTCTTCATGTTTTTATTTGGTACTATTACACTAGTGTGAACTGTTAACGTGCTCAGCTGCTAACTGAAAGGTTGGCAGTTTGAACCCACCAGCCACCCCACGGGAGAAAGATGTGTCAGTCTGCTTCTATAAAAGATTACAGCCTCAGAAACACTGTGGGGCAATTCTGCTCTGTCCTATAGGGTCACTATGAGTCAGCATCTACTTGATGGCAATGGGCTTTTTATATTTCTTCATCTATAAATTGGGAATAATAACAATCCCTGTCTTATAGGGTTTTGTGAGGATGAGGGGTGAGGTGATAATGCAAAATGCTTAACGCTTTGCCCAATAATGATAATGTCTGTAATGTCTGGTCTTCTCCATCTTTTGCTCCTCTGCCAGAAGACTATGCTATAGAGCACTGTATACAGTAAGCAGTTGCCTACCAAAATCAAATAAACAAGCAGACAATATTTTAAAAATATACATACAAATATACTTGTACACATATTTATATGTATAAAACACCACTTGCAGCTGAGTCAATTCCAAGTCATGGTGGCTGCATGTGCATTCCATAGGATTTTCAATAGCTGTGATCTTTTGGAAGTAGATCACCAGGGCTTTCTTCAAACATGCCAATGGGTGGATTCAAACCACCAACCTCTGTGTTAGTAGCTGATTGCTTAAACCTTGGGCCACCTGGTTTAAATATATGTAAACATATAAAATACAAATTATATAAATTACATATGTATGTGCGTATCTATCTAAATTGTATTCTTTTTCATTCTTTTTTTTTTTTTATCCTTGAATAAGTCAAACAGAACCGAGGCTATTTCTCCCTGGATTTGCAAGAACATTCTTTCTGAGATGAGATCAAATTTGGAAAATGTTTCGAAGCAGAACTTTCCAGCAAGTCATAAGCAAGTGACTGTACAGGATTATAAAGTGAATCCATGTTCTTCAATTAGTGTCTGCTCCCAAATCCCGTCAATAAATATAATAAATACTGCTGCGTGAGTTCAGAGCTAAATTCTCTAGAATTAAATTTGCATTATTTTCTGAAGGCATGTTAGTTCCCACTGTTACCGTATTTCTACGCAAATAGTGCACACCTTCTACATTTGTTTGCCAACTGGGCCTTCCCCTCATGAGGCATTTTTGTAAATGCGGCTATGGAAAATTTTTTTTTTTTACATGTGACTGTAAAAAAATTAGTGTAGTGTGCTTACAAAAATACCTTGCAGCCAAAGCTTCTGCAAACTTTAGTATTCCTGCCAGTAATTGTTCAGTGGTCCAATTTTTTGCTTAGAATAAAGACCTATGGGAAAAGATCCAACACCACAATTGTTACTCTCTCAACAGAAATGCTTCAAGTTGATAAAGGTTTTATCTCCTTTAGAAGCATCCCTGTATCCATAAGGAGGGAGAAAGGACCTTAACAGGGAAAGAAAATGTCCAATGCTGAGTTCAGTTTATTTGAGATTCTACTATTTCTAGCCTCATTTTAGGGGTGAAGGCTAATTTTAAATTAAAGAGTGAGACACCTCTCTCTTGTGCCCAGTGGGATTTGCAGAGAGTCAAAAAGTACATCTATATCAGGAAATTCTATTCTAGCTTTTACTGTGCTAATGAAGAAAACATCTTTCCAGATGGATTTCTGTTTATATGGTCTTTAAAATTTTTATTTGCACCCAGTTTGTCTCATTGGCAGTACTTCCAGTTCTATTTTTTAAGACTCTAGGCCCACAATAGTGTTTATAGAACAGGAAGAAAAGTAACCCTTTCAGTGAGAGAAAGAAAGCTACAAAATTCCTCATTACTAGGAATATTTTTCAAAAGTGTAATAAATTGTACTGATGGCTTGCCAATAGAATTTTTCAGCATTTTATTTTGAAAAGTTGAAGGAATTGTACAATGAATGTCCATATACCCACCATCTATATGCTACAATCAATATTTTCTTTATAACTTATCTATCCACTCAGCTAATTCCTGTATCCATTTATCAATCCATCTTATTTTTTGGACACATTTCAAAGTTGGTTGCAGACATCAAAAGCATTGGGATTCTTTTGAATCATGGATGATACCATCTGGCTATATGGCCAATGGTACACTGTGCCAGGTAGGGTTAGGTTCAGCTGCAGTTAACAAAACAAAAACAAATGTAGTGGTTTAAACACAAAATAATTTGTTTTCTCAGGTAAAAGCATGACGGAAGATAGAAGCCCAAGGCTGACATGATGGGTCTACATTATCAGTGTTGTAGGCTCTTACTGTCTTTCTGGTCTACCATCCTAGCATGTGGCATTCATGTGTAAGGTCTCTCATGAAAAACAAATAGAAAGCTGCATCAGCTCACCAAGCTACTGTGGTTTGTCAAGCACTATACAGAAGCTGAGCTGAACAGAAGATTTCAAAGGGCAGCTTGAGAAGACAGTAAAGTATTATAATGACAAGGCAAAGACCCAGAGATAGAAAACTAAAAGGGAAGAATACACTTGGCATTTCTCAAGCCTCAAGAACTGAAGAAAAAATTCAAGCCTCAAGTTGCAATATTGAAGGATTCTACGGGGAAAATATTAAATGACACAAGAAGCATCCAAAGAAGATGAAAGGAATATACAGACTCACTATACCAAAAAGAATTGGTCAACATTCAACCATTTCAGAAGGTAGCATATGATCAGGAACCAGTGGTAGTGAAGGAAGAAGTCCAAGCTGCACTGAAGGCATTGGCAAAAAACAAGGTTCCAGGAATTGATGGAATACTAATTGAGATGTTTAAACAAACTGATGCAGCGCTGGAAGTACTCCTTTATCTATGCCAAGAAATTTGGAAGACAGCTACCTGGCCAACCAACTGGAAAAGATTCATATTTATACCTATTCCAAAGAAAGATGACCCAACTGAATATGGAAATTATCAAACAATATCATTAATATCACACGTAAGTAAAATTTTGCTGAAGATCATTTAGAAGCGGCTATAGTTTTTTATAGTTTTTATAGTAGTACGTTGACAAGGAACTGCCAAAAATTCAAGCTGGATTCAGAAGAGGACATGGAACCAGGGATATCATTGCTGATGTTAGGTAGATCCTGGCTGAAAGCAGAGAATATCAGGTTGATGTTAACTTGTGTTTTATTGACTATGCAAAGGTATTCAACTGTGTGGATCATAACAAGTTATGGATAACATTGTGAAGAATGGAAATTCCAGAATAATTTATTGTGCTTGTGAGCAACCTGTACTTGACAAAGAGGCAGTCATTCGAACACATCAAGGGAATACTGCGTGGTTTAAAGTCAAGAAAGGTGTGTGTCAGGGTTGTATCCTTTCACCATACCTATTCACTCTGTATGTTGAGCAAATAACCTGAGAAGCTGGACTCTAAAGAAGAACAGGGCATCAGAATGGGAGGAAGACTCATTAACAACTTGCATTATGCAATGATACAACCTTGCTTGCTGAAAGTGAAGAGGACTTGAAGCCTTTACTCATGAAGATCAAAGACCTCAGCCTTCAGTATGGACTACACCTTAACACAAAGAAAACAAAAATTCTCACAAATGGACCAATAAGCAACAGCAGATAAATGGAGAATAGATTGATGTTGCCAAGGATTTCATTTTATTTCAATCCACAATCAACAGCCATGGAAGCAGCAGTCAAGAAATCAAACAACGTATTGCATCAGGCAGATCTGCTGCAAAAGGCCTCTTTAAAGTGTTGAAAAGCAGAGACGTCATCTTGAAGACTAAGGTGCACCTAACCCAAGCCATGGTGTTTTCAGTCATCTTATATTCATGTGAAAGTTGAATGATGAGTAAGAAAGACTGAAGAAGAATTGATGCCTTTATTGTGGTGTTGGTGAAGAATATTGAATATACTATTGGCTGCCAAAAGAACGAACAAATCTGTCTTAGAAGAAGTACAACCAGGACCTCCTTAGAAGCAAGGGTGGCAAGACTGCATCTTACATACTTCAACATATTATCAAGAGGAATCAGTCCCTGGAGAAGGACATCATGCTTGGTAAAGTAGAGGGTCAGTGAAAAAGAGGAATACCCTCAACAAGATGGATTGACACAGTGGCTGTAACAATGGGCTCAAGCATAAAACCATTGTGAAGATGGTGCAGGACCAGGCAGTGTTTCATTCTGTTGTATATAGGGACAGAGCCTCCTAGAGCTACATGATGACAAACACCAGAGGAAAATTTTTAATAGTTCAGAAAGCCTTGTCATTGGACAGGCAGCTTCATTTTCTAGAATTAAATGTGATTCCCACTTGGGAAGTCTTACGCAGAGGTGTTGTAGTGTGCCATTGAGTTTATTCTGACACATAGTGACCCTATATGACAAAGTAGAACTGCCCTGTAGGGTTTCCTAGGCTGAAATCTTTACGGGAGCAGATCACCAGATCTTTTCCCCTGTGGAGCTGCTGAGCGGGTTTGAACTGCCGACCTTTTGGTTAGCAGCTGAGCCCTTAACCATTATGCCACCAGGGCTCCTTGAGACAGAGGTAGAAGATGGTTAAAGGCCTGTGATAGACGATGCTCAGCGTCATTAAGGGTATGTTTGAGGTCTGTGAGGTGGTCCATGTAAGACAAAGAGGGAAAGTAAATTTTGCTTTCTTGTCCAAAAAATTAAAATGGCTACCATAGGTAGGAAAATAGATGCATGCCAACATCCTTTTCTGTTTAAAAAGTGTCTAAAATGGGGATCTCTCCCTATCCTCAATCTCCCATACACCAAGAATTTGTTTTAATATCAAGAATTAAAGTGTTTTAGTTAATCATTATTTTGAAATTCTTAACTGCAGTTACTATATTTTCTCCCCCTTAATAAAAATTGTCTCCTTGAGGGGATATGGAATGTGTGGTTAATTGTCTCATAAACAACTGCCTCCTTTACCATGAAACCAGAAGAGCTGGATGGTGCCTGGGTACCATTAACTGAACATTTTGATAAAGAATATGGAAGAATCCTGATCAAAAGGGGAGAAATGCAGAACAGAATTTCAAATTTTCATGAACTTCAGACTTTCTGGAGCCACAGAGGCTGGATGAGCCCCCCCAAACTATTGCCCTGAGGTTATCTTTAAACCTTAAACCAAAAATATCCCCTGAAGTCTTCTTAAAACCAAACAATAGTTTAGCTTAACTAATAAAAAATGCCTGCCTTCAGCATTATACTCTTTTAAGAACTATCAAATATGGGATCAAAGCTACAACATCAACTCGAAAGATTAGATAGGAAATTTGGGGTCAGTGAGTTTATTTTAATGGAGGAGCAACAACACAGAAAAGGAGGGCGAGAATGGTTGTACAACTTGAAGAATGTAATCAGTGTCACTGAATTGTACACGTAGAAATGTTGAGTTGATGTATGTTTTACTGTGTGTATTCTCAACAAAAACAAAAAGATTAAAAAAAAAATTCTCCTTGAATACTGTCTGCAATTGTTATGTCTATATGATCCTCAGAGTTTGGTAATAAAGCTTGAAACAGAAAACAAAATAAAGCAAAAACTACCAGTTCAGAGAAACAAAAGTCCTCGGTGGAAAGATGGGGTGGTGGGGAGAGAGGTAGAAAAGTCTGGAGAATTAAATACAAACTAAGGTATTTTTTTCAGGTTTTAGAAAATGATGATTCATCTTATCATTACAGCTGTAGAAAGTAGGTCTTTAGTTGCTCTCTGTCTTTCTCAAAATGAAAAGACTGCCATTAGTGCTTTCCTTCTGTTTGTGTTCTGCTTGCCATCTCTCTTGAGCCTGCTTCACAACTTGTTAGATACTGCTGTTTCAGATCACTAGAGTATTGGTGAATGAACTCTTAGAGTGTTTGCATGTGATTATATTTATTTTTAAAAAAGAGCTAAAGTTCTTCATACTTTGGAAATACAAGATTAGGAATCTAGGGAAGTGGTCATGAATTATGTCTTTGCTTGAGGCGTGTGTCATGGATTGAATTGTGTCCCCCCAAAATATGTGTTACCTTGGCTAGGCCGTGATTCCCAGTATTGTGTGATTGTCCATTTTGTCGTCTGATGCAATTTTCCTATGTGTTGTAAATCCTATCTCTATGATGTCAATGAGGCAGGAGGAGAGGCAATTATGTTAATGAGGCTGGAATTAATCTACAAGATTACGTTGTGTTTTAAGGCAGTCTCTTCTAAGATATAAAAGAGAGACACAAGCAGAGAGACAGGGGGACCTCCTAGCACCAAGAATGAAGAACCAGGAGAGGATTACTGAGAAGCTCCTAGACCAGGGGAGGATTGATGACAAGGACCTTCCCCTACCCAGAGCCGACAGAGAGAGAAAGCCTAGCCCTGGAGGTGGCACCTTGAATTTGGACTTCTATCCTTTTAGATGGTGAGAGAATAAACTTCTCTTTGTTAAAACCATTCACTTGAGGTATTTCTGTTAAAGCAGCACTAGATAAATAAGACAGCATGTAATAGAATTATCACACTATATGTAAGTCCGATAAAATAGGAAGTAATACCATTTGTTTGCCATGAGAGATGTACAATTCCTATACTGACACAGACGTACCATTGCTTCTAAGTCCTGTGAAACTGAAACACTTCTGTCTTAGCCTGAGTTCCTCAGAAAGCAGAGCCTGAAACAAAAGTTTAAATACAACTATTCCTGGGGGAGCATGGTTTGGAGACACAAATGATTGACAGAGTTTCAAAGCAGGGGAAAGAGAGCCAAAACTAGTGTGCAATGTTGAGTCAACCACCACTGTGGGCGACTGGTTACTTGATCTACTAGGCCTGCTGAGACACAAATGAAATGGGCTTCAGAATGGTCCATTTGGTAGTGGTGATGATGGAAGCATTTGCTCATCAGTTCCTAACCCCTGATGGTCAAAACTTCATTCCACTAGCCTTGATTACCCCTCTCCCCAGTCTCAAAAGAGAAACCCTGGGGTAGGAAGCAAGAGGTTTACCTGAGGAGAGGCCCTTCAGGTTGCACTTGTGTGAGGTTGATTGGAGTCTAATAGAACCAATCTCTGTTGAAGTGGCTGGAATTAATGAGAGGTGAAGCAACTGGGCAACCCCTACCTCACTATCTTACTGTACAAAATTATGCCAACACTTAACATACTTTCTAGAATCTTGCTACCTCCAAGTTTCAGCTGACTCACTTGGGATCTTCAGGACTTTACATAGACTTCCCCAAGTGTTGAGGAAGTCTGCGAGGGTGTCTCATAAAAGCTCTTGTGATGCTCCTGACTGCACAACAACTGGCATTTACTGCGCTGCCAATTTGATCTGGCTTCAGAGCTGTCAATCCTCACACTAGTTCTGTAGTCTCCTGCAAAGTGGGAAGAATTTCACACCTCTTGAAAACTGCTTGGGTCCACAGAACCTTATAGAACACAGCAAGCCTACTCTATCCATGTGCAAACCTGGAGGGTCCAGCCCCTGTGTCCATGGGTTGCTCATGGGCATGTAGCAGAGCTGGGGAATGGGGGTGGAGGAAATGGCCCATGTACCAGCTGCTATGCTGTAACCAGAACCATGACTCTCTTCAGATGCTCAGGCTCTGAAGTCCATTCTGGCCGGTCATGTCTGGTTTGTCAGATTACTTTCCCTTTAAGAAGCCCAGGTGGTGCAATGGTTAAGCATTCAGCTGCTAACTGAAAGTTGGCAGTTCAAACTCACCCACCCAGCAGTTTCGTGAGAGGAAAACCTGGCAATCTGCTTCCATAAAAATCACAGTTAAGAAAACTCTATGGGGCAGTTCTATTCTGTCACATGAGGTCACTGTGAGTCAGAATCGACTAGATGGCACACAGCAGCAAAGTTAATTTTATTTTGATTTGTGTGTTGGGGGTGGAAAGGACTTGAAATCTGACTTCTGTTCCCCTCTTATTCTTGTTTATTTGCAATCCTCCCTCCCTCACCAAGTCTCTCAGATGTGTCTCCAATATCTGATTCCCAGTCATGAGCTTGCAATTTTCTCCCACGGTTATTCTTGGTCCCCATATGAATTAGGGATGCACATAGATACTTGGGTGAGGTTTGGATGTTGCCTAATTCTGCACACCAGAGATACACAAACCTTGGCAGTGGCCCAGCTGGTATCTGACCCCCATCTACAGCCCTAAGGGCTCTATTGATCATCTTACAGATTAAAGAAAATTTTTATGACTATATGTTTGATTTAGAACTAGATAACCTCTTCTAATGCAGATGATCCGTATTCAAAGAAACAAACAAAAAAAACCATGTATTTTAGCTCCAGTAGGTGTAAGCTAGTTGGAACACCTTGGGTGGGTATCAGCCTAGTCTTGGCAATCTCTTTGTGATCTTAGTGTAGGGGAAAATAACAAGTCTTCAATAGTCCTACTTTCTGATGGAGAATTTGAGGCACTGTCTGCTTCAGACATAGCCTAGCTCAGTGGTTCTCAAGCTTGATTGTGCATCAGAATCACCTGGAGGGCTTGTTAAACCACCAGTGACTGGGTCCCACTCCTACATGTTCTGATTGACTTATGTTTAGGGTAGGGCCAGAAAATTTGCATTTGTATCTGTCAAGTTCACTGGTATGCTGATGCTGCTGGTCCAGGGACCACACTTTAAGAATCAGTTGTTTAGTAGATGAAGATAATTTTAGGCTGAATTCTGCTGATCATTTTCGTTTTCTTTTTCCAGCCCAAAGGTTGTTTCATGGGCTTTTCCCCTATTAAAAATAGTATTTAATGTAACTGATCATTTTCAACTTGATGTTTTAAACATGTTTTTTTTATTTTTTTGTTGTTGAAAGTGTATACAACAGAACATATACTGATTCAATTTCTACATGTACAAATTGAGTGATATTGATTATATTCTTCAAGTTGTTTAATAATTCTCACCCTTCTTTTCCAAATTGTTCCTCCCCCATTATCATAAACTCACTGCCCCCTAAGGTTTCTAACCTTTCAACTTGCTGTTGGCCATTTGATTCCTATAGATAGTTCTCTAAAAGAGCACAATGCTCAAGGCAGAGATTCTTTACTAATTAAGCTAAACTATTAGTTTAAAGAAGAGTTCAGGGGCTGTTTTTGGTTTAAGATTTAAAGCTTATCTCAGGGCAATAGTTTTGAAGGCTCATCCAGCCTCAGTGGCTCTAGAAAGTCTGGATTCTACAAGAATTTGAAATTCTATCCCACATTTTCACCTCTTTTGATTAGGATTCTTCTGTAGAGTCTTTGATCAAGACATTCAGTAATGGTAGTTGGGTACTATGGTGCACTTTTTGTATTAAGTAGGTAAAAATTAGAAAGCAGGTGGAGTATAAACAAACCCAAAACCCAGTGCCGTTGAGTCGATTCCGACTCCTAGTGACCCTATAGGACAGAGTAGAACTGCCCCATAGAGCTTCCAAGGAGTACCTGGCGGATTCAAACTGCTGACCCTTTGGTTAGCAGGCGTAGCACTTAACCACTATGCCACCAGGGTTTCCAGGTAGAGTATACACATCTAAAAAAGAAGAGGGTATTTTCGTGAGAATCCTCAAGGCTCTGTGGCAGGGGTGGGC
The DNA here is from genome assembly GCF_024166365.1 of Elephas maximus indicus. NCBI lineage: Eukaryota > Metazoa > Chordata > Mammalia > Proboscidea > Elephantidae > Elephas > Elephas maximus. The sequence continues at coordinate 171,575,438 of NC_064819.1, read as the reverse complement.
AAAGTATGGTTCATGGGCTAAATCTGGCCCACTGACTGTTTTTCTAAATAAAGTTTTATTATAACAGAGACAAACACATTTGGTTTCATGTTGTCTATGGCTGCTTTTGTGGTACAACAGCAAAGTTGAGTAGTAGCAACAGAGACTGTATGACCTACAAAGCTTAAAAAGCTTACTATTTGGCCCTTTACAGAAAATATTTATCGATCCTGTCTCCATGCCCTTCGGAGCAACTCTAGGCTGATTTAAGGAAGCTTTTCTCTTGAAACCCAGCAGCAGGCAACATCAGTTTACTTTAGCAGATATGAAACTTGGATCCTAACACTTTCTTCCGCCCTTCCTCAACCCTTCTCCCCAACATGGAAAGTGGCCCAATAAGTGAAATGAAACTTGGCCCGATCAGCAAAATTTAGAAAGTGGAAGGTGAAAGTGTTGACATCTGCTTGTATTTTGTGGCTGGAGTGTCTCTGGCACCATGTGATATGGTGAGAGTGTTCTGGTCAGCTTGGCATCTCACGTTTTGTGGTAGATTGTCTGGTGCTTTCTAATCTCAGTTGGATTTATGCCTGTGAATAAACACATTTTTATAAAATGTCTGCATTCCTTCCTACCCCGTGGCTTCCTGGTGAGCTCTTCCTTCTTTAAGTTTTGATCATTTCAGTAAATACCTGTTATGTACCCGAAATCTGTATGTATACATTAATAAACACAAATGTATATTTCCGGGCATATTTGTATTGTAATCAGGTATGCTCATCTTACCACTTTGGCTTCTTACCTGCTTTCTGATGTTATCTGCCCAACTGGATTGGTTCAGGTCCCCAGAGAAGCATAGGCCAGACAAGATTAGAAATGCAAAGGATTTACAGGGGAAATGCCTGTGAAGATACAGTTGAGGAGGCAGGGGTGGTTGGGAGAAACTTCACACCAGAAGAAGGTCTGATTGGAAGAAAGAAAGAAGATTGCACTGGAAGTCCCAGACTGCAGCGCAGTTCTAACCAAGTTTTGGCCAGGTCGCTGGGGAGTCCTTGAGCAAAAGTTGTTAGAGTCCTGTGTCCCGAAGGAATGGATTAGTACTAGTATCTCCATATGGCCAGTCATTGGTTGGGAGCTGCTGGGAAGTGTGTCCTTGGCACAAAAGTGGTGGTGGATCCATGGGAGTGGCAGCTGGGGTGATCAGTCAACATGCTGCCCTCAGCCAGAGGTCTGAGCAGCCATGTTCATAGCCACCACACTCTTGCATGTCTTACATCTTCCCACCAAAGTTACCTTTAAAAAAAAAAAAAAGAAACAGAAGACCAACCACATCATTTTTCCTACAGACCACTGATGGTTCCCCTTTCCTTGCAGAATAAAAAACCAGGTCATTTAAGGCGCTCTGCCACACCCCTCTTTTCCCCTACCACAAACATCACATTGCCCGAATGTGCCCTGAACTTTTCTGTCTTGGGCACTTTGCCCATATGGTTCCCCTTTCCTCACATAACCTCCCTCTCTAAGTCGCTGATTGGAATCCTACTTCCTTTTAAAATATTTCTCCACAGAACCTTAAATGAAATTAACAGCTCTCTCCTTGAAACTCAAATTTATTTAGGAAACATTATTTGAAGTTATACGCTAAATGTTAAAAAAAAAAAAAAAACTAAGATGGGTCAGATATGGATTCTGCTTTGAGGGACTCTAGGAGAAGTGATACCCCATAAACACTATATTAAAAGAAGAAAGGAAGAAAAGTCATAACCTGAGAAAATGTGGTGAGAATTCAGAAGAGAGAAAAATACCTCCATACCAGAAAAGTCCACTCTGAGAGGATGAAAGAATCAGAAGGATTTGGGCATGAGGGGGTAAGGGTGAAGGGTATTCCAGATGACAAGAATAACAGGGCACAGGCCTGAATTTCTTTAGAACAGCCTCAGTGACTAGGAATTTTCAAGTTGCACATAAGACCCATTAGTGGAGTGTGAAATAAATTAGTGGTTCTCTTATCGCACTGAAAATATGAAGTAGAGCAAATAGAATAGGGTGGAGAATGTTTTGAATGTATAGGATATAATAAGGGTATTACTTTGAAAAGCTTGTTTTATATATATTAATATATATAATATAAATATATAAATTATATTCTACACAATATAAAAAAAAAAGAAACCCGTTGCCGTCAAGTCGATTCCGACTCATAGCAACCCTATGTGACAGAGTAGAACTGCCCCATAGAGTTTCCAAGGAGCACCTGGTGGATTTGAACTGCTAACCTTTTGATTAGCAGCTGTAGCACTTACCCACTACGCCACCAGGGTTTCCTCTACACAATATATGTAGCCTATATTAGGCATATATATATATATATATATATATATATATATATATATATATATATAATGGGTCACTACGTGAATGTATTTATTGCTGTGGGGCAAGATTGTAGCTTATTTTAGTTTTTTTCAACAACAATATATAATTATGGAGCATCTTTATATGTCAGCCACCATGTACAGTCCTGGTATACAGTGATGAAGAAAACTGACATAGTCTCTACTCTCATGGAAATTATGATCTAGTACATTAGCTCTGAAACTTAAGTAGCATCAGACTCACCTAGAAGACTTACTAAAATTAAGATTGCTGGACCTCACTCTCTGAGTTTGTGATTCAGTAGGTCTGGGGTGGGGCCTGAGAATTTGCATTTCTAATAAGTTCCCAGATAATGCCAAAGATGCTGGCTAGGGACCACACCAGGCAGTGGTCTGGTGGATTACATAAATAAACGCAAATAAATATATGATGGCAAACTGTGATAAATGTTACAAAGAAGAAGTACAGAGTACTATGAGAGGGAATAACTGGGAAACCTATTTTTTGTTGGATGGTCAGGGAAGATGTCTCCAAGGAACTGATGTTTAGGTAGTAGGAAAAGCACACTCAATGGCCCAGGGGAACTGGAAGCATTGGGGGAATAGAGGAGCTTGAAATGAGATTAGAAAGTAGGTAGGGGCTAGGTTGTACAGAGGCTTTACTATTCTAATTGGAATATCCTGGTATGCATGAAGACTTTCCAAGGGTGCATAAGCAAGTATAGTTTTAAGGGAATCATCTTCCTTATGTGCTCTTCTAAAATGAACCTGCACAAAGGTCAGTACTTTCGTGGTTCTGACTTACTTTACCTCTTTATGAAAGAAAGGCAAACTTACCACCCAAAGTGAATGTCACTAGAGTGTACTCTCTTAGGGTGTAAAATAATTTTTTAAGGGGCAAAACAAAGGAATAACTCAAAATCTTAACCTCAATATTGAAAAAGTGAATTACTCTAATCAGTGAGTAAAAACAAAATCTTGGCTATCAACAACATCGAAGAAGCCCTAACTCAGCGGTCAGCAGGTAGGGCATTAAAAATAATTCTGACGATGGATCACTTTGGATTTTGGTACGTGTAATGGATTGAATTGTGTCCTCCGAAAATATGTCTAACAATTCGGCTAGGCCATGATTCCCAGTATTGTGTGTTGTAAATCCTACCTCTGTGATGTTAATGAGGTGGGATAGGCGGCAGGTATGTTAATGAGAGAGGACTCAATCTACAAGATTGGATTGTGTCTTCAGCCAATCTCTTTTGAGATATAAAAGAGAGAAGTGAGCAGAGAGAAAGGGGGACCTCATACCACTAAGATAGAAGCACTGGGAGCACAGCTTATCCTTTGAACCCAGGGTTCCTATGCTAAGATGTTTCTCGACTGGGGAAAATTGATGAGAAGGAACTTCCTCCAGAGCTGACAGAGAGTAGAAAGACTTACCCTGGAGCTGATGCCCTGAATTTGGACTTGTAGCCTACTAGACTGTGAAAGAATAAACTTCTCTTTGTTAAAGCCATCCACTCGTGACGTTTCTGTTACAGCAGCACTACATGACTAAGACAGTATGTAACTATAGTTTATTGTCATCATTATAACAAAAACTCCTTTCATTTCCTCTGTTTTTTTTTTTTTTTTGATAAATAAACTTTCTCAGTACTTAAATCTACAGACTAAAAATTTGGAAAAAAATTATTTCCCCCTTTCTGCCTCTCATTCTATTTCCTTCCTACAATATCCATTTTATTCTCCCCCTGTCCCCTCTACAACAAAATAGGCCAAATGAGTGGAAGATGGGGATAAACACCAAGGAGGGTGGGATGGAGAATAAAATTTGGATGTGCTTAAGTGTGTGTAGAGGGCTTTTTTAGGTGAGGTAGTGAGAAAAATGATTGCAAAAGGAGAAAGCCATATCATGTCTTTTCCCCCTGCACTTTAGGTCCTAAAACAGATTACTGGCTAGAGATCTGGATATTTCTTTTAATTTAATTTATTTTTTATCATGCAAAATATATATGAGAAAATATTTTTCATTTCAGTCATTTTTACCTGTACAATTCAGTAACATCAATTATGTTTATCATGTTGTGCTACCATTAGCATTATCCATTTTCAATTTTTTTCATCACCCTTAATGGAAATTCCCACCACTTGTCTGTCAGTTTGTCCTACTGTGGTGGCTTGTGTGTTGCTGTGATACTGGAAGCCATGCCACCGGTATTTCAAATTCCAGCAGGGTCACCCGTGGTAGACAGGTTTCAGCAGAGCTTCCAGACTAATACAGACTAGGAAGAGGACCTATCGATCTACTTATGAAAAAAATTGGCCAGTGAAAACCTTATGAATAGCAGCAGAACATTGTCTGATATAGTGTCAGAAGATGAGCCCCTCAGGTTGGAAGGAACTGAAAATATGACTGGGGAAGGGCTACCTCTTCAAGGTACAGTTGATCTTTTTTTTTTTTAATGATAATTTTTATTGAGCTTTAAGTGAACGTTTACAAATCAAGTCAGTCTGTCACATATAAGCTTATATACACCTTACTCCTTACTCCCACTTACTCTCCCCCTAATGAGTCAGCCTTTCCAGTCTCTCCTTTCATGACAATTTTGCCAGTTTCTAATCCTTTCTACCCTCCTATCTCCCCTCCAGACAGGAGATGCCAACACAGTCTCAAGTGTCCACCTGATACTAGTAGCCACTATTCATCATCATCTCTCTCCTACCCATTGTCCAGTCCCTTCCATGTCTGATGAGTTGTCTTCGGGAATGGTTCCTGTCCTGGGCCAACAGAAGGTTTGGGGACCATGACCACCGGGATTCCTCTAGTCTCAGTCAGACCATTAAGTCTGGTCTTTTTATGAGAATTTGGGGTCTGCATCCCACTGATCTCCTGCTCCCTCAGGAGTTCTCAGTTGTGCTCCCTGTCAGGGCAGTCATTGGTTGTGGCCGGGCACCATCTAGTTCTTCTGGTCTCAGGATGATGTAAGTCTCTGGTTCATGTGGCCCTTTCTGTCTCTTGGGCTCATAGTTATCATGTGACCTTGGTGTTCTTCATTCTCCTTTGATCCAGGTGGGTTGAGACCAATTGATGCATCTTAGATGGCTGCTTGTTAGCATTTAAGACCCCAAACGCCACAAGGTACAGTTGATCTTAATGACAGGTTGGAGTAAAGCTTTTAGGACCTTCATTTGCTGATGTGGCATGACTCAAAATGAGAAGAAATGGCTGCAAATGTGGAATGTATGAAGTACAAATATAGGAAGATTGGAAGTTGTCAAAAATGAAATAGAATGCCTAAAGATCAATCTCTTAGTCATTAATGAGCTGAAATGGGCTGGTATTGGCCATTTTGAATTAGACAATCATATGGTCTATTCCACTGGGAATGACAAATTGAAGAGGAATGGCATCACATTCATCTTCAAAAAGAACATTTCAAGATCTATTCTGAAGTATATTTCTGTCAGTGATAGGATAATATTCTTTTGCCTACAAGGAAGACCAGTTAATATGACTGTTATTCAGGTTTACCCACTAACCACTAGTGCCAAAAATGAAGAAATTGAAGATTTTTACCAACTTCTGCAGTTTGAAATTGATCAAACATGCACTCAAGATGCATTGATAATTCCTGGTGATTGGAATTCGAAAGCTGGAAGCAAAGAAGAAGGATCGGTAGTTGAAAAATATGGCCTTGGCGATAGAAATGACACTGGAGATCACATGACAGACTTTTGCAAGACCAATGACCTATTCCTTGGAAATACCTTTTTCAACAACATAAATGGTGACTGTACACATGGACTTTATCAGATGGAATACACAGGAATCAAACCGACTACATCTGTAGAAAGAGACTTTGAAGAAGCCCAGTATCATCAGTAGAATAAGTCCAAGGCCAACTGTGGGACAGTTCAATTGTTCATTAAAGTTCAAATTGAACAGATCAGCAAATGCAAGTTCAAGTTGAAGCTGAAGAAAATTAAAACAAGTCTACAAGAGCTGAAGTACAAACTTGAGTATATCCCACCTAAATTTAGAGACCATCTCAAGAATAGATTTGACCCATTGAACACTAATGACCGAAGACCGGAAGAGTTGTGGGATGACATCAAGGACATCATTCATGAAGAAAGCAAAAGGTCGTTATAAAGACAAGAAAGAAGGAAAAGGCCAAAATGGATCCCAGAAGAGATGCTGACACTTGCCCTTGATCGTTGAGTAGCTAAAGTGAACCCAGGAAATGATGAAGTAAAAGATCTGTACAAAAGATTTCAAAGGGTGGTTAGAGAAGACAAAACCAAAAAATCCGGTTGCCGTCGAGTCGATTCCGACTCATAGCAACCCTATAGGACAGAGTAGAATTGCCTCGTAGGTTCCAAGGAGCGCCTGGTGGATTTGAACTGCTGACCTTTTGGTTAGCAGCCATAGCTCTTAACCACTACACCACCAGGGTCTCCTAGAGAAAACAAAGTAAAGTATCATAATGACATGCGCAAAGACCTGAAGATAGAAAAGCAAAAGGGAAGAATGCTTTCGGCATTTCTCAAGATGAAAGAACTGAAGAAATAATTCAAGCCTCAAGTTACAGTAGTGAAGGATTCTATAAGCAAAATATCGAATGACACAGGAAGCATCAAAAGAAGATTGAAAGAACACAGAGAGTCACTGTACCAAAAAGAATTGGTTGATACTCAACCATTTCAGGAGGTAGCATATGATCAAGAACTGCTAGTATTGAAGGAAGAGGTCCAAGCTGCATTGAAGGCATTGGTGAAAAACAAGGCTGCAGGAATTGATGGAATACCAATTGAGAACAAACAGATGCAACACTGGAAGCGTTCACTTGTCCATGCCAAGAAATTTGGAAGATAGCTACCTGGCCAGCAAACTGGAAGAGATCCATATTTGTGCCTATTCCAAAGAAAGGTGATCCAATGGAATGTGGAAGTTATATAACAGTATCAGTATCACAAGCAAGTAAAATTTTTGCTAAAGATAATTAAAAAACAGCTGCAACAGTACATCAACAGGGAATTGCCAGAAATTCAAGCCAGATTCAGGAGAGGATGTGGAATGAGGAATTTCATTGTTGGTATCAGATAGATCCTGGCTGAAAGCAGAGAATACCAGAAAGACGTTTACCTGTGCTTTATTGACTATGCCGAGGCATTTCAGTGTGCAGATCGTAACAAATTATGGATAACATTGTGAAAAATGGGAATTCCAGAGCCCCTAATTGTGCTCATGTGGAACCTGTACAAAGGCAAGAGGCAGTCATTTGAACAGAACAAGGGGATAATGCTCGGTTTAAAATCAGGAAGCGCGTGCTTCAGGGTTGTATCCTTTCACCATACTTATGCTGAGCAAATAATCCGAGAAGCTGGACCCTAGGAAGAAGAATGTGGCAGCAGGATTGGAAGAAGTCTCATTAACAACCTGCAATACGCAGATGACACAACCTTCCTTGCTGAAAGTGAAGAGGACTTGAAGAACTTCCTGATGAAAATCAAAGACTACAGGCTTCAGTATGGATGACACCTTAACACAGAGAAAACAAAAATTTCACAACTAGACCAATAAGCAACATCACGATAAATGGAAAAAACATTGAAGTTGTCAGATTTCATTTTACTTGGATCTGCAATCAATGTCTATGGAAGCAGTAGTGGAGAAATCAAATGACATATTGCATTTGGCAAATCTGCTGCAAAAGGCCTCTTTAAAGTGTTAAAAAGCAAAGACGTCACTCTGAGGACTAACGTATGCCTGACCCAATCACCTCTCATACAGGAGAAAGCTGGACAATGAATAAGAAAATGAAAAGAGTATCCATGCCTTTGAATTATGGTGATGGTGAAGAATATTGAATGTACAGCAGAGTGCCAAAGAATGATTAAAAGTACAACCAGAAAGCTCCTTAGAAGGGAGGATGGAGAGACTTTATCTCACTTACTTTGGACATGTTATTGGGAAGGACTAGTTCCTGGAGGAGGACATCATGCTTGGTGAAGTAGAGAGTCAGGGAAAACTAGGAAGACCCTCAGTGAGATGTATTGACACAGTGGCTACAACAATAGGCTCAAACATAGCAACGATTTTGAGAATGGCGCAGGACCAGGCAGTGTTTTGTTCTGTTGTAGATAGGGTCTCCATGAGTCAGAAGCAACTCGATGGCACCTAACAACAACACCAGAAACTCAGTGCCCCTTAAATAATATAGGTGTTTATTTTTCTAGCCCTTTTTATTTTTGGCGAAAATTTATGCAACAAAACATACACCTGTTCAACAGTTTTTACATGTGCAGTTCAGTGGCAAAGGTTATATACTTCACACCATGTCATAATTCTCACCATCTCTATCCATATTGTTTTATCATCATTAACTTAAGACTCTTTTTCCCTTAAAGTTCTCATCTGTGCTTTAGGGTTACTGTTGTCAATTTGATCTCACATAGATGTTTCTTTAAAAGAACAAAATACTCAAGACTAATATTTTTTATTAATTGAGATAAATGGTTGTTTAGTTTCAAAATGATTTCACAGGATAATTTTGGTTTAAGGTTTAGAAGTTTTTCCAGGCAATAGGTTCAGGTGTTTACCCAGTCTCAATGATCCAGTAAGTCTGGTTTCCGTGGGAATTTGAAGTTATGCTCCATGTTTTTCCACATTTTGATCAGGATTCACCTATTGGGCCCTTGATCAAAATGTTCAGTAATGGAAGCCGGGTACCATCCATTTCTTCTTGTCTTGTGGCAAAGGAGACGGTAGTTCATGGATTTAATTAGACCTGCAATCCACTTCCTTCTCTGATTCCTGGATGTCCTTCTACTGTTGCTCCTGGAGAATTGAGACCAATTATTGTGTCTTGGGTGGCCACTGGCAAGCTTTTAAGATCCCAGGCGCTACTCACTGAACTAGGAGGTGGAAACAAACCAAAAAACCAGACCCGTTGCCATTGAGTAAACCCTGACTCACAGTGACCCTATAGGACAGAGTAGAACTGCCCCATAGAGTTTCCAAGGAGTGTTTGGTGAATTTGAACTGCTGACCTTTTGGCTAGCAGCCTAGACCTTTAACCACTGTGCCATCAGAAGGTAGAACAGAGACTCTAAAGACGTATTAGGCCGATTGACTGGATAGACTCCCAAAACCATGACCCTAAACATTTGAACCAAGAAAACCGTCCTATGGGAGTTTCTTGATAAGAGGGAGAAGCATGGGAGGACTGCAGTTCTATCACTTGAGTATGGCAACCGGTGTAGCCATCCCGGACTCTGCCTCCTTCTACAAATGGGAAGATTTTCTCCTTAGAGAAGCAAGCTGGAGTTGCAGAAAGCAATTTGGACTGAGAATCAGGAGCATTGGATTTAGTTCATGCTCTGCCACTTTTTGTGTGACTTTGGGGAGAGCATGTACACTCTTGGTGCCCAGTTTCCTTATTTGTAAAGGAAAAAATTGGATAAAGTTTTCCTCTGTGCATTTTCTCCCTGTTCTCAAATAATGTAAGTTATGAGTATCGGAAAGAGTTTATTCAACATCCCAGTAGCTTTTGCTTTTTCTCATCACTCTAAGGGAGAAAAATTACAGTGAAATTTCTAATTAATTGTTTATCTAAAAAAAAAAAAAAGGCATCCTTTTTGAAAATATCAAGACCTACTCTACCCTCTAATAGTTGCCTGGGTAGAATTTTCCATCTTAGCAAAAAGCAGCTAGACTTGGTTTCAACTAATCTCTTCTCTGTATACCCCTAATTTAACAAGAGGAACTGGAAGAGTCAGACAGTGTGTGGGAAGACTGAAGAAAAGGAAGGTATAGAAACCACTAGAGATGGAGATACGTTAAACATTCTGGCAAATTGTCACGGTGTATTGCTCATGCTGAATAGTTAGGCAGTTGGGAAGGTAGTTAAGAGAACGGCTCTAAATGCTTCATCTAATTGCAAGCAGCTGTCGATTAGTGGAGTTCGACTGTTTTTAATTCCACTCTGTGGTGATGAAGAGAATGAGACTTTTAAGGGAAACTGGTTTGGTCTGTGTGTGTGCAAGAATGTTGCTTACACTTTTTTGACAGGTCATAGAGTGCAACTGACTACTAAGAGATACTCTTTGAAACCATTGCAGGATTTCGTGATAATGATTTTCCTGAAATTTACCGGCATTTACTGTGCTTTTGGCAGGAGGTTAACATCTCTCTTCATACAAATTCTGGAATGATTTTGGGGAGTGATTCATTCCCAATAACGAGCAACTGGATGGCTAGTGCCAAGGCAGAAGCAATTTTTTTCTTCAATAGGGGCGATAAATCTAGATTGAGAGATAATAATGCCATTTCAGAGTGTTCTCCTCAGAAATGTTTCATTTTAATTTTTTAATTTGAAAATATGCAAAAATGGAAAATTTTTAGCTAATTTTCTGTTATAAAATCTGCTACAAATTATCTAAATGTGAGAATTTTCTGGAAGATAAAGTTTTGGGTTGCTGAGTATAATCAGTCTGATACCTCTTTTGATGTAATTACTCTTCACTTCTGTATTTTTGTTTTCCTAACAGTATCGATAATCTTTTTTTCTCCAAATTCCATTAATTTTGTTGTTGTTGAGAATATACACCACAAAATATACACCAACTCAACATTTTCTACATGTACAGTCTGATGACATTGACTACATTCTTTTAGTTGTGCAACCATTCTCACCCTCCTTCTCCGAGCCGCTCCTCCCCCATCAACACAAACTCACTGTCTCCTGAGGCTCATCTCTAATCTTTTGATTTGCTGTTGTCAACCTGATCCCACACAGAAGGTTCTCAAAAGAGCATAATGTTTAGTAATCTTTTTAATATTCATTTTTAATTTATCTTGCATTTATTTTTTGCCATGCATTTAAAAAACATTTATTTTAATGTTTCTGCATTACAAGCTGAAGAACCCATTAACCTGACTGAAAGCAAGGCTTCCATAGACTCAGGGTTTCAAGCTGGTTCAGTCATGACTGACAAAGTAAAACTGGAGCAGACTTGAATTTTTGCAATTTGGGTGTCCCAGAAGGGTAACTGGAATGGGAAAAATAATGGGTCAAGGCCCTGGAAAGAGAGACTCGAAAGAGGCATAGTGAACCCTTTGAGGAATCTGATGCATAAGACTGAATTATTGGTGGGACTTAGAGAGCAACACATGTTCAACGCAGCACAGTCAACCTCCATTTGTGAGCAGGGCACTGCTGTTTCCATCTCTGCTCAAAATTTGAGGGGCAGAGACTTGGTTGCTATGCAGTGTGTATGCTGCCCTTGTTTCCTGAGAGGGAGATTAAATTTCTAGCAGGATTTTGGCCTGTAATTCTTTTTGTTCACCAATTTTTATTAACTTGGGTTTGTTCTGGTTTCGCTTCCTTGGCCATGTCTAAACTGGGAATAACTGATTTGAAGCCCTACATAAGCCAGGAAAGCCTTGAAGGTCTAACAGTAGCTGCTCAGTGGGTCTGAAAATATGCAGTAGGAGGCAATTGTCAGAGACTCGCAGGGAAAAAGGGGCTAGACTCCTTCAACGTCAGTTGCTATCCATTTTATTTCCTGAATTGCATTGCCCTAAATTTCTGAACTACGTACGTGTGTAAAAGTTTGTCCATGACCATGCTCCTCACAGCATAGTTTGTAAAATTGGAAACATCCTAAATGTTTAAAATAGGCATTGGCTAAATAGTGTGTGGTGATCATATAATATAATATTATGCCGACATCTAAAATGTTGTAGAAGAATATTTAAATGACGTGGGAAATGACAACATGTTAGGTAAAAAATCAAGCTTAAAATGAATCAAGTTTAATAAAGATATGTGTGTGTGCATATGTATATATATTTAAAAATGTGTGTTTGTGTCTAAAATCACAGTAAAAAGAAAATGAACAGAATGGAAACAGTGGTGGTGGGATTACAGACGATTTTTGTTTTATTATTTGTGTTTTTCTGCATTTTTCTAAATTTTCTCTAAAGAACATATATTACTTTTATAATTAGGAAAAAAATCCTTATTTTCCAAGTATCCATTTTTATATCATAAAGGATTTTTTTCTTGTCAGGATGAAGCCAAGATTTCATGTCCAGTGAAGGAGAAAAAAAAATCAAGAGGGACAGCACTCAGTAAACACCTCATTTTGTTTCTGATCTCGTGCCTGTTTGAAGCACTCACACTTGTTTTGACTCAGCTAGATAAGTCAGCTCCTCTAACACAGTCACAGTTTCCACCAGCTGTTTTGGATGTTTGAGGTTATGTTTTTGTTTTAGCGAACTTTGCTGCCTATCCCTTGAGCTAGCTTACGAACAATTGTAAAGGAAGTCTTTGAGGCAGACTCAGAGGAAAGCTGCTAATCTCATGACATCTACCAGGATTTGAAAGTACAGTTCCATCTGTGCTGTTTCTGTTTTTCTTCCAAGGCAGGTCTCTTGATGCCAGAAAGATGGACCGAATCCACAGGTCTGGTTGTTGGCTGGAGAGTCCATGACCACAGCCATACCCAGCAATTCTTTCGGCTCCTCAGAAGGCAACAGGCACATTTAACTATGAAGATGTGAGTGACGAACCCAGCGCCGCATGCCGCTTACAAATCCTTCCTACGTACTGTTTCCCATGTAGTTAAGTCTTTTTCATGAGTTCTGGTTTTCAGGTTTTGTGGGTGATCTGGCAGGAAGCTATTTATCATTGAAAGCCACCAAAGGAGGGCTGCTGTTGTCTTTGCCCAAGACCTCTGAGACTTTCCTTTGAGTTAGAAGCCAGAGGGTTCTCATTGCATGATGTGGCAGAGTTTCTGGAAACTGATTTGGGGAAGAGGAAGCTGACTTATGTGGGAGTCACCATCTCCATTGTCATTCTCTGGCACCCCTTCCCCCATAATGGCTTTTTCAAAGAAAAGAAAGATGGTGAATCTTCTAGGAGCTGTTGGAATTTACTTAGAAGTTTTCTAGAGATGGGTGAAGGTTTTCTGACTTCACTCTGACTTCACAAGCTCACCTTTTAGGGCTGCTACCTGCTTTAGTCTTGCGCTATATTCATGATCTTTAGTATGTTTGAGTTCATTGTGGTAGCTGTTGTGCCAATCCATCTCATTAAGAGTTTGCCTTGTTTTCACTGACCTTTTACTTTACTAAACACGATGTCCTTTTCTAGTGATTGGAACAAAAACAACAGTGTGTTTTAGTTTAATAATTCTTCCAGTGTGCTTTGTTCTCCACCCCTTTTTTCCTTCCGTTCTATTTGGATGCAGCGCAACGGGGTTCAATTTTGTCATTTTTCTTTTAAAGGTTGTTTGCAGTCACTTATTGAACACTTACTGTGAGCCAGCTGCTTTGCATGGCAACCAAGAAAACTGTTAAGAGCCATGTTGTTGTTGTTAGGTGCCGCTGAGTTGGTTCCAATTCCTAGCGATCCTGCATACAACAGAACGACACACTACCTGGTCATGTGCCATCCTCACAATCATTGTTATGCTTGAGCCCACTGTTGCAGCCACTGTGTCAGTCTATCTCATTGAGGGTCTTCTTCTTTTTCACTGATCCTCCACTTTACCAAGCATGATGTCCTTATCCAGGGATTGATTCCCCCTGATAACATGTCCAAAGTATGCGACACGTAATCTTGCCATCCTTGCTTCTAAGGAGCATTCTGGCTGTACTTCTTTCAAGATGGATTTGTACCCTCATTTAGGCAGTCCATGGTATATTCAATATTCTTCACCAACACCGCAATTCAAAGGCGTCAATTCTTTGGTCTTCCTTATTCATCGTCCAGCTTTCGCATGCATAAGAGCCGTAGTTTTCATATTTATGGAGCTCACCCAAGAAGGAAAGAAGACAAGTTAACAGTGGTGAGGCAAGGTTCTAAGTGCTACATTAAATAAGTGATGCATTAGTGAAAATTTTATTCACTAGAATTACAGAGGGGCTGGCAGAGCAGTAGACCTGACAGGTCTGCCCATCTTGAGGGAAAAAATTAGAGCTATTTGTTACTTAACTGTCCTAGACCAGAACAACGCATGAATTTGCTAGTAGAATTCCCTTTTACGTTAGTCAAGACTCTCAGTTGCAAGTGACTGAAACACAGCTCAAATTCAGGGGTATTCTAATTCCAGATCCTGCTGGATCCAGATGATATTATCAGGAATATATCTTTCTCATCTCTTCACTGGATTTTCCTCTGTGTTGGTGTCATTCTCTGGCATGCTCTTTCTCTGGTGGTCAATGGCCATCAGAAGCCCCGCTCTATTAGTTTGACAACCCCACACGAAAGAGAGGGCTCCTGTCCCAACAGATTCAATGGTAGTCCAGAGCTGACTTTCATCAGACCAACTTGGGTCATATGCCAGCTCTGAACCAATCACTGCAGGCTGAGTAAGGCTCACGTTTATTGGCTAGATCTGAGTATTGGGCTCTCCCCATGCCCAGGGATGAAGTCAGTCTTACCTGATTCATAAGGACTGAGAACTAGAGAGAGGTAGTTCCCCAAGGGAGAATGAGTAGCTGTTCCCAGAAGAAGAATGAGTACTGGGTAGGCATTTTCATCACAAGGCTCCTGATACCTTTTTCTTGCAGAGTTACGTTAGTTTGACTTCTCTGGTGGTGCTACAGGTTAAGTACTCGGCTGCTAACCAAAAGGTTGGTGGCTGGAACTCTACAGCAGAAAGATTTGGAAATCTGCTTCTGTAAAGATTATAGCCTAGAAAACCCCATGGGGTTGCACTCTGTCACATGGGGCTGCTATGAGTCAGAATCAACTTGATGGCACCCAACAACAACAACAAGCCATCAGAGTGGTTCTAGTAGCCTTCAGCCTCAAAACAGAAGGGGCTGGATTTCTGATTTCTTGTTTCTCAGGGGGTTCTTTAATCTTTAGGCAAGTTTCACTACTTCCTGTCCAGCCATTAGATCTTCCTCTTCTGATGTTTAGGAAGGAGTGACACCACCCCTCCAGGGTGTTGAGGGCCTACTTATTTTATCTTTATATGACTAAGAGGGGTGACTCAAATGTTTAGCGCCGTGGTTCTCAAAGTTGTGGTCCTTGGACCAGGAGTATCAGTATCACCTGAAAACCGGTTAGAAATACAAAATCTTGGGCACCACCACAGACCTACTGATCAGAGACTCTGAGGATGGGGCCCAAAAATCTGTGCTTCAATAAGTCTTCTGGGTGATTCTGATGCACAAAGTTTTGAAACCACTGATATAAGGAATTAGTCCAATACAATCTACTCTAGGAAGACTTTTTAGTCTATCTAGACTTTTCTGTTTTATATTCTTTGAGGCATTTGATACGAACAAAAGACTCATTAATTCTTGATGCCCCTTGCTAGAAGTGAAGAGGAGCTTACTTTGTGCTTGGAGTAGATACTTTGTAGTGGCCTGCAGCTGAGAATCCCCTGGTAGGCTCCTATTGACCTGCCTCAGAAAATGAATATCTCTGGAGGAACTGCAGCTACCAGGTACATCCTAGACTGAGGAGCTTTGGGAAACCTTCACTTTTTCAGAAGGGACGTTGTTTGACATAGACCTGGTAGAGTTCTTCTGCTGATCTGAGAGTATGCAAATCATATATTCATAAATTCCTTTAATCATTCAACATATAACAACACTGGACTGGGTTCTGGGGATACGATCACCCATAAAAAGAGCATACTTTCTGTCATCCTGAAGCTTAAGGCCTAGTGGCAGATAAAAACAAACAAAAAACCAAATCCATTGTCATTGAGTCGATACCGACTCATAGCAACTGTATAGGACGGGGTAGAACTGCCCCCAAAGAGTTTCCAAGGAGCACCTGGTGGATTTAAACTGCTGACCTTTTGGTTAGCAGCCATAGCACTTAACCACTACACCACCAGGGTTTCCAGTGGTAGATAAAGACATGTAAATAAGCACTAATAGTAGAGTGTGCTATGATGAGGGAAATACAGGATATTTGGGGGAGCTCACAGCAGGGGCAACCCACCCAGACTGGGTTGGTCAGTGTATGGATTGAATTGTGTTCCCCCAAAATGTTTGTCACCTTGGCTAGGCCATGAGTCTCAGTATTTTTGTGGTTGTCCTCTATTTTGTGAGCTGATATATTTATCCTATGTGTAGTAAATCCTAACCTCTATGATGTTAATGAGGTAGGGCTCAATCTAAAGAATTATGTTGTATCTTGAGTCAATCACTTTTGAGATATAAAACAGAGAAATGAGCAGAGAGGGGTGGGACTTCATGCCACCAAGAAAGAAGAGACGGGAACAGAGGGCATTCTTTGGACCTGGGGTCCATATGCTGAGAAGCTCCTAGACCAGGGGAAAATTGATCACAGGGATCTTCCCCCAGAGCCAACAGAGAGAGAAAGCCAACAGAGAGAGCTGGTGCCCTGAATTCAGACTTATAGCCTTCTAGACTGTGAGAGAATAAATTTCTGTTTGTTAAAGCTAACCGCTTGTGGTATTTCTGTTATAGCAGCACTAGATAACTGGTCAAAGAAGGCTTGTCAGAGGAAGTCTGTCTAAGCTGGGACATGAAGGATGGATAGGAGTTATCTGGCAAAGAAAAGGAAAAGAGAGCGATAGGCAGCATATACAAAAGCCTATAGTTGTAGGAGAACTTGGTAGGTTAAAAGAACTAGAAAAAACTCAGTATGACTGAACTGTAGAGCTTAAATGGAGGGGAAGAGGAGAGGTAAAAAGGTGAGATAGGCCAAATTATGCAAATCATATTAATGAATTTGAACCTTATCCTAAGAGCAATAGTAATCCACTGAATAATTTTAGTCAGAGGAAGTGAGATGATTTGGTTTGTTTTAGAATGAGTGATTCAGACAGAATTGGGCATGAAGTAGGGCAGAGAGTCAAGATCGCAGACAGGAAGACAAGTTGGAAGGCTGTTGTGATAATGAAATGAAGATGACGTAGAAATTTGTTGTGGTAATGAAATGAAAGATGGTGGTCCCTTGACCTAGGATAATGGAAATAGGGTTGGAAAACATTGGATGAATTTGGGATGCTGATGAGTGGTTGAATGTGTGAACCAAGGGAAAGGGCATTCAAAGAGGACCCAGGTTTATAGCTTGGGCAACATATGAATGGAAGTGCCATTCACTGAGACAGAAAACATTAGAGTAGGCAGAAGTCTTTAGAAGAAAGCCATGAGTTTAATTTTGGACAAGATGAGTTTGTAAAATGTCCAAGAAGGAATACTCAGCATGCAATTGCTATCCAGGTCTGAGCTCAGACAAGAGGTCTGAGTGAGAGTAAATATTTGAGAGTCATCAACACATGGATGAAACAGAAGCCAGAGAAACAAATGAGATCACCTAGGGAGAGTGTTTGAGCTGGGAGAAAGGAGGACTTAGAGCTCAGAGGAACTCTAGTATTAAGAAACAGGCAAAGGAAGAGATAAACCTATGAAAGCCACTGAAGGATGGCCAGGAGAGGTAGGAGGAAAATCAGCACAGGGAGATGTCATGGAAGGCAAGGAAAGAAGGTTTCAATGCTTTCTGGAAGTGCATGATTGTAACAGTCTCAGTTCCGTACCTGATTGAGATGAAACCAACTCATCTCCAGGGAAGTCACATAGTGCTACGCTTCATCTGCCGGAAACCCTTGTCACTATTCCAAACAGGCTCGTTTACAGAGAGACACTTTTCAGGAAACATTGCTTTCCTGTAATTATTTTCTTATACAGATAAAATGGCACTTGCCAAGTCATAATTTACTTCAGGAGACCCCATCCCATGCTTGCTTTCAACTCACTGTCTCTTCCTAAGTGAAATCAATGAAATTCCCTACGTATTTCCCTCTCTTCCTTATCTTATCTCAGTCATTCTCAGCTCACTGTACTTCAGTGTCCTCTGACACCCAGCAGACTTTCAGACAGATGGTCACAGACAGATGTGCACTTTGCAATTGCAAGTTACCCAAATGTTGTGGTGGCAGCAGCGCCTCTTCTGGTACCCAGAAGTGCTCTGTAGCCACTGTTGACTTCCCCGACTGAATTACTGTCTTCTTCTTCTTCTTTTTTTTCTTTCTTTCTCTCTCAACAGCTGGACACTCTGGGGAGTTATTTTGGCTAGAATTAGATGTGCACAGCTGATGCCTCCAGCTGCACATTCTTTAGTTCTTTCTTTTTGGCTCCACAAAAGCTCTTGGTGTTCTTACAGATTAATCAAGTGGAGAGCAGTAGGGATGGTGGCCCACCCAGCTATTCTTTAAAAGCATTAATAACGGTTTTATAATGTCTGTGGCCAATCCTGTCAGTTGAAGTGAGTAGGAGGAATAATTAGAAAATATACTGGAAACCAAAATGAATGTAGATACTCTTGCAATTCTTATTTTGTTTCTTAATTATTAAATTATCCATAAAGTGGCTGTGGTGTGCTGCTAGGCCTGTTAATGCAGCCAAGTACATGAAAAAGATGCAGTATATTGTTATAGAATTTTTATTTTGAACAATAACATGCCATGAAGGCCTCAGATCTAACATAGAATCTATTATGGCAAAATGATGGAAATTCATTCCTGGCTTGAGATATCACCTTCAGGGTGCTGATTCCCAAATCCACTTCTGTAGGTCAACCTTCTTCTCTAAACCTGAATTCAAGGTCTCCAGTTATCCATGGGCTCTTTTTTTACCTAAATGTCTTGCAAGCACTACCTCAAAGTCTATAGATTTCCTACTGAGCTCATTTTCCACCTCTCCAAACACCCTACCTCTCCCACTTTTTCTGTTCCCATCAAACCTACAAATCTGTCACTCAAGGCCTCTGAGTCTTCTGCTACTCTTCCTCCATCCATATCTTCATAACCAGTGTATTTGTTGCCCAAGTCCTTCTGCACATACCAATCATCTCTGCCCCCTTCTCCTCCCACTGTGGCTAGCCCAGCCCAGGTCCCTATACTTCCATTGTTGTGGGACTGCAAACATTTCCTCAGAGGCCTTTCTTCCTTCTATTTGTTCTCCTTTGAATCTATCATTACTTAAAGAGATCTCAAATAAATAAAACACTATGTTTCATTATCATGTGGGTACTCCCTGACTTATCATGGTGTTTGTGATAATTAAGAGTGTGTGTCAGCTTGGCTGGGCCACGATTCTCAGTGGCTTGGCAGTTATTATGTTGTTTGGCAGTCGTATGATGACGTGATCACTTCTGTGATGAGATTTGATATAATGTGATCACCTCCATGATGGGATCTGCTTTAAGGAGTCAATCAGTTGAAAGGGAATTTCCTTGGGCATGCGGCCGGCATTGAATATAAGTGGACATTCTGGCAAGGCTGTTGGGTTTTTGCTTGCTCTGGATCCTGCAACTAGCACCTGTTTGTCTGACCTCTGGTTCTTAGACTCGACCTAGCAGCTTACTTGCTGTCTTGTCTGGCGATCATGGGATTCATCCATCTGACCTGCCGATCTTGGGTTCGCTAGCCCCTGCAGCTACGTGAACCAGGAGACCCCTCCAGCCTGACCTATGGATTTTGGACGCTCCAGCCTCTACAACTACGTGAGCCATTTCCTTGATATAAATCTCTTTATACAGATATTTATAAGCTTTACTGTTTTTGTTTCTCTACAGAACCCAGCATAAGGGGACCCAGGGTTCCATTCTGATGATTCCATAAGTCGGTTCTAAGTCAAATATCTTATTTTTAATTTTTTTTAGTTTTCATTGTTATTTCCTTTTATCATCAGTGTCTCTAAAAATCAAATCTTTATTTGTCGTTAAGGGTTGGCATGAGAATGATAACATAAGTAAATTATGTGCTGCAACAGTGTATGTAGTACGTATTACTAATGATAAGGTGTAAAAAAAAATGGAAGGTCGTAAATGTGGATCATTGTAACTCAAACGCATTGTAAGTTGGGGACTACCTCTACTTCCCTATTTTAAAGTGTTCCTTTGTTGTTGTTATTTGTTGTTGAGTCGATTCCAACTCATGATGACCCCATGTGTGCAGAGTAGAACTGCTGCATAGGGTGTTCAAGGCTGTGACCTTTCGAAAGTAGATTGCTGGGCCTGTATTCTGAGGTGCCTCTGGGTGGATTTGAACCAAGAACCTTTCTGCTAGTAGTCAAGCACTTGGCTGTTTGCCCTATCCAAAGACTCTTAAGTGTTCCAAATCTTCCTATTATCCTCTGGATTAGCCCAAAATCTCCCCCCAAAAGAAGACTTGACACTCTCTTCAGTGCCCTCTGGGATAAGGTAACTGCAGCCACACATTTTTATCTTGCTTCATTACTCTAGGCTATCAAAATAATTTTGAGTCTTTCTGCCATTGAATGTGCTTGTTATCTAGCCCAGTTTTGTGTCAGTTGCATATGTAAGTATATTTTGCATTTGATTTTCTTGTTGATAAATACCATGAAATATGATGGAATAAAAACACGATGACATACCCTAGAGATACCTGAATTTTTTGAACAGGGGGAAAAAGTTGCCATTGGGTCACAGGAAATGATTCTTTTCCATCTCCTTCAGGCAAGATCACAGAAAATGCATTCTTGTCTAAACATTTTATAGCTCTTTGGGTTATTTCTTTATTAATTTATCAAATATTTATTGAGCATCTCCTCCTCCACACATAATTCTTTTCTCTTTCTGAGTAGGTAAAGCTGCTTGGAACCCACTCCTCTCCTGAAAACTTGAGGCCAGCTCCTATTTGTTTGTTTACGATTGAGGGGCTTGTTGGAGGTAAAACCTGACCTCTGTTGAGATGGATCTTTGGGCATCTGCTTTCACACCTAAGAATTAATTCTCTTTTTTTCTGAAATTGTGTTTTAAGTGAAAGTTTACAAATCAAGTCAGTCTCTCATATAAAACCTTATATACACCTTGCTAAGGAAACCCTGGTGGTGTAGTGGATAAGTGCTACGGCTGCTAACCAAAGGGTTGGCAGTTTGAATCCACCAGGTACTCCTTAGAAACTCTACGGGGCAGTTCTACCCTGTCCTATAGGGTCACTATGACACTGTTTTTTTTTTTTTATTTTTTATATACTCCTAGTTGCTCTCCCCTTAATGAGACAGCACATTCCTTCTCTCCGCCCTGTGTTTCTGCGTCCATTCAGCCAGCTTCTGTCCCCTTCGGCCTTCACATCTCCCCTCCAGACAGGAGCTGCCCACAAAGCCTCATGTGCCTACTTGATCCAAGAAGTCCATTCCTCAGCAGCATCATTTGCTGTCTTATAGTCCAGTCCAGTCCCTGTCTGAAGAGTTGACTTCCAGAATGGTTCCTATCTTGGGCTGACAGAAGATCTGGGGATCGTGATGTCCGGGGTCCCTCTAGTCTCAGTCAGACCATTAAGCCTGGTCTTTTTACTAGATTTTGGGGTCTGCATCCCACTGCTCTCCTGCTACTTCAGGGATTCTGTTTTGTGCTCCCTGTCATGGCAGTCATCAGTTGTAGCCGGGTACCATCTACTTCTTCCGGTCTCAGGCTGATTAACTCCCATTTTACTATGTTCTTCTGGTTACTATTGCTGCATAACAAAAACCACCATAAACACATTGCTATAAAGCAATAACTTTTAGTATGCTTTTGGGTCAGGAATTCATAAAGGGCACAGGACAGATGACTTGTTTCAGCACCATCTTGCTCCCCCACCCTCTACATCTGGAGATTCAACTGAGAAGACTCAAAGACTGGGGGTAACTCAACAGCTGGGATGCTGGAATCATCAGAGATTTTGTTCATTCACATGTCTGATACCTGGGCGGGAGGATTTGAAGACTAAACTAGGACTACCAACTGGAGCACCATCACATGGCCTCTCCATGTGGCTTAGCTTCCTCTCAGCATGGCACCCTCAGGAGAGTCAGATTTCCTACCTGTTTGCTCAGGGCTCCAAATGTGAGTGTTTCTGTGGACAATACAGAACTGTATCGTTTTTTATGACCAAGCCTTGGAAGTTACACAGCACACTTCCAATGCATTGTACTGGATACAAGTGAGTCACAAGCTGCCAGGATTCCAGAGAAGGGCTTATAGACACCAACTGGAAGGAATGTCAAAGAGTTTGCAGGTGTATTTTTAAATTGTCACGTATATGAATTGAGGAATCAGAGGTAGCTACCATCTTTGGAAACTTGATCCAGAAGCCTAGTATTTTGGTAATTTTCCCAGCTTATTTGATTTAGGTAACTCAGGAGAAAAAGAACCTAAAGAAGAAATGTAATAATCACTTACTTATACTTATCAAAATTCAGTCAGGGCTAGTTTTTTTTTTTTTTTTTTGGTTTGAGGCTTTTCTTATAAAAATAAATCTGGTAAGAACATCGTCTTTGTTTTCTATTTCTCTTTGTTAATAGACTAGACTTGAAATTTCTTTTCAGTCTTAAAAAAGGTGCTTCTGAGAGTTTCGACATTTGGCAGCTGGTAATAAGTGAGAAATGTCATTACATAAACCCCAGGTGGTATTTTTGGAGAAGTCGGTGTCAACGCGAGGCTGTAGCTACACTGTCCGACCGCCCCCAGCCCAGCTGCAGAGACATTTCTGTCTCTGGCAAGTAAAGCCCCCTCCCCCTGCCTGCTTTGACTGCCTCTCCTGAGTTCCCCTTTTTTAACCTTGAGTTTCAACTTGATGTGTTATCAAGAGGACTGGGCCATTGGATTCTACCTGTGAAGAACTCCAAAGATGGTAGCTGTAGAGAGATGCAGTTTTTTCTCTGATGATATCTGTGTTGACACTCATTGAACAAATATCATTTGAGAGCTTTTAGGTGCCAAGCACTGTGCCAGAAAATATAATAACAAAAATGAGCAAAAAACAGACATGATCCCTGCTTTCATGGTGCTTACAGGTGGGGAAAATGGACACTAATCAAATAGTCGCATAAACAAACATGAAATTGCAACCCGTCCAGCTATGCAGAAGAGGTGTGAGATGCTTTGAGAGCTTATACTGAGTTTGATATTGGGAGGTCAGGGAAGGCTCCCCTGAAAAAGCCACAGTTGAGCTTAGAGCTGAGGCATGAGTAGTAATCAGGTTAAGAAGGAATAGTGATCCAGGGCAGAGAGAACGACCTGTAGAAAGAGGGACAGGATGAGTAGACAGGACTCAGGATAAGGAAAGAATGAGAGAAGGTCAGTGTGAGTGGAGGGGACAGAGTGAGGAGGATCCCAGTGGAAGGTGAGGCAAGAGAGGAGAGTAAGAGCCAGATCATGGTAAGTTTTGTCTTTATTCTAAGAGTAATGGAAAGCCCTTGAAGGGCTCATGTTTAGATTTGCATTTCCCAAGTGCACTTTATGCTATCAAAAATTTGGTGTATATGATGACCAGATATTCTTGCTATGGTCCAAAGACATATTAGAACATTCACAAACTCCTACAGGATATTAATTTCTGTCCTACATTGTGCTCTGGAAAGAGTTTGGTCCGATGTCCCTCTTGGGTGTCCTACTACCATCTCGAAATTAACTCTTAGGCAGCACGTATCATGCTGTCTTTTCTTTTGTGTTGACTTGTCTTTCTCTGTCCAACTAGACTAGAAGTTCTTTGGAGGCAGTGGCCATGTCTTATTTACAAGTGTATCCCCGTGCCTTGCATGTTGCCTGTCACATTGTATGTACACGATAAGCATTTGTGAATGAATGAGTCTGAATGGGTTTAGTGTCCCCCCGAAGCACCTTATGAAGAATTAGGGACTAAGAGTCCCATTGGTAGTTCTGGGTAGCACAAAACTAAAATTAACATGAAGATTGTTATGCTCTTATTTCTAGCTTGCTTTCATTGACAGGACATATAGTGTTCTTTTACTTACTTTGCATAGGTTATTTTAGAATATAATAATTTTTTAGACAAACTTATTATTGGAATAATTTTAGATTTACAGAAAAGTTGTGAAGGTAGAACAGAGAGTTCCTGTACACGGTTCACCCAGTTTCCCTGAATGTTAGCTAACATCTTATACTACAATGGTACCTTTGTCAAAACAAAGAAACTGACATTCGTACATTATTATTAACCAGACACTAGACTGTTTGGCTCTCACCAGTTTGTCCATTAACGTCCTCTTTCTGTTCCAGGTTCCAATTCAGGGTGTCACATTGCATTTAGCTGTCTTGTCTTCCCAGTCTCCTTTGGTCTGTGACAGCTTCTCACTTAATCCTTGTTTTTCATGACTTAGGCAGTCTTGAGATATCCTGTAAAATGTCACCACTCTGGGTTTGACTGATGTTTTTCTCATGATTAGAGTCGGGTTATTAGTTTTTGGAAAGAAAACCGAAGAAGTGAAGTGCCCTTCTCATCACATCATATGAGGGGTGCATGAGCCCACATGACATCACTGACGATGTTATCCTACATCACTTGGTTAAAGTATCATTGACCAGGTTTCTACATGGTAAAGGTATTATTTTTCCAATTTCCTACTGTATTCTTTGGTAGTGAGTCACTAAGTTTAGCCCATCCCCAACAGAGATGAGGGAAGGGAGAAGCTCCACATCCTGGAGTGGAGAAAGTCTACACGCTTTATTTGGAATTTTCCCTTATACCAGTATGGACTCAAGTATGTTTATTTTATACTTTGAGTTATAATTTTACAGCATGTTGTTTATTTTGTTGATTAAATGGTTACGGCTTTGGCCATTGGGAGTACTTTCAGGTTAGTTCTTGGGTCCCTTTGACATGCTCCCATTGTTTTGTTTTTTTGAGCACTTCCTTATTTTCTGGAACTACAAGATGCTCCAGGCTCATCTAGTATTTCTATGGCTTAGCCCTAGAATCAGCCATTTCTCCAAGGAGTCCTGGTTCCTTTTATTGGAAAATAACATTTAAAAATCAAGATCTTGGTGTTGGGTCTGCTTATTGCTATTGGAGTCTCATGGATTCTAGTCCCTCAGCAGATGGAGCTAGGAAATACTATGTGTGTATATTGGCCATATACACACATTTCTATAATTGTTTCTGTATCTACCTATCTGTAAACATGAGTTTTTACTGTCTCTGACTTTAACCCAGTGCCACAGGATTCATTTGAGCCTTCCTTTCTTGCTTATCTGTAATTCTGTCACCCACAGTGAAAAACCTAGCTCCCACCATCCACCAGCCATTTCATTATTTGTTCAACCCTAGTGTAAATGTAAAGCAGTTTCAGAATTGTTAAGCCATTCCCTTGTGAGAAAGAAATTAACCAACTAGAGTGCTGTGTTTATGTATGATATCTTTTGTCTTTACTGTAATCATTTTTTATAAAAAAAGGGTTATAATGTAATTGAGAACACAGTCTCTAAAGCCAAATTGCCTGGGTTCAAATTCTGTCTCCACCATTTACTAGCTGAATAACCTCTCACTTTCCTTATGTATAAAATGGGAATAGTAATGGCATTAATTCATAGGAGTGTTTGAGAGCTAAATGGGTTTAATGAATATCAAGTGCGTAGAATAAATATTGCCTGGCATACAGTAAGCACTATCTAAGTCTTAGCTACTCTTGTTTGTTATTGTTGTTAGTTGTTGTTGAGTCAGTTCTGACTCATGGCGACCCCATGTGTGCGCAGTAGAACTGCTTCATTGGGTTTTCAAGGCTGTGACCTTTCAGAAGCAGACCACCAGGCCTGTTTTCAGAGGGACCTCTGGGTGGGTTCGAAGTACCAACCTTTTGTCTAGTAGTTGAACTCTTAACCATTTGGGCCACTGAGAGATGTACTATTATTGTTACAGGGCAGAAATAACATCTATTTTAATTGCTACCAGAACAGTACCAGGTATATTGGGGTACCATTTACTTTTGAATAGCAGCCTTACCTCTTTTTACTTAATTATCTTCGTATATCACTTTGGTGAAGGAATTTATATACAACTTCTTTTCTATGTTTTCTTCTATTCAGCCATTTATGTTACCTTTCTGTCTGGGGTTAATCTATCATTCATTTCTCCACCAGCGTCTTATGATTCAGAAAACATTCTATGACCTAAGTCCAAGATTTTAAACACATTAAACTGCTAGACTTTGGCCTCCTTGAGGTCATGGATCATGACCTTATCTATCTAACTTTGTGTGCCCAGCTTCTAGTGCATTACCAGAATAATGAATGAAGGGCTGAACCACAGTGATTGAGGAGTCCAGCCATCTAAGCCATGTATTCAGTTGCTGGTTTCTTATTTCTTCTGTAATTCAGCCTGGCTTCTCTGTGGTTACTACTGCCTGGAAAATGATAAATTTTCATAAACCTTGAAATAGAGCTTGGGGCTTCACTCAAAAGCATTTATGATAATGTTCTCCCTATTGTTGTTATTAATACTGTAAAGCAAAGTGGCCATGGTTTCTGCCCAGTGGTCGTCAGCATTTCTGGGCAGGATCATGTGTTACTGGCTTTTTAATTAGGCTTCAATGAACCCAGCTGTGACTGGGTCAGCAGAGTCTTATACTATTTTTCACATCTGGGGTTTGATAAAATACGTATTTCCCCCACCATTTTCCCTTTATGCTAAAAAATAGACCAAAAAAAAAAAAAAACAAAAACAAAAAAGCCACATAAACCAAAACCACGTACGCACCAGCCTAGGTGCTTCTTAAGGTGAGTTAAATTGGTAGATAGCTGCTGATTTTTTTCATGACTACTAAATTTTGAATTATTAATGTATAGCATTGAACCAAGAGCCAATGCGTAGTCCTTTGAGTTATTTTAAGTTGTTTTATAAATGCCCTGACCCTTAAAAATAGAGCAAGCAACACTTTAGTTAACAATTCCTAACCAAGCTTCAAGTGCCTTCTTCTTCCTTATTTTAATTATCTTTAAGGTACTGTAGGGAGCCCTGGTGGCATAGTGGTTAAAGTGATTGACTGTTAACCAAAAGATCGGCAGTTTGAAACCACCAGCCACTCCGCGGAAGAGAGATGTGGCAATCTGCTTCTGTAAAGATTCACAGCGTTGGAAACTGTATGGGGTCACTATGAGTTGGAATTGACTTGACCACAGTGGGTTTGGTTTTGGGGTTTTTTAAAGGCATTGTAGATTTCAGGATTAGTGTTTGGAATTGCAGCCAAATCTGAGGTAAGATGGTTAAATCCATGTGACCCAAAATGAATTGGGAAATCCTTCACCAAAACCCGTTGCCAACGAGTCAGTTCCGACTCGTAGTGACCCTAGGTGATAAAACCGGTTAACATGCTCAGCTGCTAACCAAAATGTTAGTGGTTCAAGTCCACCCAGAGGCCCCTCGGAAGAAAGGCCTGGTGATCTACTTCTGAAAAATCGGTTGTTGAAAACCCTATGGAGCACAGTTCTACTCTGATACACATGGGATCACTGTGAGTCAGAGTCGACTCCGTGGCAACTGATTGGAAAGTGAATCAGAAGTCAATTAGCTACCTGGAAAACCTGTAAAGAGTAAACAGCTGCTCTGGCTAACTAAAGTCAGTAAGCAGACAATTAAAGCAGCTTATATTATTTATTTATTTTAATATTATTTAGCAATGACCAATGAGTTATTTTATGGAGGCAGTGGTGGTTGAGTGGTAGAGCTCTTGCCTTCCATGTGGGAGACGTGGTTTGGATTATTGGACAATGCATTGCGTGTGCAGCCACCACCTGTCTGTCAGTGGAGGCTTGTGTATTGCTATCATGACGACCAGTTTTCAGCAGAGCTTCCAGACTGAAATAGAATAGGAAGAAAGGCCTGACAATCTACTTCTAAAAATCAGCCAGTAAAAACCCTGTGGATCACAATGGTCTGATCTGCAACCAATCATGGGGATGGTATACGATGGGGCAGCATTTTGTTCCATTGTGCACGGGGTGGACAATAGCAATGAATTACTTTAATCCTTTTCCTGAGGTTTCATTTCTTGCCCACCTACAGAGACACTTGCCCAGTCTCTTCAGCAGAATCTGTTTTTGGAATTAACTTCTACCCAACTCAGGCCTGGATTGCTCTTGCCTTGCAAAGATTGTTGTTGTTAGATGCCACCGAGTTGGCTCCAACTCAGAGTGACCCGATGCACAACAGAACGAAACACTGCCTGGGCCTGCACCATCCTCATAATTGTCGCTATGCTTGAGCCCATTGTTGCAGCTACCATGTCAATCCATCTCGTTGAGGGTCTTCCTCTTTTTCGCTGACTGTCTGCTTTACCAGGCATGATGTCCTTCTCTAGGGACTGATCCCTCCTGATAATATATCCAAAGTATGTGAGATGTAGTCCCACATCCTTGCTTTTAAAGAGCATTCTTGTTGTACTTCTTCCAAGACAGATTTGTTTGTTCTTTTGGCAGTCCCTGGTATATTCAATATTCTTCGCTGACACCACAATTCAAAGGTGTCGGTTCTTCTTTGGTCTTCCTTCTTCATTGTCCAGCTTTCACATGCATATGGCAAAGTAGATGGTTTATTTCTATGAGATGCACCAACTCTTAGGTTTCCAGTTCTTTTAAAAAAAGTGAATCCCAAACACTTTCTTGTGCTTCTTTTTCCCAAGTTTGATTCTTACCCTCTCTTGTTACAGGGTAGAGGGCTGTGAGATTCCCGCCCCACCCCCCGCCCAGGATAGCGGTACTTTCGGTGGTTTTAATTTGAGGAGAAATAAGAAGGGGCCAAGAATAGGTAGCATTCATTACTTGTTAACACCCAGATCTCCCACTGCCTGGAAAACAGATTGAGCTGAGCACCCCAGCTGACGTCGAGGTGTTGGAGGCCACAGGACTTGTACACAGCTGTGCCACCGCAGTGGTTAACCTACCTCAGGGGAATTGGTGTGTGGTGGGCAGCATTAGTTACCAGGGGAAATGACATGGCCATTTCTAGGGGAATTTGCTGTAAAATAGAGCTATGTATATAATACCATTTATTGAGTTGTTCAACACACTTCATAGAACCAGAAACCATCCTGTCAAGTAGCAGGTGTCTTCATATTTCACCAGGAGGAAAATAAGTGAAGTTTGCTTTACACCTCACAGTTGTTCATAGAGTGGT
Organism: Elephas maximus indicus; assembly: GCF_024166365.1. Taxonomy (NCBI): domain Eukaryota; kingdom Metazoa; phylum Chordata; class Mammalia; order Proboscidea; family Elephantidae; genus Elephas; species Elephas maximus. The sequence continues at coordinate 171,546,174 of NC_064819.1, read as the reverse complement.
GGTGTCTAGGAAGAAGGCATGGCTCCATGACCAAAAGAGTTTGTGCCTTCTAGACCTGGCTTACTCCCTGGATCATCTTTGTGGCTGGTTATAAACTAGCCAACCTGCCCACTTAACTAAAGAGATTGTACAGGGGTGGCCAACACCAGTAGCCCATTTAGGTGAGGGTCCAGAACCTCTTCTTATCATCTGGACTCAGATTTCAGACTTTTCTCTGGCTTCATTGTCTGTCTTTAGGCTCCTTGGACACCCCTCGTCCCACCCCTGGCACTTTGTGCTTCATCAGGGTTACCAGGCTGACTGTAGTGGCTTCTGCTGCCAGAAGGAGGAAGGGAAAAGTGATCCTGTCCTATTCCTGCCTTAATTAAACAGTATTTTATGGGAAGAGTTCTTTCGTTCCGGTTCATTACTCGATCATAGGTAAATTGTGTGAGTTTTATTTTGACAGAATGGTAATATTACAGTGTAAATTAAACAAAACAAAATAACCAGTTGCCAACAAGTCAATTTTGACTCATGATGATCCCATGTGTGCAGAGTAGAACTGTTGCATAGTGTTGTCAATGGCTGATTTTTTGGAAGTAGGTCTCCAGGCCTTTCTTCCAAGTGCCTCTGGGTAGACTTGAACCCTCAATATTTTAGTTAGCAGCCAAGCACTAACCGTTTGTACCACCCAAGGACTCTACAGTATAAATTAGAAGTGATCAATTCATGGAGCAGTGTGCTGGGATTTACAGTTTATCAGCTTGGAGGAAAGAACAGGCTAGTCTGTCTCCTTGGCCAGATGGTGGTTAATCAGCCCAGTCCTGGCCAGACTCAGGCAACAGGGCAATATAGCCAGGACAGGACAGAGGAATCCCAACCCACAGTAGGGTATTATAAACCTCTAGTCATTGTCTTCCAGGGATCTGCATCTCCTTTGCTTTCTGCACTTAAGAGTATAAGAGGCAGGAGGCATGCTATGATCTGAGTTCAAATTCAGTGTCTACCCTGATCAAGTTTTCTAACTCCTTGTGTCTTAGTTTTTCATCTGTAAAATGGGAATTAAAAACAACTAATTTGCAGAGTTGTAAAGATTAGAAATAACTATGCACAATACATGGCTCCTGATAGCTGTAATAAAAAAACCCATAGAGTCAATTCTGATACACAGCAACCCTAAAGGGCAGAGTAGAGCTGCCCCATAGAGTTTCCAAGGAGTGGCTGGTAGGATTCGAACTGCAAACCTTTTGGTTAGCAGCTGGGCTCTTAACGACTGCACCACCAGGACTCTGATAGCTATAATAGCTATCATTAAGTAAAATTGATTTTATGATTTATACATGGTTTTATATCCTGCTTTTTTCACTTCATGTTAAATGAAAAAAGATTAAGTTTCTTGTTTTCAAGTAACAAGAAGTTCCTGAAAAATTTCTCTTTGATGGACCTATGCCTAATGTGTGTGTTTACCCAACACGGTAGCAAATTCCTAGGAAAGTGCGAAAGTTCTTTGTTAAATAAAAAGTTCAGTTTTACAATCAAAATTAAGCACAAAATCAAAGAGCGTCTGTTTGGTGACCAGTAAGGCCAGGGGAATGGTGTGTTAACTTGACTATTCACACAGTATATTTTTACAAATTTTGTTTTGTATTATTATTTCAAACATATGCAAAAATAGAGAGGATACCATACTGAGCTCCTGGGCTTACCTTTCTTCCAGCTTCAACAATTGTGAACACATGGCCCATCTTGGTTTTCCTGTCCCACCCCTCCACCCCACTTATTTCACCACCACCCACCAACTTCCCACATTATTTTGACATAAATCCCAGATACAGTTTAGTTTCACACATGGTGAAGATGTGTCGCTCTCTGGTGTGTGGTTCACACTCACTGGTGCTGTGAGAACAAACCAAGGCTTTAGTAGCAGACACACAGGTGTTCAAATCTAAGCATGACCACGGATTAGCTATGATTTAGGAGAAGCTGGGCCTCAGTTACCATAGCTGTAAAATGGAGTTATTGTCAGAATTAAGGGAGAGGATGTTCCCCTAAATAGGTAGGTGCCTGATAAGTATTATATCCCTCCCCTCACTTCCAACCTTGTTCCCTGTTCTTGAGAGCTCCTCCCTAGGACTGACCTTGACTTTTGCTCATTGAAGTCCCTGGGGCTCCGCTCTTGTGATCCTTGTCCCTCACAGAAGTTTCCTTCTCTCCAACTCCTTCTACGGAGGATTTGAACACTTCTGTTCCTGAGGTCCGGGAGCCCTGGTGGCACCGTGGTTAAGCACTGGGCTGAAAATTGAAAGGCTTGTGGTTCAAACCCACCAGCCACTTCTAGGGAGATAGATGTGGCCGTTTACTTCTGTAAAGGTTACGGCCTCAAAAACCCTATGAGGCAGTTCTGTTCTGTCTTACAGGGCCACTATGAGTTTAAGTAGACTCAAGGGCAATGTGTTTGGTTTTTTTGGAATTCCTGAGTCTGGAGCATTGGTGGTGCAGTGGTTAAGCCCTTGGCTGCTAACCAAAAGGTAGGCAGTTTGAATCTGTGAGCTGCTTCGTGGGAGAAAGATGTGTCAGTTGGCTTCTGCAAAGAGTACGGCCTAGGAAATCCTATGGGGTAGTTCTATGACGTCCTATAAGGTCACTTTGAGTCAGAATCGGTAATGGATTTTCTTTCTTTCTTTTTTTTTTAATATTCATTCCTGAGCCCAGATGGTACAGCGATTAAGTGCTCGGCTACTAACCAAAAGGTCAGTGGTTTGACCCCACCAGCCACTCCTCAGGAGAACGATGTGGCAGTCTGCTTCTATAAAGATTTACAGCCTTGGAAACCCTAGGGGGCCGTTCTACTCTGCCTTATTGAGTCGCTATAGCAGCAGGTTTATTCCTGAGCCAAGTTTGACAGGGCAGGAACTTAATATCACCTCTGCCACTGAGTGAGTGAGGCCTAGAATTACTCTTATTGACAAAGATCTGGTGTGTGGGGTCCAAATGAGAACCCTGGATCCTTGTGTAGCCTTGTGTAGCCTTCACCCTCTCTCCTTCCTCACCAAATTGAACTAGTCTGGGTGTCTGTGATAGTTTACCACCCTGTCCTCCATTTCTCCATTTTTCTATTGAGTCTGGAGTTGGGCCTCCTGTTGTTGGAGGGCTTTGACACTCATCCTGGCTCCTATGTATGTATGTAGTCAGAATCATCTTTATTAAGTCATTATCTACTGGGGGGAGCGACATCCCCTGCAGTCTCTCCATGGGTGCTGGGGTGAGGGTATGAACTAAAGGGTGAGTGGAGCCCAAACTGGGAGTCTTTGGCCCAGTGAAATGGGGTTACAGCACTAATACTTCTCTTAGGGAAGGCTAATACTCTAGGGAGGGGTAGGCACTTCGGGGGCCCTAGGGCATGATCACACTTGGTATGGAGGCGGGCCAAAGATCCGTGCCATTTGACTGGGCGTGGCCAGGCCTAGGGTATGACAAGCACTTTGGGGAGTGGTGAGGTTGGACAGGTTGAGCGTTGACGGCCCAGGAGCCTTTGGCTCGGGTGCCTAGTTCTTTCTGTACTCCTTCTCCACAAGTTTGGCTCTTGCTCTGTAGATACGGTAAAGGGGTAGGGCTACACTGTTTAGTATTACATTTCCCGTTTAACTTCAGCTGTTAAGACAGCTGTAACCTCCGTGGTCCAGTCTCCAAGTGCTGCATTTAAAGAAGCACCACACAAACAGGAGTTCCAATTCTAATCTTTCTTTCAGACTCTTGCTGACATTTAAGAGTTTTCCAGTACATAGTTCACAGCAATTCTTTTTTACATTCTCTGCTTTCTTCTCTAGTGCTCCTGAATTTTAAGGAGCCTCTTACTCTCCTTTCCCCCCTGCCCAAAACTCTCTATCTCACTTACTTAGTACCTGATGTCCTGTGCTTTGATCACCTCTTCTGTCTGCCTTATAGCCCCTAGCTTGTGCCTCCCAATTTGTTACAAATGCTTGCACAGCCTCCAACCAGTTTAGTTCTTCTTCTCTGTTTTTCCCTAGGGAACATGGTTGCGTGCCTTTTGCCTTTCTTTCCTTAGAAAATGAGGAAGGAGGAAGAAGCCAAACAAGAAATGCTTTAATGCTCTGTTAGCAGGGGAAGGAGAAGACCTTTATTTTTTCTCATCACACGACTATGACCAATAGCCTGGATTCCTAGTAACCCCCACCCGGTTTGTGAACTTGCAGAATGTGGCACTTTCGTTTGCCAACTGCTCTCTCAAGGTAATAACTGCAGTGACTTTCTGCCAGGGTCCAGCCCCAGTGCTTATATTGCTGTGTCCTAGTGTGGCTTTTGCCTGTGCCAACCCAATTACAACAAGGACTTATCCTGAACCTCCCTGGAAAAATTTAAGGAGCACTAGGTCCTGCCCTCTGGAGCTCACCTCTCTAGAGTTTCGATATCTGGGCTTCTGCCCTGTTCTTTGTAACTAATTCCCTGTCTTTGGGACCAGCTTGTACCACATTCCCTCGTTCTGTCTGCGAGGTCCTGGTATCCTGTTGCGGAATCCCAGTGGAGTAACCAAGGCTTGGCTACCTGCTTCCTTGAGCCTGTTGGCCTGGATTTTCAAGACTCTTGGATTCCTTGTTGCTGGGCTCCTCCCTCCGGATGGGACACACCCTAAGATTTCCTGTAGTACTTCTCATGCGGACATCTTGGCCTACGCTAGGATGCTGTTTTCTGCTTTTTGGGATGAATGATGCTCCGGCACCTTCAGTTGCCCTTCAGTGTATTGCCCACCGTGGTGCTCATTCCCTCTTGGTTTGGCCCTCCCTACTCCAGAGACTGGGCCATTTTCATTCATGTGGTTACTTTTTTTTTTTTAAATTGGTGTTAATAGCTACCATTTCTAAGTTGCCTACTTTGTGCCAGGTACTTCCCTCACCTTATCTCATTTATTCCTCACAAAACCCCTAAGGAGCAGGTATTAGCATGAACATTTTACAGATAAGGAAAGTGAGGTTCAGAGAAGTTTAGTAAATTGTCCAAAGTGTGTCCCTAAGTAGTAGCAGACTGGAATTCTAGCTAAAAAACATAAGGAATGTCTAGGAGATTAAGAAAATACAGATTGTTGAATCTTATCAAAAAATACTCTAATTTGTAGGTTTGGTGTGGGCACCTGTGAGAGCCGGGACTCGACAGGACTCCCTTGTTTTCACAGGTCTTGCGAGCTTTCTGCCTTTGATGGGGTGCAGTCACCACTTTTCTATCACTATTTAGTGGAAAATATTCGAGTTTTCCCTGACAGGTTTCCGCCTTAAAGAGATTCCAGCTTTCACAAGTTTTACTGTATATTTTTAATAAGTGCCCGTTTGTTGAATCAAGTGGTCTGTGGACTGTCCTTTGGGAACTAAGTGATATATCATTCTTTTCTGAGATAAAGCTAATTATAGCCTTTGTGAGTCTTATTTCTCTTATTACATGGTGCAGCCCATTTAGGAATGCCCAGTCGTGTGTAATACATGTGAGGCATGTTTCAACTCTGTCTTCAGAGACACCCATGGGACACGTCTGTGTAGTCAGTCCATGTGGAGGTTGCAGGCTCAGAAGGCATATCTTAAAATTTGGGGACCAGGTGAGGAAACCTCTTCTGTGAAACAGAAGCTGGAACGGATCCACAGGAAATGAAGGAAATTGCCCTAAGAGATGGTTTGTTAAAATGCTGCCAGTGATCCTAGGATATCATAAGCAAATGTGACTGGAATGTACCGTGTTAAGAAAGCAATGAAATATTCAGCTGCATTTCAATTCAAGGTAATTGTTGGACTGCAATAATAGAAGGGTGTGTTCTGTGTGATGTTACTGTTTTAGTTGTGGAGTCAGCTCCGAGCTATGCCGACCTTACGTAGAATAGAAGGAAACATTCCCCCGTCCCGTGCCATCTTCATGATTGCTAGTATGTTTGAGTCCATTTTTGTAGCTATTGTGTCAATCCATTTAATTGAGACTTTCCCTTATTTTCGCTGACCCTCTACTTTACCAACCATAATATCCTTTTCTAGAGATTAGTCTTTCCTGATAACAAGTAAGAAAATCAAAGTCTTGCCATCCTTGCTTCTAAGGAGCATTCTGGTTGTATTTCCTCTAAGGCTGATTTTTTCATTTTGGGGGCAGTCTGCAGTGTATATATGTATATACACATAGTGCTTTACGTGCAAGTTTACAGCTCAAGTTAATTTCTCACACAAAAGTTAATACACACATTGTTGTGTGACCCTAGTTGCAATCCTCACAATGTAACAGCACACTTCACCTTTCCACCCCGCTTTTCCCGTATCCACTCAACCAGCTCCTATACCTTTCTGGCCTCCCATCCTGCCTCCAGACAGGAGCTGCCCATTTAGTCTCATGTATCTACTTGAACTAAGAAGCACACTCCTCACGAATATTATTTTATGTTTTATAGTCCAGTCTAATCTTTGTCTGAAGAGTTGGCTTCTAGAATGGTCTCGATTCTGGGTTAACAGAAAGTCCAGGGGCCATGTCTTCTGGGGTTCCTCCAGTCTCAGTCAGATCATTAACTCTGGTCTTTTTACGTGAATTTGAATTCTGCACCATACTTTTCTCCTGCTCTGTCAGGGACTCTCTGTTATGTTCCCTGTCAGGGTGGTCATTGGTGGTAGCTGTTTTGGGCACCATTTAGTTCTTCTCGTCTCAGGTTGATGGAGTCCGGTTTATGTGGCCCTTTTATCTCTTGGCTTATATGTTCCTTGTGTCTTTTGTGTTCTTCATTCTCCTTTGCTCCAGATAAGTTGGGTGCGGTACGTATATTTAACATTCTTCGCCGACCCCATAGTTCAAATGGATCAATTTTATCTTCCTTTTTTACTATCCAACTTCTGTGTGCATATGAGGTGATTGAAAAGACCATGGGTTGGCTCATACATACCTTAGTCATCAAAGTGACATCTTTGCTTTCTAAAACTTTAAAAAGGTATTTTGCAGCAGATTTCCCCAATGCAATAAGTTGTTTGATTTCTTGACTGCTGCTTCCATGAACTTTGATTGGTGAGACTCAAGTAGAATGAAATTGTTGACAATTTCAATTTTCTTCTCCATTTATAATGATGTTTTTTATTGGTCCAGTTATGAGGATTTTTGTTTTCTTCATGTTCAGATGTAATCCATACTAAAGGCTACAGTCTTTGATTTTCATCAGTAAGTGCTTCAAGTCATCTTCATTTTTGGCAAGCAAGGTTGTGTCATGTGAATATGGCAGGTTGTTAATGAGTTTTCCTCCAATCCTGATGCCACATTCTTCTTCATTCAGTCCAGTTTCTCAGATTATTTGTTCAGCGTACAGACTGAATAAATATGGTAAAAGGATACAACTCTGTGTTCTGTATAAAAAAAAAAAAAAAAATGAAAAGGTGAGCCAAGAAATAAGAAGTGTCTCCAGATGAGAGTGTGTTCTATTTCTGAGCAACCAGCCTCAGTTCTTGGTATAGAAATCTTCCTGGGAGGAGACGGGCACTCTGAGTATTTCAGCAGGATCTATTCCTTAACAACAGCCAGCTTTCTCTGATCTAATGTTGAGCTCAGTAAGAAATTGATCCTTAGTGAGTCTCCTGGATGGCCTAACTCCACCAGGAAAGGGGAACCTCCGCAAACAAGTGAAGTCAGTTCTCAAAAAAGTCCAGTTCCTTTATTCATTTGTGTTCTGCTTTATCAGTTGTTCTCTGATGGGTTTGAAGAGCATGAGTCTATTGCCTAGAGTGTGATCCCCATTGACTCAACTGATTGAAGTCGAGTATCTGAAGACTAGAATATGAACTTAAAGTGACCTCCTTCCAGTACTGATGCTTGTGAAATCCAATCTAGAACTACCTACCAGACTTTCTTAGCTCATTTGTCCAGGCTTGCAGCAAGGGGCTCCTGGGCCTCTAGTGCCAGGTGACCCTATTTTTTGGACACTATGCAGATTGGAGACTTCATTTTCTCTTAAGGAACAGATTTTTAAAATGTCTGCTTTTCACATGAACCAAATACAAAATATGGTACAAATATGTAGTTGAATTAAAAAAAAAAAAGATAGCTTTGTGTATCCCAGAAGTGGGTGGATAGTTTGAATAATCAAAGCTTGGGGGCAAAGCGGAAGTGAATGGCTCCCTAGTGAGTCAGTGGCAAAAGTGGGGTTAGAATGCCTGTGTTTCTGACTCCTCATCCTGTGCTTAGTTCTATTAAATCTCAAATATTCCAGGCAGTGTCTGTCTATATTTCCCCCCCATTTTGTTCCTCAAGACGGTGTCTTCTTACTGCATCGGTTTGGGTTAGTATATTCATTCCTTTGTGTTAGAGGCCTTGGGGTTTTATTTTGCCTACGGTAAAGAAGAACTTGCATGCTGTGCTTGTCAGGATCATAGCTAGAGAGATACAGATCTCACTGGGGCAGCTCTAGCAATGGACAGAGTGAACGATTCCCCTCCACCAAAAAGATGTTGTTCATGGGCTTTGCTTGAGGCTGATTCTTTACAGAATGGTAGGTAACTTGTGCCAGCAGAAAACCCAGCAACGGCCCAATGCCATTGTCCATTACCAGCTACAGAGAACTGCTGGTGAAGCTTATGAGGGAAGATTGTATGAAAGATGGGGAATTTGAAGACCAGGCTGAGTACAGAAAGTACATCTTATGACTGAGGCTGAGGACACACATTCGGCAAAAGGGGAAAAAAAAGCCTCTGTAGTTTCTTAATATAACATCTTTGACAAATACATACAAGTTACTCAGAATTAATTCAACAATTATTTTACAGAACTTCTTGTGTCCTGAAAAGTTGTGTATCAAATACTTCAAACTAGCCTTCCTACAATGTCTCTGCCCTGCTAATTTGCAGCGAACCCTCACTGAGAGCACAGACTTCATCCCACTCCTCTTTCTTTGTGTGCTATTACAGCTAACCCAGGGTCCTACCCACTTAGGAGCTGATTGATCTTCAAGGAAAGGTCAGCAAAGCCAAGGCTAACTTTTGGCCCATTCTCTGAGTGATCAGCTTTTGACGTTATACATTACCCATTGATGAAGCTTTCTGGCTTACACTACAAACTTCCTAGAAATGCTACACCAAATACAGGCTCTTCATCTTAGAATTTATCCCAAAATCTAAAACTCTCTGGCCAAAGCAGATAGCATTTACTGGAAGAGCAGTGAATTCTGGGATTCCAGGGATTGCTTTGAAGTTTCCTGCAAAGCAAAGGACATCCTTTTATATTTCATGCAGGCTTCTACCAAGCAATTGCAGGTTTTGAAAACAAAAGGCTGTTGCTAATAAGAAATCTCGCGGCCATGAAGTTGAAAGGTTGCCTGTCTGGCCTGAAAACATTTCGTCTGTGCATAATACTTGGGGGAGGAAGAAGGGGAGGTGGTCGGTGAGGAATAAACACAGCTGGTTTCAATATCAGAAGCAGAGATAGGCGTTTTACTCTTTCTTGTGGTACCTGCTTCACGAATCAGATCAAACGTGTAAAGAACGTCAGCAAGCGCGTGAGCAATTGTGCGTCCGCAGCGCGGGCCGGGAAGGCCAAATGGACTGGACCGCTGCCCTGACTTTGGCTGCTTCCCTTCCACACGGGGCTGTGGTAATATTGTCCTCTCCCCAGCCCCCGTGTCAGCAGTCTTGGTTTTCACTAATTGTGAAAGTTCCTCTTTTTTTTTTTTGCAAAAGGATCTACGTCTTCCTTGCCTTGTAAAAATCATCCCGAATTTCAGCTGAAACTTAAAAAACCCCCCAACCACAAGCAGCAGCCTTTCTGATCTAAGTTATGGGAAAGTGGATTTGTATTTTCTAAGTAAAGAAATAAAAGCCTTCCTGAAGTATTAATAATTCTAGTAAAAATAATGTATGACTTGGACCTGATTTCATAAGAGGAGGCAGTCAAAGTACTTATTCATATCTGCTCAGAAAGCATCACTTTCAGTTTTTATGAAAAGTAAAAACAAATTGGGAATTGGAATTGCAATCAGTTTTAATGCAGTGATCCCCACATAAAGTTTGAGAAGGGGTTAAAAAAAAAATTTGAACTAGAAGAGTCTCATCAAATTTACTAAAGAGTGAGAATTTGGTATTTATAGTTGAATACAGTAAATTTTAGGAGAAATTCACATGCTCATTACAGGACAATTTCTTAATCTTTAGGATTCCTTCAGTGTTCTCATTCTCACAGATTTTTCTAATTAAAAATTGTCTATATCATCTGTCTAGAAACCCTGGTGGTGTAACCAGGGTTTACTACTAACCAAATTACTAACCAAAAGGTCAGTAATTCAAATCCACCAGGTGCTCCTTGGAAACTCCATAGGGCAGTTCCACTCCATCCTATAGGGTCGCTATGAGTTGAAATCTGCTCGATGGCAATGGGTTTGGTTTTATCATCTATCTGCCTATCATCTATCTACCATCTATCTATCCTCAGTGCTTGAGGCTCTGATCACTTAAAGAAGGGAGATGACCATGCCACTCCTAGTTCCCAGATCTCATTTGTTATCTTCATTTTAACAACCCAATGTCTCCTAAGTATATCTATTCAGAGCATAGACCTCTTTCCTGAGTTTTAGACTTGAACATGCAACAGGAGCCTCAAACTCAAAATATTCAAATCTCAACTCATCATCCAACCTACCTCCTCCAAACTGCGCCCCCTGGATTCCCTTTCCAGCACCCAAAAACCTAGGAGTCATTCTAGACACAGTTCCTCCTCCATCATAAATGAGGCTCCCACCTCTCTTGTTTTCTCTATCCCCGTGGACACCATCATAGTGTAGGCCCTTGTTGTTCTTCCCTGAATTTGGGCAATGGCCTTCTACTTGGTCTCCTGCCTTCAGTCTGGTCTTCCTCTAATCTATCCTGTTCTCTTTAACTGCTTAAAAACACATTTCAGATTAAGTGACTCTGTTGTCTCCCCTCCCCCCACTTTCTGTGGCTCCCCAGGAGTAAGAAATGGGATTTAAATTCCTTAGCATGGTGTTGAAGGATCCCTATGACCTGGCCTCCTGCTCTACCTTCAGCATCCTGAAATTTCTGTTGTTTCCTGAGTGCTTCAAATTACTTCACACCTCTGAGCCTTTCCATTGATTGTTCCATCGTCTTAGAATTGTATTTTGTAACACAATGTGTATTTCCTCCTTTTTTTCTGATGAATTTCTTTCTAACCAAAAAGTTGGCAGTTTGAATCCACCAGGTGCTCCTTGGAAACTCTGTGGGGCAGTGTACTCTGTCCTGAGGGTTGCTATGAGTCAGAATCAACTCGACAGCAACGAGTTGGTTTTTTTTTTTTTTGGTTCATGTCACGGAGCCCTGGTAGCACAGTGGTGAAGAGCTCAGCTGCTAACCAAAAGGTTGGCAGTTTGAATCCACCAGCTGCCTCTTGGAAACCCCATGGGGCAGTTCTGCTGTGTCCTATAGGGTCGCTTTGAGTCGGAATTGAATCTATGGCAATGGGTTTGGCTCATATCACAATAAGATAGTTGTCAAGGATTTGCGGTCTTCTCAATGTATTGACAGTTTCTAGGTATTGAAACTGTGATGCTCAGGTAAAGACCAGTTTGCCAGCAGTGGTTCAGCAGACCATCCTCAAACAGCTACACTTGCAATGTGGAGTTATTTGCACTAAGAAGGATTTTTGGTTCCTGTGTACAGTGAGATTCATGCTAGTTTTCATCTTACAAGAGTTGAGCTTTACTGGTTCAAATGCTTTTACTGTTTCAAGTAGGGAACCTGTTCCTTTGGGAGTTATTTGTTATACATGATCTAGGGCTTCAAAGACTTTTTCAGATTTTTTCATCTGATGGTGACCCACCAAATGGGTCAGAAATCCACATACACCACTCACTGTCAGAAAGCCACATGCATAGCCTGTCATCCATCCTCTCTCCTCATTTCAGCTGGGAACCAGGGGTAAATTCATCCTCTTATTCAGACCACTGGTCCCCAGCTGTTATGGATGAAAGGATATGGCTGGATCAGTTCCATGTCTGTCTATGACCCAGGAAAAGCTGACACTGAGCAAAGGCAGGCAACCTGTGCCCATTGTTACTGAGTCAATTCCTATAGGACGGAGTAGACTGCTCCACAGAGTTTCTAATGAGTGGCTGGTGAATTCTAGCTGCCGACCTTTTGGTTAGCAGCTGAGCTCTTAACCACTGTGCCACCAGGGCTCCAGGTGACCTACATAGGGACCAGATTTAAGCATCAAGGCCCAGTACCACCATGCCTTAACCGAGGGAACCAGATGACCACAGACTCTGTACGGTCTGGGTAAAAAGTGGAAGGAGAAAAGGACAGGTTAATCAGTTTCCTTCTAGAATATGAACTCGGTCCTTTATGAAAGATTTTAAGAACTACTCTTGAAATTTTTGACAGACTGTGGCAGAAGTCACATTTGACCACCTCCAGACTTGAGGCTGTTATTTTTTTGAAAGTCTATTTTAACCAAAGGAAATCCTGTTTCACCAGCAGTGCTGGCAACAGCCCTGAGATGCGCAGTCGTCTCAGGAGTGTTGTGAGGATACGGGTTCTCTTTAATCTCAGAATAAAAATATTTGATGTTTACAAGGTGTATTAGTGTAATTGGAATGTGTCTGCCTGTCTGCCGGCCTTCCTTCCATGGTGGGACCTCATAATTAAAGAGCATCGTGTTCATGTGGCTGCCTGCTTATCCTTTCATAGCCTCTTGTTAGCAGTCACGGGCAAGACCGTTACCCTAGGCTCTTGGAGAGCTCAAGCCCCGCAGAGACAGCTGCAGTCAGAACAAAAGGGAGGCTAGACTCCACTTGCAGTACTTCAGCGATCAGTAGGGCCTAGTAGGAAAGGAAAAAAGTACAATTCAGTGTGTAGGAGATGCCTGGCATCCCAGAGAAACCGCAGATGTGGGCTGTGGAATTGTCTCCTTTAAAAAAAAAAACATAGGCATGGCCAAGAAATCATTTCCTTTTTTAAAAAGTGTTGTTGTTGTTAGTTGCTGTCAAGTCTGCTTCGACTCATAGCGACTCCATGTACAACAAAACGAAACATTGCCTGGTCTTGCGCCATCTTCATGATCTTGGCATGTTCGAGTAGTTCTTCTAACCTAGATTTTTTTAGGGCTCATCCTTCAGCACTTTACTGGACAATATTCTGTTGTGATCCAGAGGGTTTTCACTGGCCAATGTTGGAAGTAAATCACTTTCTTCTTAGTCTGCCTTAATCTGGAATCTTTGCTGAAACCTGTCTACCATGGGTGACCCTGCTGCTATTTTAAATATTGGTGGCATCACTTTCAGCATTACAGCAACACACCAGCCACCACGGTACCACAAACTGACAGCTGAGAGGTGATTTCTTTCAGTAGGAGGTCAGAAAAAGAAATACCCATCCTTACCTTTTTGTGTGTATCTAATTTGATATTATGTGTTAAAACTGAATTCCTAAAGCCTTCTGGTTTCATTGGAAACCCTCATGGCATAGTGGTTAAGGGCTAAGGCTGCTCACCAAAAGCTAGGCAGTTTAAATCCACCAGACTCTGCTTGGAAACTCTGTGGGGCAGTTCTAACTCTGTCCTATATGGTCACTATGAGTCGGAATTGACTAGACGGCAATGGGTTTGGTTTGGTTTTTTTCTGGCTTTATTAGTCAGAACTTCAGTCAGTCACATTAGCATTAATAACGCATTTCCCGAGCTCGATTCTATCTTTGTTCCTAATCTCTCCTACAACCCAGAACCTCCAACAGTGCTTGGCAAATAGTAGATACTCAATAAGCATGTATTAAATGCATGAATGAATCTCCCTGCAAAGTTCCTCTCCTCCCCATTTGGTTTGGAAGTCCCCAGGACAGTGTCTGCCATGTGCTCAAGTCAGTCTGTCAACCATGGCCACCGTGTGACCTCTTGCCTGTTCTTGTTCTCCTACCCTGTAGCTTGAGGGTGCCCCAAGGCTGGTGCTTCTACTGATCACCTTGAGAATGCCAGCGTCTCAGCTTTCTCATGATGCTTCCTGTCTGTTTCACTATGCCCTGGCCCCCTGGAGCTGTACTGCCTCTAGTTTCACTGGGCCTCTCAGTGTTTTCACCCGTGCCTTTGATTGTTCTCATAGGAGCCCAAGCAGTCTGTGGAGTGGGGCAGGGAGAAGTCTTTAAACTTTTCACTTCCATGTCCTTGATGCTTCCATTCAGGAGTGGATTAACCAGTAAGCGAGGTATACATAGAAAGCGAGGCACACACAAGCTTAATTGTGTTTACTTATTTATCTGTAGTATACAATTTCACCTATCTCAGGTGAAATTGTACACTACAGATTAGCAAGTAAACACAAGTAAGCCCATACATACCTTGCTAATTGAGGAATCTGTCCCTGCCTCAAGATTTAAGGGTCCCTGGCACAAAAAACCTCTCTTTCTTGAGCCAGAAACTAAAAATATCCTTATCTTAGTGTTTCTGAGCTGTGGTTCTATATCAGGCCCTCTGGAGGGCTTTAGAAAAATATGTATGTCTGAGGCCCACCCTCAGCTATTTTGACTCAGTGGATATGACATGAATTCTTGTCATTTGTCTTTTGACACGGCTCACAGAGGTTCCTAGGTACATGCAGTGTTGTGAAACACACTGCCTTGGGTCATCAACTCCTCTAAATGGACACCTGGCGGGATCATCAGTTTGGTCTCAGCCAGGCTACTCTGGTACAAAATACCATATTTTAGGCAGACAAGGTTGATGCCTTTTAACTTACTTGAACAGCACCATATTTGGATAAGAAAACAATTTATTATTTTTTGTTTCTACCTGAGGGTAGAAGTTATAGTGGAAATAGTAAGCCCTTATCCCTGAAAGCACTCCAGGAGAGGTTGAGTGACCATCCCTGTGAGATGCTGCAAAAGGCATACAGTTGGACTGGCTCTAAGATACTATGATTTAATTAACTAATAACACACATTTATTGAACCCCTTTTACGTAGTTTGGGGGATAAGAGAATAATTAGATATACATCCTGCCCTCAAAAAGCATGGAATCTAGAAGGGGAGATTTCATCCTCCACTGATTGATTCATCTACTTTGTCGGGCAAATAAAGTTAACTCTTTATTGAATACTTTCTCAGTGTTAGGCACCACGTTAACCTCTGGGGCTATGATGATGAACAAGATAAAATTTCTGCCCTCATGCAGCTTATATTCTAGTGGAGGAAATAGACTTCGAATATGGAAACATGCCACTTACCTGAAAACAACTATCAGGCATGGTAGAAAGTGGTGAGTATCTTAAGAGAGGTTGAGATAAAGTGCTCTGAGATTTCAGAGAAAAGGTATCTATATAGGCAGATTTATCCTTTAAGACAAAAGTCATGAAATTCAAATGCTGGACAAAACAATTAGCTCATGTAATGTCATTTTTATGCATGAAAAAACAAAAGCAAACTATAAGGGCTAAGATAACCAGACAGTGCTGTTCTGAGTTATCAACATGGTTCTAATAGAAGTGAGTCCACTGGAGAGATGGGAGCAGAGACTCTGTTTTATTCTTTTTTTTTTTTTTTTGTATCACTTCAGCCCTGAGAACAGATCTTTACACATGGTTTATGGAACTGAAATGAATTGAAATAACTTGTCAGCTGATCTGTACCTACACCTAATAAAAGACTCAGAGGAACAAGCTACTTGACAATGAAACAGCATTTTCTATTTGAATGTTGTTTACAACAACCACAAATCTGAAGTGTGTCAAAGGAACAATTTGTGATTCATTTGGGTAACACTGTCTTTCCCGGAATGAACGATTCCTTTTCATACAGAAATTGAAAAAGGAGTACGCCCTTTTTTTGAACTTATAGCTGAAGCAGCTTTGTAAACAAGAACAGTTTTCCAAGTCACAGAAATGATTTTCCAGTCTGTCATCCCATGAGGAGGTACAGTGTGGAAAATAAACAGACCTAAGGATTGACCAAATAAAATATTTCCCTTGGGGGCAGCACTCTCCAGCTCTCAGATACCCACCAGTCCTTGCTCACACTTCTTAGAAGGCACTTGGGTTGGTTGTACCATCCAGCACACATGAACCTATATTGCCTATATTGATGGACTGCAATTTGAAAGTGTTATTCACTTATTTCATACTACATTTAGTCCTGCAGCAAAAGTTGGTTGAATTAATAAGATGAATATACACCTATCACCCTAACTAGAATGTCTCCCTTCAATTTATTTATTTTTTTTAGATACTCAGGGTTTACCCCCACCCCACCCCTCCTCCTACCCCATGTAGCACAAAGTTCAACATGTGACATTTGTTATTCATTTATATTTATTATTTCTTGATAAATATTAATTTACTGCCTTGGGCAAGTACTCTTCGTAGGTATCTAAATATCTAGCATCACAGTGAGAAAACTGTATGAGAACTTAGATTCATAGATGGCATTTGGTTTCAGGGAAAATGTAAAAGAAACAATGGAAAACCAAAAACCAAAACAAAACAAAAAAACCAAGCCTCAAATATAAGGATTTACAGATCTCTATTACTCTATTTTTATTTACGTTTTATTTCTCTTCCTTTACATTTCCCCCTCTAAGGTGGTGAGATTAGCATTTGTTATATGAGATTTAGAACATTATCAAGATATGAATGTAAACTTAGAATTGAAGAAAATGCTTAAGAACATATTCAGTTATTTTAAGATTTACTGGAGCGCTGGTGGTTCAATGGTTAAAGCGCTTGGCTGCTAACCAAAAGGTTGGTGATTCGGAACCACCAGCCACTCTGCAGGAGGGAGAAAGATGTGGTAGTCTGCTTCTGTAAAGATATACAGCCTTGGAAACCTTACAGGGCAGTTCTACTCTGTCCTATAGGGCCACTAGGAGTCTGAATTTGCCTCGATAGAAATGGGTCTGGTTTGGGTTTTTGCTTTTTCCTTGAAAAATTATTCTGAATTTTCTGACATTTCCATCTAGAAGTGAGGTTTCTTTGAATAATCGGGGCCTTAAGAAAAGTTTCAACACCACTGTGTTCAATCCATCCACAAGACTGACCTTGCACGCAAACATCCCCTTGACGTCAGCAGAATTTTGGTGAAGTTCTTTTTTTTTTTTTTTTTCAATCACTGGGAACTGGGGAGTGGAGGTGGTGGAATGAGGTTCATGGGACTGTGCCTGGGTGCTAAGAGTGAGTTGACTGTGGCGAAATTTGGAATGTCACAGTTTTTTAATAAAATTGAGTCTTACGCTATTTTCTCATACGACAAGAAAAAAATGTGCTCAGAATGACATTTATTCCAGGAACATTTTAAAATTCTTCCATCATGTTTGATAGACTGAAGGCTGTTTTATGGTTTAGGAGGACTGGCCAGTGTTAAAAGATTTGGCATTTGATTTTGGAAAAGTATAGCTCTGAGCTGAATTTACTGGACTCTCTAAGACTGGCCCACAAGTCGAAATCATGTGTGTTTTTTCCAGCTGATGCTTCAACATAGAAAATGGTGTGCTTATGAAAATTGTGCATCTTTGTACTGAGGATAGACAATGCTAAGGAAGACTGAAGAAAAACTGATGCTTTGAATTACGGTTTTGGCAAAGAATATTGAATATACCATGGACTGCCAGAAGAATGAACAAATCTGTCTTGGAAGAAGTACAGCTTCTAATCATGTTCCTCAGAAGTGAGAATGATGAAACTTTGTCTCACATACTTTGGACATGTTACCAGGAGGGACCAGTCTCTGAAGAAGGACATTATGCTTGGTAGACGGTCAGTGAAAAAGAGGAAGACCCTCAATGAGATGCACTGATGCAGTGTTTGCAACAATGGGCTCAAACATAGCAGTGATTGTGAGGATGGCACAGGGCTGGGCAGTGTTTCGTGCTGTTGTGCACAGGGTCGCTATGAGGAAATGACTCAACGGCACCTAACAACAACCAATTAGTTTCATAAAAATCTACACGCTCCAAACATTTTTGAAATACAAAATAATTGATTAT
Source organism: Elephas maximus indicus (assembly GCF_024166365.1). Lineage (NCBI taxonomy): Eukaryota > Metazoa > Chordata > Mammalia > Proboscidea > Elephantidae > Elephas > Elephas maximus. The sequence goes on along the minus strand of NC_064819.1, from coordinate 171,528,230 downwards.
TTTTGTCTCGCATTTTTCAGTCTTCCATCTTTGTCTTTAGGACTTTAATTCATTTCTAAAGCTTCCTATCCTACTAAACTTGAGCAAACAGTTTTCTTTCTTTATTAAACATGTCTAGAATCATTCTGTTTGATTTACAAACTTTTATTGTATGCCTATGTGCCTAGCTCTGTATACAACAACCATGACAACCAGTTCTTGAGTTGATTCCAACTCATGGCAACCCCATGTGTGTCAGAGTAGAACTGCACTCCATAGGGTTTTTTAATGGCTGAGTTTACAGAAGTAGGTCACCAGGCCTTTCTTCCAAGGCACCTCTGGGTCTACTTGAACCTCCAATGTTTCTATTATCAGCAGAGAGCATTAACTATTTGCTCCACCCAGGGACTCCTAGCTCTGTATAGATCTGTCAGAAGGTCTCTAAGCTAGCTGGGTAGATAATATATAAGCACAAAGCATTTATGAGAACAAATACTTTTTGGGAGTGGTTTAAAATCTTAGTTAATTACAGCTTATAGAGGGGAGGGGTCATTGTCTGTAGAAATAGAGGAAAGCTTCATGAAAGAGATGGGACTTTTAGTGGATTTGGTAATTTACTATCAGATTTATAAAATACTAAAAAGACAACAAGATGGGAAATTTTTAAATTAATTTTGGGTTTTTTGGGGTCAACCATGGAGTCATGTGTAGATAAGTTTCAAGTTGAGCTATGCCTTCTTAAGGTAGACATGTGCCTGTGAATTCTTATTAGACTGTGTTCCTTTTATTTATAGCTCCCATTTGATTGTGCTCATAAGGTCTTTACTAATACTGATAAGATTTGTGGGTACAGAAACAGGTTGAAAACAACCTTTTCTACTTTTTTTTTTAGTTCTTTAGCTAACATAAAGGGGAAACTGAACAAAAAAAGAGTAACCAGATATTGTGAAGCCCCTAAATTTCTTGACCTTAGGCCAGGCGTCTGTTGAAAATCTGATTTACTCTAATCATGTTTGGCGCTCAGCTTCATTTAAACTAAATAACATGAAGACTTTTCTTGTTTGTTCAATTCAAGCGTAGTTCTACATAATCTGTCAATCAGCTAATAAGTATTTATCGAGCATCTATTATGTCCTCAGAGTTTTCTTATATCTGTAGTTTTTTTTTTTTTTTTTGCCTTACAGAGCTTAAAATATTTGCCACAAACAATAGAGGACTGAGTGTAATGAAGTGCTGATTAATTGTGTGATGTCATAATGGAGTGATAGTAGGGGGAGTCCTGGAAAGAAAGAAGTAAAAGACACCTGAGGTAATCAGAGATTTAGATAGCCACTGAGAAGAGGAGGCCCATTGGTGACTGGAAAGATAGGGGAGAAAGCCCTGAGGCAGAGAAGTGGAAGAGTGAAATACTGATGGGATTAGAAAGAATTAAGTGTTTTCCAAATAATTTTACTTTCCTGGTTATTTGAGAGTGCAACAAGGAGAGTTCTGAAATAATTTTATTTAGCACTTTTTTTGAGTTCTCATTTTCCTTCTATGTGTATTTGGGTGGATACACACACACATATACATATATTTATATCTAAAACTTCTTACTAATTCCCTTGATTACCTTTGTGGTTAATAATAAGAAATACCAGTCTTTAATATAATTGGTAGAAAAGTTAGTAATAGTTACAGTTGTAATTTTTAAAGATTTAAAATGTAAGTTTTATTGGTCAATAATCAGATCTGTGGTTATTATTATTTTTTAAAAATCTTAATAAATATTCTAAATAAGTGAGTTCCAAGGAAAAAATTTCATAATCATATCAAGAAAAGTCACAGAAGTTGAGTCCCTTCAATAGGCCATTTGGAAGTAAAAGTTAAAAACCAAGTATGAGAAATGCAGAAGTTATAAAGGGAACTTGACAATTTATTTTTAGACTCTTAACCAGACACACTTTTCTTGGCTGGTTCAAGACCCATTGAAAGAGTGCTCATCCAGAGAAACTATAATCAAATCTAAATTATTGTTTCCAAATAACGCATATATATTTGATGATTAATCTCTTATGGGTAAATTGCAGCCATTTCTCTTAAAAATATTAGTACCATGCTTTTCAAACTTTGTTGTGCATGTGGATCCCTTAGGTATCCACATGCAGATTCTGATTCAGAAGGCCTGGGACAGGGCCTGGATTCTGAGTTTCTAAGAGGCTCCCAGGTAAAGCGGATGTTGCTGAAACATGAGCCACACTTTGAGTAGTAAGATACTGGAAAATAGCACAGTGGCCTTTGGTGCTACACATTTATAGTACATTGGCATTTATTTTATTTGAAAATGAATGCAGTGTCAGGGTAGAGAGGAGCCTTTGTACTTTAGTATGGTCCAGCAATGTTGACCACTCATTAGTTTATTTGACTGTAGAAAGCTGCCGTGGGCAGGGGCTGAGCCACTTTTCTTTGCCACTTTATACTAGCTGTGGAGCCCTGGTGGCTCAGTGGTTAAGAGTTTGGCTGCTAACCAGAAGGTCAGCAGTTTGAATCCATCAGCTGCTCCTTGGAAACCCTATGAAGGCAGTTCTACTCTGTCCTGTAGGGTCACTATGAGTTGGAATTAACTCGATGGCAATGTGTACGGTTTGTTTTTTGTTTGTATACTAGTAGCTAGCACACAATAGATGCTCAATAAATGTTTAAGTAAATGAATACATTTAGTGTTGGCCTGAGAATGCCTTTAAGTGATATGCTTTTCCTCTTTGCACAAACAGAAGAAACTGAAAAAGCACAAGAGTCTTGTAGTCTCAACAAAGGTTACCTGGACCTTCAGGATTTATCCGCAGAAACTCAACTTAAATGCAGGTATTACTGAATTCACAGAGCAGTGAAACCACTGCCTGAAGGGGCTATCAACCTGAACCCAACCTAAAGAGAGAGAGAGAGAGAGAAAAAAAAAAAAAGAGAACTCCAAACTTCCTGACGGACTCTCTTTTAGACAAAGTTCTTACTACATACCTAAGAGGTCTCCCCCCACCCCTCCCAGCACCTCCTTCTCTGGTCAGCCCTGTTCTGGTCTCAACTCTAACTTCCTCTGCCCCTCCTTAATCTAACCTCTAGTGCTTTTAGCCATGCCCCAGCAGGTCCATCTCAATCTTTTCTCCCTTTTGGTTTGTGTGTGTCCTCCAAGTTCTCCCCGTGGCATATCTAGCCAAGCTTTGTGATGTATCTTGTTGTTTATCAAAGCAGAATGTAGCTCTTTCCTTGACCGCCTTGTTAGTATTGCCTAGAGAATTACAGCTATGGCATACTTCACCTTTTTTTTCCCCCCGCTCATTAGCTTATGACAAATAAAGAGCTGGTACTTGCCACCAATGTGACTATAAACTAGAAACAAGAGGAAGTACCGGCATTGTAGGGCAGTACTAAATTTTAAGGAGGTTATGAAATAATCTAAAATATTTATATTAATTTTTACAATTATTATTGAAATGGAAACACAAAACCAAAAAAATCCATGTAGAGAACTTGAGGACCCCCTAAGAATACTTCTTGAGATGTGGGAATTTTTAAACCCCAACTGGGGAACTTTCGCAGGCCTCTAGGTAAAAAGAGGCTTCCTGGCTTCTTTTGGGTCTCTCGTATTACCAGGAGAAGATGACGGGCTTTAAGGCACAAACCTTGTAAACCATGGTGTTTGTTTCCTGGTGCTTTCCTTGGTATGTCTCCCCTATGAATCTCTGGCAGTAGTTGGCTGATTCAGAATTAGAGGGTTTAGCATTCGTGGTCCTAGTCATATCAGAGTCTACAAAATATTCTGGAATACAAACACTCAGTTTGAGAGCTCTAGTCTTCCACAGAGAAATTACCTGGGTGAACAGGATCTCCTAGGTTCTTTTTTGCTTATTCCACTACACCTGAGATGCTTCTGAACGAGCTTACTAAAGTACAGGTTCTAAGTTTTAACACTGTCCTCTTCACAGCTTGCCTAACAGCTTTCTCAACAAATCAGCCCATCCTATCAAATCTTGTGCTATGTTGTTCTGCCAGGAGCTTGCAGCCAATTGAGAAGTTTTGCCCATAGTGGCACTCACTTGGTTACATGTCTTTAGTACTAATCATTCTGTTCTTCTCTTCAATTTTCCTTTTGCTTTCTTGCCAAGAAGCTCTATTCTTCAGATTGACCAACATCTGATTTTCTTCTTCCTAGTCCTTTCCCTAGACTATAATCTTTCGGTGCCTCAGGTTAACTTCCTTTTAAGTCCTTTTCCTCCTCAGATGAAATAAACTAGAAGTCCAAAAATTCCTCCACTACCAGAAAGTGGCGTGTCGAGCTTCCTCTTGACCAATGGTCAAGCCCCCGGAGGGAGTTAGTAGCGCTGTAATTGTGGATTAATGGAATTCAGAGTCTTAAAAAAACCAAATGAACCTATCATTCTTGATGTGGAAGCCTCCTTGATCATATATTGCAAAGTGCAATGTCCTTTTCTAGAATAGGAATCATCCTTAATTTCTTTCTCTCTTGATTTTCTTGTTTTGTTTTCTTCATTTGTACTGCTTCTAATTTGGCCCATATTACCATCAGCATGGTTTCCTTGCAACCACTACCCACTCCTACATCCACCCTCATCTTCTGAAAGGGATTTTTCTGAACACAATCTGATTACATCACTCTCTCAATTTAAATTATTCAGTGACTCCCCATGGCCCACAGAATAAATTCCAAACTACTTAGCTTGGTTTAGAAAGCTTTCGTGGTCTGGGCTCTGTTTACTTCTGAACAAGTCTTGCCACCCCCTCCTCTCTCGGTGCTCTAGCCAGTACTGGATTGCTTTCAGTTCCCCTAATTCGTGATGCCCTTTCCCACAGCTAGACCTTTGCACGTGCTGGCTCCTCTGCCTGGAAGGAAACTTTCCTCCAGACTCCTATTTCTCCTTCAGGAACTCAGTTTAGATATCACTTCCTCAGATAAGGCCATGCTCTCACAATGTTGTTGTTGTTGTTAGGTGCCATCGAGTCGATTCTGACTCATAGCGACCCTATGCACAACAGAATGAAACACTGCCCGGTCCTGAGCCATCCTTACAATCGTTGTTATGCTTGAGCTCATTGTTGCAGCCACTGTGTCAATCCACCTCGTTGAGGGTCTTCCTCTTTTCCGCTGACCTTGTACTCTGCGAAGCATGATGTCCTTCTCCAGGGACTGATCCCTCCTGACAACATGTCCAAAGTATGTAAGACACAGCCTCGCCATCCTTGCCTCTAAGGAGCATTCTGGCTGTACTTCTTCTAAGACAGATTTATTCGTTCTTCCGGCAGGCCATGGTATACTCAATATTCTTCGCCAACACCACAATTCAAAGGCATCAATTCTTCTTTGGTCTTCCTTATTCATTGTCCAGCTTGCACATGCATATGTTGCGTTTGAAAATACATGGCTTCAGTCAGGCACACCTTAATCTTCAGTGTGACATCTTTGCTCTTCAACACTTTAAAGAGGTCCTTTGCAGCAGATTTACCCAATGCAATGCGTCTTTTGATTTCTTGACTACTGCTTCCATGGCTGTTGATTGTGGATCCAAATAAAACGAAATCCTTGACAACTTTAATCTTTTCTCTGTTTATCATGATGTTGCTCATTGGTCTAGTTGTAAGGATTTTTGTTTTCTTTATGTTGAGGTACAATCCATACTGAAGGCTGTGGTCTTTGATCTTCATTAGTAAGTGCTTCAAGTCCTCTTCACTTTCAGCAAGCAAGGTTGTCTCATCTGTATAATGCAGGTTGTTAATGAGTCTTCCTCCAATCCTGATGCCCCATTCTTCTTCATATAGTCCAGCTTCTCGTATTTGCTCAGCATACAGATTAAATAGATATGGTGAAAGAATACAACCCTGACGCACACCTTACCTGACTTTAAACCAATCAGTATCCCATTGTTCTGTCCGAACAACTGCCTCTTTATCTATGTAAAGGTTCTTCATGAGCACAATTAAGTGTTCTGGAATTCCCATTCTTCGCAGTGTTATCCATAATTTGTTATGATCCACACAGTGGAATGCCTTTGCATAGTCAATAAAACACAGGTAAACATCCTTCTGGTATTCTCTGCTTTCAGCCAGAATCCATCTGACATCAGCAATGATATCCCTGGTTCCACATCCTCTTCTGAAACTGGCCTGAATTTCTGGCAGTTCCCTGTCGATGTACTGCTGCAGCCATTTTTGGATGATCTTCAGCAAAATTTTGCTTGCCTGTGATATTAATGATATTGTTTTATAATTTCCGCATTCAGTTGGATCGTCTTTCTTGGGAATAGGCATAAATATGGATCTCTTCCAGTCAGTTGGCCAGGAAGCTGTCTTCCCTATTTCTTGGCATAGCTGAGTGAGCTCCTCCAGTGATGCATGTGTTGAAACACCTCAATTGATATTCCACCAATTCCTGGAGCCTTGTTTTTCACCAATGCCTTCAGAGCAGCTTGGACTTCTTCCTTCGGTACTATCGGTTCCTGATCATATGCCACCTCTTGAAATGGTTGAACATCGATTAATTATTTTTGGTATGATAACTCTGTGTATTCTTTCCATCTTCTTTTGATGCTTCCTGCGTCATTTAATATTTTCCCCATAGAATCCTTCACTATTGCAACTAGAGGCTTGAATTTTTTCTTCAGTTCTTTCAGCTTAAGAAATGCCGAGCGTGTTCTTCCCTTTTGGTTTTCCATCTCCAGCTCTTTGCGCATGTCATTATAATACTTTGTCTTCTTGAGAGGCCCTTTGAAATCTTCTGTTCAGTTCTTCTACTTCATCAATTCTTCCTTTTGCTTTAGCTGCTCGGCGCTCAAGAGCAAGTTTCAGAGTCTCCTCTGACGTCCGTCTTGGTCTTTTCTTTCTTTCCTGTCTTTTCAATGACTTCTTGCTTTCTTCATGTATGATGTCATTCCACAACTCATCTGGTCTTCGGTCACCAGTGTTCAATGAGTCAAATCTATTCTTCAGATGGTCCCTAAATTCAGGTGGGATATACTCAAGTTCATGTTTTTGCTCTCGTGGACTTGCTCTGATGTTCTTCAGTTTCAGCTTGAACTTGCGTATGAGCAATTGATGGTCCATTCCACAGCTCGCCCCTGGCCTTGTTCTGACTGATGGTATTGAGCTTTTCCATCGTCTCTTTCCACAGACGTAGTCAATTTGATTTCTGCGTGTTCCATCTGGCGAGGTCCATGTGTATAAAAAAATGTGTATAGTCATCATTTATGTTGGTGAAAGAAGGTATTTGTAATGAAGAAGTCATTGGTTTTGCAAATTTTTATCATCTGGTCTCCGGCATTATTTCTATCGCCAAGGCCATATTTTCCAGCTACTGATCCTTCTGTGTTTCCAGCTTTTGCATTCCAATCGCCAGTAATTATCGATGCATCTTGATTGCATGTTTGATCAATTTCAGACTGCAGCAGCTGATAAAAATCTTCTATTTCTTCATCTTTGGCCCTAGTGGTTGGTGCGTAAATTTGAATAATAGTCGTATTAACTGGTCTTCCTTGTAGATGTGTGGATATTATCACTGACAGCGTTGTACTTCAGGATAGATCTTGAAACATTCTTTTTGACAACGAATGCAACACAATTCCTCTTCAGGTTGTCATTCCCGCATGGTAGACTATATGATTGTCCCATTCAAAATGGCCAATACCAGTCCATTTCAGCTCACTAATGCCTGGAATATTGATGTTTATGTGTTCCATTTCATTTTTGACGATCTCCAATTTTCCTAGATTCATGCTTCGTACATTCCAGGTTCTGATTATTAATGGATGTTTGTAGCTGTTTCTTCTCATTTTGAGTCATGCCACATCAGCAAATGAAGGTCCCGAAAGCTTTACTCCACCCACGTCATTAAGGTGACTCTACTTTGAGGAGGCAGCTCTTCCCCAGTCATCTTTTGAGTGTCTTCCAACCTGGGGGGCACATCTTCCAGCACTATACCAGACAATGTTCTGCTGCTATTCATAAGACTTTCACTGGCTACTGCGTTTCAGAAATAGAGTGCCATTTTACACAGTACATTGCTTTGTACTTATTCCCTTTAGAGTTCTTAGCGTTCTGCATTGCATTAGACTATCTCTTTGTCTCTCCTACTTAGGATGGTGAGCAACTTGAAGGCAGGCATTGCATCTTACATTCATCTTTGTAACCTGTGATTTCTCAGAATTTCAGAGCTTTCCAACACCCAGTTTCCTGGCAAGGAAATTTTAGCAGGAACAAGGGGAAATGAATCGTTCTATTCGTTCACAACAGGGTACCAACTGCTGGACTATCTCTTCCATATAATAAGAGCTGAATTCTTCCTGGCTTGACCTAAGAAGGAGCCTTGGGGGTGCAGTGATTAAGGGTTCAGCTGCTAGCCAGAACGTTGGCAGTTCGAATCCACCAGCTGTTCCTTGGAAAACCTATGGGGCCATAGTACTCCATTCTGTAGGATTGCTGTCAGTTGGAATTGACTTGTTGGTGACGGGTTTGGTTTTTTTTTTTTTTTTTGGTTTGACCTAACAAACCCAAAAACTCACTGCTGTTGAGTTGAATCCGATTCATGGCAACCCTATAGGACAGAGTAGAACTGTTCCAGAGGGTTTCCAAGACTGTAATCTTTTATGGAAGCGGCCTGCCTCATCTTTGTTCTCCTTCAGAGCAGCTGGTGGGTCCAATAGCCAGCCTTTTGGTTAGCAACTAAGTGATTTAACCGCTGCTCCACCAGAGCTCTTAGTATCCTGATAAGGTAAAATTATACTGTCTTCATCTATGCAAGGGTTTTTAACTCACTGCCTGGCACATAATAAATTTTTAATATATAGTAGATACTAGATATTTTGTTAGCGCTATATCTATGAGTGTAACTACGCAAATATTTTTAACCAAGCGGCCAGCAATCCATGTTGCCTTTTTAATAATTAGCTTGTTTTTATTTATGTCTACTCTATAATTTGATTTTCTGGTACATTTCTTTCTTTGAATTTATTCTGATCTTCGATATTTCTAACCCTTAGTCTGCCTTACACAAAATGGAAAAAATGAAAGTTTGGAGGTAAGAAAATCTGTGGGAATAAAGATCTCTCCAAATTCTTCATTAAACTGCTTGGATTTAAGAGCGCAAGAGTACCCGCCTAAACTGAATTGTGGGGAGAAGTTTCCATTTGCAACTGCAAACCAGGTGAAGCCTAGCTTGGTTCATTCTTACCCAGGAAAAGCAAGCTGCTCTCATTTGGCCATTTTGATCTAGAAAATTCATTATATCATTACCTAACATATTCATCCTTAAACTTTTATTTCCTGCTTTATTATTTTATAATGTATGTTACCTCCCCCACGAGGAACTGAGAGCATTTTACTACCTCTCATTTCCCTTTACTGCTTTGCCTGAAATTTATAATTTCTAAATTGTCGAGGTTTATGTCATTTACATTTTTTCCTTTAATAATGTTAAACTTTTCTGTTCTTACTCTAAATGTTTCTTCTAATAATTTAACTCCAACAAATCAGCAAAAGTTAAATCATGTGATTCGGCCCATAATGAAGAAAATGCAACCCTGAGTCAACTAAAAATCTTGTTGCTCAGAATAGACTATCTCAAATGTCAAGGTCCAGTGGAATCCTCTTCTAATTATTTTCAGCTTCCTTTACCTCTTCTGGGTCATACTCAGATACCACTGTTTTGTTGATTCACTTGCCATCCTCTTTCTTCTAAAATTGTTTCTTGATTTTACTGTTATACTTTCTTGAGTAACGTATTCGTATTGAATTCTTGGATGGGAAAGCTTCTAGTTCTTTCAGAACTTAAAATTTATTTGTCCCTTTATTTGGCCCTTCTGGAGCCCTGGTGATGCAGTGGGAAAGAGCTTGGGTGCTAAAGGTTGGCAGTTGGAATACCCAGTCATTCCTTGGAAACCCTATGGGGCAGCTCTACTCTGTCCTATAGGGTTGCTATGAGTTGGAATTGACTCAGTCGCAAGGAATTTTTCTTTTGGGTGGGTATTTGGTCCTTAATTGGTTACTTGGTAGAACACAGACATTTTAGATTAAAATAAATTTCCCTTATAAATTTGAAGACATTGTCTCTTCTTCTAGCATTTAGTGTGTTGATGACAAGTCTGATGTCAGACTGATTCTCATTACTTGAAGATCTGGAATTTTACTTAGAATCTATTTTCTTTGGAAACTACTACAATTTTCTCTTTATCTAAAAAATTTTGAAATTTCTAGTACAATATATATATCAATACATAAATTATATGTATATAAATTCAGAACTAAAAATTTATTGTCGTAAGATATATGTAACAATATTTGTAATTTAACCATTTCAAGTATATAATCTGGTGGCATTAATTATATTCACAATGTTGTACAACCTTCACCACTATCTACTTCCAAATTTTTTTCATCACCCCAAATGGAAACTCTGCACCCATTAAGAAATAACTCCCCATTCTGCTGTCCTTTAATCTACTTTTTCTCTCTTTGGACTTGTCTATTCTAGATATTTCATATAAGTGGAATCATGCAATATGTGTCCTTTTGCGTCTAGCATATTTCACTAAGCATAATGTTTTCAAGGATCATTCATGTCATAGCATGTATCAGAGCTTCATTTCTCTTTATGGCTGTATAATATTTCATTATATGTAAGTACCAATTTTTGTTTATTCATTCATCTGTTGATGGACGTTAGCATGTTTTTACCTCATGGCTATTGTAAATAGTTCTGCAATAAAAAGTATTTGCGTAAGTCCCTGCTTTTAATTTTTTTGGGTGTATAGCTAGGAGTGGAATTGCTAGGTCATATGGTAATTCTGAAGCAGCTCTGATGGCACAGTGGTTAAGAACTTGGCTGCTAACCGAAAGCTCAGTGGTTTGAACAAGCCAGCTACGGCATGAGAGAAGATGTGACAGCCTGCTTCCATAAAGAATCTCCCCCTGCCTCCGTGCCATCGCATAGCCTTGGAAACCCTATGAGGCAGTTCTACTCTGTCATATAGGGTCACTATGAGTTGGAATTGACAGCAACAGTTCTTGTTTTGTTTTTTTGGTTTATGGTAATTCTAAGGAGTCCTGGTGGCACAATGGTTAAGCACTCAGCTACTAACCAAAAGTTTGGTGGTTTGAACACACCCAGCGGCTCCACAGAGAAAGACCTGGTGATCTGCTCCCATAAAGATTACAGCCTAGAAACTCTATGAGGCAGTTCTACTATGTCACACGGGGTCACTGTAAGTTGAAATGCAGTCGTTATGAGTCAAAATCGACTTGACAGCACCTAATAACAACAACATGGTAATTCTATGTTTAACTTTTTGAGGCATAATTTATATTTTAAAATTTTGCTTTTTGGATTGCTTTCAAGCCATTTCAAGTCCTTTGGGTGACACCAAAGGAAGAAGAGATAAGGCAGGGAGGAAAAGAAAAAGAAGAGGGGAAAAAGGAATGGAAGAGAGGTAAGTAGAGCTTATAAGCGGATTTTACTTGAAAGGAGGATTTTCTGCTGAGTAAGAATTGGTTGAGGCCTTACACTGGTTTGGACTAGCCTATCTTTTCTCCCTCTCCCTTCCTGTATCTCCTTTCACTTTTGCTCTTCTAACTCTGTTCTGCTGGTAATCTGTTTATTTTCTTTGGACGACACTAGAATTTTTTTCTTTAAAGAATCTTGAAATTTTTAACATAATATATAAACTGTATTTCAATTCAGAACTAAAAAAATTATTATAGTAAACTATATATACTATAAAATTTGCCATTTTGCAGCAGGGGCAGGTAGCCCCAAGTTGTGCATGTTAACTTATTCCAGCAAGTGCTGCTGACAATTATTATGACTATATTTTCATCTTCATTTTCTTTGATAGGAAGAATCACCCATTGGCCCAAAGACCAGTGCACTGTCCACATGATTCAAATGACCAAGAGAGCCCTTGGGTGGAGGATAAGAGGAAGGAAACTTGCTGTGTCAGGAGCTCTCAGTTCTACTATTGATGGGAAAATGTCTTTACTTTTCTTTTTTTGGTCTGGGTCTGTAATTCCTCATTTTTTCTTCATACCCCAGCCCAGGTATGCATGCATCAGTGTTGTCCAGTGCAGTCTGCTCTGTGTCTTTCCCCCCAGCAGCCAGCCTAAGTTCCTGCACTTGTCTCTTCTAGAAAGATAGTAATAAAGAGGGTTTGAAGTATGTCTTTACGGTTTCCTTCTATTAGGCTATGGTGAGCTCAAGTGATAGTTACTCCTGAGGCTAGAAGGATGGATGTGTTTAGAAGTGGCAATTCTAATGGGTTCAGTGGACATTGCAGGCAAACAGGATTTTCAGACTTGCTCACAAAGAACATCAGTTTCTCGCCTAGGTGTGTATTAAGCTGAGCTTATTTTTTTCCCATTAATCAAGTCACATTTTTCTCTTTTTATATTGTTATAAAATATATACGTGTGTATATTTTAATTACTAAAATAGTAATTACTAAAATACTTTGAATTGAATTGTATCCTTCCCAAATATGTGTTGGAATCCTAACCCTTGTACCTGTGGTTGTAATCCAGTTTGGAAATAGGGTTTTCTTTATTATGTTAATTACATCGCATCCAAATGGGATGGGATGTAAGACTGATCACTTCTAAGTTATAAAAAGAGCAGAATGAACACAGACACACGTGAAAAAAGACAGATGACATGTGAGCATCACCACAAGTGAAGAAATGCCAAGGAACCAAGGAATGTTCAGGTCTACTGACAAGGACAGAACCAACATGTCCAAGACCATGGCCAAGACCCTAATTTGGACTTCTAGCCTCCAGATGGAGCCCTGGTGGTATAAACTGAGAATACAAATTTCTGTTCTTTAGAGCTTTCCACTTGTGGTATTTGTGTTACTGCAGCACTAGGTAACTAAGGCAAGTTGATTACAAACTGATATGCTTATTTAATGTCTCAACAAATAAAAGATAATTGACTTGAAAATGTGATATTATCAAGGGTCTAATCATTTATTATTTGCCTGTTACATGATCAATTCTTTTTTTGCTAAAGTTGATGATGCCGTGTTCATGTGTGATAAATCTGTTTCTCTGAGTGCCTTTAAACATTTAAAAAATAAATAAATGAGAAAAAGGTAATGCTATTTCAATTGCTTTTGTGCTAGCCACAGGGTAATGTCTGCAGGGGAGCTTTAAATGTGGGGTGAAAGCATAAGGAATGGGAGAGGATCTTTCCTCTCCAAACCTCGGCATGCTGAATTGATCTTATCTGCAACATTTGACCCAAAGAAGGCCCCAATAACTGTCAGAGAGATGATCAACACTGTTGTTATCTTGTGTCCATGAGCAGATAACACCTGGAATTGCCATGACCTTCTGGTCTCTATAACCTTGGATAGGACATTAGCCTCCAGACTTCCCATTCTGATGGGTTGACCTTGGCACATGGTTGCCAGAGCTGACTTTGATTATATCAGGCCAAGCCAGGTTTCTGGAAACATCTCACCTAAGGACCTGCAGATGTGCAGGACTGTGTGCTTTGAGGCAGTGGCTGGAGTCACTGATGGTGCCCTGACCTGTGAAGGGGCTGGTCCTGCTGGGGTGTCACCCAGAACAGCTGGCCAAGATGGAAGTGAGCGTGGATCAAAACAAACCCTTCATAACAACACCTCTCTCTTTGATTTTGTGTTTGTTGTTGTTCAGAGGGGCAGAGCTCCTGCTGGTCAAGCCCTAGAAGTCTAAGGGGATTTCCCCGGGAATGCCCAGCGTGCCTCCATTTCCTTGATTCAGCATAAAGCCTGTTTCTGATTTCGGGGTATGGTTCTTCACCATCTGTTCCAGGCTACAGCTGGTGTTGTTTTATTTTGTGTTACAGGACTTATTACTATTGTTGGTTCATCATTACATAATGTTTTATTTATATTCGCAAAAACTTTATACCACGTTGTTGTTCTTTTGAATAAAGTGCAGATTTCCTGGAATTCAACAGACACACGGAAACCTCTGGATCCCCTGGGGAGGGAAGTTCAGAGCTGGGGGAAGGGACCAATTATAATTCTGTTTTACCTTCAAGGAAAAGCATATGCAAGTGCACTGATAGAGTCAAGCTCCATCACAATCCTCTTTAATGTTAAGTGATGTTGAGAACCTGAAGGAAGTCTAGAAAATATAAACCAATGATATTCAGAATGTATATGTGTATATAGGGGATGTTGTGGTGAATGAAGAATAAACTGCTTTTAAACTTTCTTTCCCTGCTCCTTTCTTTGCCCTAATCCAAACCAAACAAATCTGTTGCCATAGAGTCAATTCTGACTCATAGCAATCCTGTATGACAGAGTAGAACTCCCCCATGGGGTTTCCAAGGAGCAGCTGGTGGATTCAAACTGTTGACCTTTTGGTTAGTAGCCAAGCTCTTAACCACTGAGCCACCAGGGCTCCTTGGCCTAATAGCACTCTGAAAATGATTGTTCAGCAATCTCTGTAGAAGGAAAAAATGTATTTCTTTATATTTGTTTCTAACATTGTAAGAAATGTTTGTTTCATCAATATATCATTGATTAAGAGTCTGTGGCTGGTGCAAATGGTTTAATGCTCAACTACTAGCCAAAAGGTTGGCAGCTGGAACCCACCCAGAGGCTCCTTGGAAGACAGGCCTGGTGATCTGCTTCTGAAAGATCAGTCTTAAAAACCCCACGGTGCAGTTCTAATCTGCATACACAAGGTCACCATCAGTTGAAATTGACTCGACAGCAACTAACAACAACAACAACAACAACAACAACAACATATCATTGATTAGGAGGCCCAAAGGATCTTACCATGTTTCTACTGGGACAATGTGAGAGAGCAAAGATTTCTGTTCTCCACATTGCCCTTACTTTTTTCAAAAAAAGCTTTTTAGAGCCTGTGACTATGGAAGGCTCTGGACAGCATTTGGGTTCCACTTCTAATTGTTAACACTCTAGGACACATGTGTGGGGCAGACAGAATAAGGGCATTATACCAACAAGTGAGGAGACAGTCAAGTATTCACATCATTTGCAGTGAGCTTTTGTTAGGAGCAGGTAGCAAGAGTAAATACAAATGTGAGGAGTATATCAGGAAGCTTCATTTTAGGATTTCCTTTTCTTTGCAGGGTGATATTTGTACATACTTGTGGTCAGGTGCTCTGTTCCAGGCACTGAATACGTGAGGAAGTGGTCAAATCTGTCAAGTTTGGAAGGTTTTATTCCACCCTCAAGAGCTACATTGACCTTGCCAACCTGTTAATAGGTTAAATTGTATTCAGAAGCAGTTGTGGGGTTGAAGTCTCCTTATGGTCCTACTGAATAAAAAACTCAGAGAATGATTGGGGGAACTATGGGGTGCTCCTTCCCCGGGGCCCAGTGTGTGTGTGCAGCCCTGTTGCCAGCAGCTTTGCATCTATTGGTAGAAACATAGGACCAAACCAAATTTGCTTTTTAACTGAATCCTCCCATCCGCACTTTAACACATCATCTATGCTGTGGATAAAGATGGCCACCTACTGTGAAGAGAATGATGCACATTTCAACTAAACTTAAAGACCTTTTGACATATAATAAGAATTCCCATAGTGCCTATTATAAGTCAGGCACTGAGATAGAAGCTTTAGATAAAAAATCTCTAATCCCTACCATGATCCTGACAGTCAGAGGAGGCCCTCTACCTTCATGGATAACAAATATGGCCGATGTCCAGGATAAGTCATCAAAGGAACAGAATCTCAACTCAGGTCTGAAAGCAAAGCCTGGATCCTCCCTTCAGTACACCTTTCTGTGCCTCTTATCATTCTCATGCTCTGCATTTACCAGCTGAGTCAGGGAGCCCAAACTTCTTTTTCAATATTTTTGAAGTAGAAAAGAAGATGATGATGTCATAGCACTGGGCTGAAACAAACAAACATTGCTAAATCAGCTTCAAACTTATGTTTGGATTTTCAGATAAAGATAATGGGCTTGCTTCCCTTGAGAAATAAGATCTGGGGAAGGAAAGGATGGGGTATATAAGGGGCATTTAGACTAACATTGATGAAATGGATTTGACTATTAAACCTGTATGGATCTGTGAACAGCCTATGTCTTAAGACCCTCCCCCTGCCTGTGAACACACTGTCTGACATAGATGGAAGTCTACAGAACACATAGAGAACAGAGGGGAAGCATTGAAGAGAACTTAAAGTACTTACTAATGAAGATCAAAGACCACAGCCTTCAGTATGGATTACACCTCAACATAAAGGAAACAAAAATCCCCACAACTGGACCAATGAGCAAAATCATGACAAACGGAGAAAAGATTGAAGTTGTCAAGGAATTCATTTTACTTGAATCCACAATCAACACCTGTGGAAGCAGCAGTCAAGAAATCAAAAGATGCATTGCATTGGGTAAATCTGCTGCAAAGGACCTCTTTAAAGTGTTGAAGAGCAAAGATGTCACCTTGAAGACTAAGGTACGCCTGACCCAAGCCATGGTATTTTCAATTGCATCATATGCATGTGCAAGCTGGACAATGAATAAGGAAGACCGAAGAAGAATTGATGCCTTTGAATTGTGGTGTTGGCGAAGAATATTGAGTATACCATGGCCTGCCGGAAGAACGAATAAATCTGTCTTAGAAGAAGTACAGCCAGAATGCTCCTTAGAGGCAAGGATGGCGAGGCTGTGTCTTACATACTTTGGACATGTTGTCAGGAGGGATCAGTCCCTGGAGAAGGACATCATGCTTCGCAGAGTACAAGGTCAGCGGAAAAGAGGAAGACCCTCAACGAGGTGGATTGACACAGTGGCTGCAACAATGAGCTCAAGCATAACAACGATTGTAAGGATGGCTCAGGACCGGGCAGTGTTTCATTCTGTTGTGCATAGGGTGGCTATGAGTCGGAACTGACTCGACGGCATCTAACAACAACAACAACAGGACATGGACATGACCTGCTTGTATCTAGTACAGATCAAAAGTGAGTGTGCCCATGCGTGATGGGCTTCAATCAAGTGCACAGCTGGGAAGGAAACTGGATGGTGGTCACATGCTCCTAGGACACAACAGATTTCTCTTGGCCACCACTCCAGTCCACACCGATGCCCAAATAAATGTGTGGACTAGTCAAAAGGAAAGTGACCTGCCAAGTATAATGGCCACACTCCTGGACTCCTAGTGGGTTTGCTACTTTGTTGTTAGGCAACTCCTCACAATCATTGCTATCTTTGAGCTCATTGTTGCAGCCTCTGTGTCAATCCATCTCCTAAGGGTCTTCCTCTTTTTTGCTGACCCTCTACTTTACCAAGCATGATGTCCTTCTCCATGGACTAGTCCCTCCTGATAACATGTCCAAAGTATGTGAAACAGAATCTTGCCATCCTTGCTTCTAAGGAGCATTCTGGTTGTCCTTCTTTCAAGACAGATTTGTGTGCTCTTCTGGCAGTTCTTGCTGTACAAAAACTCGTTGCCATCGAGTTGATTCTGACCCATAGTGACCCTATAGAGCAGAGCAGAACTGCCCCATAGACTTTCCAAGAAGCGCCTGGTGGATTGGAACTGCCAACCTTTTGGTTAGCAGCCATAGCTCTTAACCACTATGCCACCAGGGTTTCCGTTCTTGCTGTAGTTAGTGGCATTTCTTGTCATCATATTCATTTACCTGATATTCAAAATGATCCAGTGGTTTTTCCCCCTGAAGCTTTTTGTGGGAAACAACTTCCTAACCATATCCTGGTGCATGGTCCCACGACTCAGGGCCCCACCTGTCTTGATTTGGGGAAAGCCCTTTCTTTGTCAGCATCCCTCCCTTCTCAGCATTGCAGGCAGATGTGGCAGCAGAGGGAGGTTAAGGAACATGGAGCTCGCCGATACAGCTGGGGATTGTTTGCAACAATCAAGGAGCAGCATTAAAAGGCAGCAGGGCTGAGTGTCTCGGTTCTTACCCTGGCCTGCCTGAGGAAGCCATCTGGACAGAGGAAATATGCCTTAAACCTTGGCAAGAGAAATTTGTTCTGTTTGAACTTTGTTTAAAGCCCCAGAGTGGGTGATCATTTTGTTTAAACTTTCCTTAAAACAAAGAGTGGGAGATCCCCTGCAATTAACAACAGGAACCTTCCTCCCCTCTTAACAGATTTGATAGGAAAAAAAAAAAAACAAAAAAAACACAAGGACTGCTCTGACATCCATTAAAGTCGTCCGGTTAGCAGGATGGAGAGGCAGATACAAAGGAGTAAGATTTTGTGGCCTCGGGAGAGTTAAGATAATGCAATAAGTGTATAATCACATTATGCTTCATCCTTATTTGGACCTTTTCCCATTTGGGCACTATCTCATGGTATGGTGGAGGGCTTCAGCCTGTGGCTACTGTACAGCAGCCATTTAATTTTCAGCAGAATTTCCTGTGTTCACTATTCATCCTTGCCTGTGAATTCACACAGTGCTCTCAAATAAGGGGATTTGCCACTCTGATTCAGCAGGGAAGCACATCCGCTCAGATCGGAGGCGGTTACAAATGCAGCTGCTTTTCCTCTAGCACTGACGATTTCTTTAATGCAGTTCAAATATTGGGCTTCAGCCAAACTCACAGAGGGTACTAATGAAGTGAGCAATTTTAGCTTTAATTCAAAAGGTTAGTATTACATATGTGTCTGTATTGCTATACAATTATTTATATTGATACACGTGTCAATTGAATATCTAAGTAATTATTCTTTGTTGCTAAAGAAAAATCTAAAAGCATTACTTACATATTGACTGCATGTATTTCGTATGGGACTAAAATTTAATTTCAAATGTATGATTTTTTTTTTCAGTGTTGTATTTTGAGTCCCCATAGGAAAGTTAACAGAGAACCGTCCCCCCCACACCCCCACCGTTTTTACTGGCATAGACCTATGGATTCACTTTGTACAAAGTCAATTCCGTATCGGATCTAGGGCAAAGCCTTTCCCGTTCTGGGTCCCACTTTCTGACCCCGTCAAATGTCCTAGTTGGACTTGAGTTGGTATCTTTCTGCTCTAATGCTCTGTCATTTTATGACTATCAATAGGTGTTGAGGATGTTCAGCTGGTCTCTTGGATGGTGGGTGCAACAGTGACTGTTGGCTACCCTCCCTGCGAAGAGTATTTTCTCCCTCTCCATTCCCCTACCCCTGCAGCCTTACCCTGATGCCTGGCTAATGTCTATTCTGTGTTAACCATCAGGCCTCTGCTCAGTCTCTCTTCCCCCAGAAAGCCTCCCCTGCTTCCCCAGGCTGACTCCCGAGTGCTGCTATGGTACTGTGTTTGCTCTGTGTTGCCCTTGCTTGTCTAATGGCTTGTCTCTTTAGCTAGACCATAAGCCTTGTGGGGGAAGGGCATTCATGTTTACTGTGGGTTCTCTATGCCCTGCACAGTAGCTACTTCATAGTAAAACAAACACACAAACAAACAAACACAACCAGTTTCTGTCTGGTCAACTCTGACTCATGGCGACCCCAAGTGTGTCAGAATAGAACTGTGCTCTGTAGGGTTTTCAAAGGCTGATTTTCAGAAGCAGATCACTAGGCCTTTTTCCCGAGGCACTTCTGAGGGGCTTGAACCTTCAAACTTTTGGTTAGCAGCTGAGCATGTTAACCATTTATATTTATTACTGAGTAGGTATTCGATAACAAAAGAACAAACTGGCAAATGAATGACCGAATAAAAGGAAAGAGGAAATAAACAGTTTCTTCATGCATAAACATTCCTAAGAGGTGAGTTTAGGGAAGCCCAGTGGAAGGGATTGCTGCCATATTCACAGGCCTGACAAACCTGCTGAACTTGCAAGTGACTTGGATGAAAACATAGCCGCGTGATTGCTTCCTCAGTGCTAAACGCCAAGGGCTGCTGTGGACAGAGGAGGAAGCTGCATGGGTGTTACTCGCAAAGGATTGTGGGGAATGTAAGCCAGGAACACCTTCTGTCCTCTAGCAGAAGAGGGGCTGTGAACAGGAGGGATTCTCTAGAAGCTGTGGAGGCTCACAAGCAGAAGATCCACATTTTCCCCGTCCTGTATCCTGACTTCTTTATGAGAGAGAGTCTGCTTTTTCCCTCTTGCTGCTCTGTCAACGCATCCTGCACACGGGGAGCTCCGTGGTAGGGTAGTTGGCGCAGGTGGTACAGGTGCAGGAATGCTTCATAGGGGTAAACAGAATTCGGGGCTCCTGCTTGCCTCTCTGCAGTTCCCTGCTCCCACCCCCAAGCCTGAACTACTTCATCCCTTAATCCCGTTATAGTGCCTAGGTTTATAATTAGGTGGATTCTTAATTATAAACCACATCCATTAAATACGTAAGTGCTTTTGTCTTTGTCGCTGAAGCAAAACCTGAAAGCAATACTTAGGTATTGACTGTTGTTCTGTGTGCATACATACTTCACTTGGGACTTAAACTTAATTTAAAATGTATGTTTTTTTTTTTTTTTTTCAGTGTTAGACCAGCCAAACATTATTGGTCAACTAAAAAATAAGACAAGCGTGAACCTGTATGTATGCTACAAGTCATAAACAAACACTTATTTACAAAATGTTCATATGCTCTGCTTCAATAATTTGGCTTCTGGGAGTCTACATCCTAAGGAAATAGTTCAAAATGCAGACAGAAACGTATGTATAAAGATGTTCAACACAGCATTGTTTATAAGAGCAGAAAACCTGAAATGAGCTAAATGCCCAACTTTAGGAGAATGGAGAAGTAAATAATATCACATCCTCCTAATGAAAAGGAATGAAGCCCTAAAAACTATCTTTACAGAGGATATTTAATGATGGTTTGTGTTGTGAGGATGGCGCAAGACTGGGCAGTGTTTCGTTGTGTTGTATATAGGGTCACTATGAGTTGAGGCTAACTTGACAGCACCAAACAACAGTTTCGATACTAAAATAGCAGCATATAAAAGGGTGTGCATAGTATGGTTTCAACTATTTGAAACAACATGCATAGAAGAAGGGAAATGCAACAAAATGTTAACAGTGATTGTCTGTGATAGTCAATTTTTAGTCTATCACATTTCCCAAAATTTCTGCAGCAAACCGTCATTACCTTTTCAATGAGAACCGTTTTTTAATTTTATTTTATTTTGATTGTGGTGAAAATATACACTCCAAAACATTTGCCAGTACAACAATCTCTATTAAATGATTAGAATAAGAAATAAATGATTATAAAACATTGTAACAGGTATTGTACCACTGGACCACATGCTAAGCCAGCATCACTCTTCATCAAGAAGAACAAGTCATGACATCTTTTCAAGCTTAGAGGGGCACCAAAAATTATAACTAACATTTTATAAACATATACAGCAAAAAATTCGTTGGTCAAAGTAAGGGTATTATTATTATGCAGTTCTTGCTGGAAATTTCTAAATGAATTAGGCCCTCTGAGCAAGTTCTTCCCTGGAACCAACAACTAATACATTCTCTTAGAGTAGAAATAACCAGGGTGAATTACTGGTTCGTAAGATGTCTTATACAGAGGCTGAAGTCTTTATCACTTCATAGTTCACATCACAATCCTACTGAAGATAAGGTGATTTGTGTCTTGGTTTAGCTACTTGGGGGTATTAAATGGTGCAGACCTTGGTCATTATGGCCCAGTTTGGGATTGCTCTGCTGTCCTGCAAGCACTACTTGTACAGGCAATAGCCAGACAATTTTAAATTAGTGGAGGCATCCTTGAGGATGGTGAAGCTGCGTAATTAAAGGTCTAGGTGCCGGCACGTTCACTTGATGCAATATTCTCTTTTCCTCTGAAGAGACTAGGTCAAACAGAGGCTTTGGGTCATGTGTGGACACGATTGTGGTCTCTGCATCCTTTTTCAGTTGAATTTCAAAACTGCCTATGATGTGCCCCAATAGGAGGCCTCTGTATGAGCTGGAAGATTGCAGTATAGAAAGAAAAAGAGCTCTATTAGGGCTGGATCATAAAATCTGTGATTCTTCCTGTCTAGGTTGAATTTAGTTTTATTCACCCTATTCTTTCATTTAATTCTCTGAATTTTGGAGCTATCATAATTTATTAATCTCAGCGGAAAGGCTGTGTTTCAGAGCAGCCAGCGTGAAATGAGAAGGCTGGATATGAGTTGAGAAAGAGAAATAGGAACAAAGGAAAAAGTTCCCTGAGTTCTACCTAACTCGTCTACTGTGATTAGGAATGTTCTCCATCTCAACTAACAATAATAAACCAAAAAACCAAAACAGTTGCCGTTGAGTCAATTCCAATCATAGTGACCCTATAGGACAGAACAGAACTGCCCCTGGAGTTTCCGAGGAGGCTGATGGATTCAAACTGCTGACCGTTTTTGGTTAGCAGCCAAGCTCTTAACCACTGAGCCACCAGAGCTCTACTAATAATAATAGGACAAGATATCTATTGAGCCCTGCCCTAATGTTTTACTCTATTATCTCATTGAACACTCACAACTACCATTTGAACTAGGTATTTTTCCCCTCAATTATCTATGACTAAAAGGGGGTGCAGAGTCACTAGACTGGAGGATAATTTTCCTCCCTAGGCCAGGATATCAAATTATGGGCCCTCTACAAAGATTGAGCATTTCTACGAATCACTTGAGAACCACCATAAAACCAGTTGCAGTCGAGTTGACTCATATACATGATGACCCCATATATAGTCCTGGGTGATGCAAAAGGTTAACACTCTCAGCTGCTAACCAAAAGGTTGAGTATACCCAGAGGGACTGTGGAAGAAAGGCCTGGTCATCTACTTCTGAAAAATCGGCCATTGAAAACTCTGTGGAACACAGTTCTGCTCTGGCCCACATGAGTTTACCAGGAGAACCACCATATTGTATGTTTAATCATAAACAGCTGTCTCTGCATTTCTCTGTGCATGGAAATAGAACCTGCTCTAATTCTCAGGGTGTCTAGGACCCTGAGGTCACCAACAGTTTACACAACCCTGGTGAAGTTAGGACTTGAAGCATTTCTCCATCTTTACCTTTAAATTGCTTAAGGTAAGCCAAAGAATGAACAGTGAGGGAAAACTGAAGTTTTACTGGCATACGGTAATTCTCTCAGGAGTGTGACTTCCCACCACATTCTCAAGAAGCAGTCCAGAGTGGAAAAAGCCAGATGGAAGCTTTAGTTACTACCAGCAGTGCTGTCACTGTTCCTTGTCTTTTGTGGTGGGTAACCTCAGCTATTCTACTCTAACCTTTGAAGATGTAGACTTTACCTGTTGGGCCAATCCTCCAATTCCAATGGATCTTATAGGCTTCTGGTCAAGATGAAAGTGTAGTAAGCGAACACAGGGAGTCTTTGGAGACAGAAACAGTGGTTGTGGAACGGTAACAGGAAGCTTATGGAATGGAAATGTAAAGATCAAGAAACGATGATGCAGTGGAGAACCATCACTCACTGAATTGACTCTGATTCTAAGTAAAGTTTTCAACAAGTTATTTGGAGAGGAAATAGTTTTATTGTCCATGGATATCCCTTACTTGACCTTTTTTAAAAACTTGAATTTATCTTTAGCCAGGGAGAAGTTGGTAATTACTATTGGTCACTTACACATGAGGTACCTGCCCAACTATGCAGCTTTGTCCGAAGATATTAATGGGGTATTTGTCACCTTTGATAGGGAACCCAGACCTTCTGGCAATGTATTCCTGAGAAAATAGAGGTTGTGAATTTCACGCTCACAGGTGCATTTCCTAATTTTTTTCACTGATTGTCCACGTGATTCATGATTTAGTTCAACATGAGGACTTGTATACCCTGGATTTTAAGTTGTTAGTGCTGCTGTGACAGAAATACTACAAGCGGGGTGGGTGGCTTTAATAAACACAAATTTATTTTCTCACAGCTTAGGAGGCTAGAAGTCCAAATTCAGGCTCCAGAGGAAGGATTTCTCTCTGTCAGCTCTGGGGGAAATTCTTGTCTCAGCTTCACGAGACTTGACATTCCTGATTCCTTGGTGATCCTCGCAAGGTTTCTATCTTTCCCCGATTTGTGCTTGCTCCTGTCTGGGTAAGAAGCCCTGGTGCACAGTGGTTAAGCATTTGGTTGCCAACCGAAAGGTTGGTGGTTTGAACCCACCAGCCGCTCTGTGGGAGAAAGATGTGGCAGTCTGCTTCCATAAAGATTACAGCTTCTGTAAAGATTACAGCCTTGGAAACCCTGTGAGCAGTTCTATTCTGTCCTATAGGGTCACTGTGAGTTGTAATCAGTTTGACAGCAATGGATTAGCTCTTTTTGTATTTCAAGAGTCATTAGGTTTAGGACACACCCTATACTGAAATGACCTCATTAACATAACAAAGAAAACCCTATTCCCAAATAGGATTACATCCACAGGTATGTTGTTGTTGTTAGGTGCTGTTGAGTGGGTTCCGACTCATAGCGACCCTATGCACAACAGAATGAAACACTGCCCGGTCCTGCGCCATCCTTATGATCATTGTTATGATTGAGCCCATTGTTGCAGCCACTGTGTCAATCCACCTCGTTGAGGGTCCTCTTCTTTTCTGCTGACCCTGTACTCTGCCAAGCATGATGTCCTTCTCCAGAGACTGATCCCTCCTGACAACATGTCCAAAATATGTAAGACACAGTCTCTCCATCCTGGCTTCTAAGGAGCTTTCTGGCTGTACCTCTTCCAAGACAGATTTACTCGTTCTTTTGGCAGTCCATGGTATAGTCAATATTCTTCACCAACACCACAATTCAAAGGCATTAATTCTTCTTCGGTCTTCCTTATTCATTGTCCAGCTTTTCACATGCATATGATGCGACTGAAAATACCATGGCTTGGGTTAGGCGCACCTTAGTCTTCAAGGTGACATCTTTGCTCTTCAACACTTTAAAGAGGTCCTTTGCAGCAGATTTACCCAATGCAATGCGTCTTTTGATTTCTTGACTGCTGCTTCCATAGGTGTTGATTGTGCATCCAAGTAAAATGGGTTAGGATTTCAATGTGTATTTGCTGTGTGTGTGTGTGGGGGGGGGGCACACAATTCAATCCATAACACTCACTAATATTGTATTTTCTCTTCTCCTTGGGAACGTGGGTGACTACATTTCCCAGCCTTGTGGCCAACGGACATGTGCCACTTCAAAAGCAAGGCAGTGGGAAGCCCTTATGCAAAGTTCAAGCTCTCTTGTCCATTGCAGAAGCAGCCTGGAAACCATGGGTTAAAATTCTGAAGGGTACAGCCTGATTCTTCTGTCGCAGGTGGGAAGGAGCCGCCTTGAAGAGCTGCAGGATCCACAGCAGACTCTCCAGCAGTGAGAAAAACCTTTCAATAAGTCATTGCTGCTCAGGGTGTGCCTCTCCTGATTAATACACGTGCTCTTCCCCGGGGTAGCCTCATAGTGAAAGTTTCTCTACTGCTCCATCGTGCATCTCGGAAATCTTTTTCTAGTTTCCAAACTTACTTGGAATCTGGCCTAGCAAAGAGAAGCTGCTGAAAATAAGATTTTCCTCAACATCTGGAGCAGTTTTCCTAGAACCGTCTCAGATTGCCCGGTGTCTGAATCTTGCCTGAATGGTCTTGATAAACACCGTGTTTTCTTGCATCTGAGTGATTTATGGCCAGGAAACTGTACCGTGCCACATAGCAAATGAGGGATGCGTCTCTTTGGTTGTCTCCATTTAGACTATCCAAGCTAAGAGTGACCCTTTTGCTTTGCTTTTTAGGACAACTAGCCATTTTTCTCCCACCTTCATGGTTTTTGCATATAGCCCTACCCCCTTAATTACTTTTTAGTTAATACTTTTCTCTACATTAACTCATTTTTGACTTAAATATAGTTTGAAGTAACCATTACTGCTGGAAATCCACTATCATTTGCGGAAATAGAAGGTAACTATAAAAATAACTATAGTTTAAAAAAAAGTTATTAAATTAAGCTAGCTAATATTGCGCACTGAATGTCCTGAGTCTGAGGGGGACCTTTTACCTAAAAATAAAAGGGGAGAAAAGCAGTTGTTATAGAGATGTTAAGGCCACATTAGCCCAGTCTGAGACATCCTAGTTGATGGAATCAGAAGGATTGAAAAAGGATTGAATGAAGGAATAACTTTCCCAGCATTAAAATCAGACACCACTTCCGGTGGCATCTGTCTCACCCTTGAGTAACAATGATGTTACTCAGCAAAGGCGAGAGTTAGCCTGTATATCCTGGGACTTCAGATAACACATGAGATGGTTCCTTCCTCATACACACTATGTGTTTCTCATATCGTTTTCTTCTCACCTTGGCTTTTATCTAATTAACATCTACAGAATATTTTAATATGAAAATGAGGGAAAACTCAAGGCCTATTTTACATAAGATCTAAATAGTTTTTCCATGTCAGCTGAAGAGTTGGGGGGGGCGGGGTGGGTCTTGCATCTGACATGATTTATTCACATTTCATTTGACTGATCTTAGTAAAAGAAAAATTAACAGCTTTAACTATTTAAGAAATACTTAGGCATAAAAAGCAGTCTTCTTGCTGTCTTTTAGGCGATAGGTTTAGCTCAGTATTTAATAACAAGTTTAACGTAAAATAATTAGAAAATGAAGTTCTGTGGTATATACATATAGAGAGACATTGGTTCTATCTTCTTGCCCACTTGCCCTTAATTCCTTTGGGCACTTAAAAATTCAGTTTATTTATCTGCTGTAGTGAAGACAAGGCTGTCAAAGCTCATTATGAAATTCCCTCCAATAAAGAATTCAGCAAGTAATGTATGAATTCAATTCCAAACTTAGCTTGCCCATTTATTCCAGATTTAAAGTAGACTGCTGAGTTTGTTCCGATAATGGTGGTTTCATGGCAAAAGGAATAGCGTCTCTTTTCTAAAGCAGGGCATTGGTAGACACACCTGCTCCCAGCTGATGCACGAGGACATTGTTGCTGTTGTTAGCTGCTGTTGAGTTGGCCCCAGACTTAAGGTGACCCCATGTGCAATAGAAAGAAACGCTGCCCAGTCCTGTGCCATCCCTGATTGATGTGGTCATTGTGAAGCATGCCATTATTAAATGTTGTCTCAATCTTCAAGTCCTGGCATCCAGGGCACTTCCTTCCCTTTTTCGTTTTCGAGGACAGTAGTCATTCGTTCCATTCTTCATCTCTGCACTTGGCTGACTCATTTTATCTCACTGTCTTCAAATCCTATCTTGTTGCATTCCACCAGGCTGCTTGCTACAATTGAAAGTTTCCCTCTTCCAGTCCAAAATGCCACATTCCATTTTTCTTTCAACTTCCTCAGATAAAACTTCTGCAGAGTCTTGTACTGACCTTCTTCATAAGTAAGGGATGGAAACAGGGCTGTAAATGTCCACTAATGTTAGTGGTCTTCAAACAGACCACTCTTCTGCCCTGGGCCCACCTCCTGGCTGCTGACCAGATAGCTGTTTCCCCGGGATGTAAACCGAACGACTGTTTCCTGGGATGTAAACTGAACAGCTCTGGGCGCCTGCCAGTATGGATTCTGTCCCAGCGGCCTGACTGTTGGTGGTCTTCAGGAACCCAGACAGGGCTTGGCTCACACTGACTGACACTTGCAGGGCTCTGCTCATTGCAACCAGGTGATTCCCTGCAGTGTGTACATGGACAACTATTTTCCAGAAAGGGTCTCCAAACTTCCCTTGGAAATCCTGATCAGTAAAAAATATGAGTACATGCCTCTGGTATCTGTACGTTTATTAATGTACAAAATATATGCATGTTCTACTGTACCAAAATATGATACATTTTATAAAGCCTATATAATATATAACTTTTACAGGTTTGGGCCAAGAATGCAATAAACAAGTTTTAAGTATAATTTTTATTTTATTTAACTCAATGATACAAAAGACCTTTTTGAGCTCATTAAGATAAATGCTGTTATTATATATATGTATTTAGTGAAAGTACCCATTGCCATCAAGTTGATTCAGACTCATAGCGACCCTGTAGGACAGAGTAGAACTTCCCCATAGGCTTTCAAAGGCTGTTATCTTTACAGGAGCAGATTGCCACATCTGTCTCCCGTGGACCAACTGGTGGGTTCAAATCACTGACCTTTGGTTTAGCAGCAGAGCGCTTAACCACTGTGCCACCAAGGCTCCTTTTGGTGAAAATACACACAGCAAACCGGCTCCCAGTCCACAGTCTCTAGGCATAATGATCATTGACATTGGTAACATTCCTCACATTGTGTCAATATTCTTGTTATTTCTGTTCTAGTTATTTCACTTCCATTTACTTAATCTCCCTGCCCACCAACCTTCTCATCTATCTTTTAAAATAGCTGTTGACGCTTTGGTCTTACATAGAAATTTTTTTTTTTTTTACTTTTTAAAATAATCTATTTTTTATTGTGGTAAGAATACATACAATAAAACATTTGGCAATTCAGTGTTTTTTACATGTACAATTCAGTGGCATTGGTTAAGGTCGTAATGTGTAACCATCACCACTACCCATTTCCAAATTTGTTAATAATATTTTTAATAAGAGCAGTGTGATTTAATAAGTGAATTCAGATGAGAGCACCATGATTTTTAATGTCATAATTTGGATGATGAAGAGCTCTTACTTGGAGTGGAAGAGGCGTTGACTTTGCCAGTTTCTTTTTGTTTGCTGATCCTTGTATTAGAAGTATTATTTTGAATCCACAGTTTCTTTAAAGGAATCTTTTTGTTGCCATCTGTCTGTTTTGAGAGGGCTATTCAGTTAAAGATCTGATAGCACAGTGGTTAAGTGCTTGGCTGCTAACCAAAAAGTGGGTGGTTTGTACCCACCAGACACTCCAAGGGAGAAAGATGTGGCAGCCTGCTCCAAATAACATTACAGCCATGGAAACCCTATTCAAAAAAAAACCCAAACCTGTTGCCGTTGAGTTGATTCTGACTCAGCGACTACTCTGTCCTATAGGGTTGTTATGAGTAGGGATGAACTTGACTGTAGTGGGTTTTGTTTGGCTTTTGGTTTATTTAGTTAATACTAGGTAATATGAACTATAAGCTCAATCACCTAGGCACATGTGAGCTGCTGTATATTGCAATCCCCATCCTGCTAAGCCCCCCACCATCCACCAAGAAACACCCAGGTACACCTGTTCAAGTGTTGAACACAAGTGTTGTTGAACACAATTTTCTCAAGACCTCACAGTTTTTTCTCTGTCCTTCCCAACCCTCCTTCCCAGGAGCTCTTAAATAAATAAAATTTAATTGTACATGATTGATTACTTTTTTTCCTAGCTTCTTTGACTTGAATTTACTTTTGAAATGTCTGGGTGAAGAGATAGCATTTATGCTCCCGGTGCTTTACAGAGCCCATCTCATGCCATCTTCAACCACCTGAGGAGGCGCAGATAATATGAGGCCTTGAGGCTCAGAGATAGTAAGCAAATTGCCCAAGGCAACAGAGCTAATACATCATACCAAACCTGTTGCCATGGAGTCAATTCCAACTCATAGTGACCCTATAGAACAGAGTAGAACTGCCCCACAGAGTTTCCAAGGAGCACCTGGTGGACTCAAACTGCTGACCTTTTTGATTAGCAGTTGTAGCTCTTATCCGCTATGCCACCAGGTTTTCCAGAGCTAATATAGAAGAGCTGAAATTTGAACCCCAGTCTCTTTGACAAGAAGTCCACTTGTATTGACTTCTATCAGTGTTTTAGTGACAGAGAAAACCTGGTAGGGGCATCTTACTAGGGGGTAGTACAGAAGCATTAGTTCATGAGAGACCAGAAGCCTCAGGTCAGGAATTTTTATAGGAAAGCCCACCTAGCCATCCATTCGTCCGTCCGTCCATCCGTCCGTCCGTCCGTCCACCCATCTATCCAAATACATCTATCCATCCATCCTTCCCTTCACCCATCCCATCCATCCCATTCGTTTCATCTATCCATCCAAAAATCTATTACTTACTATAGTCAAGCCTTGGGGTAGGCACTGAGAATATAACAAGTGAGGGAAACTATGGGAGGCTGAGATGAAGAATGCTGAGGGTGGTGGATGGGGGCACCTATTTGGGAGGAGGCTGTGTAGCCACAGGGAGAGCCACACCAGGAGGGAGATGGAAAATTAGGAGGTCAGAGGCTGGAACAGGTGATGAGGAGCAGTGTTGGTGGGATGGAGTGAGTGGTTTAGAGTGAAAGCTATGGACAATTTTTGGGAGATGGAGACTCATGTTAACATGCTGCTCGTTCCATGGTGCATGTGTAGGCCAGGGTGTCTAAGTGCTGGGCAACACTAAAGCTGTTCCTTAGGCCCTATGATCTCTCCCCCAGTTCTTCATAGCACCTCTCCTGGACTGGAAAGAAGTAAAATGCTCTTTGATTGGTTGTCCTGTTGAATGGACTTATATTTTGTTAAAGTTCAGTAGGGTACTCTTGTATCATTTATTGCTGATTAAAAGGACCATGGCTTCTTTTATAACATCGATTTCTCTCTGAAAATCAGATCAAATTACATTATTTTGTTCACAGCATCTTTGCTAGAAAGCTAACTCAAGCAAGCTTGAAGTTTGCCTATCATAACATCTACTTGGGGCCCTCTGGGACTTTTTATTCCTCCCTCTTCCCCAGATGTTCAGGAGGTTCACAAAGTTAGTCATCTAGACGCCTAAATCCAAGTTTTTGATGATAGCTAAAGAATTGCTTCACAACATTAAAGTGACAGAGAACATTTCCTGTTTCCGTAGACTCCATAAATAAGTAGTGTCTCATTTGTCATATTCACTACTGAATCCCTCAAGCCTAGAACTGTGCCTGACACATGGTAGGTACTCAATAAATATTTATTGAAAGATGAATAAATAAGTTGTTTAAGAGAGAAAATAATGAATTATATATTATTTCACTCAGGTAGTTGGTGCCTGTCAGCTTTTATTCTATAAAGAAAATCTTAAGCAATTAAGAAAATGTTTATCATTTTAAGTAGAAAAAAGTACTTTTTTTTTTTTTTGTGCTTAAATTGGCTTTGTTCACAGGCGCTGAGTGTGTAAAGGTAGACATGCTGAGCTGGGGACAGCTGAGATCCACGCCCACACTCTCCGACCAGGCCTGGGTAATTCTCTTTCATGGCTGCTGCAAGTGTGGAATTATTTTCTTTTAAACATTGTGAGCAATATACCGAATGTATTGTGTTAGGGACATTTTTTTTTTCTTCGTTCATTTTTTAAAAAATGGGTGCGTGTATTCAGGGAAACGTAAGCCGTAAGTTTCTGATTCATTTATACCTAACTAACTCATCCAAATGTGGTTTTATGAGCACTCTTTGATATCCAAGAAGCCTTATGATCCTTTTTACTGTACTGTTGTACTCCTTTCCCCCTCTTAGAATCAGGAAGTAGTTGCATTTGGCCAGGAATATACAATTCTACACCAAAATACTTAAGTTGGACCCAAATGCCAATATTCTAGGAGGCTTTAAACCTGAGAAAATGTTGTCACAGTTCAATACATTTTTCCCTGTGAACAAGTGTTACAAAACCCCGAATAGGACGTGGGGTTGTTGTGCTGCCTATGGCTTGGGAAGCTTTCTGGTTCTTTCTTTTGAGAAAGTTCCTGGAAACTTGTGTTTAGGGAAGTGAATGTATGTTGATCTAATGGATTTTAGCTGTGAAGTATCAGTTTTTCCCCTTGTGCTTGAGTACATAATACAAATAATAAATGACTGAATAGTAAACAAACAAATAAAACTACTTTTTTTAAGCAGGGGCAGAGGGTAACATGGTATATGTAGGCTGAGTTGCAGCAAAATTTTAATATTTGAAAAAATGAACAAAATGTATGCATTCTGTTATTTCCCATTTTCTGGGTGGAGGTGTTCAGGCCCCAAAATAAATATACAAGATCGCTAAGCTATATATAAATTCCAAGTTTACTACAAATGTAGAAGAAATATGCTGTCCAGAAGTACTTGTACGTTGCTAATACAGAAATGGTATTTTTTTCAGGAAGTGTTTTTATAAAGATAACTTATTATCAGAATATTTCGTCAGACAATTTTGTAAAAAAAAAAAAGTTCACATGTGCCAATCTGAGACATTTCTAGAAATCAAATGTTCTGAATCCTACAGTTCCAGTTTTGTAACACACAAGCTGATAAAAGTGCTGTATGCCTTGTTTGCCTGCATATAATGTGTATTCAGGCCTCATGCTAATCTTTAGACCTGGGTAAACACACATTAACCCCATTTTCTGTAACAAATTAGTCTGAATGCTGAGCTGGCAGACAGCTGCCACGGGTTGCATGAGAAAAATAACTGAAGAAATGAGAAAATGTTATTGGTTCCTTAAATACTGGAGGTCAGGACTTTGAGAAGACAGGAAACAAAGTGCTTTGGGATTTTGCCAACAGGCTTCATCAGTTTCAGCTGTGGATAAAGAAAGGCCTCATCTAACCCCAGGGTTTTTTCCTGCCCCTATGTAAGTGATCATGGGCAGACTTTTTCTAAGGAAATCATTGGAAAGACATCAGAAGATGATATAAACTCTCTTCAAATGTCCTACTTTATGTCATTCCGAGAGTGTTTTTCCTTTTTTTACCTGAGTTAGCTAGCCTTCCCCAGTCTATTACACATTGTTGTTTGTTGTTGTGTGCCGTCGAGTCGATTCCGACTCATAATACCCTATAGGACAGACTAGAACTGCCCTGTAGGGTTTCCAAGGAGCAGCTGGTGGATTTAAACCGCTGACCTTTTGGTTAGCAGCCTGAGCTCTTAACGACTGTGTCACCAGGGCTCCTATTACACATTAGTTAGGCCTAGATTGGAGTTCCTGGGTGGTATAAACAGTTAACACACTCAACTATTAACCAAAAGATTGGAGGTTCAAGTCTACCTAGAGGTGCCTTGGAAGAAAGACCAACTTCTGAATGAGCCACTGAAAACTCTATGGAGCACAGTTCTACTCTGACACACACAAGGCCACCATGAATCGAAGTCAACTCAGAGTGAACCTGGGTCAATTTATCAGATTCAGACATGAGAAGACCCTCTGGGAGATAATAAGAGGAGGCTACATTCCTAAATCCACCGCTGACTTCTACAACAATAAGTGCATCTGCTTTTGTTCAAGAACTCCTCCTGAGTGGACAATAAGATATGGAATGTCTATACTTCATTCGAAGGGACAGACATGACAAATTGGAGTTATTCAGAGCTGCAAATTCTTAATCAAACAATGGCCATACTTGAAGCAAGCTGATGTCTTGTGACAGATTCAGGCAGTTTTATATATCACCACATTTTTCTCTAGTTAGTTGCTTCAATTGAAATTCATATTTCTGTTTTTATGACTAAAGATAGGTAGGTAGGGTATCTTGACCAAGCAATATAGTATTGACCTGGCCAAGGATGGATATCTCTACCTGTATTCAAGAAAGACCTTTTAATGTTTACCTTTTCCTCTTATCTCCAGATGATGACAAAATGTCTCTAATGCTGTGACATAGTTACTATGACTCAACCATCCAGTGAATTCATTGGTAGATAATTCTTAGAAATTTGGGAAAATCACTGAATTTTATTTATCCTCCCTTGACTGGTAGTATTGCTATCTTGTATTTTTTTTTTTTTAATGTTTCATGTTGTCTGAATTTATTCTACATTTGCTTCACATACATAAGATTCACAGGTTTCAAACATTTTGTTTTCTTCCAGTTTATCTAATATAAGCCCTGTCTGTGTGGATGACAGATGAAGAGTAGTTCACACTCTGTATGTCTGTTTCTGTATCTCCATTCACTCTTAAACTCGTAGCAATGTTGTTTCCACCTAGATTATTCCGAGATTCTTTTTTTTAATTTTATTTATTTTGTTGTTATTGGGCTATCTTGTGTTCTTGATGCAGAGAAAGCATGGAGTGAGATAAATGTGTTCCTGTTGATAGAACCATTTCAGAAATACAGTGCTGGGTACTTTGGGGAGCTCAATAAAACATCGATGATCAATATGGAAAAAAAAGATGGAAGAATTGCTGTCAGGTAGAAATTAAGAAATTGTTGTTTCTCAAATGATGAGAGTTATAGGAAGAAGTGGAATTTTCCAAAATGGTGATATTCATCTCTCATCTGTCTTCCCCAACTTTCCCCACCCTGCCCTCTAGCACCAAGTCACTAAAACTTAGAATGTGGAAAAAGAAGCCCATCTCTAAGTCAGCGTTATGTTGCTCAGCTTTGTCCTATATGGAGCAGCGGTGATTCATGCCTTCCTCTGCTGTCACACTGTCAGCATCCGCTAATCATAGCCCCATGATCACAGGACTTGTACACATAAACAATTTCCAGGAGGTACAGAACAGCCCAGGGACCTCTCAGGCATAAACACCAGTTATTCTGTAATTCATTACACCCTCTCCCATCATCTTGACATGTGCTTGAAATAATAGCTTTCCTTAAAACGTTTGAACATGTCCCAGTGGACCAGATCCTTTTACTGTCTTATACGTTTTTGTTTCACAAGGTCCCCTTTGGAATGAAAATCTTTGAATCTTCCTATGAAGCTCAGTAGATTTGCTTCTTGAAGAATACCAAGAGGATATGGTGATGGGACTTCAAAGTCATGCTAGTTCCTCTTGTGCTTTGCATTTATATTCTTTGGTTTTGGAGGGTCCAGTGGGCTAGCGTGATGCCCTTTATGGTTATTGTTAGTCAGGCTGTGTATATTTGGTGTTTCAGTTTGCATATTTTATTGTTTTACACTAGTTAGTTAGATCATTTAATGCTCGCTCCTCCCCAAACAGGTGTCTTCAACAAACTAAGTAAGTTGCTCCAGTCAGCCTGTTTATCTTGAGGCAGGAGCCAATAACTTTTAGTTACTCTGATGTAAATTATTTCTTTATTCAGTCAATACATGTTTATTGGACATCTACTGTGCCACACATCGCGATTGGCATTGGAGATTTAACAGTGAATGCAAGAGTTTCTGCTTCTATGGAGTCTAGAAAAAAGAAGAAACATTTATGATTTGAAACCAGCGCTGTCTGGTGCCTGAAGGCTCTGATGGGTGGTTACAATAAAAAATAGCAAAGACAACAACAACAACAACAACAAAAACAGTTGCCACTGAGTCAACTCCAACACATGGCGGCCCTACATGTGTCAGAGTAGAACCGTGCTCCGTAAACTTTTCAATGGCTGATTTTTTTGGAAGTAGATCGCCAGGCCTTTTTTCTGAGGCACCCCTCAAAAACAAAAAAGCAAACCCATTGCCGTCGAGTCACAGCAACCCCACAGGACAAAGTAGAACTGCCCCA
Source organism: Elephas maximus indicus (assembly GCF_024166365.1). Classification (NCBI taxonomy): domain Eukaryota; kingdom Metazoa; phylum Chordata; class Mammalia; order Proboscidea; family Elephantidae; genus Elephas; species Elephas maximus. The sequence continues at coordinate 171,493,032 of NC_064819.1, read as the reverse complement.
CAGGGTTTCCAAGGCTATAATCTTTATGGAAACAGACTGCTACATCTTTCTTCAGCAAAGCCACTGGTGGGTTCGAATCATTGACCTTTTGGTTTGCAGTGAGCCCTTAACCACTGCACTACCAGGGCTCCCCCTGGGTACAGTAAAGCTTTGTAAATGTTATAGAATATCTTAATGATATTAAACTTTCAAACAGAGAAGAAAAAGTGTTATCTATCCTTTGTATGTCAAAGTTAAATAATGCTCTCAATTATTAGAAAATTAGAAGATTGTATCTGTGTTGGAACTTCTAGTGTCCAAGTGTTGTTTTACTAAGTGTTCTTAGCTCTTTTAGTTGTGTTTCAAAACTAAGCCAAGCTTTTAAATTTTTTACATTTGAATACATATTTGCAGGTTTCCCCGGGCCTCCCAACAGGCCTGCATGGGCTTTCATATTATTCCTTTTTATTGATGGGGACATTGTTTCAGCATTTTTACTTGATTTACTGAAATAAGTGAACCCAGTTGATAGGTAGAAGCTGGATTTGATCCCATGATACAGCACCTGTACCATTTTGTACTGATCGATGAGAATAGCAACAAGTGTAAAGATGGGGCAAATGTTTTCGTTTAAAGACTGCTTGTGGACCTTGATGAGATTTTAACTGTGCTGCCTGTGGGGAATGTGCTTGAATCAACATTTGATACATTACGTGAGAGGAGAGTCAGGAGGAACTCCTAAATCATTTAAATACCACTTTGGAAGTCATTTTTGTTCCTAATTATGCTTTCTTCCCGCCCCCATGCTCTGGAAATTATGAATAGTTTTAATTATTCAATGAAACTATATTGTTAAAGTCGAGTTGTCAGGAACAGATAATTCACAAAAAAGACATATGAAGATATAAAAAATGCTGAATACTAGTCAACAACACACGCGTTAAAATAATAAAGCAATAAGAAACAACAGTAGCATAAATTGCAGCTCAATAGTTACCCCGACGAGATGAATCTCTTATGTTTTACTGGTGGTATTTTAAATTAGGATAAATTCTTAAGAAAGCAGTTTGGCAATATCAAGAGCCAGAAAAATGTCCATGATCTTTGACCTTGTAATCCCACTTCTGGAAATCTGTCTTGAGGAAGCAAACCAAAATATGGGGAAAGATACACCCATGAAAAAGCAGAAAAAGCTTGTGACCAGCATTAGTATAATGGCAAATCGTATTTTATCTGCCTGATAGAATTAATGGCCTTTAAAAATGATGTTGTTGTTCTATGCCACTGAGCCAGTGTCGACCCGTAGACATGAAAGTTGTGTAGTGACGAGGACAAAAGCTTAGGATACAATGTTAAGTGAAAATGCAAAATTAAAATATATATGAATCTATTTTATGATTACAAATAGGAGAAAAGCAAACACGTATTTAAAAAAAAAAGCTAAAGGAAACACACTAACAGTGGTTGAATTAGGGTCATGGGACTTCTTGGTGGTTTTTCTTTTTCTATTTTCCAAAATTTCAGTCATGTTATTTATATTACTTTTATTCAAATGATTAATAAAAATATATCTAGTTTAGTTGTTCTCCACAGCTGTGCTGAGGCTTACCAGTGGGTATGGGAGTGAGTGGGAGGGAAGGGGTGACGTTAGAGCTAGCAAGCAGAACAGGCACAGAAGGCTCTGGCCTGCCCTCTCCACATAGCTGCCCATGGGGAGGGACAGTTACTGAGGGAAGTGTGGTCTGTAAAAAGTGCTTGTCTTAGTTATCTAGTGCTGCTGTAACAGAAATATCACAAGCGAATGGCTTTAACAAACAGAAAATTATTTTCTCACAGTTTAGGGGGCTAGAAGTCTGAATTCAGGGTGCTGGCTTTAGGGGAAGGCTTACTCTCTCTGTTGGCTCAGAGGACGCTCCTTGTTTCTTCAGCTTCTGCTCCTAGGCAATCTTCATGTGGCTTGGCATCTCTCTTCCCCTACCTCTTGTTCTCTCCCTTGCTTGTTTAATCTCTTTTATATCTCGAAAGAGATTAACTCAAGATACACCATATTCCTGCCTTATTAACATAATAAACACAGCCTAATTTTTTTTAATCCTCATTGGGAGCCTGGTGGCTCAGTGGCTAAGCATTCGGCTGCTAACCAAAAGGTCAACAGTTCAAACCACCAGCCACTTCTCGGAAACCCTCTGGGGCACTTCTACTCTGTCCTATAGAGTTGTTATGAGTCGGAATTGATTTGATGGCAATGGGTTTGGTTTTGGTTTTTTAAATCCTCGTTGACATAACCTAATCCTGCCTCTTTAACATAGCAAACCCAACCTATTCACAAATGGGATTATAACCATAGGCAGAGGTTAGGATTTATGACACATCACAAAATGGAGAATAATTACATCAGATCACAAAATGGAGGACAACCATGCAATACTGGGAATCATGGCTTAGCCAAGTGGACATAACTCAATCCATGAAGTGCGGAGGTGATATTTGTTCGCAGAAATACTAATAAAGGTTGTGTTTTTCATCTGTTTCTTCATCTGAAATTCTGGAATAATTATGCTGATCTGACTTCCTTGCAGTGTTTTGCTGAGAGTGCAAAGGAAGTAATTCATATGAAAGACATTGTGTACCAAACACCCCATATGGATGTCAGTTACTATTATTTTAGTAACAATAACAAATACAGTAACAATTTATTAGAACTGTGGTTTCCTTACCGGTAAAATAGTACTAATAGTTTCTGTCCTGTTTACCTCACAGGATTATTGTTAGAATCAAATGGAATAATGTATGTAAACGAGTTTTGTAGATTCTAAGTGTTACAGAAATGAAAGCTGTTATTATTGGCTGCACACCTGGACTCCTAAGGTGTCATGAATTTTGGAGTAATGCCGAGAACTAGCTTTACAAAACAGGACCCTTTTCAAATATTTGTCTCTGCAACAGAGAAATACATGTTTTGAAAATTCTTTTTTCTTAGTTTCTGGTAGGCCAGGGTAAGAAGATCCGGTTTGCGTCAGTGAAATAAGTTGTTTAAGCAGAAGAGAATTTGCAGTCAAGATTATCACAGTGTAGACGATACATCTGAGGACGGTTGGTTTGATCGTGTTGGCTAATGAGGGAACGTGGTACAACTGTTGTCATCCTCCAGAGACAAGAAGCAGCAACTGTCAATATCCCAGAAAGGATCTGAACATGAGGAAGCCGCCAGCATGCCAACTTCTGGAATTTCCTAGGCACATTTCTCAATCAGAATCTGGAATATTAAACAGGAAAAACATCAGCTTAAGATAAATCCCATCTAAAATAGACCACATTCTGTCAATTTCTCTCCTTCAAAGATCATGTCTATAATAGAAAATCTCCAAAATGCCCGTGACTCTGTGAATACCAGGTTAGAAAAAATAAGGAGAGGGGAAAAAAAAAAGGTGATATTCCCCAGGCTTTGGCACCAAATGCCTTTTGTTCTCAAGCCACAGCTTCAGTGCTAAGAGTTGTGTATGCTGAAAAAATACTGATACTTGGGGCTGATATTTGGCAGGGCTCAATTTTCTTATAGACTTAGAACTGGGAAGACAATGATTCGGAAGAAACCATTGGGATTAATTGCTTTTCTAGGATGACATTTCAGGGCCTGGTGATCACTCCTGCCCAGTAAGTGAGGTAGGGTGCAGGTAAAATCATTTAATAATTTCCTTTAGAAAATGAAACATAACATTTTGTGCAAACTAATCAGAGTAAAGTACAGAGCTATATTGCAACACACATATTTATGTAAGAAAACCCCATCTCAGGGCTGACTGCGATGGACGATTTCCCCTTGTCAAGGGCAACAGTGCCCTCACATAGGACCTGCCTGCTCCAGTTAGGAAACACTTTGACCCTTAAGTTTTACACGAACTTAATTTTCCTAAGTAGTCTGTTTAAAATCAAGCCTAGCCACAAAAGAAAAAAAAAAAAAATTAAAATTGAAAGGAGTAGGGGTAGGCCATAGAAGAAAAAGTAGCTTAAACCAAAAATCTATTTAAAAAAAAATTTATTTCTTTTGTTGTTATTGAGAATATATACAGTAGAACACACACCAATTCAATAGTTCCTACATGTACCATTTAGTGACATTGATTACATTCTTCAAATTGTGCAACCATTTTCATCTTCCTTTTTTGAGTTGTCCCTTCCCCATTAACTTAAATTCACTGCCCCCTAAGGTTCCTATCATCTTTCCAGTTGCTTTTGTCGGTCTGAGCCCACATATATAGTTCTTGTTGTTCGTTTCCCCCCTTTTAATCAGGATTTGGAATAAATGTACTTGACCAGATCTTTTTTTTATGACAAAATAAGGACTCATTGGAACCAAATTCTACTCAGCCCAGAGAGTTAGCATAGATGCTTTTATCAGACAGACCTAGGTGGGGTTCAAATCCTGGCACCAGCTCACTTACTGTGTGACCTTGAACAAGTCACCCAGTCAATCCTCAGTTCTTATCTATAAAATTCAAGTGACTGATGAGTAAATTAGAAAACATCTATGAAATGCCCAGAATATCAGTGTATCTGTTTTACATCTTTCTCTCTCTGTAACAAACCAAATGCCATCAAATTAATTCCAACTCATGGCGACCCCATGTATGGCAGAGTAGAACTGTGCTCTATAGGGTTTTTAATGGTTGTAACCTAGTCTTTTGAAAGCAGATCGCCAACTCTTTCTTCTGAATTGTCTCTGGGTAGATTTGAGCTGCCAGCTTTTAACTTGTATACAAGTGGTATAAAGACTCCAGAGTGGTTATATTCGTAAGATTTTGGATCAATTTCGTGAATTGGATCACAGTTTGAGAGATTCTCCATGAAACGGGTGTTAAAGGGTCTCGGTGGGAAATTGCCCTGTAGCATTTGTCTTTGCCTCCTGTTGTATTAACTCATAAACTGGAATTTATTTTTGACCTGATTTTTAATTTTAGTATTAAAAACACTTTTTATTTTATGCTTATTTTTGGCGTGATAGAATGCAGTTATGTAATCTAAGTAATTTATTTCCTGGTGGGTGAATACTGAGGCCCAGAGAGGTTAAATAACTGGAGCTAGGTAAAAGCAAAACAAAACAAAACAAACACCAAACCCAGTGCCCTCGAGTTGATTCTGACTCATAGCGACCCTATAGGACAGGGTAGAACTGCCCCATAGAGTTTCCAAGGAGCACCCGGCGGATTCCAACTGCCAACCCTTTGGTTAGCAGCCATAGCTCTTAACCACTATGCCACCAGGGTTAGCTCAGTTGGTTAGAGCGTGGTGCTAATAATGCCAAGATTGCAGGTTCTATCCCCATATGGGCCACGGAAAGAGAAGAGCTAGATAGCAACCAAAAAACCAAACCTGTTAACCACCGAGTTGATTCTGACTCGTAGTGACTGATCCCCTAATCAATTTTTAAAAAATATTTTGTGTTTTTGTTAAAAGTTTATACAGCAAATTAGATACTCACATAATAATTTCTATTTTTATTGTTCAGTGGCATTGGTTACATTTTTCACAATATATCGGCGTTCTTCTTATTTCCATTTTGGTTGTTCTGTTTTCATTAATCTAGCTTCCCTGTCGCCCTTACTTTATCATCTTTTATCTAGGGTAAATGTTTACCGCTTGGTTTCATTTGGATGATTATTTATAGGATCACAGTACTCAAGAGTGACATTATTTATTTTATGAGCCAATCTGTCATTTGGCTTAAAGGTGACCCCTGGGAGTGGTTTGATTTCCAAGTTTAAAGGGTATCTCAGGGTGATAGTCTTGTGGGTTCCTCTAGTCTCTACCGACCCAGTAAGCTTAGCCTTTTTCAGGAATTTGAGTTTTGTTTTACATTTTTCTCCTATTGTATCTGGGACCATCTACTATGTCCCTGGTTGGGACAGTTGGTAGTGGTAGTTGGGCACCATGTAGTTCTTCTGGTCTGAAGGTAGGTGAGGCCATTGTTCACGTAGACTATTAGTTCTGTAGGCTAGTTTCTTCTTTGAGTCTTTGGTTTCCTTCTTTGTCTTTTGTGCAGACCAGTAGATACCAATAGTTGTATCTTGGATGGCGACTTGCAAGCTTTTAAAACCCCAGACTTTACTCATCAAACTAGGATGTAGAACACTGTCTTTATGAACTATATTGTGCCAATTGTCCGAGTTGCCCCACAAGACTATGGTCCTAAGTCCTCAAACCCAGCAAACCAATCCTGTGGGGTGTTTGGTTATATCTAGGAAGTATCCATAACCATGCCCCCAAGTGATTTATTTTATATATGAATATACATGCAGCACATAAATGTGTATACATATGCCTACAGACACACCTCTATGTGCACATCCAATATTCATATGTGCCTTCCTGTACATATATACCCATATGTATGTATCTATGTAACCACACACAGATTTTTTAGTTATTACTGTCATTGCAAAACTGTATACCCCTCAATCAATTTTATTCTGAGAAGATATTTTTTAATTGAAGTATTTTAAAAACAATCTCCATGAAGATGATTTTCTCTAGGCCTTTTGAAAATATGCACAGCACGTATTGACGAGTAGAATTTTTGCTCTATGAGAACTTCACCATTGGATTCATCTAATTTTCCAAGAAAATGCCCTTTCAGAAAAGTTCTGTGACAAGTGATGTAAAAGTGAGTTTTTCTTTTCTTAAAAAAAAAAATGCTCTTAAGAAAAGAAGGAAGTGCACCAGGACAAAGGCAGCAGCTGAGAACAGTGAGTCGGTCGGCTCCATAAATTACAGCTCTCAAGATAGTTTGAGTGAGTGCTCACATTTCCGAAAAACAGACCACCATGGCACCTAAGGGTGTAGAAACAGCCACAGATGCAATTAGCGTTATAAACAGCAAGAATTATTAAGTGTAGTAACCCTAAGGTACTTGCTGGCCCAGAAATACATACTTAAGTAGGCAAGTGCCAAAGGGCCTGTTGTGCATTGAGAAATCATTACCCTCAATGGTGGTGAGAGTTAAGATTGTGGTGTGTGTATGCAACAGAGGAGCTTGCCTGCCTGTGTACTTTTTGTGACCTAGGATGGAGTGAGGGAAGGGGAAAACAGCACAGAAAGGCTGGGCGCCATGTTCTCCTCAGCTGGAGGAGCAAAACGGACCCAAATAGCCTGGTCTGTTCCTATACGCCGCTTCCTTGGGTTTTTTTTCCCCCAAGGTCACAGGCCATAATCCCTTGGAAAGCTCCCACTTAAATGGATCCTCTTGAAAATGAACACTGGAGTGGAAACACCACCATTTGTTAGTTTTGTACTGTGATTGGCTTGCGTGTTCCTATGATGGCTAACGTGTTCAAATACCAGCAGAATCACCTATGGTGAACAGATTTCAGTGGAGCTTCCAGGCTGAGACAGACTAGGAAGAAAGGACTGGCAATGTACTTTGGAAAATCAGCTAAGGAAAACTTTATGGATTCCAACAGAATATTATCTGATATAGCGCTGAAAGGTACAAACACACCGATAACCAGGAAGACGGTGTAGAATCAGGCTATATTTTATTCCGTCAGACATAAAGTTGCCATGAGTTGGAGCTGACTCAAGGGCAACTAACAATAACAACAACTTGATAATGAGGAAAATTGAGTCAGAGTCTGAGAACTGACCTGGATAAGTCCATGAGACTGCACAGAGAGCACAGCTACACTGATAAAAGTATGTTCCCTCAAGACGCCCAATCACACACATTCTTTTATCATTCTCTTCCTTCATCTTCCGTCTTTGCAGCAAATATGTGAATGTTAGAACACTTCTTTAAAGTTCTTGGCCATCTCTGTGGGTATATTTCCAGAGAAGTCTTATCAGTTTCAATCTCTCTCATGCTGTGGATAATTTTTGGTGAATCTCCCCTGCTTGGCTTACCCCGCATCTACACACCACTATGGAATCCCCTCCATGCTCAGTCTTCCTAGATGAAGTTTTCCTGGCACCTGGAGTTGTTAGGCTCAGTCACTGGATTAGGTGTAGAATGTGTTTCCTTTCATTTCTTTCCCTGTAGGTGAAGAGAAAAATACAGCAATTTCTACTTCCTTCCTGACCCAATACCAATAGAAGCTAAATTTAAATTTATGGAGCAGAGCTATTTGCCTCATTAGCAAAATCAACTGAGAACATTCCAGAAAAAGTACATTTGGGTCTCCTTTGACTGTAACATTATTTATTGTCTGTACCACCCATTTCAGAATTATGCTATGTTGTTTTCTAATAGTTTAATATAGAAAGGCTTGTTAATGTGATATTTTGTCTTGTCTCATAAATAAGCATGTAAGCCCCTTGGGAGTTGGTGTTTGTTTGTCTTTTATTTGTCATGTGTCACGTGGACCCTGGGTAATGAATGGGGCATGCTCAGATTATACTCTGTGGTTCATTGGCTAGAGAATTCTGAGACTATAATAAACTATTTTCTCTTGAAGTCTAAGTAAAACCCTCCCCTGTTTGACCATTTCCTGTGTAATTGTTTTAGATACCTGAGAAAAATCAAGGGGTTCGCTACCTTTAAAACATAATCTGATAATGAGCTCCAGTTGGCCTGGTTCCCTCTGCCAGCTGCCCCTTCTGAGAAACAAGCTGAGGGTGATTGATAGTGGTTTATATCACCAACCTCTAAACATTTCAGGGTGCTCCCTTGGATATTCCAGTCCTTTTTTGCAAAGCATTTAGGCCCCTATTTGAATCAAATGAAATTTCTTCTTGTCATGGCTGCTATTTTACATTCTACACTAATCTCTAGCAGATCTCCCCCAACTCCTCAATCTGCAAAGATTTTAAAACTTCTTAAAAACAGATATTTTAACTACTATAGATGTGACAACTCTTTTTTGTCTTAATACACATTTTATTATGTTTTTAAGAAAAGTTCACACAAGAAATTAGGTTCTCATTTAACAATTTCTATACATATTGTTCAGTGTCCTTGGTTACATTCTTCACAATATATCAGCATTCTCTTTATCTCCATTTTGGTTGTTTTGTTTCCATTAGTCTAGCTTCCCTGTCCCCTCTAGCCTTCTCATCTTTGGCTGTGGATAAATGTTAACCATTTGGCTTCATCTAGATGATTATTTTGAGGAGCACAGTATTCACAGGTGATATTTATTTTTTGGGCAGATGTGGCTACTCTTTGAGGAGGAAATTTAGGCGAAAAACATTTGCGGGTAGATGGAGTAGGTTTCTTCCACATCACGCAAAGAAAGTCGTTTCTATGTGCTTCGTGGCAATCTTCTTTGGTTACTCATTTTCGATTACACTCCTAATTTCAGGTTAAATCTAATCACGAGGAGCACCACAGCCTCCATGAGCATGGTTCTTAACCCAAAGTCAGGACACATGCTCTCGCACCAAGGATTTTTGTGCCTTTTCTAGATGCAAGAGGTAACCTGGAGACACAGTATGAAAGTTTAAATATTGGGTTTCCAAGGAACAGCTGGTGGTTTCAAACCGCTGACCTTTTGGTTAGCAGCCTGAGCTCCTAACCACTGTGCCTCTAGGGTTTCACTTAAACATTAGAATAGTATATATGGGCAACATGACCAAAACCTGTCACCATCGAGCTGATTTTGACTCATAGCAACCCTATAGCACAGAGCAGAACTGTCTATGCTGTGATCTTTACAGAAGCAGAATGAAACATCTTCCTCTCCCTGAGCGGCTGGTGGGTTCTAACCTCTGACATTTCCGTTATCAGCTGAGCGCTTAACTATTGCAGCATCAGGGCTCCTTGGACAACACAGCAAAATGCTTTAAATAAGGATCATTCCACAAAATCTGGAATAAATGGTTGCCTTTGTAGGTTTTTATGATGTTGCGTTTGGGTTATGCCAAATGCATTATGAAATATGAAGCACTCAGATTGGAGGGTGGTGATCACCAGACTTTATATAGTGCAAGGGTTAGCAAACTTTTTCTGTAAAGGACCAGAGAATAAATATTTTAGGCTTTGTGTGTCATACAGTCTCTGTCAGAAACTACTCAGTTCTGCTGTTGTAGTGTGGAAAAGCCATAGAAATAAGTAAACAAATGACTGTGGCGTGTTTCAATGACACATTATGGTCACTGAGATTTGAATTTCATGTAGTTTTCATACGTCATAATTTTTTTTGTTTTTATTTTTATGATAAAAATGTGAAACCATTTTTATCTTGCAGTCTGAGAAAAAGAGCCTGTGGGCCAGATTTGACCTGTGGGCTATGGGGTGCTGACTCTTGATAAAGCGAATCAGTTAAGTCACTGGAGAAAGAGGTAATGTGTCTTACACATTTCCTGGATTTATTTGCTTTCTCCCTCCAGCTCCTGGATCTTCTGAATACAGTATTTGGGTGTGTTCGGTGATATGGAGATGTTTGTCCCTGGAGGGTCTGAGTATCACAGGGAGCCGATGTAGAGAGATTTATTAAAAATGTACTCTGATGATAGCACTTTCTGTCTGTGTAGAGCTAAGCGTCACTGACCACGATACGCACTTTTAAGAGTTGCATAAAAACCCAGCTTGCTGAAGTTTATGCGTTTAAAAGTTCCCTAAGGTGAGGAAATAGGGTGAACAAAAATAAGTTTTTGTTCTTCTTTAAATAGTAAACTTCTTAAATATCTTGGCTGTGACTATTTCCATCAAAGCAAAGGCATGACTCCAAAAGAAAACACTGCTAGTGAGCAGCATTCAGAGACTAAACCCTGTCTTAGAAAACGACTCTCCAGAAATCCCTGCTAAGTTTGCATCTTTACTTCACACCTTGCTTTTGGGAGGACAATCTCTCACCTTCCATGCACATTTTCTTCGGCATTAAATGCTTCCTTTGTTCCTTTTATTCTTGTGTTCTTAGTCTCACAGGCATAATTTGATTTTCCTTCCCCCTTCTTCCCTTTCTTAATCTAAAATGTTAAAAACTGGCTTCTACGCTAAGCCAAGTTCCCATCTCCTAGTTCCCATGTGAGTCTGGACTGCCTTTCCTTGTCTGCCTGCTGGTGAAGGAGAGGCAGGAAAACCATGTCTGCCTTCAACCGGAAGACCCAGAGCAGCGTGGGTAGGAAGACTGACTGCCTTCTGATGCACAGTATCTCTCAATGCTATTAGCACAGAAATACAACACAATAGTTACTTTCAAAAAGGGAGGTTCACTTTCTTTTAATATTGTCAGCTATATGCCTGTGGTGACATCTACTCACCAGTGGCCAGCCTTCACTGCAGAACGAGTGTACCTGACTATCAGACTCTGCCTGGGGTTAGTGAAGTCTCCAGCTTCCTTCTGGCTTAGTCTCTACAGTGCAGAAAGCACATCGGAAGAACCAAGAAAAGAATTAAATGAGTACTTATTTTTTAATTGAAAAACTGTACCATATTTATGCCTAATTTCCTCATGTGTACATAAATATTTTGAATACTTTAATAAAATCACCTGATAGAGGTTGCAAAGGAGTTCATTTGTATTCTGCACTCAATTCTTTGAATATTCCCTGAGCTCGTGATTCTTCTGTGGGCTGAGAAGCATTCTTGTCGCTCTCCACCTTCTGCAAAGGAGAGATTTAAGGAACGGGAAGTCGGAAGTCAGATCTGATGAAAGACTCACTGCCTCAGTGAAGGAGATGCTGCTGATTTTTCAAATCCTTTCATTAGTGATATTATAGGGGCAGTGGTGAGTTGGTGATAGAATTCTCACCTTCCATGCAGGGGACTAAGTGTGATTCCCAATCAATACACCTTATGTACAACAACCCCCTGTCTGTTAGTAGTGGCTTGTGCTTTGCTATAATCCTGAACAGGTTTCAGCGGAACTTCCAGACTAAGAAGGACTAGGAAGAAAGGCCTGGAGATTTAAAATCAGCCAGTGCAACCCTATGGATCACAGAGGTCCGACCCACAACCGACCATGGGGATGGTGTAGGATAGAAAAGTGTTTTGTTCCATTGAGCATGGGGTTGCCATGAGTTGGGGCCAACTTGATGGCAGCTAACAACAATGACATTGATGTTGTAGAGAAAAGTTACTGAGTAGCAACGGCATACCTGAACGAAAAAGTTTAAAAGCTACTGGTCTTAATTCCTAAACACAAGTTTCATAACATAGGAAAAAATCTCTTTAGTGTTGGATGTCCCATTAGTCCACTCATTCAAATAGGTGACAAACTCTGGTCCCTGTGAAAATGGATATTGATCTCTGCCTATTGTAGTGAAAGAACAAGTCACTAGCCAGATCTTGTATCTGAAGGTGGGGGCTGGTGCTGGCTCTCTGTTGCTTGCGTGGCCAATGTGGCACACAGGACACTCTCACCTTCTACCTGACCCCTCACCTCACCACTCTTTAGAAGGTGAGCCTTTGCTCTTCTGCCTGGATGGTGATGGTTGGTATATGCTTATGTTCACCCTCCACCTCTCCTGTGATCTGGGGACCCCACAAAATCTGTTGCTCCAAGGCTCTAGCCCTTCTGGCCATTATCTCCCATGCCCAAAGGAAAGGATCAGAAGTTTAACTTACTATTTTTTCAGTAATTGCCCGCAACACAGACAGAAGTCACAGAAAGAAAAGAAAGCGGTAACATGAGGGAGAGGCTAAAATACAGGAAAGAACACAACTTATACAATATTTGAGTTGTGTCAGCTGACCCCCTGAATTTGGACTTGTAGCCTACTAGACAGTGAGAGAATAAATTTCTCTTTGTTAAAACCATCCACTTGTGGTATTTCTGTTACAGCAGCACTAGATGACTAACACAGTCAAATATATCTTTTTACTCGATTGGATTTTCATGAATGCATCAATCCTTAGAAAAGAATGGTATCTCCAAAATTGAGAGGTAAGATTTACTACAGCAGAATCATTTTTATGAACTAAGTTCTGATGATTTTTCCAGCTTCAGTGTTCCTTGCCAAAGTTTCTACCTATCACTAAAAAAAATTTTTTTTTTTTTTGTACTATATCTCATACAAAATGGTGACTCTTCTTGGCGTTCTACCCTGGGAGTAGAGATCATGAACACCTCTTCTTTCTGGAAACGTTTTCTTCATTGGTTTTTGTGATGCCTTATTCTCTTGGTTCCCCCAACTTTTCTAGTTTTTCTTCTCAGTCTTCTCTAAGAGGAAGCTCTTTCTCATGTATTTTGCTACAAGTTGTATTTCCTGAGGAATTTCCTGTCTCAGGTCCCCTTCATTTCTCACACTATACACACTCCCTGGGTAATTTAATATGAACCTATTACTTTAATTATCATCAATGATAATCATGCCTATGATTATTAAATTTATACCTCCCACCCAGATCTTTCTTCTGTGCTCCATGTCAATTCTACTATTGCCCACTTAACCTTTCCACTTATGTATATCAGGGGAACCTTAAACATATCTGTTGGAAACTGACTTCACTGACTTCCCAGACCTACCTCAACTGCACCCTACCTGCTCCTCTTTCAGTGTCCCCTACATCTGTGAGCAGTTACTCAGTTCCCCACACAAGAAACCAAGGAATCATCTTTGACACTGTACCCTTTCTCACACTTCATATCACCAAGTCTTCTATGTTTTCTATATTCTATATTGCTTAAATATCTTTCCAAATATGTCTACTTCTCTCCACCTCTCTCTAGTCTAAGCTACCATCATGTCTGGCCTCAATGACTACAACAGTTACTCCACTCTTGCTTCCTTCCATTTTTCCACACAGCAGCCAGAGTGATCTCACTGTTACAACAATGAACACAATTTTTACGTGGGCGCATCTTGCTTTGTCTGCCTCTTCTTAGGCCACAGTCGCCCTCACTCTGTGCTGCAGACCCACTGGTCTGCTTTCAGTTCTTCAAAATATCATTCTCCTTCCTTCCATTGGATTTTGCCCAAACTTTTCCCTCTGTGTGGACAATTCTTTCTCCCATTCTTTAAAATCTTGTACTGCAGACAGATTAGCTCAAATGTCAATTCCACAGAGAAACACCTCCAACCCTCCCCTCTAGGTCAAGTTCCTCCATAATATACCCACGTAGCAACTTGTTCTTTTCCTTCAAAGCACTAGACTTGGATCGTGTGATTATTTAGCTAAAAATAGATCTCCCTCATCAGACTGTAAATTCCATGGCGCTGGTTAAACGTTCACTGAAATGGAGGGACAGGATCCATTTTTACATGGAGTTTTGCACTTAGTAGGTCCTTTATAAGCATTTAAAAAAAAAAAAAGACAGTGCAAAATGACCATGATTGAGGGAAGGCAGTGTGGGCACTGGGAAAGCTGGAATCTCTTTCGTTTTCCATTCAATGCCCAAGCTCACTCTTAAGTTTACTGCCCCAGCAAAGGCAAGGAAGTAGTGTCTCTTCCTGGGGCCTCAAAAAGTGTAAAGCTGCAGTAAATGTCAGCATGATTTAGATTTCAGAGGAGGACAGTAGTGAAAGTGGGGATCCTGTCCTTGTTTGTGATGCCAAATTCCTGAAGTCAGTGGTTCTCACACTTTAGTGTGCATAAGAATCACGAGGGTCTTCCTTCCTTCCAGTTTTCCATGCAGCAGCCAGAGTGATTTCACTGTTAAAATAATGAACAAAATGTTTACATGGGACATCTTGCTTTGTCTGCCTCCTCTTAGGTCACAGTAACCCTTACTCTGTGGTCCCAGTATGGGAACATTATTTTTTTAAATACAGATTGCTGGGCTCCATCCCCATGGTATCTAATTCAGTGAGTTTGGAGTGGGGTCCAAGAATTTAAATTACTAATATGTTCCCAGGTGATGCTGATGCTGCTGGTCCCAGGCCACACTTAGAGAACCACTGCCTTCAGGAATTTCATCATGAAGCTCAGTCCAGACTAACTGTCCTTCATAAGGATGGGCTCCCACACCACCACCTTCTTGTGGCTCTGGCTATCAACTTCATGAACTTGAAGAAGTGGGCATTGGGTGGGCAGGTGTGATCCCTTGATGATTCTACCAGAGGAAAGTTCTGACTGATTTTAATTATTTTATGAGAACTGACAGCTCTGTCAGATACTCTAAATAGTAAACACGTTATCTATTTACTGCATTTCCAGATGTCTTAAAAAATACAGTGTACTAATTAGAGTGTGTTAAGAAAAGGAAAAAGAAAAAACACAGGTGATCTTCTGTTTGTGCTGAATGACAGATGAGTATTACGACGAGATCTTTTGGCAGGGATAGACCACCCATTGTGGCACAATGCAAGCTGACACAACCCAGCAGGCGAGACTGTAGCATGGGGGTGAAAGCTAAAAGATGAGCTCAGGTAGAAGCAGCCCTTTGGAGAGTGAAATAGAATTTTAGTCCAGTAACATTTTAGTTTGGATGCTAAAGACTTGAAAGAGCACAAGGCATGGAGGTGACGGTGTAAAATTGTGCAGAAGAATTGGCTAAAGAATCAAAACCCATGGTCCTAGCTCTGCTTTGCTGACTTTGACAATTTATTTCATACCTCTAGGCTTCAGTTCCTTCCCCTGTAAAAATGAGGTTGTTAGTCTAGGTCAGGGCTCACTGAATTTTTTCAGATAGTAAATATTTTAGGCTTTGCGGCCATCCCTGTCAAAATTACTCAACTCTGTCATTGTAATGTGAAAACAACCGTAGACACCGTGCAAATGAATGGGCATGGCTGTGCCTCAATAAAAGTTTATTTACAAAAACAGGTGGTAGACAGAACTTAGTTCAGGAGCTGTAATTAACCTTTGAATGTTATTGATCACACACTCCTATTAAAAATAACAATAAAATTTTATCATGCAAGTTTCAATAGATTTATATTAATTTATAAAAAATATGTACATTATAAAATGCACTCTTGGAATAGAGCTTAAAAAGGATATGATAAAATAAATAAAAACAGGTGATTTAATAGTTTTCTACATTCCAATGAATCTTCTTGCACATCCCCTTGAGACTCTTGAGGTCACTTGTCTTGACAGTTTCTAAGGTTCTTCAATGCTCTAATGTCCTAAACCACCCAGAATACACATCTTCCAGGTGATTCTTGGCTGAATCAAATAAAGAGTGTACTCAGGGAACTGTGTTGTTGTTAGGTGCCGTCGAGTGGGTTCTGACTCATAGACACCCTATGTACGACAATACAAAACACTGCTCAGTCCTGCACCATCCTCACCATTGTTGTTATGCTTGAGCGTATTGTTGCAGCCGCTTTGTCACTCCATCTCTCCAAAGGCCTTCCTCTTTTTTGCTGATCCTCTCCTGTACCCAGCAAGATGTTCTTCTCAAGGACTGGTCCCTTCTGATAACATGTTCAAAGTACGTGAGACTAAATCTCGCCATCCTTGCTTCTAATGATCATTCTGGCTGCACTTCTTCCAAGACAGATTTGTTCGTTCTTCTGGCACTCCATGGTATTCAATATTCTTCACTAACATCATAATTCGAAGGCATCAGTTCTTCTTTGGTCTTCTTTATTCACTGTCCAGCTTTCACATGCATATGAGGCAATTGAAAGTACAAGGCTTGGGTCAGGTGCACCTCAGTCCTCAAAGTGACATCTTTGCTTTTTAACACTTTTAACAGGTCTTTTGCAGCAGATTTGCCCAATGCAATGTGTTCTTTCATTTCTTGACTGCTGCTTCCATGGGTGTGGACTGTGGACCCAAGTAAAATGAAATTCTTGACAATTTCAATCTTTTCTCTGTTTATCATGATATTGCTTATTGATCCAGTTACGGGCATTTTTGTTTCCTTTATGTGGAGGTGTACTCCATACTTCATCGGTAAGTGCTTCAAGTACTCTTTACTTATAGCAAGCAAGACAATATCATCTGCATATTGCAGGTTGCTAATGAGCCTTCCTCCAATCCTGATGCCCCATTCTTCTTCACGTAGTCCAGTTTCTTGGGTTGTTTGCTCAGCATAACAGATTGAATAAGTATGGTGAAAGGATACAACCCTGATGCGTACCTTTCCTGACTTTAAACCACGAGGCCTCTCCTTGTTCTGTTTGAACGACTGCCTCTTGTTCTATGTACAGGTTCCTCATGAGCACAATTAAGTGTTCTGGAATTCCCATTCTTTGCAATGTTGTCCATAATTTGTTATGATTATGATGAACTCTACTGACAGGAAAAAGAATAGATGTAGGCAATTAAAAATAAAAGATGCAGCCTGATGTTGCTTTGGAAATAACAAAATCCTGACCCTCACAGGCTAGGAGCCCTTTTCAGCTGGGCACTTACTGCAGTGGGCTGGGCAGTGGGAAAGGTCAGTTTTAGTGGTTGTGGGTAATTGAATATTTACATATGAAGAAAGTAAGTTATGGGCTTTTAATTCTGGAAGACGCTTCAGGAATCAGCCCTTCATGTTTCTTTCTTTTTCTTTTTATTGTACTTTAGATGAAGGTTTATAGAACAAACTAGTTTCTCATCAAACAGTATACACATTGTTGTATGACGTTGGTTAACAACCCCACGACATGTTAACACTCTCCCTTCTCAAACTTGGGTTCCCTATTACCAGCTTTCCTATTCCCTTCTGCCCCAGGGCTGGTGCTCCCCTGTAGTTTAGTTTTGTTCCAGGCCTGCTCAATCTTTGGCTGAAGGGTGAACCTCAGGGGTTCCCTCATTACTGAGCTGAAAGGGTGTTAGGGACCATACTCTCTGGGTTTTTTCAGTCTCTGTCAGGCCAGCAAGTCTGTTCTTTCTTTTCGAGTTAGAATTTCATTCTATATTTTTCTCCAGCTCTGTCGGGGACCCTCTATTGTGATTCCTGTCAGAGCAGTCAGTGGTGATAGCTGGGCATCATCTCGTTGTACTGGACTCAGTCTGGTGGAGGCTGTGGTAGATGTGGTCCATCAGCCTTTTGGACTAATCTTTCCCTTGCATGTTTAGTTTTCCTCCCCCCGAAGGGGTAAGATCAGTGAAGCCCCCTAGATGGCTGCTCACAAGATTTTAAAACTCCAGATGCTACTCATCAAAGTAGAGTGTAGAACATATTCTTTATAAACTATGTTATGCCAATTGAGCTAGCTGTTCCCCAAGATCATGGTCCTCACAACCCCCAGCCCAGCAATTCGGTACCTCAGGGAGTTTGGATGTGTCTATGTAGCTACCATGACGTTGCCTTGTACAGGTTGTGCTGGCTTCCCCAGTATTGTGTACTGTCTTACCCTTCACCAAAGTTTCCACTTGTCTATTAAATGATTTTCCATCCCCACACCTCCCCTACCTAGTAACCGTGAAAAGTTGTTTCTTTTTGTATGTAAACCGTTTCATGAGTATTATTAGTAGTGGTCTCATACAATATTTGTGCTTTTGTGATTGACTTATTTCACTCAGCATAATGCCCTCCAGACTCATCCATGTTACAAGATACTTCACAGATTCATCACTGTTCTTTATCATTGCGTAATACTCCATTGCGTATATGTACCACAGTTTGTTTATCCAGTCATCTGTTGATGGGCGTCTAGGTTGTTTCCATCTTTTTGCTGTTGAGAACAATGCTGCAATGAGCATGGCTGTGCGTGTGTCCGTGTGACGACTCTTATTTCTCTAGGATATATTCCTAGGAGTGGGACTGCTGGATCATATGGTATTTCTATTTCTAGCTTTCTAAGAAAGTACCTATTGTTTTCCAAAATGGGTTTATCAGCTGTTCATGTTTCAATGAGAACGTCGTATCCAGAAAAATTAAGTGACAGGTAGTTAGAGGTAAAGTAGGGCCTGAAGCTCGGTACTTTAAACACTCTTATCAAAGTTCTCTCCAGTAAAAATATTTTATTTGTATTTCTTCAGTGCCTTTCATTTGAGAATAACCTAAGATTACAGCCATTGAAAACTCTGTGGAGCTCAGTTCTACTCTGAAACAAGTACTTGGGAACTGGGGAAGGAATGCACACTTTGTAGCTTCTTTCCAGTCTCTCCATTTTACCTTGCACTTGAAGCACATGGGCACCTGGGACCTGGAGAAAACGCATCCCTAAATCAGCAGAGTGTTCTGTGAGTACTCCCATGTCCGCATCCCATTATGATCAGTCATTGACCTGTGATGAATGTGAAGGTGTTTGCAAAAGGAGGATAAATTCTGAATTCAATAATCTCTGTGTGACTTCATGCAAATGTTTTCATGAATTCTTTCTTTGAAGGAAAAAGAAATAGCGAGAACTCAAATAGGGGAAAGTTCTCCCCTATCCGATACCACACACCATGAGACCTTAAAAAGATAGAGATTATAATGCAGTGAAGAGATTTAGCTGCAGAGTAACCTGGGCTACCAAAGACACCAAAAGCTGATCTAGCACCTGATGCCTGTCCCCGAGGGATCAAAGGACAGCTAAGACAAGAATCTCTTGGATGCTGCAGCAAGTTGGTGTGCCTTGAGTAAGGATGGGAGAATAGGAAAGGCGTAGGAGTGTGATGCTTCCATAGACTGTGGGCTCTGCTGAGGACTTGACCAGTGTGAGCCATGGACAGAAAGCAACCAGGACAGCTAAGCTACGCATGGTGAGAAACTGATCTGCCTGTGTTCTTTGTAAGTTCACAGTGTGCAGACACATCTGGTGTCCTGATTCTGCTGGCAGTTCTGCCCAAATTCATCTGCCAGTCCCTTCCTTTTTGGATGTGCTTCTGGGCATTCCCCTTTCAGAAGGGCATTGGGATGGAAGTCCCCAAGGGTCTGTTCCCTTCCTCTAAGTTCATATTTCCATGGTAAGGAGTACAAAAATTTTCTGTGTGGGTGGATGCTAGAAGGGTTTCTCTTTTTTCTACTTTTCCCCTCCATGAGAATAACGATGAGCATTCTCTCTCTACAAGGTGTTTTGGCACAAAAACACCACCCTGTGCTGTCTGATCCTACTGTCTATCTTGTTCTTTCTTTCTTTGCAGATCTAATTTCAACTCTAACTCACCAGCTCAACACCACAAATTGTAGATCTGGAAGAGAATTTTTAAGACAGCCCCTGTCCTCACTCCCTTTCTTTTATGTCTTCTGGAGACTTATTTCACTCATTAGTTCTTTCACTTGCTAGTTTTTCTTTGAGTGGAATTTCGAGAGTGTTTTCTCCCTCTGGCTTCCATTTTCAATCACTCAAAGAGAGAATATGCCAGAATTATTCAGTTTTTCAATTTCCTAAAGAGATAGTGATTTTGGATGGATGTGAAAGAGAATAAAAGAGGATATAATGAGATTCTTTATGATATGAGAATCTGATTATATGCAGTTCTGTCCTCACTTTCCCTTGGAAAAGTGAAAACTTTGCAGCAAATCAAAGCTTATTCACTCCTTTTCTTTTTTTCTTTAATGTCTGGGCTAAAATTTCCTCTTGTTCCCATATTTGAATCTGAATCTTTGCTTAGGGAAATCACAGCTGACACAATGGTCTCTGATGGGCATGAGATCTGGTTCTCTGCAATTTTCCAAACACAAAAGTTAAAAAATAAAATTGTTGAAATGCAACCAGAAGAGTTCAGGATGCTTCAAGGTGAGTGCGGCTTGATGTGTTCAGGGCTGGCCAAAGGTTGACAAGGCTGAACCTTGATGGTGTCAGAGTTATACAACCTCTCGTAACAGAACTGAGGAAGCTTGCTGGTGTGGGGGGAGGGGAATTTTCTAGGAAGCGCTGCACACAGAGCTGACAGCATTTTCCAGGACAGAAAGTAAATAGGGGTTTTGTGTTGGTCTTTGAATACAGTACTTGTAAAAGCCCCAAACAGAAAAACAAAAATCTCCCAGATGTAGGTTCTAGTAAAAGACATCATGTTATCTACCTCCATCCATAAAATTAAAAAAGAAAAGAAAAACAAACCCAATGAGAGTAAACAGCACCTTCAATGATTCTTCAAATGCTTCATTGCACACCTCACCTCAAGTTGGTTGATTGAGTTTCCTCTACAGGTCTGAGGGGCATTGTTCCCATTCTTAAGAAATGACCTAAGACCCACGAGGTAATTGGGTGATTTGTCTGCTCCTGAATGGAAACCTTCCTGCTCATGAAAGTCTCCTCAAAGCTAATCACAGGTGATGTATGGGGACTGCATTCCTTCTAAATGCACCTTTCTTTATAAAAGAGTGTTTGGAACTTTGGTTAGAAAAGAATGTTACTGCCTAACCTCCAACTCCCAGGCTATGCTCTATGGCTCAAAGAAACACTTAGTCTCTTCAAGTTCTCAACCAGACTGAAGGGGACTTGTCACCTTTCTGTGCACAGGTGAATTTTTGTCATATTTATTCAAGGACTTCACGTGTAACTTGACATCTTTCAAAACAGAGATATAACTTGGACACTTAAAAATCCTTACATTCAACATCACGGAGGATTGAGGATATGGCAAATGACCAGGAATCCTTACTCATCTTCTCTTTCTCGGGCTTATCACGGATCTGATAGGATTCCTTTATTTTCAGTGACTACCTTTTGAATCCTTGAGCAAGATGTACACTATATGTGTTATATTTTTTCAATGTCTTTACTATTTCTACCAATATAAGACTCTTCATGCTTTTTAAGGAGGTTTGGAAGACTACTTTCACAACTGATGGTCTGTAATTCTTACCATAATCTTCCATCTCTCATACTAGACATCAACCTCCTGGAATGTCGGGGCCAAAACTTTTCATCTTTTTTTCCTTCACCACTTCCTGTACCCCAGCAAAGAGAAAAAGAGACACAAACTCATTGCCATTGAGTTGATTCTGACTCATGGTGTTAGAACTCCTCCATAGGATTTTCTTGGCTGTAATCTTTACAAAAACAGATTGTCAGACTTCCATGACACCGTTAGGTGGATTTGAACTACCAACCTTAGTAGTTGAGCACAAACCATTTGTGCCAATCCTCCAAAAAAAGTAGCACATAATAGGTGATTGGTAACAATAACTTACATTTTTGAAATATTTTACCTCTAACAAAGTACGTTCACAGATATTCTCCCACCTAATACCGAGTCAAGAAATCAAACGACTTATTGCACTGGGCAAATCTGCTGCAAAAGACCTCTTTAAAGTGTTAAAAAACAAAGACGTCGCTCTGAGGACTAAGGTATGCCCAACCCAGGCCATATGCATGCAAAGCTGGTCAATGAATAAGGAAGATCAAAGAAGAATTAACGCAGTTGAATTATGGTATTGGAGAAGAATATACCATGGACTGCCAGAAGAACAAACAAATCTGTCTTGGAATAAGTACAGCCAGAATGCTTTTTAGAAGCAAGAACGGTGAGACTACATCTCACGTACTGTGGACATGTTATCAAGAGGGATTAGTCCCTGGAGAAGGACATCATGCTCGGTAAAGTAGAGGGTTAGCAAAAAAGAGGAAGACCCTCAACAAGATGGATTGACACAGTGGCTGCAGCAATGGGCTCAAACACAGCAACGATTGTGAGGATGGTGCAGTACCAGGCAGTGTTTCTTTCTGTTGCACATAGGATGGCTATGCGTCAGAACCAACTCGATAGCACAAAAACATGAGAATTGAAATTGACTGAAGTAACTGAATTGTAACTACTTTAGTTGAGTGGTAGAGCTCTAGGCAGAAGAGGCAAAATCGAAGTGATTAAAATACATAAGGTGCAGAGTATAAAGTGCTACTAACAGCTATTTCAGGACCATATAAGATCCATTAAACAAGCATTCCTGCTACTCTAGATGAATGCCATTCTGAGCTCCATACAAAGAACTCTGGCCTTAAAGGCACAGAGTAGCTTCTAAAAACTTGGAGAAATGAGTTGAAAAAAAGGTTCACTTTTCTGGTAAGAAAGATGCTACTGGGAGGAACGCACATCTTGGTCACAACCCCATGGTCTTTTGCTTTTTTTTTTTTCCTCTCTGCTGAGAGAGTAAGCAGAAATGGGGTTCAGCTAAGCGATGAGGAATTTTTCTTTCTTTAAAGGAGACACAGGAGAGTTAACCAAGCAGGGAGAGAACAGGTAGGTCCTTGATTCTCTCAAAGTCTAAAAGAATGGTGAAGCCCTTGATGCAGGAGCCTGGGCAGAAAGAAATAGCAGTGATTGGAAAGAGCTTTCTTAAAACCAACAAGGAAAGCTATACTTCAGCTCAGCAGTGATTGGTCACTTGTGGTTAAGTTTTGGTGCAAATGGTTAAGAATGTGGCTACTAACCAAAAAGTTGGTGGTTCAAACCCACCCAGAGGTACCCAGGTAGAAAGGACTGGTGATCTGCTTCCATAAAAATTACAGCCAAAAACTATATGACACCACCTTAAAAAGCTAGAAATAGAAATACCACGGGATCCAGCGATTCCATTCCTTGGAACATATCCTAGGGAAATAAGAGCAATCACACAAATAGACATATGCACACCCGGGTTCATTGCAGCATTATTCACAATAGCAACAAGATGGAAATGACCTGAGTGATACATACACATAAACTATGGTACATACACACAATGGAATACTACACAACAATAAGGAACAATGGTGAATCCATGAAACATTTCACAACATGGATGAATCTAGAGGGCATTATGCTGAATGAAATAAGTAAATCACAAAAGGACAAATATTGTATGAGACCACTATTATAAAACCTCAAGAAAAGGTTTACGCACAGAAAGAAACAATCTTTGATGGTTACGAGGGATGGGGGGATGGGGAGGGAAAATTACTAACTAGATAGTAGACAAGTGTCAACTTTGGTGAAAGGAAAAACAATACACAATATAGGGGACGTCAGTATAACTTGACCAAGGCAAAGCATAGAATCTTCCTAGACACATCCAAATACCTCAAGGGACAAAGTTACTGGCGCTGAGCGCTGGGGACTATGGCCTCAGGGGACATTTAGGTCAATTGGCATAACATAGTTCATAAAGACAATGTTCCATATCCTACTTTGGCGAGTAGCATCTGGGGTCTTAAAAGCTTTAGAGTAGCCATCTAAAATATGTCTACTGGTCCCATCTCATTCAGAGAAAAGGGGGGAGGGGCGGTGAAGAAAACCAAAGACACAAGGCAAATATTCGTCCAAAGGACTAATGGACGACATGAACCACATCCTCTACCAGCCTGAGCCTAGAAGAACTAGATAGCGCCCTGCTACCACCACCAACCACTCTGACAGGGATCGCAACAGAGGGTGCTGGACAGAGTGGGAGAAAAATGTAGAACAAAATTCAAATTCACAAAAAAAGACCAGGCTTCCTGATCTGACAGAGACTGGACAAACCCCTGAGACTATGGCCCTCATATACCCTGCTAAGTCATAACCGAAGCCACTCTTGAAGTCCACCTTTCAGCCAAAGATTAGACAGGCCTATAAAACGAATAATAACACATGTGAAGAACATGCTTATTAGCTCAATCTAGCATATGAGACCAAATTTGCAACACTTGCCCCAAAGTAAAGATGAAAAGGCAGAAAGGGACAGGAAAACTGGATGAATGGACATAGGGAACCCAGAGTGGAAAGGGAAAGGGGAAGAGTGCTGACATATTGCGGAGATTGCAACCAATGTTACCAAACAATTTGTGTTTATGTTTTTGACTGAGAAACTAATTTGTACTGTAAACTTTCACCTAAAACACAATAAAATTAAAAAAAAAAATTACAGCCAAGAAAACTGTATGGGGCACAGTTCTACTGTGACACACATGGGGTCACCATGTGTCAGAATCTGCGTGATGGCCACTGGTTGGTTTAAGGCCATTTGTAGTGAGTGGGGTTGAAGCTAAGAACCACACAATTCACTGTCCAGTGTATGATAATCATTGTGCTGGGCACAAGGAGTATAAAGATGAAGGAGATCCTGTCTCAGTCTTTACTCCAGCCAATGAAGTTCATCATTGCTTCTTTTGCTCAGCAGACTCCACCTGATCTTTCAGGTCAATCGCTGCACCTTATTAATTTTCCTGACAACCTCCGTCACAATGTGTGATTTAAGTATTTGCCTTTGTGTGGGGATGTATGTGAGTGTAGGTGGTTATTTTCATTAGACGTAGCTTGATGAGGTTGGAGACCGTGTGCGCTCAGCTCCTATCACAGTACCCAACACTTAGTAGGTACAGAATAAATATTTGCTGAGCAAAAGAGTCAGCAGTCACAAAGCAAGTATCTGAGTTCTATAAAACCACCAAAAAATCATAATCTTTTTGTGGAAGACACACCTGTATAAATACCAGAAATATACCATAAAATGTTGGTTTTGAAACTTTTCTGGGTCACCACAGGATGGTATCTGGACCCAGTATAGATGACCCTTTTGACAGAACTTCAACAGTACCTGAGATTAGGAAAGAGTGTGTGTGCTTCCTGTCAATGGTCAGATTAATGACTCTACAAAACTCCTGAGACTATTTAAAGGATTAAGCTACTCAAACAAGAAAGTCCCTGTGGAGTGGCCACCTGCATGTGTGACCAAACTTTTGTGAACCCATTTAAGCCACTGGGGGAAATGACACTTTTTAATCTCAGTGAAGATTCCCATCTGGATCAGTCTGAGTTATGGGGATTTTTTTTGTTTGTTTATTTGTTTTCCTCAATTTATTTGACTCATTTCACCAGTCCTACAAACAAGACAGAAATAGCCTTTTGACATTTCCTTTTTTTTTTCTCCTGGAGCCTTTATTAACTGTATGGGTCCCAAAGGTCTCATAGGAAAACAAGGAAAGGAGTGGGCTGAAAAGGACGAGAAAATACCATCTGGGAAGTTTTGCAGACACCGCCACCGAACCTTGCTGTGGCTTGAAAAGAACAGGGAGGTTTGCCTATCAGAAAAGGACTCTGGTGGTGCCTTGACTCCCTATCTCTCTGTTTCCCTCCCCACCATCTCCCCCACTGCCCTTCCTACCTCACTCCTCAACCCCAGATCCTCCAACTCCACCCTTCCTTTCCGTTGCCCTGAAGGGGAGGACATGAGTCAGCATTCAGACTTGAAAGTGTGAACTGTCTCTGAGTCCTCAGAATGTAATCATTTCAGAAAATCTAGGACACACAACTACAGAGAATCACCCTCCCCACCTCCCTCTACCCCTTGGGCAGACTTTTACTTCTCTCTGAATGCAGCTTTGGCTGGGCTAAACTTTAACCTTAAAAGCAAAACAAAAAACAATTTGGGGGGGTTGGGGTCCCTGAGGAGAATAGCAGTGACAACCACCACCCAAATGCAATTGGGTGAACAGCTTTTGCAAAGAACTCCCAGTAGTTTACCATTTTGAACATCTGGTGCTTGGCAGTGTTGACTGGAATTAAAAAAAAAAAGCCGTATTCAGATCAGCCTCAGCTCTGATCTCGGAAGCCAGGATTAATTTTCTGCTTTATTTTTACAAAAGGTGAAGTGCTGTAAAATTTTTCTAGATATCATTTTAAAACTGCCAGGTATACCTTTAGACCCATGCTTTTTGGAAGGGAACCAACATCAATGATTTTTTTGTTCAGTCAACATTCTATCAGTCTCCACCTCCAGGTTTTGACTTTGCACTGGAAAAATAAATCTAAGTAAGTGCCTCTTGCCTTCCCAGAGTAACTTCTTTTGTCTTGGCTTTTCAAGAAAAGGCAAATGGACTCACAGGTGGGGTTGCTGAAGTCTTCATTGTGGATCAGACAGCTCTGAGGAAAAAATCTTCTTAGGCTTCTTAAGATTTAACATGTTTAGGATTAGGAGAAAGCCAAGACCTCATCTGCTATCGTGGGCAACAATCTGGCAAAGAGTAATTTAGAAAATTATAATTCTTCAGATATACAAAAGGAA
This sequence comes from Elephas maximus indicus, assembly GCF_024166365.1. Lineage (NCBI taxonomy): Eukaryota > Metazoa > Chordata > Mammalia > Proboscidea > Elephantidae > Elephas > Elephas maximus. Next base: position 171,466,402 of record NC_064819.1, on the reverse strand, counting down.
GAATTGCTGAACTCTTTCTAAAACTCTTTACCTCATAAACCAAAAAAAAGAAAGAAAGAAAAAACCAACCCACCGCCGTCGAGTCCACTCCGACTCATAACAATCGTATAGCACAGAGTAGAACTGCCCCATAGAGTTTCCAAGGAGTAGCTGGTAAATTTGAACTGCCGACCTTTTGCTTAGCAGCTGAACTCTTAACCACTACGCCACCATAGGACTTGTACAATCCTTTGCTCTTGTTTGAAGTGTCTCTTCCTTTTTTCTTATTCAGTTATCAAAGCAGGCTTGGTTTAGAAGGAAGAGTGAGTGTTTAAGTGTGGCAAGTTCAGTTGTTGAGTTCCCATTTCAAGTACCTTGTTGCCAAAACAGACAGGAAGCACTCTCATCATGCTTTTATTTAATAAACTGATCTTGGATGGAACCAACTTGCACTCTCAGCAAACAAAAAATCAGATTTTACTCTGACTTTACAGAGTCCTTATAGAAACTGGGGGAAGGGCAATGGCATGTCCCTCTTTTTGAGGAATTATGGAAACGTGCATTTTTGGAATGTCATTGGAGGGAACTAAGAGACCACCAAGCTCAAGAGAATGGTGAGGCCCCAAAGGCAAAGGCCACACAGCTGGCTAGCACAGACCAGAATTCTCTGCTCCTTCTGCCAATCTTGGCCCTTTTTGCCATACCACTTCCAACTGTGCTAGCCAGGCTGTAATTAATCTGTGAGAGAATAGTGATTTTGTTGAGCTCAGTACTTATGCACATTTTGTAAGTAAGGGAGAATTGGGAAAGGGAGGAACGTGTGTGTGTTGGGGGGTAGAATTATGTAAACGATATGAACATAATCAAAATCGTTCCACATTTTAGAAAACAATGTCTACCATCTTTAACTTATCAAAAACCAAAACCTGTTGCCATCAAGTTGATTCTGACTCATAGTGACCCTAGGTGACAGAGTAGAACTGCCCTATAGGGTTTCCAAGGAGCAACTGGTGGACTTGAACTGCTGACCTTTTGGTTAGCAGCTGTAGCTCTTAACCACCACACTACCAGAGTTTCCTTTTTAACTTAAAGGCAGCCTATTTCCCTCAGCATGAATATTGTTGGCGTGGGCAATTCAATTCAATAAGTTTTCTCAGGCAAGTGTTCTGTGCCTGCAAAGTATGTATGACTCTGGACAACTCAAAAGATGAATAAAAGCTGAGCTCAGCCCTTCTGAGTTTCACAGAAGAAACTTACGGGTAGATTAGAGGCTCTAACACTCAGTGGATTTTGATGTGATGATGGGGTGAAAGCAGCACATTCTAGGAAGATGGAGGAGAAACCCCATTTGTTCCAGGAATCTGAAGAAGGCACTGGCCTTCTCCATGCTTCTGGAGATAAAATAGACAGAGCAACAGTGATCTGAAAATCTACCTAGGAGGCTGGCTTTGGAACTGGTTTCTGAGGAATGTCTACACCTGGATATGGATCCAGGTAAAGACTAGGTGACAGATGGCTTGTTTCTTTTCCCTTTATTTTTTTTCTTAAATTTTTTGGGGTCTTTTAAGGAGTTGTACACGGTCGAGTGTTGACGGCATAGATCTCAGGCATTTCAGGGGTTTTGCCAGCAACTATTATCCATATCAAGCAATATTCAATATGTTAGACAGATGTTTGGTCTGGAATACTCTCTTGCAGATGTCATTGTTTCACTTTATTTTATATGTGTACAAATATGTTTATAAAATACGGAGTCCCTGGGTGATGCAAATGGTTAATGCGTTCAGTTGCTGACTGAAAGGTTGGAGGTTTGGGTCCATCCAGAGCTGCCTCAGAAGAAAGGCCTGGTGACCTACTTATGAAAAATCAGCCATTGAAAACACTACGGAGAACAGTTCTACTAGGACACGCATGGCGTTGCCACAAGGCAGAGTCGAGTCGACAGCAACTGCTTTGTTTTTATTTTATTTCTAAAGGGAATTATAGTCAAAGATTTTCCTACAAAATCCTTTTTTTTTTTTTTTTCCAAATATCATCATGTTCATGAGACCACTTTGGCTAGTGAAAATATGCAATGCCTTTCCTTCCTTTATTTTTTAAGAGATCTGAAAGTAGAGTTGAGGGAACCTAGCACTTCAGTTTAGCTTTAGGAGCTATACGACTTTGAAACTCAGTAAAATCCCCATTCAATGTAAACACAAATAAGTTTCAGATATTAGAGAGGATAATTTTCATAAGTATAAATTTTAACAAAGATAGTTCCCAATATTGGTAATATTCATTGAGGGCTAAGGGTGATTGTATTATTGTTCCCTACACTGAGTTCTCTGCAGAGAATTCAAAAAGTGCCGAAACCATCAGAATGGCAAAAACAAAAACCAACAAAAACACAAAAAACTTGACAATACCAAGTACTTGCAAGAATATGGAGTAATCAGAACTCAATACCCTCTAATGGGAAGGTGAACAGTACAACTATTTTGGAAAACTGTTTGGCACTATGCACTGAAGCTGAGCACACACGTTCTATGGCCCAGCAATTCTGCTCCTGCATTTATACCCAAGAGAAACGAACACACATGGGTGTCAAATGACATGCACAAGGATGCTCTCAGCAGCACCATTCGCAATAGCCCCAAAATGGAAACAACTCAAACATCCATCAACAGAGGAATGGATAAATAAATTGTGATATGTTTATACAGTGAACAAACTATGACAAACTACTCCAGCGTGGATGAATCTCACAAACAGAATGCTAAGCAAAATAAGCCAGACACAAAAGGATATATATATATTATAATTCTATTTTTATAAAATGTAAAATCAGGCAAAACTAGTACATAATACTTAGAAATCAGGATAATAGTTCCCTTTTGCAGGGAGGTAGTGACTGGGAAGGGCCATTGGAGGAGCTGCTAGGGTGCTGGCTATGTTCTAGTCCCTGATCTAGGTGCTGGCTGGTTACATGGGTGTGCTTCTTTTGTGAAAGTTTATTAAGCTCTACCCTTATAATCCTTGTACTTTTCTGCATGTGTACTTTTCCAAACTAAACTCATGGAAGCACAACATAATCACATCTATATTCAAATCTAAATTTGACTTAGATTCAAGCAGCATCATGGGTGCTCAGATTTGAAGTGATGCTATATAATTACACAATAAATACATATTCTAGGTTCACATGTTGCTTTGTCCTTAACCTTGGAAAGGCAAAAGGCAATTACGGTTTGGGACAAAGCAAGGGCAGGTAACGGGAGATAGGATAGTCTTTAGACATACAGATGGACATGTGGAAATTGAAGACCATGGTCAGCATGTTCTTGCTGTTTCTTGGCACAGGCTTAACAGTTTGTTCTTTAAACTTCTCCATATTCTAAGGGACTGTGTTGAAAAACCACTGTAGGCGTGACTACTCAAGAAGGATACAATTAGTCACTTTTAAAAAACCCCTAATATGGCTGGCTAGGCTAGTTACAAGATGGAGTCCCTGGGGGGTACAGTTAATGTGCTTGGTGCAAACCAAAAAGGCTGCTAACCAGAGGCACCTCAAAAGAAAGGCCTGATGACCTACTTCGGAAAAATCAGTCACTGATAACCCTATGGAGCAAAATTCTACTCTGATAGACAGGGAATCACCAAGCATTGGAATTGACTCAATGGCAACTAGTTAGTTAAAAGATAAACATTAACATTGAATATATAGTACCTTTTACACAAAAGGTGGACTGCAGACACCAAAGCAAAAGCCTGAGACAAAATACCCAAATACAAGTATTCTTGTGAGGGGCAGGGAGTGCTGAGCACTGGGCGCTACCCAGCTTTGATATCATTAGAAGTTTAAATTGCTCATTTGAGATAAGTTTCAGTCTGATTTTTGTTTTTGAGACTCAAATTCTGGAGGGTAAAACCATCGTGACAAGGGAAGGCATCCGTGTCTAAGAAACTTCTTTAAAGGGTGTGTGTGTGTGTGTGAGTGTGTATGGTGGGGAGAGGGAGTATAAAGCTCTACTTCGGGGATAATAAATGTCTATCTCAACTTCTAGTTTCCACGTCGGCAAGGGACTTAGGAATTAAATACCTCATTTAACAAATATGAGTAAATATTTCCTAAAGAATCCCCCACGAATATTAAGTCTTCTCTAGCTTGGATTCGATTTGTCTTTCACTGATATGTGCGTGTGTGTGTGTTGTTTTGAGTACGTGGTTCTTATCCTTTGTTCTTGTTTCTTCTCTGCATAATCCTTCTCTCTTTAACTTCCTGAAATCTGGTCTCCACTCCCCTCTCTTCATCCAGATTGCTTCCTAGAAGTTGCCAGTTGCCGCTGCAGCCTCTGATGTCCGTTCTTCAATCTCAGTTTTGCTATGCCATCCACAGCACTGATTACTTTTTCCACCCCTTGCTTCTTGGAAATTTCTCATCCTTTCACAGTTCCAGCATTATACTGTCCTTGTTTTTCTGAAAACTTTCCAGTTGCTTCCGAAGTTTACCTTTTGCCTCTTATTCCTCCTCTTACTACCCAAGGCTCACAGCCCTTGGTCCTCCACTCTCCTTACCAGCACTGCAACGCACAGAAACCCTCTCTATTCTCACGGCTGCAAACACATGGGGCTGATGACTCACAGGTTTCCAGCTCATGTCCTGTCCCACACTCAAGGTTGATTCCCATAGCTCTGACTTCCCACTGGTCATTTTCACTTGAAAGTCTTCCCATTGCCTCAAATTCAGCGTCTCTAACTGAGCTCATCATCTCCCCCACAAAACCAGTTCCCCCTCCCAAGTTCCTTCTTTCTGCCACAGTACTCTTCTCTCATGATTATTCCGGCTCAAAACTTTGAAGTCAACTCTAATGCTTCCCTTGCCTTTATCTTTGCCTGTCCCACAGCCCTCCCACTTCACATCAGATAATATCAGGTTCTACCTTCTTTCCCCCAAATCTCTCCCATCTTCTGGAAAAAAAAAATTTTTTTTTTTCATTTCCTAATCTAGGTCCTCATCTTAGGGCTAGGTCACTGACAGTTCCTTCCTGGCTAACCTGCCTGACTCCTACCCCACAATCTGATCTCGTATGGGTACATTTTCCTTAAATACTGCTCTTTCCCCTGTATCCAGCTTTTGATGGTTCCGTACCGTTCATTGTTCTTTCTCGTTTTCAAATTTTAGAGTAATTGCTGATTGAATATCAACTATGTGTTACGTACCATTGTTAAATGCTAGTTGGTAGTAGATACAATTTTGAATAAATTGCACCATCCTAGTACTTAAAGGAAGACCTCACTCCTGCCACCCAACCTCCCAGTTGGGGAAATAGACCAATATCCAAATAATAGAAAGGATAAAGGAATGAGGGAAAATAGGAAGTGCTGCCGTGTGCTAGGAACGGAATAGCAAGCCCCAGGGAGCCAAATCCATACTTAAAGCTCTACCTATCTTAAGGCTCCACTGGTGTGGAATTCTCCTAACATCAGGGGAATAATAACTGACCTGGTGAAGGAAACAAAAAAAATTTGCTACTGATCATGTTAGTCATCCTATGTCTCAGGCTTTTTGAAGAAGGGACCAGACGGTATTCAGTAAACTTTGGAACGCTGAATTAATTGTTGAACTCCTTGTAGTTTTGGCAAATTCCTATTGATTCATTGTTTGATTAACCAATTATAGTCAATATTGTTGAATTTCCTTGTGACTTCCACTGACTCAGTCAATCACTGAAGCCCAAGCTCAAGTCCCCCAAACAAACAAACAAAACAAAGCCCATTACCAAGAAGTTGATTCCAAATTATGGCAACCCCATGTGTTACAGACTAGAACTGCTCCATGGGTTTCTTGGCTGCAATCTTTAGAGAAGTAGATCGCCAGGCCTTTTTTCCATAGCACTGCCAGATTAGTTGTTGTTGTTAGATGCCATTGAGTCTATTCCAACTCATAGTGACCCTGTGGACAACAGAATGAAACACTCTCCAGTTCTGCGCCATCATCACAATCGTTGTTATGCTTGAGCCCATTGTTGCATGTCAATCCACCTTGTTGAAGGTCTTCCTCTTTTTCACTGAACCTGTTTTACCAAGCATGATGTCCTTCTCCAGGGACTGTTCCCTCCTGACAACATGTCCAAAGTATGTGAGATGAAGTCTCACCAGCCTTGCCCCCAAGGAGCACTCTGGTTTTATTTCTTCTAAGACAGATTTGTTTGTTCTTTTGGCAGTCCATGGTATATTCAGTATTCTTCGCCAACACCATAATTCAAAGGCACCAATTCTTCTTTGGTTAGTAGTCGAGTGCAAACCATTTGCACCACCCAAAGACCAGCTTAAGTTATTTGAAGTTAAAATTTTATAATGTAATGATACCAATGATACATTGTTGTTGCTGGGTGCCACCGAGTTGGTTCCAACTCATAGCGACCCTATGTGGAACAGAACCAAACACTGCCCGGTCCTGCACCATTCTCACAATCATTGCTATGTTTCAGCCCATTGTTGCAGCCACTGTTCCAATCCATCTTGTAAAGTGTTTTCCTCTTTTTCCCTGACCTTCTACTTTACCAAGCATAATGTCTTTGTCCATGAACTGGTCCCTCCTGATAACATGTTCAAAATATGTGGGACAAAGTCTGGCCATTCTCACTACCAAGGAGCACTCTGGCTATATTTTTTCCAAGACAGACTTGTTCATTCTTCTGGCAATCCACAGTATACTCAATATTCTTCACCAACGCTGTAATTCAAAGGCATCGATTCTTCTTCTGTCTTCCTTATTCATTGTCCAGCTCTTGCATGCATAAGAAGAGATTTAAAATACCATGGCTTCAAAAAAAAAAATTTTTTTTTTTGGGTCAGGCGCACCTTAGTCCTCACAGTGACATCTTTGCTTTTGAACACTTCAAAGGGTTCTTTTGCAGCAGATTTGCCCAGAGCAATACGCCTTTTGATTTTTCCTGACTGCTGCTTCCCTGGGTGTTGATTGTGGATCCAAGTAAAATGAAATTCTTGATGTCAGTCTCTTCTCCACTTATCATGATGTTGCTTATTGGTCCAGTTGTGAGGATTTTTGTTTTGTTTATGTTGAGGTATAATCCATACTGAAGGCTCTGCTCTTTGATTTTTCATCATTAAGTGCTTCAAGTCCTCTTAACTTTTAGCAAGCAAGTTTGTGTCATCTGCATATCACAGGTTGTTAATGAGCCTTCCAGGAATCCTGATGCTGCGCTCTTCTGCATATAGCCCAGCTTCTCAGGTTATTTGTTCAGCGTACAGATTTGAATAAGTATGAAAGGATGCAACCCTGACACACACCTTTCTTGATTTTAAACCACGCAGTATCCCCTTGCTCTGTTCGAACAACTGCCTCTTGGTTCCACATGAGCACAATTAAGTGTCCTGAAATACCCATTCTTTACAATGTTATCTATAATTCGTTATGGTCCATACAGTTGAATGCCTTTGCATAGTTAATGAAACACAGGCAAACCCATTTCTGATATTTCTGCTTTCAGCGAGGATCCCCCGACATCAGCAATGATATTCTTTGTTCCACGTCCCTTTCTGAATCACCCTTGAATTTCTGGCAGTTCCCTATCAATGTAGCTGCAATGGCTTTTGAATGATCTTTGGTGAAATAGCAGGCCCTA